>NC_073255.2:97597500-98222500 GCF_029289425.2 Pan paniscus
AAAATATTGATTGCTTTTCTTTGATGCTTGCCTTCTGGGTTTTTGTTTTTTTGTGTGTGTGGGTGTGTTTTTTATAAGTAATGATACCAGTGGTAAAAATTATGTACTTGTGATTCTTATGTTCCCAATAAAGAAACATGTAAATATCATAAATGAGATGTTTGTAGGGAATATATTGCAAAAATATATCTGTAAAAATTTAAATTAATTTAGACAAAAAGTCATTTTCATACACACTAGGAAAATTGGAATAAATAATGTATAAATAAGTTTCATATTTTGATATGTAATCATTTTAACAGGTAGATTCATGGAAAAGGTATTCAGTAAAAATTTTAATCCAGGCTAGTCATGGTGACTCATATCTGTAATCCCAGCACTTCAGGAGGCCAAGGCAGGAGGACTGCTTGAGGCCAGGAGTTTGAGATTAGCCCGAGCAACACAGTGAGACTGCATCTCTATGATTTTTTTTAAAGCCTAGCTACTCGAGAAGCTGAGACGGAAGGATCACTTGAGCCAAGAAATTTGAGGTTTCCGTGAGCTATGGTCATGCTACTGCACTTCAGCCTGGGCAATGGAGCATTACCTTCTCAAAACAAAAAAATCTAAATTTCCTTTTCTTCATCCTTGTTTTATCATAACATACATATGAGTCATTTATGTACACACACACGAAGAAACTTTGAGGGAAATGAGAGAATATATGTGTTTATTAACATTGTCATAATTAGAAGGACAAAGTCTGACAAATAATCTGGAATAGGCTAGATACTCTTTATTATTCAGATAAGTCTCTGAAATTATTATTGTCCTATTTAGTGTCTAAATATTACTGCCTTGAAAAATAAAATTATAAAAATCAAATGCCAACAAGATTCACTTAAAAGATCTCTGTGTTTCCCCAGATCTACATGATAACAATTCCAAAGATTAGTTGTGTTAAAGGAAGTTTCCTTAGAACATAGGAAGCATCCCTTACTGACTCAAGTTTATTGTCTTTGAAGGCCAGGATTTTCTGTGCAGTAAAGAGTATTTTGGGAAGAACGTAATGTTGCAAGATTGCAAAAAAGAAATCTTTAGTGATCATCCCATCATAGAAACATCAATTTGAACAACTATACACTCACAAAAATCTTCAAAAAGGTAAAATGAAACAGGTGCAAGACTACAGTACCTAGATATGCATAATAAAAAAAAAGATGCATGGAAGAGGATAGGAGAACCGTGTTACATTACACACATCATCCTTCTCCCAACCACAGGTAGCACCACACTTAGAGATATGCTGCCTGCTTGGGGGAAGGAGAGGCAAGTAAGCAGAGGACTTTTTCTTGGACCCTAAAACCAGGCCTGCCACAGAAAAGCCCATCATCAGGCAGACTCCCATGACCCCTGATTCCAGGCAAGTACCTGTGGAATGACCTCCAGACCTGCCCCAGTGCCAGGGGCTACCCATAGCTCCTGAAAGGCAGACACTATCTGCAGCTGACATCACTACTTACTGACTACAGCAGTGTTCAGCTCTGGACAAATCTCAATGGATGATAGGCTTCAGAAGCCAGGAGTCTTTGGGCTTGCTCAAGCACTATGCCAGCCTCAGCAGCCACAAGGTTTCCAATCCTACCCCCAGCAGACATAGTGGTCCCAGGCTTAGGGTTCCCCCAGTGCTGCAATGGCTAAGCTGTCCTTGGCATAGGGACCATACGAGATGGCCTGCCAAGGATCTCTGGACAAGCTTACTATTAAAGGGTGCTGCCGGACAAAGCCAGTCTACAAAAACAAGTATAAGTACCTAATTTTTCAAATGCACAGACATCTATGCATGGCCACAAGGATCAAGATCAAACAGGGAAAGGTGACAGCACCAGAGACAAAATAAAATGCCAGTGACTAAGCCTATAGAAATGGAGATGCATGAAAGCCTGACAAAAATAACTGTTTTATAGAAGCTAAGGAAATTTCCATAAAATGCAGAGAAACAATTCAAATAAGGAAAACAATAAGTGACTATAATGAGAAATATAAGGGAAGACTGAAATAATTTTTTAAAAGCAAAAATCTTAGAGCTGAAAAATACAATGAACAAATGAAAAAATGCAGTAGAGAACATCAACAGCACTTGATCAAACGGAAGAAGGAATCTGAAAACTCAAAGACAGGTTATTTGAAAATATACAGTTAGATATTTTTTAAAAGAAAAAAGTAATGAGGAACAATAAAGCAGACATGCAGGATTTAGGTGACAGAATCAAAAGAGCAATTTTTCTGAGTTATTGAAATTCAAGAGAGAGAAGAAAGATAAAGGTGTAGAAACCTTATTTAAAGAAATAATAGGAAACTTTTCAAAACTGAAGAAAGATATAAATATCCAGGCACAGGAAAGTTTGAAGTATTCAATCAAATTCAATCTAAATAAGACTACCCCAAGACATATTATAATAAAACTGTCAAAAATCAAAACAAAGAATCATGAAAGCAGAGAGAAGCAAATAGCATATAAGGCAGTTTTAGTACAACTACAAGCCAACTTCTTTATAGAAATCCTACAAGCCAGGAGATAATGGAATGATATATACAACATACTGAAAAATAAGGTGCCAGTCAAGACTGTGGTATCCAGGAAAGCTTTCCTTCAGAAATGAAGCAGAGACAAAGACTTTCCCAGACAAACAAAATCTGAGGGAGTTCATCATCTCACCTGTCTTATAAGAAATGCTAATGAAAAATCACTTTACCATAAAGGAAGAGGAAAGGAACAAAGGCGCTACTAAGCAGCTAGTAAGCAATTAACAAAATGGCAGTAGTAAGTCCCTACCTATCAATAATAACATTGAATATCAAGGGATTAAATTCTTCAAACCAAAAATATAGCATGACTGAATAAATTGAAAACAAGAACCAGCTATATGTTGCCTACAAGAGACTCACTTTATCCGTAATGACATATATAGATTGAAAGTGAAGGTGCTGAAAAAAAAAATACTCCATGTAAGTAGAAACCAAAAGGGAACAGAAGTACCAATTTTTATATCAGATAAACAAAACTTTATGTCAAAACTGTAAAAAGAAAAAAATAAGTTTTTATGTAATAAAGGAGTTAATACAGCAAGAGAATATAACAGTGGTAAATACATATATATAAATACATGTAAATACATATATATGTGTGTGTCTGTATATATATATAAAGTATCATTTCTCACCACAAGAATTTGAAAGCAGAAATCTATACAGAAGTAATTCTGGAAAATTTAGAAACACATGAAACACATGGAAATTAATGAATTGCTCTTAAAACACAAATGAGTCAAAGAATAAATTAAAGGGGAATTTTAAAAATAAATGGAGGCAAATGAACCTAGAAACACAACATACCAAAACCTATGTAATACAGCAAAATCAGCTCCAAGAGGAAAGCTTATAGCAATAAATATCTATATCAAAAAAGAAAAAAGCTCTCAAAGAAGCAATTTAACATTTCACCTGAAGGAACTAAAAGAAAAAAAAAAACAAGAACAAACTAAGTCAAAAATTAATAGAAGGAAAAAAATAATATAGGGTCAGAGCAGAATGTAAAAAAGTTGATCCCATAGAAATAAAGAGTAAAATGGTTGTTGGTAGAGGCTGGGGCATTTTGCAAGTAGGGACTTGGGAGGATGTTGGTCAAAGGACACAAATTACAGTGAGATGGAAGGAATAAAGAGATCTATTGTACAGCATGGTTACTGTAGTTAGTGATGATATTTTTTATTGTTAAAAGATGCTAACACAGTGAGTAAGTGTTCTCACCACAAAAATGGTAACTATGTGAGGTAATGCATATATAATTAGGTAGATTTAACCATTTCATAATGTATGTACTCTTCAAAACATCCTGTTGTTCATGATAAATACATGCAATTTTATCTGACAATTTAAATAATAAAGCAATCAACAAAGTAAACAGGCAACCTACAGAATGGGAGAAAATATTTGCAAACTATGCATTTGACAAAGGTCTAATATCCAGATTTTAAAAGAAACTTAAACAAATTGACAAGCAAAAAACAAACATTACAAAGCAGGCAAAGGACATGAAGAGACACTTCTCAAAAGAAAACATACATGCAGCCAAAAAAAATATGAAAAAAATGCTCAATATTACTAATCATTAGAGATATGCAAATCAAAACCACAATGAGATGCCATCAAAGAAATACCATAAAATATGAGTGAGATACCAATAAGAATCTTTATTCCAGAGATATACACTATCTACCTGCACATACCATACCACCAGTTAGAATGGCTATTATTAAAAAGTTAAAAAATATAAGTTGGTGAGGTTGCTAAGAAAAGGGAACACTTAGACACTGCTAGTGGGAATGTAAATTAGTTCAGCCATTGTAGAAAGCAGTGTGGTGATTTGTCAAAGAACTTAAAATAGAATTACCATTCAACCCAGCAATCTCATTATTGGGTAAACTCAAAGGAATATAAATCATTCTACCATAAAGACACATGCACATATATGATAATCACTATTCACCATATCAAAGACATGGAATCAATCTAAATGCCCATCAATAGTAGACTGGTTAAAGAAACTGTGATACATATACATCATGGAATATTATGCAGCTATAAAAAGAATGAGATCATGTCTTTGCAGCAAGATGGATGGAGCCGGAGGCCATTATCCTAAGCAAATTAACACAAGAACAGAAAACCAAATACCACATGTTCTCACTTATAAGTGGAAGCAAAACACTGAGTACAAATGAATACAAAGAAGGGAACAACAGATAACAGGCCTACTTGAGGGTGGAGAGTGGCAGAGGGGAGAGGATCACAAAACTACCAATCAGGTATTATGCTTATTACCCGAGTGATGAAACAATCTGTACCCCAACCCCTCATGATGTACAATTTACCTACATAAAAAACCTGCATATGTACCCCTGAACCTAGAATAAAAGTTAAGACAAAAGAAATTTGAAGGAAAAATAAGTATTTTGAAAAAAATTATCTTAAAAGTTTAGGTTCGCAAAATCTTCTGTCTTTAATTCCTCGTAATATGTTCCATAGATTAAATGACCCATGGCTTTTTTCTGATGTACTTTTGAACAATGTGAAGAAAATTACAGGAATTTATATATTCAGAAATATATTCATCAATTTCATACATACTAAAAAGGAAGACAGAAAACATACCAATGAGATATTTTTATAGGATTTTAAAAAATTTATGGAATAAAGATGAAATAAGAAATAATTTAAATTTCAGTTTAACACTAAAATAATTATAATCTCTGTGTGGTCTGAAAAGGTATTTTAGTTTGTATATTTCTTTCCATTCTCTGATGGAGTTCAGGACATATTACTCTAAAATATGGCATTTTGGCATTCGAGGAAGCAGCAGCAGAAGTTTATTCTCACTTTCTTCTCGCTACTCTCCCGTAAAGCAGGCTATAAGAGAATTATCTGAATCTGAAGTAGGTCACAGAACCTTAATTCCAGAGGTGTCCACCCTCTACCCACACATAAGGAACGTATGAAGAAACAGGCTAGCCAAATTCCCCTCAGTTTATTACCATACCCTCTTCTTTTCCAATCACACGTCTGCATTACAGTCCATAAAAATATTCAGGTTTCCCTCTTTCTTACCATCTTGATTTGTGAAGGCTCTCATGTCACGTAAAACTTGTGTTAAATACATTTGTATTCTTTTCACTTGTTAATCTGTTTTTTGATAGACGAGTCGAGCATGAATTTGTGATGGGTAAAAGATCTTTTTTCTCCTACATTTCAAAAATACATAAAAAATCAAACTGCAAGTCTTTGAGGAGCATCTTGCAGAACTGTAGGCACAAGGGCACTGGTGCCTAGAAAGATTTCAAGCGTGTGATTCAAATTCATTTCTATATTCAGCGTATATTATAATGTAAAACTGTAGAATCTCTGTTTTTCTCTTCTGACTTATTTTTTCATTCTTCCACAATTTGCTGAATGTGCATTTCTATGTATTGAACAACTGTCATGATCGAATTATCCTTGCTCCTATCTCCCACTATGTCTAACTATTCTAGAGGAATGTGTCCCTGTGGATACACTAGTAAGGCCAATTACTTCTTGAATTGCTTTACTCACTTCTAATATAATTAATGAATATGTTGCTCTCTATAATTCCTTCATAAAGTCAAGAATAGTAATATAATGGAAGCATCTGAAATTATCTGAAGTGCATATTTAATTCTCCTACCATTTATGCATTATTTAATTAAAATAGCATTTTTGCATATCATCAAGTTTATTTTAATATAGACATTAATCTCACATGCAACCTAAAGAATCTTAAAAATTCCAACTTATTCGCTGTATAAATATGGTGATATTTTATTCATTCAGCACTGTTGGGCATAGATAAATCCATATAAGGAAATTTTCAAACAACTGAATCTTACCGTCTGTTAAGCATAGACTTTCAGTACTTTGTGTCATTATAAGTCTTTGCTTCTTAGAGTGTCCTCTCCTTTTTTTTTTTGGTGGAGCAGGGTGTTTTCTTCAGACTTCTTGACTGGATTATGAATATTTGAAGTTCCATATACTAACTTTAAGTAAGCGAGATTTTGCTAAAATTTATCTGAATTATCAAAAATCATCAAACTTATAGACAGCCTTTTTGACCTGATAGATTTATCTTGCCCTTAAACATATTATTTTAATATCTCTTCTGCTTACCTACATGACTCAAATTATTAAATTAAGAAATCCAATCTTAAACAAAATAAATATGCATCACCCACCAAAAGTAATTCTAATAAATTCTACACTACGTTTAAAAAAATAAGGTTAAGAATTTAAGACAAAAGATAGTTCAGCTCTATTAATTTACTTTTTAAATTTTCTTCTTTTAATTTTCTCCTTTTCTCTCCCCTCTTTGTCTTTTTATATTTTTTTCTCTATTTTTACATAGGATCTGAATGCATGATCAGTGCATTGTTTTTAGGCAGTAGTTATGATAAATTGATATAGACCTTTACTGAATTATAATAAATAATTCATCCAAACTCCAAGGGATTCAAACACTTTGCAGCTATAATACTAATGTTGGTAAAAACAAAAATGATTTATTAGTCGTTTATGTTGGTTTGTTTAGTGTTGACCTATTTGTTTCAATATAATAAGAGATGAACAAAGTCATACCACAAATATCCAAAAGTAAAAAATAAAATAGAATATGATCTAAACCATTTTCAATAAAATACAAACTTTAATTTCTGATGGATGGTGTGAAATTATTTTTAACTGGGGAGAGAACCATATAATAAAATGCAGAGGACTTACTGGGGAGATTTCTAAATGTAATCAATCCTGTGTCAGACACCTCTGGGATTTTTACCTCTCATCATAATTCAACTTGCCTGTGAGCACCTTCAAGACAGAAACTATGTCTTATTCATAAGCTTATTCTCAGCATAATTTTTTTATTAATTATAACAAATTAGAAAAAATATTATTAATTAATGTAGGTGCTTTATACATGTTGAATTAACATACCCAGATATATCACTGTGGTCAACTATCTCAATTTAAAAGGTGTAATTCATTATCCAGAATAATTCCTCAGCTTAAAATTAAAGGTGACTGAATGTGGTAGCTAAGTTGACATTTCCTCATGAATATTGTCTGCCATGAAGAAATCAAAATTTTAATGAAGAAAGGACAAAAATAAATTGTTCATATAGAGAAATAAGATTGGAGCCTAATGGTTTACAGGAAAATGGCCCTGGTGAGTGGAAAAATGTGAATTTTAAGAGAACCAGAGGCAGAATGAGAGACTATCCCTGAAAGCCCAGAAGAGGTAGATGTAGAACAAGAACATAAATTTTAAATGGAAAATGGTGATATTACTGACAATAGGTATATAAGTTAATAATGTAAACAGATTTAAAATGAATTAAAATTTATTATCATGTAAATTCCTAGGTGAGAAAATCTTCCTAACATGTATTATATAAAAACAGAACAATGTAATTGTAAAGGTCCTTGATGCCAATTTCAGAGATAAATTGTTGTACTGTTTCTTCATCTATCACCTGGCAGTTTTTATGTTTCTATGCAAAGAATATTTTAGTGTTTCTTAGAGGTGTTATTTATAAAATTGAAAATCACATCTCAGAATTAAGAATAATCTTATCTTTTAAAAAATATCATTTAATTAATCAGCACTGCCATCTGAATGTCTGCTGGATACTTAATCCTGTGTAACCAAGAGCTCCAAGTAATGGTACCTGATTTTGATCAACTTATTTTTTCATGATTCTTGATAGAGTTATCTTTAACTTAAATATTTCTGGCCATTAACAGTTAACCTAGTATATCAGTCTGGATTCCAATAAGATGGTACATTCAAACAGAACTCAGAGAAGGCTTATTTAAAAAACTAACTACAGAAGTAAAAGAGTAAGGGAATCAGCAGTTACCTGCAGCGTAACAGTTCTTACGACTGAGAGGTGACAGCGTGCTGGCAGTCCTCACAGCCCTTGCTCCGTCTCGGCGCCTCCTCTGCCTGGGCTCCTACTTTGGCGGCACTTGAGAAGCCCTTCAGCCCACCGCTGCACTGTGGGAGCCCCTTTCTAGGCTGGCCAAGGCCAGAGCCGGCTCCCTCAGCTTGCCGGGAGGTGTGGAGGGAGAGGCGCTAGCGGGAACCGGGGCTGCGCGCAGCGCTTGCTGGCCAGCTGGAGTTCCGGTTGGGCGTGGGCTTGGCGGGCCCCGCACTCGGAGCAGCCGGCCGGCCCTGCCGGCCCCAGGCAATGAGGGGCTTAGCACCCGGGCAAGTGGCTGCGGAGGGTGTACTGGGTCCCCAAGAAGTGCCAGCCCACCGGCGCTGTGCTCGATTTCTCACCGGGGCCTTAGCTGCTTTCCCGTGGGGCAGGGCTCGGGACCTGCAGCCCACCATGCCTGAGCCTCCCACCACCTCCATGGGCTCCTGTGCGGCCCAAGCCTCCCTGATGAGCGCTGCCCCCTGCCCCATGGTGCCCGGTCCAATCGACCACCCAAGGGCTGAGGAGTGCGGGCGCATGGAGCGGGACTGGCAGGCAGCTCCACCTGCAGCCCTGGTGCGGGATCCACTGGGTGAAGCCAGTTGGGCTGCTGAGTCTGGTGGGGCCTTGGAGAACCTTTATGTCTAGCTCAGGGACTGTAAATACACCAATTGGCACTCTGTATCTAGCTCAAGGTTTGTAAACACACCAATCAGCACCCTGTGTCTTGCTCAGGGTTTGTGAATGCACCAATCGACACTCTGTATCTAGCTACTCTGGTGGGGCCTTGGAGAACCTTTGTGTCAGCACTCTGTACCTAACTAATCTGGTGGGGAGGTGGAGAACCTTTGTGTCTAGTTCAGGGATTGTAAACGCACCAATCAGCGCCCTGTCAAAACAGACCACTGGGCTCTACCAATCCTTAGGACGTGGGTGGGGCCAGATAAGAGAATAAAAGCAGGCTGCCCCAGCCAGCAGTGGCAACCCGTTCGGTAGCCTTTCACATTGTGGAGGCTTTGTTCTTTTGCTCTTTGCAGTAAATCTTGCTACTGCTCACTCTTTGTGTCCTCGCTGCTTTTACGAGCTGTAACACTCACCGCGAAGGTCTGCAGCTTCACTCTTGAAGCCAGCGAGACCACAAGCCCACCGGGAGGACCGAACAACTCCAGACGCGCCGCCTTAAGAGTAGTAACAGTCACCGTGAAGGTCCGCAGCTTCACTCCTGAGCTAGCGAGACCACGAACACACCAGAAGGAAGAAACTCCTAACACGTCCGAACATCAGAAGGAACAAACTCCAGACGCGCCACCTTAAAAACTGTAGCACTCACCGCGAGGGTCCGCGGCTTAATTGTTGAAGTCAGTGAGACCAAGAACCCACCGATTCCAGACACACAACTGTTCTCTAGGCCAGAAAGAATAAGGAAGGAAGGTGTCTGAAGAACTTACAGAGAGAGAGTTGTGTAAAGCTGGCCATTTTGAAAGAGGTAGTGGCATTTGACTAAGGGACATGGCCAGCTCAGTGTGACCGTCAGCAGCAGAAATCAGGGAAATATATGTTGTCATCTCTTTCTCCCCTCTACCTTGGATCTTCTGTGTGGATTGGCTGAAACCAATGGAAAGCAGATTTCTTATTTTTCAGCCTCTTGGTGTAGAAAGCAGAATGGAGAAGACTACAAAGCAGAGAGTACAGCTCACCCATTTTGCCCCTTACTATCTACTCATATTCTTTGCCTGCTTGAGAACACTTCCCTATCATAGCAGATGCACAAAAAATCATCGTCTCATCAGCCTCACTGTAATTGTGGAGTCCTGGAATAACTCTGGTCATATTCCCACTTGAAACTTTAAGTTTCACTGGTACTTTTTGTAAGGTGGTGAGGGAAAAAAGAGAAGTGCTTTGAAAACATTAAATATAGCTGCTGCAGTCTCCACATGCTTTCCTGTTCACGAGGTACAATAAAATATTCATAAAATAAGGATGAAATAAGAAATGTTTTATATTTTAAGTTAACATTGTTTCTTCCATGTTACCTTAACAACTCTCCTTCTCAAACTGCTATTTCATAGACATTCTCAGAGCAAATTGATCAGGGGGCAGACTCATCTCCCTATCCATTAGAAACCTGATTTTGTTTATTTGGAATATTACTCTTCCACTAAGACTGGTCCAAGTCTACCAATTGTGGGAAGATGAAGAAATTTTTTTTCAATTATATATAAACTTCAGTAATAACAGTATTCACATCACCATCTTGACTTCTGTACCCTACTCATGGAGAGAGTGGCAATATATATTGGTTGCAGCTTCAAAAGATGTACCAGATCTGGCAAATTTATGCCCAGCCTCATGGTGTATTGTCTCCTAGCTGAGAGATCATACATGAGTAGACTATTTCATTGCTCTATCAAGATGGCTGCTTCTACATGATGAGTAATGATGAAAGACAAGTTTCTGTAGATGTGAGATTACTAACACACTTTCTTTGCCATGAACTGCATCTCCAGGTGAAATACAATATTGTGTAAAATATCCAGGATAAGCATTTTGTCAAGTGACTAATTAACAGTGGTTCTTACATAAGTCTTTTTTGTAGGAAAGGCAAATCTATGCCTATGCTGCTGTATTTTCTTGATAGGACAAAAAGATTCTTCAATCTATGGAAGGGGTACAGTGAAATCAGTGGACCCCCAGGTTGGTTCACCTAGGAGATGATACAGTTCGGGAGATGACCACTGGCCTCTGGTGTTACAGTTTGGACACAGCAGTAAAGGTAGCTGGATAAATAACTGTTTTATTTATCAATTGCTGTGTAACAAGTTACCCCGAAGTTTAGTGGCTACAACAATAATAAACATTTTGTATTTCTTTCCATTTTCATGGTTCAGAAATTCTGTCTCAGGGTCTCTAATGGAGTTGCCATCAAATGTTGGCCATTACTACAATCACCTAAAGATTTGTTTGGAGATAGAGAATCCACTCCCAAGGTGGCTCACTCACATAGCTGTTGGCAGGAGCCTCATTTCTCCATGATTTTAGGGTGAGTTTAGGGTTGCTTTTAATTTAGGACTAGTTTCGCCTGACTAGAAAGACAGACCTTCTGTGGTCTTTACTGAATTTCCATGATGTCCAATGTGGCCTCTTTATTCTGGCTGTTCAGAATCTCAAGTTCTCTTAGCCCTGTGCATGATCAGGAACTTGTTCAGTGTATAGCCTCCTGGTAGTTCTTTACTCAGCATAGCAGAGAATCATTATACATGTGTCCTTTATTTTTTGTCAAGGGGAATCCCATGCAGGTTTCTGGAGCTCTTTTTTCATGTGGCTCCTTTGCTGATATTATGCACCAAAAATTTCATCTCCTGCAGTCTCCCTGCACTGTAATCTTTTATGCCTCAACCCAGCAAGAGACGTATGCTCTACTTGGGTTTCTCCCAAACCCCAGCCCATTCTACTGTCCAAAAAGTTTCTCAGAAAACTAAGGCAAAGGGAAGATTAATTTCATTAGGCTTTTTCTCTCAAGGACTAGAGTCCTGGATTGCCCTTCTCCAATGTCTAAAGTGTGGTTTAATATATTTTGCCATTTTTATTTGTTTATGTCAGCTGGCACATTTGATACTAGAAAATCCATCATAATCAAAACGACATTAGAGATCTCATAGCTGTGTGGAACAAATTAGCACAATTTTCCTCTTTTTCTTAATAGTAGAAATTTTTATTTTATTTGAGATGTAATTGTTCCCATGGTATCTTTAAAATTCTATAAAATGACTTTTTTTCAAGGTAGTACTTTCAAAGCATTTCATTTTTTACTTACTTTTTAAAAATTATTCTATTTTACCTTGAGTCGCTTTGAATTATTTCATTTTCCCAGAAATTATTTCATATGTTTGATGTTTTATTCAAATTTGTATGATTTTGAATAATATCCTTTGGGTTTTGTTAAAATTGTTTCTCTACTGTTTAGTATACACTATTTCTACTTTTGTGTATTGGCATTTTCTTATTTTTGTTAATTTGATTGACACCACTTAGCAGGGTGTCTCAAATTTCACTAAGGAAATTGAACAGTTTTTCACTTTTTAAACTATCTTTGTAGGTTAGCATCTGTAAATTTCTCCATTTGCCTATATTGTTACTACATTTGTTCTCTTTCTGTATGATTATTTGATTGTTGATTTCATATTTCCTTATACTAAATGTGAGTAAATTATTTTTGTTCTTTTTTTACCTATGAAACTTTTTTCCTGTCTAAAGATTCATCTATATTTTAGGCAAGTATTTATTGATAATATCAATTGTTTTTAGTTTTGTATTACTATATTTTTTATTATTATTTATTATTATTTTTCTTTAATACAGAGTCTTGCTCTGTCGCCCAGGCTACCGCATAGTGACAAGATCATGGTTCACTGCAGCCTTGACCTCATGGGCTCAAGCAGTCCTTCTGCCTCAGCCTCACAAGTAACAAGGACTACAGGTACATGCCACCATGCTAACCTAATAATTTCTTATTTTTTCTGTTTATATGGAATTTCCCCATATTGCCCAGGCTGATCTCAAACTCCAGGGCTCAAGTGATTCACCCACCTCGGCCTCCCAAAGTGCTGGGATTACAGGTGTGAGCCACGAGGCCTGGACTGTTTTAATTTCTGCTTTATCTTTTTGGTGGGAGAATGTCTGCTTTCTTGGGATTTATTTTATTTCTATTCTACATTCATTAAGTGATTAAATTGTTCATTTATATTCATTATTTTTAAAAGCATTTTTATTATGTGTTTCTCTTTTCACCCGTATCTTTCAAGTTTTTATATACACTGACTTTAGTATTCATTTCTAAGCTCTTATGTAGCTAACATTATGTTTCTTTCCATTTGGCAAAGCAGTGATATTCAGGTTGACCCAAGTCACTTTTCAAGAAACCACTGTGTAGATTGATCATGGTTTTCTAGAATCTATCCTAAAAAAAGTCATAGATTATCCTTAGTTTAATTACTTTGCAGGCAAATATTGATCTCAGATATAATTTGAAGTTCTATTTTTTATTCTTAATGTTAAGAAAATATCAGACTTAGACACTAGGCTGTCTTAATGTTATTCTAATTTAATATTTTTGCTTATGTCGATCTTTTTATCTGTGGGCTTCCTAAATGTCCCTTTATTTCTTTCATTATTGCTTCATCTCCATTTTCTCTGTTTGCTTCTTCTACAATTGTTAAGTTAATTGGTTCACTTGATCTTGTCACTCATCCTTTAATTGTTTAATATTTTTTCTGTTTATCCCTTTCCTCCTATTTCTTAAAAATTTCTTTAGTTTGTCTGCTACTTTATTTATTACACTTTACTAAGTATCCGATGCTCTATTCACTGCACATACATTGAAGATATTGTTATTATTCATTTTATGATTGTTTCTTCCATTTGAAAGCCATGTAAATATATGTATATTTCACGTTGTTCCTAATAGCTTGATTTCATCCAGTTTACTATCCTCTTGATGCACAATGAGAATGTGG
The DNA here is from genome assembly GCF_029289425.2 of Pan paniscus. NCBI lineage: Eukaryota > Metazoa > Chordata > Mammalia > Primates > Hominidae > Pan > Pan paniscus. Next base: position 97,611,539 of record NC_073255.2, read on the forward strand.
ACAAAAGATATTGTAACTTTTTTATTTATACAAAACCGATTTGATATTAAAAGGGCCAAAGGGAAACATATAGATTAAACTAACATTTGTCATGTCTACAAATAAATATTATATAAATGTTTATTCTGATTTATTTAGTACTTGTGAGAAAATACTAATTTCCTCTTAAGGAAATTTGCAAATAAAAGGAGATTTGTGTTATAAAATATGGTTAGTGGTCAAAGTACAGTTACGGGTTTTAGAATAAGTGCAAAATTGTTCCACTTTCTATAATTGCTGTAAAATCCTCAGCAAAATTCTTTAATTTTTCCAAACAGAAAATATTGCAGGAAGCATTCATAAGAACTTAATACTTTGATGAAAAAGTTATTTCCAGCACTATATTATATTATTTTGTTTCAGAATTTTAGCAGACCATTACAACGGTTTTTATCTGATTACTACCATGGGTATTTTTCAAAAAATACCAGCTGAGGACATTTTTCTTGAGGGTGGCATTTACTGGAACTAATTTGTAATTCAAAAGCCTTACAAATGTTGTAGAAACTTTTCAGTTCCTAATTACAGTGGAAGATCATAAAAGGCTGTTTCCAATAGCTTACATATTTCTTTTTACCTAAAATATTATAAATACGAATGTATCTATTATTTAGGTCTTATTTAGAAATTACAATGTATCACGCACTATTCTAAGAGTTTATACATGTTAGTTTATTTGATATTCTAACAGCCATATGAAGTAGTTACTATTATTTTTCTTATTTTATATATGAGGAATTTATAATTCCAGAGATACTAACTTGACAAAGTTTACATAGCTATGAAACTGATGTTCATATATAGAAAGGTATTTTAATTTGATCTTATTGCCTGTCACCCTGCTAAATTCTGTTATTTCTAATAATTTATCCATAAATTTAACTGAATTTCCCATATATACAATGAATCATACCATGTGAGAAAAAAATAACTTATTTCCTGTATTTTGATTGAAAAATAAAAATTGTATATATTTATTGTGTACAATACATTTCTTTGAAATATGTATATATTATGGAATGGCTAAGTTGAGCTAATTAACATATTCATTACCTCATTTACTTACCTTTTTTTTTGGTGAGAACACTTAAAATCTACTCTTAGGAATTTTAAAGAATATATTACATTTTTATTAACTTGATTCACCATATTGAAAAGTAGATCTCTTGAATTTATTCCTTTTAAGTCATATTTCGTATCCTTTGACTAACATCTGCCTGCCTCCCCCACCATCGCAAGTCCCTAGTAACCACCCTTCTCTCTACATCTATGAATCCAGTTCTTTTCATTTCCACATATAAGTGAAATTATATGGTGCCACTCTTTTTGTGTCTGGCTTATTTCACTTTACATAATGTCCTCCAGGTCCATTCATGTTGTCACAAATGGCAGGATTTCTTTCTTGTTATAGCTGAATAGTATTTCGTTGTTTGTATATATTCCACATTTTCTTTATCCATTTATGTGTTGTTGGATACTTGATTTTCTTTCGTATCTTGTATATTGTAAACAGTGTTGAAATGAACACGAGAGTGCAGATATTTCTTTGATACACTGATATAATTTCCTTTAAATATCTAACCAGTAGTGGGATTGCTGGATCGTATGGCAGTTCTATTTTTAATTATTTGAGAAATCTTTATGCAGTTTCCATAGTGGCTGTACTAATTTAAGTGTTCTATCATTTTAAAACCTTATGTTTTTATGCAGCCTTATAACAATAATTGTTTGAACTTATTGATAATTGATTTACGAGCTTAAATTGTGATCATTGTTTTTGTAAATGCGTGTTTTCCTGAGAGTGACTTGTATTGTTTAATTTTGGGGCAGAAATCTTCATCTTTCCATTATATTATGCTTATTATTTCTGATGTTCTCCTAGCACCTCAGAAAAAAATTTACCTTGGTGTGTTTTTTTCTTTTCAAATCTTGTGCGTTATGTTTTCTATATAATAGAAATTCATTGGCATTTATTGATAATTGATTCACTGCCTATAATGTACTTATTTAAAAACTGTTCTATATTTGGTAGAGAACAAATTGTATTCTCTTGTTTGGGTACAGAATTCCAGATCTCACCCACTAGGCCATGCTTGTTAACTGTGTTGTTCATATATTTTGTATCTTTACCAATTTTTTAACTGTTTTATCTATCAATAGTTAAAAACATGAATTGAAATCTTCTACTATAGGAATAGATGTGTAAAGTTTCTCCCTATTGTTTTATCAATATTTCTATTAATATATTTTGAGGCTAGTTTATTAATGTATGCCTGTTTTCCTCATGAGCATTTTGCAGGGAAATTATCTAATCCTAAGGATTCTTTTTGTCTTAAAATTTATTCTCTCTTAAAAGACATATTTTTGCTGGGTAAAAAAGTTTTGATTTCTAATTGTTTTCTTATAATACTGTAGAGATATTATTTTAGTCTTTTGGTTTCATTTATTGCTGTGAGAAGACTTCCCTTGGTGTAATTTATGTTACTTTGCAATGACTGGTCTTTACACTCCAGATTTTTTTTCTTTTCCTTAATTTTTTTTTTAATTTTGGTGCACTGCAACTGCTATATCATGTGACTAAGTATGTAATATTTATTGTGCTTATTAGCTTCTTATATCTGTAGATTCAGGTTTGACATTACTCCTGAAATGTTGTCAGTCATATTTCTTTAAATATTTCCTCCTCTCCATTTCTACTGTTTTTTCCACTAAACTCCACTCACATTATTTTATCTTCAATATTTTTAAACTTCTCATTTATATTTGTCTTCTGGCTTATCTATACTGCATATTTCTTCCAATTTTCTAATATCTGTTCATAGTGTTTTTTGTTTGTTTGTTTGTTTGAGACAGAGCCTTGCTCTGTCACCCAGGCTTGAGTGCCATGGTGCAATCTTGGCTGAATGCAGCCTCTGCCTGCCGGGTTCAAGAGATTCTTGTACCTCAGCCTCCAGACTAGCTGGAACTACAGGCACCTGCCTCCATGCCAGGCTAATTTTTGTAGTTTTAGTAGAGACGTGGTTTCATCATGTTGGCCAGGCTGGTCTCATACTCCTGACCTCAATTGATGCACCCACCTCAGCCTTCAGGATTTTGAATGTTTTAGGGTTTTTTTTTAATCCACCCATGAAATATTTTAAATTAAAATTATTATTTTCTTAGTAATTTTGAGAGGTGAAGCCCGCTGGGCTTCTAGGTCGGGTGGAGACTTGGAGAACTTTTCTGTCTATCTAAAGGATTGTAAATGCACCAATCAGCACTCTGTGTCTAGCTAAATGTTTGTAAACGCACCAATCAGTGCTCTGTGTCTAGCTAATCAGGTGGGGACTTGGAGAACTTTTGCGTCAGCTAAGGGATTGTAAAAACTCACCAGTCAGTGCTCTGTGTCTAGCTAACACTTTGTAAATGCACCAATCAGCACTCTGTAAAAACAGACCAATCAGCACTCTGTAAAATGGACCAATCAGTGCTCTGTAAAATGGACCAATGAGCAGGACATGGGCGGGGCCAAATAAAGGAATAAAAGTTGGCCACCCAAGCCAGCAGCAGCAACATGCTTGGGTTCCTTTCTGCATTGTGGAAGGTTTGTTCTTTCGCTCTTCCCAATAAAACTTGCTGCTGCTCAGTCTTTGGATCCGCACTACCTTTATGAGCTGTAACACTCACCGTGAAGATCTGCAGCTTCACCCCTGAAGTCAGTGAGACTACGAACCCACCAGGAGGAACAAACAACTCTGGACGCGCCACCTTTAAGAGCTGTAACATTCACTGAGAAGATCTGCAGCTTCACTCTTGAAGTCAGCAAGACCACTAACCCACCAGAAGGAAGAAACTCTGGACGCATCTGAACATCTGAAGGAACAAACTCCAGACACACCATCCTTAGGAACTGTAACACTCACCGCGAGGGTCCATGGCGAGGGTTCATGGCTTCATTCTTGAAGTCAGGGAGAACAAGAACCCCCTGGAAGGAACCAATTCCAGACACAATTTAACTTTTTTTTTTCATATTTTGCTGAACATCCCTGATAGCCCTTTATTGACAGCTTAGTGTTTTGTTTCCATCCTCTTATTTCAGGGCTTGGCAAACTTTTTCTTAAGTATCCAGATATTAAATATTTTTGGGCCATGGACCATACAGTCTCTGTTGTAATCATTCAATTCTGCTACTATAGTATAAAAGCAGCCATAGTAATGCAGAAACAAATGGAGTGGCTGTGTTTCAATAAAATTTTATTTACAAAAACATGTGGCTGGAATATGGGCTATAGTTTGCCAACCCCTGCGTATTTGTTTATACATTACATATATACCTATTTTATTTCTATGGAGGGATGGATGGATGGATAGATGGATGGATGGATAGAGCTGACAGATGATAGAGAGAGAGAGATAAGTATGTACATGTATATCAGAGATGCTTTTCTCCACAGAGGGTACATGGGAACAACAACCTGGCAATATTTCAGCCACTCTCAAAGTTTCCAGTTCAAACAGTGAATACCAGGCTCAGCTTCCCTCATGGAATTCCCAAAGATTAAAATCAGCAATAGGCTCTCAATCAAACATCATCAAAAATAAAGAATTATGCCATCCTATATGATAATTCACAGAAACAACAGAAATAAATTTATATCTAAAGAATTACAAATATTGGACTTGTAAGAAAAGTCTCTCTCTGTCTCTCCTCATCAATAGGATAGTTTCATATACATTTATCAGCTGATGGACATTTGTGTTGTTTCCACTTTTTGACTACGATAAATAATTCTGTTATAAACGTTTGTGTACAAGGTTTGGTGTGAACGTATGTTTTTATTTCTCTTTAATGTATACCTGGAATTTTTCAATCACATGTTAATTGTATGCTTTTAAGTTATTGAAGAACTGGCAAACTGTTTTTCAAAAAGGCTGTAATATTTTGCATTCTCACCACAAATATATGAGGTTTCAGTTTCTCTGCATAGTCACCTATACTTATTGTTTTCTGTTTTTTTTTTTAAATTATTATTACAGTAGTCCTCTCTTATCTGCAGGGGATATATTCTAAAACCTCCAGTGGAAGCCTGAAAGCACAGAGAGTATGGACACTATAAATACTATTTTTCCCTGTTTGCATACATGCATAAATGTATATACATACATACATACATCATCAAGAATAGTTTATAAATTAGGCACAGTAAGAGTTTAACAAACAGTAAAATAGAATAATTACAACAAAATACTGTAACAAAAGTTATGTGAATGTGGTCTCTCTTAAAATATCTTATTATATGTAATACTTTTGGACTGTGGTTGATTGCAGGAAAGTGAAACCACAGATAAGGAAAGGCTACTGTACAGCTATCTTAGAAGGTGTGAAGCAGTAGTATCTCACTGTGGTTTGGGTTTGCATTTTTAGGCTTTATTCATTTTTAAAAATTCTTTTTTATTTATCTTTAATGGATTGAGTTAATTCAAAAGCCTTGTTTTTAAGCTCTGATTTTTGTTCTTCTGCTTGTTCAATTCTATTGCTGGAACTTTCCAGTGCATTTTGCATTTCTCTAAGCGTGTCCTTGATTTCCAGGAGTTGTGATCATTTTGTGTTTATGCTACCTGTTTCACTGAAGAATTTTCTTTCCATATCCTGTATTATGTTTTTGACCTCACGTTTCTCTGGTGCCTCCTTAATTAGCTTAATAATTAACATTCTGAATTCTGTTTTCTGGCAATTCAGAGATTTCGTCTTGGTTTAAATCCATTGCTGTTGAGCTGGTATGATCTTTTGGGGGTGTTAAAGAGCCTTGTTTTGTCATATTACCAGAATTGTTTTTCTGGTTCCTTCTCATTTGAGTAGACTATGTCAGAGGGAAGATCTGGAATTCAAGGGCTGTTGATCAGATTCTTGGTTTGTTGTTGTTGTTGTTTACTTTAAGTTCTGGGATACAAGTGCGGAACATGTAGGTTTGTTAAATAGATATATGTGTGCCACGGTGGTTTGGTGCACCTATCAACCCATCATCTAGGTTTTAAGCCTTACATGTATTAGCTTTTTGTCCTAATGCTCTCCCTCCCTTTTTCCCCCACCCCTCGACTGGCTCCGGTGCATATTGTTCCTCTCCTTGTGTCCATGTGTTCTCATTGTTCAACTCCCACTTTTGAGTGAGAATATGTGTTTTTTTTTTTTTTTCTGTTTCTGTGTTAGTTTGCTAAGGATGATGATTTCCAGCTTCATCCATGTCCCTGCAAAGGACATGATCTTATTCCTTTTCATGGCTGCATAGTTTCCAGGGTGTATATGTACCACATTTTCTTTATCCAGTCTATCACTGATGGCCATTTGGGTTGGTTCCATGTCTTTACTGTTGTAAATAGTGCTGCAATAAACATACATATGCATGCATTTTTATAGTAAAATGATTTATATTCCTTTGGGATTTCTCAGTCAAATGGTATTTGGTAATGGGATTTCTGGGTCAAATGGTATTTCTAGTTCTAGATCCTCGAGGAATTGCCACGCTATCTTCCACAATGGTTGAACTAATTTACATTCCCACCAACAATGTAAAAGTGTTTCTATTTCTCCACAGCCTTGCTAGCAACTATTGTTTCTTGACTTTTTAATAATCACCATTCTGACTGGCATGAGATGGTATCTCATTGTGATTTTGATTTGCATTTCTCCAATGATTAGTGATGTTAGGCTTTTTTTCATGTTTGTTGGCTGCATAAATGTCTTCTTTTAAGAAGTGTCTGTTCTTGTCCTTTGCCCACGTTTTGATTGGAATTGTTTATTTTTTTCTTGTACATTTGATTAAACTCCTTGTAAATTCTGAATATTAGACCTTTGTCAGGTGGTTAGACTGCAAAAATTTTCTCCCATTCTGTAGGTTGCCTGTTCACTCTGATAATAGTTTCTGTTGATGTGCAGAAGCTCTTTAGTTTTATTAGATCCCATTTGTCAATTTTGGTTCTTCTTGTAATTGCTTTTGGCATTTTTGTCATAAAGTCTTTACCTGTGTCTATGTCCTAAATGATATTGCCTAGGTTTTCTTCAAGGTTTTTTATGGTTTTGGGTTTCACATTTAAGTCTTTAATTCATCTTTAGTTAATTTTTGTATAAGGTGTGATTTTTGTATAAGGTATAATTTTAGTTAAGGTGTAAGGAGTCCAGTTTCAGTTTTCTTCATATGGCTGGCCAGTTTTCCCAGCACCATTTATTAAATAGGAAATTCTTTCTTCATTGCTTGTTTTTGTCTGGTTTGTTCAAAAATCAGATGGTTGTAGATGTGTGGTGTTATTTCTAAGGTCTCTATTCCGTTCCATTGGTCTATATGTCAGTTTTGGTACCAGTACTATGCTATTTTGGTTACTGTAGCCTTGTAGTACAGTTTGAAGTCAAGTAGTGTGATGCTTCCAGCCTTGTTCTTTTGCTTAGGATAGTCTTGGCTATATGGGCTCATTTTTTGTTTCATATGAAATTTAAAGTAGTTTTCTAATTCTATGAAGGATGTCAATGGTAGTTTGATGGAAATAGAATTCAATCTATAGATTACTTTGGAGGGTATGGCCATTTTCATGATGTTAATTCTTCCTATCCTTGAGGAATGAGTGTTTTTCCATTTGTTTGTGTCCTCTGTTACTTCCTTGAGCAGTGGTTTGTAGTTTTTCTTGAAGAGACCCTTCACACCCCTTGTTAGCTGTATTCCTAGGTATTTTATTCTTTTTGTAGCAATTGTGAATTGGAGTTCACTCATGATTTGGCCCTCTCCTTGTCTATTGTTGATGTATAGAAATGCTTGTGATTTTTGCAGATTGACTTCGTATCCTGAGACTTTGCCGAAGTTGCTTATCAGGTTAAGGAGTTTTGGGGCTGAGATAATGGGGTTTTCTAAATACAGAAGCGTGTCGTCTGCCAATAGAGACAATCTGACTTCCTCTCTTCCTATTAGAATACCCTTTTTCTTTTCTTGGCCTAATTGCCCTGGCCAGAACTTCCAATGCTATGTTGGATAGGAGTGTGAGAGAGAGCATCCTTGTCTTGCACCAGTTTTCAAAGGGAATGCTTCCAGCTTTTGTCCATTCAGTATGATATTGGCTGTGGGTTTGTAATAAATAGCTCTTATTGAGATATGTTCCATCAATACCTAGTTTACTGAGAATTCTTAACATGAAGGGATGTTGAATTTTATCGAATGCCTTTTCTGCATCTATTGAGATGATCATGTGGTTATTGTCATTGGTTATGTTTATGTGATGGATTATGTTTATTGATTTGTGTATTTTGAACCAGATGGGGAGAATGGAACCAAGTTGGAAAACACACTTCAGGATATTATGCGGGAGTACTTCCCCAACCTAGAAAGACAGGCCAACATTCAAATTCAGGAACTACAAAGAACACCACTAAGATATTCCACAAGAGGATTAACCCCAAGACACGTAATCATCAGATTCTCAAAGGTCGAAATGAAAGAAAAAATGTTAAGGGCAGCCAGAAAGAAAGGCCAGGTCACCTACACAGGGAAGCCTATCAGACTAGTAGTGGACCTCTCAGCAGAAACCCTACAAGCCAGGAAAGAGTGGAGGTCAATATTCAACATTCTCAAAAAAATAATTTTCAATACAGAATTTCATATCCAGCCAAACTAAGCTTCATAAATGAAGGAGAAATAAAATCCTTTCCAGACAAGCAAATAGTGAGGGATTTCATTACCACCAGGCCTGCCTTGAAAGAGCTGTTGAAGGAAGCACTAAATATGGAAGGAAAAACCAGTACCAGGCCCTGCAAAAACACACCAAAATATAAAGAACAATGACACTATGAAGAAACTGCATCAACTAGTGTGCAAAATAACCAGATTGCATTATGATGATAGGATCAGATTCACACATAACAATATGAAACTTAATTTTAAATGGGCTATAAGCCCCCATTAAAAGACACAGACTGGCAAATGTGATAAAGGGTCGAGACCCATTGGTGTGCTGTATTAGGAGACCCATCTCATGTGCAAAGACACATATAAGCTCAAAATAAAAGGATGGAGGAAAATTTACCAAGCAACTGGAAAGCAAAAGAAAAAAATGCAGAGGTTGCAATCCTAGCCTCTGAAAAAACAGACTTTAAACCAGCAAAGATGAAAAAAGACAAAGAAAGGCATTACATAAGGGTAAAGAGATCAGTTCAACCAGAAGAGCTAACTATTCTAAATATATATATACCAAATACAGGAGCAGGCAGATTTATAAAACAACTTCTTGGAGACCTACAAAGAGACTTAGACTGCCACCCAATAATAGTGGGAGACTTTAATACCACACTGTCAATATTAGACAGATCAATGAGAGAGAAAATTAACAAGGCTATTCAGGACTTAGGCTCATCTCTGGATCAAGTGGACTTAACAGATATGGACAGAACTCTCCACCCCAAACCAACAGAATATACATTCTTCTCAGTTCCACATGGCACTTATTCTAAAATCTACCACATAATTGGAAGTAAAACACTCCTCAGCAAATGCAAAAGAACTGAAATCATAACAGTCTCTCACACCACAGTGCAATCAAATTATAACTCGGGCTTAAGAAACTCGCTCAAAACCACACAACTACATGGAAATTGAACAACCTGTTCCTGAGTGACTCCTGGGTAAATAATGAAATTAAGGCAGAAATAAAGTTTTGAAATCAATGAGAACAAAGACACAACATACCAGAATCTCTGGGACACAGTTAAAACAGTGTTTAGAGGGAAATTTATAGCACTAAATGCCCACATCGGAAAGCTAGAAAGATATAAAATCAATGCCCTAACATCACAATTAAAAGAGCTAGAGAAGCAAGAGCAGACAAATCCAAAAGCTAGCAAAAGACAAGAAATAACTAAGATCAGAGCAAAACTGAAGGAGATAGAGACACGAAAACCCTTCAAGAAAATCAATGAATCCAGGAGCTGTTTTTTTTTTTTTGAAAAAATCAACAGAATAGATAGACCGCTAGCTAGAATAATAAAGAAGAAAAGAGAGAATCATCAAATAGACACAATAAAAAGGGATAAAGCGGTTATCACCACTGACTCCACAGAAATACAAACTACCATAAACACCTCTATACAAATAAACTAGAAAATCTAGAAGAAATGTATTAATTCCTGGACATATACACCATCCCAAGACTAAACCAGGAAGAAGTCAAATCCCTGAATGGACCAACAACAAGTTCTGAAATTGAGGCAGCAATTAATAGACTATCTATGAAAAAATCCCAGAACCAGACGGATTCACAGTTGAATTCTACCAGAGACACAAAAAGGAGCTGGTACCATTCCTTTTGAAACTATTGAAAAGAACTGTCTCCTACCTAACTCATCTTACGAGACCAGCATCATCCTGATACCAAAACCTAGCAGAGACACAACAAAAAAAGAAAACTTCAGGCCAATATCCCTGATGAACATCGATGCAAAAAACCTCAGTAAAATACTGGCAAACTGAATCCAGCAGCATTTCAAAAAGCTTATCCACCACAATCAGATTATTTTGTCCCATGGGGTGCTCACTTGGTGTGGTGTTCTTCCCCTTCCCCTAGGAATGGGGCTTCCTGAGAGCCAAACTCTAATAATTGTTTTTGCTCTTCTGGATCTAGCTACTGGGCTCCAGGCTGGTGCTGGGGAGTATCTGCACAGAGTCCTGTGATGTTATCTGTCTTCAGTTCTTGCAGCCATGGATACCAGCATTTGCTCCGGTGGAGGTAGTAGGGGAGTGAATTGGACTCTGTGAGGGTCCTTGGTTGTGTTTTTGTTTAGTGCACTGGTTTTGTGTTTGTTGGCCTCCAACCAGGAAGTGGAGGTTTCAAGAGTGCATCAGCTGCAGACTTATAAGGAGGTTGCAAACTTGCCCTAGGGACACCTGGCTGTGTATTCAGTTTTCTCAGGTGGTGGGCAGGGCCATAGAGCTCCCAAAAGATTATGACCTTTTCCTTTGGCTACCAGGGTGGGTAGAGAAAGACCACCAGGTCGGGTCAGGGATAGCCATTTAGTATATTCAGAAGCATTTTATTCTTGTTGATGCTCTTTTAAATGGAATTGTTTTCTAAATTTCACTTTGGATCACTTGTATATAAAAATATAATTAATTTTTGTATATTGATCTTGTACCCCACAACTTTGCTAAATCTACATTAGTTCTAATAGTATTTTAGTGGATCCTTAGAGTTTTTCATAAGGTCATGTCATTTGCAAATAAAGATAATTTTTTTTCTTTCCAATCTTGATGTCTTCAAGAGAATTTTCATGGTTGAGAAGAACCAGGTACCGTCAGCTAGCTGAAATCGCACAGCAAAAGACATAAATTGGTGGTTGAAGTTCTGATTAAATGAATATCAGATAGGTGCACTGCAAATTCTGTTTGAAGCCAAGTTGCTGACTTTTTACCTAGGGTTCCTTAAACTCCCTCTGTTTAGAAATGTCATTAATCTAAGAGTTTGAAAAGAGACTGAATGAACCTTCAGTGGAAGCAGATCAAATTAGAAGGTTATAGGTTCACAGGGGCATTGAACTTATAAGACCATAATATGTATTTTACTGGCATAGCCAGAAGGTTAAAATAGATGGCATCGTAGTATCATGCCATATTGACAATATGTACATATATGTGAGTATATAAGGATAATTAATTTTATAAAAATTCATCAAAATTAGGATGGCAAGGAAGCAACCATGACCAAAAAAAAATCATACAAGATTTCCTTTTTTTCTGCCAGATATTGTTTCTCAAAACCAGTTTCAGCAACGTATATATCTCGTAGTTTAAGTATAATGTAAATAACTACCATACATATAAAACCCATATTGCAATAGAGGTTCTAAGACATTACCCAAGAAATTGTAAAACTAACTTTTATGGTTGTCCTTTTTAGACAGAACTTTCAAGCATATCCTGTAAGTATAACAAGTTACTTTTTTTGCCAATAATTTCCAGTAATTTCTCTTCACTTTTACCTTTGGAGGCAGTATAAGGAAATATTTGAAGTTATAGTACCACAAGGTGCCCTACAAATTATTTTTTTCTCTGGGTACTTCTTGGCAGCTATCTGCATGATATATGATACACTCTAATCCTAGGGTTTAATAAGTCCATTTCATGGTTATAACATAAAGCTTTCATGAACCTCTGTAAGGAGAAATGGATAAAACTCACCCAGAAGATAAATGTATAAGTTTTGGTGGGGAATCTACATTTTCCTGTTGCTGATAGTTTTAATTTACCAGACTGACTTGCTTTTAAATTACAAAATTTTTAAAGTTTCATCCAAATCATCGAAATAGAACTGAATTCTAAACTTAAAAAAAGTTAAACTTTACATAATATTAGTCTTCCCCCAACCCCAGTCTAAAGAAGAATAGACTGCATTTAATATTAATAAAGAAAAAATGCCTTCTATTTGCACAACAAATGTTTAAAGCACTCTTCACACATTATCTTGATCTACTCAAAAATCTTGCACCTTAAATTAGTGGCTACTTACAATTTTTAATAGATCCTAAATTCCTCAAAGCCTAATATTGTGTTTTTAATTTGCTTTTCTTTTCTTTTAAAATTGTGTCTTTAAAAAATTATACTTCAATGTTCCACAAAATGTGTGGCAAAACATTATTGCAGCATCCCTTACTGTATGTTCATATCTATTTATTTGACTAAGCATAGAGGTACCGATCTGTTAGATGATTATGAAGTCTCTTCTTACTTGCTTATAAAACTCATCTCAGATTTATCCATTCTACATTAAGAAGGTTTTAATTAAGCTACTATGAAATTAAAGTTTAATTAGCTAGTGCTTCCAGTAAAAAATATAGCTGCTGAGAAAAAATTGTATAGCTGCTGATAGCTTGTAGCCAGCTTGGCAGCTCACGACCATGCTGTGGTGTGCCCTGCTGGGCATTAACAATTTCAGAGAATGTTAGCATCAGATGAGATCACTCTGTCACCAAACTGGAACAAGACAACACACCACAAGTGCAAACATCACAATGACAAATATCCTTCTCTCCTGGCAAATATGAATGACTACTGCTTCTTCTCCAGTGACAATTCCAGCCCAACTTAGCATCTCCCACCTCCTATTCAAATTAATAGGATACTCAAATACGAATTGGTTCTACTACCTGACAGTACCTAATTCCAAACAAACCAATAGTTCCTTAAACTTTCCCTCAAATTATCCAGAATAAGATTGAATTTATAATAATCCTATCATAAGTCCCTCTTACTTAATTCCCTCTCCACAATTTCCATGGTGCATGATTTTCCTTACTGTAGCAAATTAACATACATAAATGTGTTTGACTATAATAGGTATGTTTCTGATGGTCTTTGGGTAGTGGGATTAATATATACAAACATACACATATTTGGCCATGTATATTTAGAGCTACATGCAATGACAGAGGGAGATACAGATCCAGACAGAAAAAAAATGCCAGTTTCCTGGAAAAAACTTATCAAATATTTAAGAAGTGCTAGATGAACAACTGGACACTTGAACAAAATTAGTGGACAATAGCAATTTTCTGGCCAACACATTATAATATAACTAGGATTGGGTGATTCTGCATGATTTGAAAGAGACGGCAAAGCGAAGAACCCTATACGAGCTTTGAATTTTAAGAAAGTGAACGTCTATTCCAGGAAAGCATTACCCTTTCAATGCTGCAAAATCTTGGAAAAGCACAAACAGTTTTCAATCCCCACTACTCTGGTGTTTAATGAAGAGCTGATCCTGAGCCACTGGAGGCTCCCCTGGAAGTTTCTTCTTCACTTCTTATTCAGGTCTGTTAAAATTTTGCTATTTTCAAACATGACATTTCTTTGTTCCTAATGTTTTATGTAACTGTAGTCTTTCGGGCACACAATGAGGAAACTGGCCTTCAGACCTTATTTTACCACTCAATATTTGTAGCCACTGTGCTCAAATAGTCTTTTCAGTCAGGTCTCATTTCTCATTACTTCCAGGCCAAGCCGAGGACTTCAGTCCAATTTGCTGGGAGTCGTGGTACCATTTTGAATTCCTCTCAGGCCCTTTCTGCTTCCATCAATTTGGTTTGTCATGCTGACTTCTGGTGGATGAGATGTTTGTTCCCAAACAGTTCATCACCAGACTTCACTTCAAATCACTCACTGCTGTAGATCAAAAAAATGGTTGCCAATAAAGTGTTTGGCTATTTGAACTCGTTTTTGTTTTTTTCGTGTTCTCCATAGCTTCACCAATCTTAACAAGTTTTCTTCAACCTCCCAAGAGCTCTCAAATTTTCTCAAGACTCGAGTCACAAGAACAAATGCATATTTATATGTCAGTAGTAATCAACCAACTTAGATTGTGCCTATATGTAGGTATTAATTTTAATCCTTGATTAATTTTACTGGTTCAGCTAATCTAGGTGGACTTTATGAACAGATATAGTCTTATGTAGAGGCAAATCCAATATTTTTCTTTAAACTGTGAAGAAAATTGAAACGGTTACAGGAATGAAAGTCGTCTAATAGAAAGCTGTGAAATATAGTTGTAGCACAGATTTTGTTTTTGAGTCCACCTAAGTTTGTAGCAAAGATTTCAAAGGCATTCACTTTTTTCCTTCATAAATTAAATGGGCAACCCATTCTTGATTAATTAAATAATACATTGTAAATGAAAGGACTTAAATGATTTTTACATTGTGAAGGGTTCTGAATTAGTATTTATCTTTATGATTATCTCTCAGGTTAAAGATTTAGGCATCAGTAAATGAAGCCCCGTAAGATGTGTACACGGAATGCCGACAGTGAAAAGTCTAGTAAAACGGTAGCTTCTCTAGGGAATGCACTCAATTAGACTATATCAGAAATAACATATCCTAACATATCCTATAGGATTTATAATTATTAAACCATTTAAAGAAGACACCTTCATTGTTTACTAATATACAGTAAAAATGGGAAAATACAAAATAAGCAGCAGTCAATAATTTTTTAATGAAATAAAAGTTAAATAGAATCAGTTCTTGTGAAATAGAGAAAACTTATTTAGATATTCCTGTGACAGTAAAGATGGTATAACAATATGCCAGAGGCATAAGACACTTTCTAGTTGATTTTAAATACTGTAGTTTTATTTTCTCAATCCACGCTTTTAAATAATACTACACAGAGAATGTAGTGGGCTCATTAACTACAGTAAATGTAAAAGAGAAACATACTACTGAAGTAGGCATATTTTTAAAATTATGTTCCCACTCAGGATAACTTTTCTCTCTGCATCTCAAATTCTTATATGTACTGCAGACATACTAAGATGCAACTGTTAGGAACGTATTAATAAAAAAAGTAAACAGTAAGAGTGACACCTTTTACCTAATGAGCGCTTTGTGCCTTCAGTTCTATCTTGCTAGGTCATCAAACCAGAGAGAGAAGAGGCACACCTGTGTTTTTTGAGACAAAAACTAAACAAAATTTCTCTGAGGTCAGGAGAAATAAGGGTGACCAATTGAGAACTATCACACTTTTCCTTACATAAAGGGATTCATCCTTCTGTTGTAACTTCATCTACACCATGGAATACCATGCAGCCATAAAAAAAGAATAAGTTCAGGACCATTGCAGGGACATGGATGAAGCTAGAAGCCATCATTCTCAGCAAACTAACACAAGAAGAGAAAACCAAATACTGTATGTTCATACTCATAAGTGGGAGTTGAACAATAAGAACACATGGACACAGGGAGCGGAACATCACACACTGAGGCTGTGTCCGGAATTGGTGGGTTCTTGGTCTCACTGACTTGAAGTATGAAGCCACGGACCCTCGCAGTGAGTGTTACAGCTCTTAAGGTGCACATCTGGAGTTTGTTCTTTCTGATGTTCAGATGTGTTTGGAGTTTCTTCCTTCTGGGGGGTTTGTGGTCTCGCTGGCTCAGGAGTGAAGCTGCAGACCTTCGAAGTGACTGTTACAGCTCTTAAGGCACGGTGTCTGGAGTTGTTCATTCCTCCCAGTGGGCTCGTGGTTTCACCGGCTTTAGGATTGAAGCTGCAGACCTTCGTGGTGAGTGTTACAGCTCATAAAAGCAGCGTGGACCCAAAGAGTGAGCAGTAGCCAGATTTATTGCAAAGAGCAAAAGAACAAGGTTTCCACAACGTGTAAGGGAACCTGAGCGCATTGCCGCTGCTGGCTGGGGCAGCCTGCTTTTATTCTCTTATCTGGCCCCACCCACATCCTGCTGATTGGTAGAGCCCAGTGGTCTGTTTTGACAGGGTGCTGATTGGTGCGTTTACAATCCCTGAGCTAGACATAAAGGTTCTCCATGTCCCCACTAGATTAGCTAGATACAGAGTGTCCATTGGTGCATTCACAAACCCTGAGCTAGACACAGAGTGCTGATTGGTGTGTTTACAAACCTTGAGCTAGATAGAGAGTGCTGATTGGTGTATTTACAATCCCTGGGCTAGACATAAAGGTTCTCCACGACCCCACCAGACTCAGGAGCCCAGCTGGCTTCACCCAGTGGAATCCCGCACCGGGGCTGCAGGTAGAGCTGCCTGCCAGTCCCGTGCCGTGCGCCCGCACTCCTCAGCCCTTGAGTGGTTGACGGGACTGGGCGCCGTGGAGCAGGGGGCAGCGCTCATTGGGGAGGCTCGGGCCGCACAGGTGCCCATGGAGGGAGTGAGAGGCTCAGGCATGGCGGACTGCAGGTCCCGAGCCCTGCCCCGCGGGAAGGCAGCTAAGGCCAGGTGAGAAATCGAGCGCAGCGCCGGTGGGCTGGCACTTCTGGGGGACCCAGTACACCCTCCTCAGCCGCTGGCCCGGGTGCTAAGCCCCTCATTGCCCGGGGCCGGCAGGGCCCGCCAGCTGCTCCGAGTGCGGGGCCCGCCGGCTGCTCCGAGTGCGGGGCCCGCCGGCTGCTCCGAGTGCGGGGCCCGCCGGCTGCTCCGAGTGCGGGGCCCGCCGGCTGCTCCGAGTGCGGGGCCCGCCGGCTGCTCCGAGTGCGGGGCCCGCCGGCTGCTCCGAGTGCGGGGCCCGCCGGCTGCTCCGAGTGCGGGGCCCGCCGGCTGCTCCGAGTGCGGGGCCCGCCGGCTGCTCCGAGTGCGGGGCCCGCCAAGCCCACGCCCACCCAGAACTCCAGCTGGCCCGCAAGCGCCACGCGCAGCCCCGGTTCCCGCTCCCGCCTCTCCCTCCACACCTCCCTGCAAGCTGAGGGAGCCGGCTCTGGCCTTGGCCAGCCCAGAAAGGGGATCCCACAGTGCAGCGGTGGGCTGAAGGGCGCCTCAAGTGCCGCCATAGTGGGAGCCCAGGCAGAGGAGGCGCGTAGAGCGAGTGAGGGCTGTGAGGACTGCCAGCACACTGTCACCTCTCAAGGCCTGTCGTGGGGTGGGGGACAGGGGGAGGGATAGCATTAGGAGAAATACTTAATGCATGCAGGGCTTAAAACATAGATGACCGGTTGATAGGCATTTTTATAGATAGCAAATTGGAGAACAAAAAGCACAATGGGTTTTTCTCTGGAGCAAATTGTCCTGCTACACAATGGTGGTTAAAATTGATACCATTCTTGTAAAGGAATCGCCTCAAATGTCTGTGTTAAAGACCCCAAGCAAATGCTGGCAATTAAATGAACAATTTTATAATTTTGTTCTAGAGTACAAATTAAAGTTTAAATAAACGTAGTGTGCATCAATACATTTATTTAGAACAAACTAGTTCTAACCTGAGTCAAAGTTGAGCTCCTATTTGAGAAGTTTTCCTAATATAGCCAATAAAAGAGTTTTGATTAAATTATAATATTTTGGTAAACACTCATAGCCATTTAACATTTTTACTCTGATTGTATAAAAGGAGTGTTGCAAAAAAAGCCAGTTAGACACTTGTTTTATTGTCTCGTGTTTATGATATTTGTAAGATATTTCAATAAATTTGTGTATATATAAGAATATATATGTACTATTTTTACAAATAAGAAAAATATGAAAGCTCAGAACAAAAAGGAGATTAAATTATCTACTAAATTCTTGCTGGGTATGCAATCTTCCTGGAAATGATTACCTTGGGTCCTTTCTGCCTATTGTATTCCTTGAAAACCCTTCACCCAGGGTTTCTTAGCTAATTAAAGGTACAAAATAATTTCTGATACCAGTCATCTTTGTTCTGCATAAATGTCTTTTGTCTTAATTTTAGGTCCTGGGGTTTACTGACCAGTGTGGTTGCTTTGTTTGCAACTTTTAAACGCCAGTGTATTTAAAACTAATTCAGGAAGCATGTTTAAAAAAGCAGATTTCTAGGAACCACACTTAGAGATTCTAATAGATTACGTCTGTAGAGGCCCTCGGAATCCGCATTTTAATTTGTACCTGCAGCTCATTGTGAACTTGGCCCACAAGCAAAACTTAGGGAACCTTATGGATACTTCGTAAGAGTGATAAAGAGTTGGGCAAATGAAGTAAGTTAAATAGTGTATTGTTTCATGGCCCAGTAGTTTCTTAAATTTTATAGTAGACTTTTGTTCTTCAACAGGACCTTCGCAGTTAATATAAATCTGAAGGTTGAGAGCACCTATAATTCATAAGCAAAAAAGGGAGACCATCACACCTTTTCCCCTTGGTTCACTGTTAATTTGATCAGAGAGACTTAGAGGGGTGTGAAATGGCCAAAATTTTAATAGCAATCATTGGCTTCTGATTGGCATGTTAGAACTGGTGCAGTATGCCACTAATCTTAATTGAGTGAGCACTTTCCCAGACAGATCTCTTTGCCACTTTTAGGCCATTAGTATCTGTGAAGAGCCAGATCAGGAATTGCACATATAGCAGGTTGGAGCTGTGATAGGAAGTGACTGAAGTCACCCAGTAGGAAACTAGAGGCATTAATAAATACTGTTGGCTGATCAAACTTGATATGCTAAAATTTGCTATTTCAGAACATTTTGAGGTTAAAAGAAAAATTAAAAAGCCACATCTTTGAAGGCAACTGAGTTTATGATTAAATTATGCTTTAAATTGAGTGTGTGTGTGTGTTTTCTGTTACTAGCACTCTGACCAAGTCTGAATTCACCAATAAAAAAGGGATAATGATGCCTATTGTGTAAGACTGCTGTGAAGATTAAAAGAGGTCAAAAACTAAAAAATGCTTGGCAGAGCACCAGGAAAAAAATGTGTACAATTTTATATGTATTTTCTTCCTTGTTCCAGTTTGTTCGCTATGAATACATTTTGAATCTCCTTCCTCAATTTCGGCTTGTGTGTTTAAATCTCCTTTTTACTTTTATTCAAAAAAGATTATTGGTAGTTTTTAAAAAAGTGCTAGGGAATAATCAGAATATAAAAGAAAATTGAAATGCAGCCTGTTGTAGACAGGATTTTTGATACTTGTTTTCTGTCATATAAACAGTATTTATTTTCCCTTTGACAACTTTTGAAGCAAATGTTCAAATAAACCCAGATATCTTTTATAGCTATTGAGTGCTGTTAATTTTACTTGGATATTATTAGAAATAAATTTATACTATTTTATTTGAAAATCATAACATACACTTAAATATAATTTTACACATTTGTACTGAGAAGCACATATTTACATTTTATTATGAAAATAGGATGTATAAGAAAGAAAATAAGTAACTTTCTAAATACACTTGTTTTCTATAAGATGAAGCCAACTTTCTCACCAATCATTTTTGATTTTAGATTTTTCACTTACAACTTTCCTTGGTTTAAAATGACTTAGAGCTCATTTTTTAAAGACACAAATATGTTTTATGTAGGTGATGTTATTCTATTTGCACAGAGCCATTTAACCACCGCAATAAAGAATGATACAAAAAGTTTAGATTAAAGAAAGTTTGGATTAAACACTGAATTCTTGGTAAAAATATTTCATGATAAGAAGTTGAATATTTATACGAATCATAGCCTAAGAACAACATTTGAGGGGTCATCAGTTTAACTTAAATCCTTTTCAAGTACATTTGGTTACTAACATGAAAGAAAAGGCTTTCATCTCAAGACAGTTTCAGTTTCTGAAGTTGTCCCATACAATTGACTTCTCTACATTGTTGTTATGATGAATTTCTAATACAGCCTTAATATTAGGTTGGTGCAAAGGTAGTTGTGGTTTTTGCCGTTTACAATGAAGACTTCAAAAATCATCTGATATGATGAAATATAAAACCCTTCAGGTATTAATACGCAAGTAAAATTATAAACTCTCTTGGGGGTCTGAACTTACATTTTAACTCTTTGATGTAATTTGAGTGCTCCCAACTTAAAGTACCTTTTAAAATTAAAACATTTGTTAGAATATTCTAAAATCAAAATCTATAATGAAAAGAGCCAAACTACGTGATTATTAAGATCTACAATGTTTCATTGTAGAAATAAGGGAAAACTGGCTGGTAAATCTGCCATTCACCTACCAGCTTTTATACTAATTAGGAAATTAAACTGAGGGCTTGCCAGCAGTGTTGCTTCATTTAAAACAAAATATGAAAATAAATGCGTATATGAGAAACTTGGGTAGACCCAATTGAGTAGAAGACATTGTCTGAATAGTCACTACTTTTCATCAGATAGGGATGCATTTATTATATTTGTATTCTCTACTCTCTACATTTGAAAAATATTCCTAGTGAAGAGCATTAACTTTAAAAACATGACTAGGAATGATGTTTGTTTTTTTTTTTCTCAATTCATGTTGCCAGCTTCTAAAATGTCTCGGTACAATTAGGTTATTTATAAGAAGTGATGTATCCTTAGACCGTGTTATGAATTATATCTCTGGAGAGATAGAGAGTTGACCAAAAATGGAAGAAGGTTAGAATAATAAGTATAAGTTTTGGAAATATTTCATCATTAAATATTTTCTTTGAGTACCACAGTTTTTTTTCTTCACTTCTTTTAGTATGGAAATTGATCATTTCTTTTAAAACAAGTGTGGCTGCATGTAATTTAATACTATAATTCAACTATTTATAAATTTTTATCATGTGTTCCTTTCCAAAATTCATGCATGTAAGATTACAAATGTGCATATTCTCAGCCAATTCTGCTATTTCCTACAATATATTTATGAAAGACTTATTGGCAAATGTAATCTATAATGTAGCTCACCTAATGTACAAAATGTAATACTTGGCTAAAAAATATTTTTCAAATAAAAATATTTACTATTCTTTCATGAACTGAAATGTAATGTTATAAAATACTTGTATATGTTAACTATTAGGAAAGTATAGAATAAAGCTTGAAGAATGCAGGTGTTATTGAAAATAGTCAAATTTTCAATAAGCTTCCAAGAATATTGCAATATTGCAGATATCTACATTTTCTTCATTTTAAGAACAAGAATCTTATTTAACTTGGTTGAATGAACATAAGGCCTCGGGGATATCATTTTAGTGTCACTTCATGTCAAACCAATACATTAAAACCAGTGTTCCAAATATTCTAACCCATTCAAGCAAAAAACATTCACCAAAGTAAAATGCAATGTAAAAGGTACTATAGAGTGTTTCAAAGTAACAACTATCCTATGTTAGTCACATGAATATTTAGAATAAAGGAAAATTAATGAAATGGAAACATGTAGAGAAAGAGAACTCTGAATATGCTTAAATGTGTACCAATAACAGTCAATCTGTAAATAACACAAACTCATATATCAGTCAACAACAAGAAGCTTTGGTTGATAGAAAAAGGAGTCCTAATATAAAATTAATTTCTTCTGTTTCTTTTTCTTTTGTTTTGTTTTAAATTTGTTCCCTAGGTCTGTTTTGTGGAAAGGAAAGGAGTGGCTCTACTGAACATCTGTAATACCCAGCTGCACATTGGCATTTGGGTAAGATTTGATTGATGGCGTACTTGAATGTAGATTTACAAATGTGGCCCAAGGCCAGTTTTCCTTTATTTCTACAGTGAAGCACTGTAAGTCTTAATATTAAGTGTTTACTGGAAAGGAGAACAAGAAAGCAGTTTCTAGCAACATGCAGAGAATGAAAACAGGTGAATTAATCAGTATTACTACCTACCCATAGGTCCCACAGCTTATCATAGATATTCCAACCATGAAATACTAGCTACTCAATAGCATAGAAAAATTGACTTAAAATAGCCTGCCAGTGCTATTACCCTGGTGCTGTCAATTGGATACTTTCAAAACTTCTGTTTTGTCTACTAATCCTTTTGTGGGTTTTTTTTGGTATGTTTATTTGTTTTACATATGGGTACTCTCTTTGTTAAAATTTAAAAGGTATAATGTAACATGGTTTGATTAGAGCCTTCTAAAACAGCACATCGAAAGCCTTATGGTCTAGGAACTGTTTATGAGCTTGAGAATGGTTACAGAGTAATAAACACTTTTTTTTCACCTTTGCCTAAAATCTGTGTATCTGTCTATACAAACAAGAAAATCTGTTAATTCTGTTTTCAAATCTATTAAATTAATGGGAGAGAATGGCAACTAATATTTGGTACTTTTCCACAAAAGTTTGAAAGGATGGCTAAACTTTACCATAAGGTAAATAACAACACAGTAAAATAACAGTTGAAATTGACAGATGTGGAAAGGTGAAATCCATGTTGTTACTTTGCTGGAATCACTTAAACTTTTAGAAATATGCCTTTACTTCCGTCATTGAAAGACTTTCCCATCTACAAAGCAAAATCTGATATTTTTAAAAGATCAGCTTACCAGAACTATTATTTATTTAACAAGAGAAAAAGATATTCCTAATGTAAGACTATACTTAATTTTAAAATGGCCCAAATTCTTCATCATGTTTTGATTTGTATCCCGATAATGTCAAGAATACCTCTTAGCCCTTATAAAGAGATTACTCATGGTTTTTCTCCTTAGTGTTCCCCATGGAAATTTACTTTATTGGACATATTATGCTCTTCTTATTTCTAGCTTATCTTGCTTTTTTAAAAACACTATTTGATAATATAGATAATAATAATAATATGACTACATATTGGCATAGCTCTTTTAAATTAGCAATGTTTTCTTGCAGACATAATTTAAAATTATAATCACATAAATTGTATAAAATACATAGAATAGGAATATATATTCAAATTAGCCCCATAAATGGATCAAATTTGTTAGCTAGATAATAGGTAAGAAAGAGCTGGAGTTGGAAAACTCTGAAAGCCTAACTCCAAGCTTAGAGATTCTTCCAGGTTGACTCACCATGAGTGGCTTCCAAAGCATGCTTCATATACCTTTTCTATTCACTTATGTAAGTATCTCATAATTTTACTGAATATAAATTAGAAAGTATATCATCAAATGTGATCAGAGACTCTACATGATCAAAATATGGATGAAATTAGAGAGAATCTCTGTAAAAAGTTTTTGTCCAGAAACATAAATATCCATAAACTGCTAAAACTTTGAACATAATTTTTATTGTTGTTATTTAAGATTACTCGATTCCTTATTTCAAATTCTAATTGACAACACAAATAACTTTTAGACTTTTAAGGGAAATAAGTTAAATTCTAACACTTTGGAAAAAATAAAGGTGAAAAACAAAATTCCAGTATGCTCCAAAATATAAAGGTACTAAACAAACAAACAAAAGCAAATATGCACTTACAAATACAGAAGAGCATTTAATAAAATCTATTTATGAGCTTTTCCACAAACATACAGAGTTAATGTAAATAACTCTAATGCTAACATGTAGTGTTGATCCCAATACTATGGTTATTGGTAATTCAATAAAACATTGACTTTTGGAGGAAATAATCACAAATTAAGGTGAATAATATAAAGTAGAGTAAATAACTAATATTTGCTGAATTTGTTTTTGTGAGGTTATTCTAACTTATTCTCATAAAGGAAAACAAAAATGTATCCAGAATAATGTAATTATATAGACCTTGAATAAGAAACAAGAAGTCTGTTTAATAGTAAAAATAAATGTATGTGTTAAGTTAGGTAAAAAAAAAGTTTAGATGCTGAGATAGAATACTTTCCACTTTTGTGGTTGACAAATGCCAGGATTATTTTATAGCAATTACATTTTGTAGGTCCATTGCTTTCACATTTCAGTTGTCATGATAATGTTAAGTGTATAACATCCATCATAAATTTAAAAGGGCAAACACAATGTTCCATTTGAAAAAGACTTTGATAATTTACAGGAAAAAAAAACTTGAAGTCTATACAAGACTTATACAGAATTCTTAACGCTTTTAATCACAAAAGCATCTCGTTCATTCCCTCAGCCAGAGACAATGAAAACAGAATTTTAAGTCATTTTCATCTAGGCTTTCAAAAATTTGAGAGCCATGCAGTTTTATTTTTAAAACACTGATAAGTAATTATACATGACTGAGATGCTCTACTTTTGCAATATTAACCCTTGATGGGTTTTTAAATAATCTATACATGAGCTGTTCACTCTTTAGCAACAATTTATGTCCTCTTTCAGAAATGCTTCCAAAAGTTGGATTTTGAATTGTAGCCTGCATCGAAATCAATAAAATCAGGTAGGGCACGGTGGCTCATGTCTGTAATCCCAACACTTTGGGAGGCCGAGGCTGGCGGATCCCCTGAGATCAGGTGTATGAGACCAGCCTGGCCAACATGGCGAAACCCCATCTCTACTAAAAATAGAAAAATTAGCCAGGCATGGTGGTGCATGTCTGTAATCCCAGCTACTTGGGAGGCTGAGGCGGGAGAATCGCTTGAACCCAGTAGGCAGAGATTGCAGTGAGCCGAGATCACACTACTGCAATCCAGCCTGGGTGACAGGGCAAGACTCTGTCTCAAAACAAAACAAAACAAACAAAATCAATAAAATTGTGTAGGGAAAACTTGCTTTCACCATGTTTTTCCTCTACCCTCACACCACAGCAATCATCAACACAGAAAACTTTTGTGACCAAATGTGTGAGGGTTTTTTCCCCCACATACCAAGCAGCGGACACCAGCTGGTTGTCGTCTAGCTCAGTTCCAACACTGTCTACCCAGAGATAGTCTCAGATCCCACAGGCTGAGGGCTCGGTCTCCAAGACTGCTCCCTCACACACACCCAGTCGCAAGTCTGGGCCTACAGAAGCTCTGATCAGTCAGCTTCAAGCTGGGGTTCCCATGAACCAAATCAAAGTTTGGATGGATTAATTTGCTGGAGAGGCTCAAAGAACTCAGGGAAACACATTTACCAGTTTATTAAAAAGGTTACTGCAATTGATACAGATGAAGAGATGCATAGGGCAAGGTATTGGGAAAGGGGCACGGAGCTTTCATGCCCTCCCTGGCTGTGCCACCCTCTAGGAACCTCCACGTGATCAGCTCCTGAAGCTCACTGAACCCTGTCCTCTTGGGTTTTTATGGAAGCTTCATGACATTCACATTCCTTCCTCCAGTTTATAGGGTGGTACTCTCTCATGGGAGGGTCCTAAGACCCACAGTAAGAAAGGTGGAGAAACATTACAGTGAAAGGAAGGGAGGAGAAGGTCAGAGGCCTGCCCTGAGGCCTAACACAACCAACACTGTAACAAAAAGCTGTAACAATGCCTATGGGAGTTATAAGCCAGGAACCATGGATGAAAACCAGTGTATATCATAATACTACAAAAAAACAAGGAAATTTATCAGTTAACGATATTGCTGGGCATGGTGGCTTACACCTGTAATCTCAGGGCTTTGGGAGGCAGAAATGGGAGGATTGCTTGAGGCCAGAAGTTTGAGATCAGTCTGGGCAACATAGTGAGATCCCATCTTTACAAAAAATTAAATAAATTAGCCAGGTGCACTAGTGGTGCCTCATGCCTGTAGTCCCAGCTACTTGAGAAGCTGAGGTGGGAGAATTGCTGGAGTCCAGGGGTTCCAGGCTGCAGTGAGCTGTGATCATGCCACTGCACTCCAGCCTGAGTGACAGAGCAAGAACCTGTCTTAAAAACAATTTAAAAAAATATTTCATAATAACATTTTTTCTTGTCATTCTGCTAAAAGTGTTACGATCTACTATCAGGTAGGATAATAATGAGTCAATAATGCATGTTTGCAATGGAGAAACTTATATTTGCAAAACTTCAGAATATAAAGTAAAGTTAAAGGAAGGGGAGGAAAAGCAAAAGAAAGAGAAGGTGGTATGATAGGAAAAGAAGGAGGGGGAATAACATTTCGAATTCCTATGACATTAATACATTCATTTATAAAATAAGTATGAAGTATGTTTATTGTCAAGAATTTAATGTACAATATATTATTTCATAATTATTATTAAATTAATCCAAATTTGTATAAATAAGGATTTAAATTATTATTAAATTAACCAATTGTTTAAATTTTCTTTACTTTTATATTAAAATAAATGACAAAGAAAATTAATTTTTCTCTTATTAGTAACTTACAGAAGCAAAACGGCAAAGTTAAATGGGTTTGAAAACATTACTTGAAACAATAGTAAGTTATTTTTCGTCAACATTTGGTTGGATGATCTAAGTCCTTTTGAACTGTCGTACTATCAGTCCTGATGGAATAGTGCATCCATTTTCAATGATGAACAATGGATTTTAGGGCTTTGGCTCCTTTCCATGAAGTATAGAAAAGGAGTTGCAGAAAATAATGCTGTAAAACAAAACCAGCCAGGAGTCAGAGTGAGGAGATCCTTTTACTTTTTTTTTTTTTTAATAGGTGTCTTGGATATTTGGGTCATGTTCTAAACTTAGCTCAGAGATGTAATACTCTCTAGTAGGGGGCTCAATTTTCAGTCTGTGGGTAGGAGATTTCTAAAGATATACTTTCTGAATTCTTAAATCAATTAGTTATAATGTGTATTCTTTAGCTGCAGAGCCTTCATCCCAATTCTAACACAAGAAGCATAACTCTACAACCTTTGTAGTATTTAACTTGTATCATTTTCAAGAGAAACTGGGCATTGTCTTACAGAGCTGGTACTCAGGATCGTAACATGATTTTTCTTCCTTTTTCTCCGTGGGAAATGTCTACCCCGTGGTGTTTAAACATGACATTGTAAAGAATAATCAGTACAGACTTTAGCTGAGCCAGGCAGTTACTGTTGTCTTTTGAAACAGATGATCAATAACATTCTCCCCTCTTGTATTTTCTTTCCCTCTTTTTCAAAGAGAATCAGGAACATAACTACTTCTAAATATAACAATATAAATTTATAAAGGAGCTATACTGTTAGGTACCAAGAAATGTGTAACTTTTGTGTTAATTTTCTTCAATTATAATTGTCTCAGAAATGTACCCTGCATACCAAAAATGGATTGAAAGCTACTGCAGCACATGATGTCCATGTTGCAGTTGGCCAGCATCATCTTTGTTCACTATTTTTGAAGCTTTCTGAGACAAAATTTTGCCTGCCTTCTTCCCATCCTCTTTGCCTCTCTCTTACCTCTTGCATTTGACATTTTCCTTTCATCTCTCTTCTTTCTGTATTTAATTGATCATTTAAAAGTCCTGTTCTCCTTTTCTTACTTGATCTCATCTTTCAGGAGTCCCCTGAATCCACACATGGCAAATGTTTCAAATTTATACATTTTAATAGTCGCTTGAGTGGTGTATGAAGGAGTGGGAAAGACAGCAGACACTTTATCTGGCCTTTGCATTGTTCCTCATTTTGACCAGATCACCGTCAACAACTCTGATCAAGCTGTTCTCTTTTAGCACCAAATTTAATTATTTTCTAAAATCCAAATACTTTGTTTGCAGAAAAGTGGTTTTTTCTTATCATCTCTCTCTATAATATTTTTCATCCTCTGATGATTCTGAATCATTTCTAAGTAGTGGCATCTTTGCTATGATTGTAACTCATAAACAGCATCTGAGTTATGCAACATGGCTTAGGTAGAGAAAGTGGCAAATATTTTTTGGCTCTAACCAAATTTCCTATTTCTGTTTTCATAGTCTACATACAGAAAGAAAACAAAGCCCTGAGCAAGAAACCTGCTATGTGGGTGTCAGTACCTTGAAAGCCAGGATGGGTACAAGTTGTTCAGAGGCTTTAAGCATATCAGTTAATGTCTTCCCCAAAGCCATGGTCAACCACAATCTGCAGAAGTATGCTAAATAGGCATTGTGCAAGTATTGCTCATTCACAGGCAAAAAAATTTCCTTTCTGTTCTTGCGCAGTCTTACATGAATAAGGAATTGGAAACAGCTTCCTGTGCTACACGAAACAGAACTCCTGGGTTAAAATTAGTCCCAGCAATGTCCGTAATTAGTGGTATAAGAGGGCATGTGTTGCTAATCCTCTCTGGCCCTCACTTTTCTCGTTTTGGAGGTTGTTCTTGACCAAAAAATATATGGCATTAAAGTTTTAGCAAACGAAAGCCATTTCTCTTTCTTCCATGACTGAATCTGAAATGAGCTGGGGCTGATAGAAAATTTTGTCTGTGTTAAGAAATCACACTGTTACTTAACTACCACCACCAACCTCACCCCTCCAACCAACCACCACCAAAACTGATTTACTTATTTATGTATGTATTTATGGAGATGGGGTTTCGCTGTGTCGCCCAGGCTAGAGCGCAGTGGCACAATCGTGGCTGACTGCGAACCCGACCTCCCAGGCTCAAGTGATTGTCTCACCTCAGCCTCCTGAGTAGCTGAGACTACAGGCATGTGCCACTACCTCTGGCTAATTATTTTTAAATGTTTTTTCTATTTTTTTCTCATTAAGTATTTTTATTTTGGAAAATATAGATTGTTTTTAAATCACAAATATTTATGTTCATATGTGTTTATGGGTTTTTTTTGGGTTTTTTTCCTACTTTTTTATTATTATACTTTAAGTTATAGGGTACATGTGCACAACATTTAGGTTTGTTATATATGTATACATGTGCCATGTTGGTGTGCTGCACCCATTAACTCGTCATTTACATTAGGTATATCTCCTAATGCTTTCCCTTCCCCCTTCCCCTACTCCACGACAGGCCCCAGTGTGTCATGTTCCCCTTCCTGTGTCCAAGTGTTCTCATTGTTCAATTCTCACCTATGAGTGAGAACATGCAGTGTTTGGTTTTTTGTCCTTGCGATAGTTTGCTGAGAATGATGGTTTCCAGCTTCATCCATGTCCCTGCAAATGATATGAACTCATCCATTTTTATGGCTGCATAGTATTCCATGGTGTATATGTGCCACATTTTCTTAATCCAGTTTTTTGTAGAGGCAGGGTTTCGCCACAGTACTCAGGCTGGTCTCAAATTCCTGGGCTCAAGCCATCCTCCCACCTCAGCCTCCCAAAGTGCTGGGATTACAGGTGTGAGCCATTGTGCCCAGCCCAAAACTGCTATAAAACCTTGCTTGTAAGAGTGATTTCCATCTCACTTTGGAACATTTGGTTTCTGATCACAACTGATTGGACCATAGATGGCTATCTAATCTAAAAGCAGGCAAGCCAAAGCATGGCCCAAATTGCCTGGATAGAAAGGATAAATTATATGGATTTATTTTTGTCTAGAAATATAGAAGAGCATGGAACAGTTTGAAATTGCTGAAGTTGAAACAATGTGAGAGGAGGACATGAGGTGACTGGGCCAAATTTTTTAAGAAACCTTAAATAAGAATAAGATTAGAAAGCAGTAACTTTAATAGATAGCCCTATGAGATAGGGATAAAAATGGGAAGTCCAATGTAAGACAAACATGTAGTAGTAAAGGAGAGTTAGAAGAAAAAGTCACACTGAGGACACATGCTAGAATAAATCTCCAGGGGCGCCTCCTGGGTTCCTTCTTAGAGTGCCTCTTCCTGTGTGCTGATTGTTACTAATTTTCTGATTTTCATTTAGGGGAGCCTTCTATACTAAATTTCGTATTGCTTGGGGCTTCCAAATAAAGTTAAAATCTTTCAACCCAACTAACTTATAGTAAAAGAATCATTATATGATTTTTAAACTCCAAACTCCATATTCACCTATGGTATTTGCATTTTATTAATTCCAAGATGTTTATAATTGAAAGAGTATTTAGAAGATACTTAGAAACAGAAAATTTTGCATGAATATTACCTACTCAAGAACTTTGCTTCTCATATCCTCAATAACAGCACCAACTTGACAAGAAATCCTGTTCACAATGCTACTCACCCACCAAAGCAAGATGACATTTATATTACGTGTACTGGAGTTTTATTGGTTTGATTGATACATCTCCATGTCCTACCATTAATACAAACATAAACATGCAGTCCTATTAAACTTTATCTTCATGATTAAGATATTACATATTAAATAAAAAGATTTTCAATTTTTACCATTCCTAATTTAAAATTAAATTTATCCAGGTGAGAATATGTCAAAGAAAGATCATAAGACTTTTGCTAAGAAACATATTTTAAATGTCACCCCTAAAGATTACATTTCATTCTTAAAAAAAGAAAACCATGCTTTCTATATTACACTGCATTGGGGCATTCATGATTAATGAAGACATTTGACAACCAATGTTGAATTTATTTTTTATTTTAGAAAAAGAGTAACATGTGCAAGATAATATGAGAAATAGAAACAGAGTAGAAACAGAAGCCTGTTTGATTCAAATGAGGAAAAATATGTCGACGTTGACTTGACACTATACATACAAAGAAATAAACAGCAGAGATTACAGCAGGGTCCAGCGTTTGCTTGGAGAAAACTCTTGATCTTGTGTATTCTCTATCATACTCCTTGCCCCTAGCCAAAATAAACAGAATCTGCATTTTGTTAAGCAAACATAGGTTCAGTATAAGCCCTAGTTTTCACTTGACCTCTTGTTGCTATATTTTTCTTCCTAAAGATAAATCAGCTACTAAGCCCAGACAGAAACCATGTCTGGGAAACATCAGGAACAGCTCTGATCCACACTTTGAAGTAGATAAGGTGGCTTTCAATAGTCCTCATTTCCCTTTTTGTCCTAGTCTTCCTATCCTGGTATTGCTGCCTCCCAGGTTTCTGACCAAAATGTCATCCTAATCGTTCCTTCTTGTTATTGTTGTTATAATCTTTCCTTCTTCACCCTTTTCCCCCGCACTTAGACATGTGGTTGCCAAACTTTATCCTAATGAAGTAAACTCTGCTATGTAGAATCAGTTCCTAAAGTGTGAATTAATTGGCCAGATAAATGAATACAAGCTAATACTCTCTTAGATGATCATAGTGTACTGAAAAAAAAAAAAATCTTCATCTGTATGGTCAGAACGGTAGGTGACTCTATTATAAGGGATTTTGATAAGCCTTAATTCAAACAGAATTTTCAGGCTTTATATTCTGTTTATATGTTGGGTCAAATGGTAGCTCGGTTTTAAGTTATTTGAGAAATGTCCAAGCTGTTTTCCACAGTGGCTGAGCTAATTTACTCCCACCAACAATGTGTAAGTGTTCCCTTTTCTCAGCAGACTCTCCGACATCTGTAGTCTTTTGACTTTTTAATAATAGCCACTCTGACTGGTAGAAGATACTTTGATTTGCATTTCTCTGATTAGTGATGATGGTGCTGTAAAAACCAATACTTACCATCCCCCAAATAACCTATTGTCTGAGTTTTAAAGTCTAAGATACAGATGGTATCATATATCTTAGACAATTATATTAAAAAGCTTTGCCATCAGATCTATTTCTCTCTCAACAAAAGGTTTTTTCTTCCAACTTTTATTTTAGATACAGGGAGTACATGTGCAGATTTGTTACATGGGTATATTGCACTCAGGTAGTAAGTATAGTCCCCAGTAGGTAGTTTTTCAACCCACGCTCTCCACCATAGTCCACAGTATCTATTGTTTCCATGTTTATGTTCATGTGTGCTCAATGTTTAGCTCCCACTTATAAATGAGAACACATGGTGTTTGGTTTTCTGTTCCTGCATTAATGCATTTAAGATAATGGCCTCCAGCTGCATCCATGATGCTGCAAAATATATGATTTTGTTATTTTCTATGGCTGTGTAGTATTTCATGGTGTATATATACCATATTTTCTTTATCCAGTCCACCACTGATAGGCACCTCCATTAATTAAATGTCTTTGCTATTGTGAACAGTGCAGTGATGAACATACAAATGAATGTGTCTTTTTGTTACAATCATCTATTTTGCTTTGTGTATTCCAGTAATGGAATTGCTGAGTCAAATGGTAGCTGTCTTTTAAGTTCTTTGAGAAATCTCCAAACTGCTTTCCACAGTGGCTGAACTAATTTACATTCTCACCACCATCTCACTGGTGTGAGATGGTATCTCATTGTAGTTTTAATTTGCATTTCTCTGAAGATTAGTGATGATGAGCATTTTTCATATATAATATTGATTGGCTGGCTGCTTGTATTTCTTCTGAGAAGTGTCTGTTCATATCCTTTATCTATTTTTAAATAGACTTTTTTGTTTTTTGCTTGTTGATTTGTTTAAATACTTTATAGATGCTGGATATTAGACCATTGTTGGATGCAAAGTTTGCAAATATTTTCTCCCATTTTGTAGGTTGTCTGTTTACTCTATTAATGGTTTATTTCACTATGCAAAAGCTCTTTAGTTTAATTAGGTCTCACTTGTCAATTTTTGGTTATTTTGCAGTTGCTTTGGGGATTTTTCAAAAATTCTTTTCCAAGGCTGATGTAGAGAAGAGTATTTCCTAGGTTTTCTTCTAGAATTTTTCCAGTGTAAGGTCTTACGTATAAATCTATAATCCATCTTGGTTAATTTTTTATGTGGTAAAAGGTAAGGGTCCAGTTTTATTCTCCTGCATATGGCTAGGAAGCAATCCCAGCACTATTTACTCAGTAGAGAGTCATTCCCCATTGCTCGTTTTTGTCAGCCTTGTCAAAGATCAGATAGTTGTTTAAGTGTGCGACTTTATTTCTGTGCTCTCTAATCTGTTCCATTGGTCTATATTTCTCTTTTCTGTACCAGTGCCATGCTGTTTTGGTTACCATAGCTTTATAATGCAGTTTAAAGTTGGGTAGTGTGATGCCTCTTGCTTTGTTCTTTTTACTTAGCATTGCTTTAGCTATTTGGGCTCTTTTTTGGTTTCATATGAATTCCGGTATAGTTTTTTTTCTAATTCTGTGAAGAATGACCTCATTAGTTTGAAAAGAATAGCATTGAATCTGTAAATTGCCTTGGGCAGTATGGTCATTTTAATGATATTGATTATTCCAAACCATGAGCATAGAATGTTTTTCCATTTATTTTTGTCATCTCTGATTCCTTTCAGCAGTGTTTTGTAGTTCTCCTTGTAGAAATGTCAAATTATCTATGCTCTGTTGTGTGTCACAGGAAAAGGAAAGACAGTCACTGAACTCTGCATTCTCTGGGATCCATGCTAGTGGGTCTCCACCTGGGTTCAGTCAATGACAGACATTGTCAGGAGGTGAGAGAGTGAGAGAAAGGGTCAGTCAAGGATATATTCCTCTCTCTATTTTCTGTCTAAAATGGTGTCTTTGGCAAAAGCTGTGCTTCTTCCCAGCCTCTATCTCCCTCTAGAAAAGCCCACACTGATTCCAGCTTCCCCTAGATTATTATGATCTCTGAATTCTGGTGACACTACTTGTTCCCTTTGGCACTCAGTCCTAAGGGTTGTAGTAGTATTGCTTCTTAATCTCTGGGTAACCTTACAGATTTCCTGTTTAGTATTTCAGCTTTTTCATTCCTTACCTCCAAAACCAGTTCCTTGTATTAAATCCCTGCTGTTTACAATCTAAGAGTGATTTTTACAGTTGTGTTCTTCACCGATGTGAAGTCCTAGAGATGACAATATTTGTATTTATGTGCTTGCCTAATAACTATTTATTCCATACATTGGCACTGGCTTTTAAATTTTTCAAATGAATATGAGATAGGCAGAGATGATGAGACTTTGATTGCTGGTTATTCTTCCAAATTGTTTATCTGAAAACTGCTAGGTAGGAAGATCTACCAAATACCCATTTTTATGTCAGTCTGAAAAAAACAAAACAATTAAATCCTTTGAGAGAAATAGTAATGTTTTTGTCTTTGACACCAACTTATTCCTTATTGTAAATAATGATCAGATGAGTAAAAATTAGTAATAGCTAATGGAACAATTATATTATTGGGTGTCTATTTCCTCAGGGGTTGTCCTGATACTATTTAATTGAACAATCATTTATTGAACTAGTCTGTGCCAAATATTGTGCTAAACCTAGGCATATAAAAATGAATGAGGCACAAAACCTGTCCAAAGGAAGTTCAATCTATTAGAAGTATCAGATAAACAAGTAAATTTTTAATACTGAGTAATAATGACAGGATGGGAAAATATACAAGGTGTGGGAAATGTAATACATTCAGAGGGATTGAGCAGGAAATGTTTTCTGAACTAACATCTAAGTAATATTTTGAAGAACTGATATCATTCCCAGCCAGGCACTGTGTTAGAGAACTAAGTGAGAGGAAAATAATGAAAGGGTTTGCTTGCCATTATAATGAGTCAGGGATTCAATATCTTCTGAACAGTTAAAGGTTATAGGTATGAGATAAACATTCAGACACATGCTTTTGAGTTACATTATGAAACAAGCATAAAGAAAGAAAGGCTGGCTAAGAAATTGATGTGACCGAAACATACATCTCTGGACTTGACAGTAATGAGAACACGAACCAAGGCCACAGGAATGGAAACTGGGTGGGAATGATGTGTTCAAGAGACTTTTAGAAGGTAGAGTTTCATGCCATTATGACTGTTTCAGTGCACTGTATTAGAGAATGAGGAATACTACTCAGACGATACTAATTTATTCAAGTATTTTGTAATCCAACACTAGATATTATCCTTGAATTGGAAAACAAATGGGAATTAGAAGTCTGTAATAAGCTCAACACGGCTGAAATTTTTTCCAGCTTTGGCAAATTGTTAATTGAGGCAGCAAAATGAACTGATTAAGAGGAGGAATTCTGAAGCCAGAATTTCTGGCTTTGAACTCATGGTCTGCCAGAAAATATTCATAGCTGTTTGTTGAATAAATGAATGAATAGATGAATAAATAAATACCAAATAAAAAACAGATTAAAAATGGGAAGAAAGACAAGTACTTAGAAACATACAGGTATTTGATATCTTAGCTAATATTTCTGCAACTCACTTTCTTTATCTATGGAATGGGATATGGAATAGAAACTACTTGTCATGGTTGATAATTGTCTTAGTCTGCTCATACTGTCGTAACAAAACGCCACAGACTGGCTGTCTTAAACAACAGAGATTTATTTTCTCTTGGTTCTGGAGGCTGGAACGTTGAAGATCACAGTTCAGGCAGGGTTCAGTTTCTGGTGAGAACCCTCTTCCTGGCTTGCAGATGGTGCCTTCTCACTGCATCCTCACATGGCCTTGCATGCACACAGAGTGAGATGAGAGAGACAGAAAGAGAGAGAGATAGAGAAAGCTCTTGTGTATTGTTTTGTAAGTAAACTAATTCTATCAGATCAGGTCCCCACTTCACTCATTTAACCTTAAGTATTTCCTTACTCCAATATGGCCACTGTGGAGGTTAGGGGTGGCCATATTCGACATATGAATTTTGGGGGAATACATAGATTCAGTCCATAACAATAATATATCTAAAGAAATTGGAACAGAGCCTAATGAGATATTATTATCATCTTTATACCTAGAATATTTCTACTAAAATATACCTATGAATGTCATTTCCAAAAAGATAAGGATTTATGTCCATTTTATTAACAACAGAATCCAAAGTTCCTGGAATAATGCTTGGCAAATAGCAGGTGCTCAATAAGTATTCATTGAATGAATAAGAGAGTACCTCTAATAGGCATATACAGTTGTTGTTATTCCTTTAATAAGCAGATAGTGCTTAGTATGTGACATACATTATTCCAATACTTTATATAACTCAATACATTTAATCCCTGTCATAACTTCATGAGATAGTCTAATTGCTTCCTTTTCACAAATGAGAACTCTGAGGTGATAAGAGGTATCACTGCTTGTCAAAGGTCACATAGGAAATAAATGGCAAAAGTAGTATATGAACCCAGACACTATGGCTCTAGAGTTTCATGCTATTATCGATGACACTACAGAGTTGGCTCTAGGGTCCACAGACATGGCTGTAATGACAATTCCCAAGTAAAGGGTCTCTTTTTTATTTAGGCAGAGTGTCTTAATTGATATGTTCACTGAAGGATCAAGTAAATTCAAAATGACAGCAAGCCTTTAATGATCTCTCCAGCTGGAATATTCGTTTCATAACTTGAGAAAAATAGCTGTGCTGGTTGCAGCTGAGATTCAGAAGATAGCAAATATCTCAGCATCCTGCTATTGCCAGTCTCACAAAGCTTTGGGTCTAAGTGGAAGTTGGTATAATATTCCTTGTTTTAATTATTTTGCATCTGTGCTACATTTTACTCTTGCATGTTTATTTCTTTCTGTCATACACCTTATTTCACCTGATCTTTGTAACCTCTATGTTTTGTACTATATTCTGCTATGTTTCTTATTTCATCTTCTTACACGCTATCCTTTCTGTTCATGCACTTTTTTCTTCCACAATAAGACTTCATTCTTTCCTGTTAAGACTCACATTCTTTTTGGCTTCTTGCAGTTGTTTTTGTGATTTTCTTCATTTGTTTTTCTGTTTTTTCTTGGCTCTGCATGATAGACAGCGATTATTTATCAGCCATTTGTGGTTTCTTAACATTGCCAACAGGCTGACAATTTTCCCATTTCTTTCTCTGTGAGGTTTCTGAATCATCTTTTAAAGTAGTTCTCTGTACCAGAAAAACAGAATATCAAAATGCTGAGCGACAGTTTACATGAAACATGCACTTTGCTTTGATTGTCTTTTTCTGAGACGAAAACGTACCATTCCTGTGTTACTACAGTACCAACTTTCAGAACTGAAATTTTCTGCCAGTAAGTTAGTTCCTCTGGTCTAGATGATAAAAGCAGACTGATATTACAAGAAAACCATCTAAAAGTGCATATATTTTTAATTTGATTGTCCAGAAGGTATTCTGCATCCCTTTTCTATTGACATGCTGCTATGGATTAATGAATTTTCCTTAATATTCCCTATTGATGAATCAGAGGGCTTTCACACAAATAAATTATTTTATTCCCGAAAGTAAATTTATCCTTCTAAAGATTAAGAAGGATTAAGCTTTGAGTTTATAATATCTTCGTATCTATATATAAATGCATTAAAAACACACACTGACCCTCACACACACACATATATATATGTGTATATATGCATAAATATGTTTGGCAGGTATATAATAATTCATATATTTTATATATTATAAATATTATTTAATATGTTATATAAATATCATTTTATCTTTCAAACTTCTCCCTAAAACATTAACATTACATTCTTCAATATACGTGAATTTCTACAGCTATTGCATTGAAAAGCAAGAACATCAGTCTAGCCATGTTTTATCAAAATTGCCTCAAAATGCATTTTTTGTCTCAGCATCCTTATCTTATGATGAAGAAAGACTAAGCTTGTAAAAACCCCACCTGCATGGAGAATTTTTTTTCCTAGGGTAGAAAATATAAGGGAGAAAGAAAGCAACTCATATCTTATCCATTATGATTAACAGCCCATGCTAATGACATTCATTAAGCTAAATGAGCAGGAGAATGAGGACTCAAGCTTTCTAATTGAGGCAGATTTATTTTTAGGATGAAAATCTCCCAAAATACATTTTCTTTTTTAAAACATTGAGTGTCATTTCAAGGCATATAATTTAAACAACTGATTATGGATGGGATATGCTTTAGCCCTTTTGGAAGTATAAAATTATACAACCAGCAAAATCATCATTATCACTTTTATAGTTTTATTATGACTATTATTTATTACATGAGTGGATAAAATATAAAAAGGAAGGAAAAAATGATCTTCATTAAAGTTAATGACTCATCTTAGCAATTTTGTTATTGAGTTAACTATTTAAGATCTCTTCTGCCCTAGATCTTCTGCTGAGTGAGAGTATTAGTCACATCTATTAAACACATACCTACAAAAATAGCACCTTAGGATAAAAGGCTTGGAAATATGTTTTACATATGCTGATATCTACTTTGCTTTAAATTAAAAATATATATATACACATATTAACATACATATATGTAGCATATACGAATATTAGGAAGCCTGTCACAAATAACATAGGTTTTAATACAAATTGTACACAGAAGATTCTACATATTGAAAGTATTTTTATAATAAATATGTATACTTCTTAATGTATTACTGAAAGATCAATGGACTTGTCATTAAAAGATCTGAATTTAACTTATACTTCTTCCAGTATTAGCTTTGTATTATGGGAGAGTCTCTAAAATAGAGATAGTAAATGTGAGCTCAAATAATAACTTCCAAAATTTTTTTTCTTACTGCAACAAAGTAATTTGTTTTGAGCAAATCCTCTTACAAAAAAAATTATGAACGACAAAATCTATGAAACAACTATTTGAAAGCATTAGAGATAAACCAACTGAGGCAGGATTTAAGGATCTGTAATCCTTGAGAGAATGGAAGAGCATAAGATGATTTCCACATTCATCCATCTTTTTCCTTGAAAACATTTTTCAATTCACTGCATCATAGAGCAGAGCCCAAGCAGAACCCAGCGTCTCACTTGGCTGAAAGTCAGTGACTGGAATTTAAAGCTGCCAAATTGGATAAGACTCAAGAAGCAAAAATCTTTGAAATGAGGAAACTACTATAATGAGTAAAAAAAATCTACAGGCAAATCCCCTTCTAGTTTTTGATTAATTACCCATCCTTGCACATGAAAAATGAAACTGAAAAAAGAATGATGAACAAAGGAAGAAGAAGGAAGGAAGGAAGGAAGGGAGGGAAGAAGGGAGGGACAGAAGGAGGGAGGGAAGGAGGGAGGGAAGGAGGGAGGGAGAGAGGAAGGAAAGGAGGGGAGGAAGAAAAGGAAAGAAGGAAAAAAGGTAGGAAGCAGGGAAGGAAGGAAGGAAGAAAAGAAAAAGACTAGAAATGAATATTAGCTGAAAGGAAACAACTAAACAGAAATTTTATCAGTTATATAATACCAGGGAGGCAGATGTTGAAGATCAAACCCTGGAATGATGCAAATATTTTCTCAAATACTCCAAGTCTTTTGTTAAGGCCCCAGAAAAACCACAACCTAGGACTAAGGCCACCTCCTAGGTATAAGGAACATGCTTAAGAGCAAGGACTACCATCTGAAAGTAACAGTGAAAGTGATATAGAATAGTTCTACAGAGCTTGAAATCAGCACACAACAAACTCAAGGGAAGTACTAATACAGTATTTGCTGTCAAAGAAAATCTAACCCTCCTTGGAGAAAAATAACATGTTCCAGAATTATTATAATTTTTCATCCAATGTGTTGAGAATTCAGTCAAAAAATACCAAATATATCAAAACATAGGACAAAATGACCAAAAATGAAAACAAACAAAAAAAAGGCAGGTAATAGAAGACCTAGAGTTGGTATTAGAATTGTCATACAAGGGCTTAAATATAACTGTGTGATTAATATATTCAAGAAAATAAAGAAAAGAATGTTGGATTTTAACAGAAACATGAAATTACACACACACACACACAGAGATAGAGACTCA
Organism: Pan paniscus; assembly: GCF_029289425.2. Lineage (NCBI taxonomy): Eukaryota > Metazoa > Chordata > Mammalia > Primates > Hominidae > Pan > Pan paniscus. The sequence goes on from NC_073255.2 coordinate 97,651,143, forward strand.
ATTCAGAATTAAGTAGCAAAATACACATTATTTTCATATACCCTCGGATCTTTTGCCAAAGTAAACTGTGTGATTAATATTTTCAAGAAAGTAAAGAAAAGAATGTTGGATTTTAACAGAAACATGAAATTACACACACACACAGAGATAGAGACTCAATTCAGAATTAAGTAGCAAAATACACATTATTTTCATATACCCTTGGATCTTTTGCCAAAGTAAACTGTGTAATTGACATTGAAGCAAGTCTAAACAAATTTTACAAACTAAAAATAGTCAAAGTACGTTATCTAAACACAATGGAATTTAAATAAAAATCGGTTTCGCAGGCCGGGCTTGGTGGCTCACACTTGTAATCCCAGGACTTCGAGAGGCCAGGGTGGGAGGATCACTTGAGCCCAGGAGTTTGAGATCAGCCTGATCTCTCTTTTGTGAGACCCTGTCTCTACAAAAGTAAACAATAAATAAAATAAATAAGTTTCAGAAGGATAATTATAAAACTCCTCAAATGTTGGAAAATGTCATTTCTTATACATTTTATTCCTCCAAAAAATTAAACCTAGAAAAAAAGTAAATAATTCCCAAATATCCTTTACCTGGAATCATCAATTTTTAACATTTTGTTCTACTTGTGTCATTATTTCTCTACATCTCATAGATGTAGAGAACAATTTGAAATGAAATTGCATACATTGTGCCCCATTTCCCACTTGAAAGTCAGTTTTAGTTCTCTAAGACTAAGATGCTCTTATATAACCATCGTAAAATAATCAAATTCATGTAATCTAACATTAGTATAATATTTTATTTATGTTTCTCATTCCAGTTTCTTCAACTGTCCTAATAACGTTTCTAGCCGTTTTTCTCATTCCTTGAACATATCTAGGATTATGTATGCATTTACTTGACGTATCTCTTAAATTGTCTTTTAATCTTTAAAGATTAAATCTAGAACATGTTTTAAGCCTTTCTTTAACTTACAGTACATTGACTTTTTTTTAGTTTTTAAGAACTTAGGTTTGTTATTTTAGTTGAATTTCCTTCAAATAGGTTTTGATGGTGTTTTCTTATGTTTAGATTCAGGTTAGGCTTTTTTTGTGGGGTGGAAATCTGTGTAAGTAATGCTGTGTCCTGCTTAGGATGTCATATTCAGACACACAGGATGTTTGTTCCCTGTTAGCGACCATGGCAATTTTGATTACTTGGTTGAGATGTTGTCTGGTTTATTGCCTATATAGTTATTATTTTTCTTTAAATATTTAGTTTAGAGAGAGATAATTCGAGGCAATGTAATTATTCTCTTCCTCATCAAAATTTTTACCTCTAAAGTTAACAGCTGTTGTTTCTTGCCTGCAAAATTTTTACTATAATGGTACAAAATGATAATTTTTTACCCTATCATCCCTTTTATGTTCATAGGTGAGAATTATATTGTAAAAAAAAAGATTTTTTATTATTTTCTTCACATTTACATATTTGTGTTGTTAGTATGAAATCATGGATTTTTACTTCAGTCCACGGATCATAATCCATGACTGTTCGTATTTAATTAGATATACAAGTTGTTCCAGATTTGGCCAAAAAGAGCCCCCCTTCAGTCTCATCCCTGTGTATTTTTAGTATGCTAATATTTTGGCATACTAACATTTCTGTTTGTTCACTTCCCAATTTGCCGGCACCAAAAATGATTCAGGTTCATCCTAACCATTTTTTCTCTAGCACTAAAATTAGCTATTTCTCCAAGAATCTCTAATGTCTTGTAGTGAGAAATGATATTTATAAAGAAAGATCCAGATTTCTGCATGCTAAATGTGCTTATTGCTAATGGAATATTGATTGCTTCGAGGCCCTTTCAAGGACACAGGGAGTTGGGCAGGGAAGTGAGGAGGCAGAGTTAGATGAATAGATACTCAAAAAAATTCATTTTTGCCTTTCCCAATTCATATTTTTATGCTTCCATTTCCACAGTGAGAAAACTGAATCCCAATATCATTATATTTAATCATTTGTGCTATAATTACTATACACATAATAGTCATAATTGTTAAATCTTTAAAAAATAAAAACAAGTCTATTAAGATAAGTTTCAGATACGTTTGGAGTTCTTTTTTTATTTTATCCAAAGGATATGTAGTCAAACAACTGCATTTCAACATCAATTGGATTAGTGTTTTTTATTTTATTTTTTTTTTATTTTAGTGATGGGTTATTTTGAAATTAGATATATAATTGGTTCTTTTTTGTTTTTGCATTGTTTATTTTTGAATATGTACAGTATTAATATGATTTAAAACTGTAGATACTCACTGAAATGTTACTTTCTCTATTATGTTTTTTTACCCCTTTCTCAACTCACACTTGTAGATAAACTAATATCATTATTCTTTTTATATTCTTGCTGTATTCCTTACTGTAAAATTAGCAAATATTTTAATGTTTTCTTATTTTCCCTTGTGACTTACATGGAAATAGCATACTATATACACTCTTCGGCTATTTGCTTTTTTTTTTTAATTTAGCGATATATTCTAGAAATTTCTCCATATCAATTTATATATTCTTGTATTATTTTAAACAGCCGCATAGTCTTTCATTGTGTGTATATACAATAGTTAATTCCACCAATTTGCTATGTTGGTTATTTACATAGTTCCCAACATTTTGCAATTACAAATAACGCTACAATGAACAACCGTGTGTGTGTATTTTTTGTATTACTAAAATACTTTCATGGTAAATTCACAGATATAAGATGACTGTGTCAAAGGACAAATGCATAGGCATTTCTGCTAAATATTGCCAAATTCCATTCCAAAGAGGTTGTGCTATTTTGTCTCCCCTCCCCACAAATTACAGTTTCTCCACAGCCTCATTAGTAAAGTGTATTGTCAAGTTTCTAAGTTTTTGCCATTTGTATATGAGAAATGGTATGTAAACACAGTTTTAATTTATGTAATTCTTTTTATACATGAAGTTAAATATATCTTAATGCATTTATGGCTATCTTTATTTTTGTGACTTGTTTGCTTATTTTTCCCCATTTTTCAAAAAATTTTAGGAAATTCTAAAATTTGAAAAAGTTCTATTTGTATTTAGGATATGACTCTGAACAAGGAATATATTTTGTCAATATTTTCGTCAACTTTGATATCAATTTTTTGACTTTGTTTATGGTGTTTTTGTTGTTGTTTTTATTTGGTTTTGTTTACATACAAAACTCTAAAAATTATTTCTATGTACAACATTTCATCAATCATTTTTTAAATTGCATCAGATTTTGTGCTCTACCTAGAAAGCATTCCTCTATAATCCAGGTTATAAAGGATTTCACCTATGTTTCCTGCTACTACTTGCATAATTTCAAATATTAAATTTATATTTCTGATTTTTATAGTTAATTCTCTGCAAGATATTTTGTATCAATTTGTCTGGATTTAGGAAAACAAAAACAAAACATAAACAATTTGATGATGTTTCCATTTTGTCAGATTTCAAAAATATAATGAGCATATTCCAACAATGATTCAAGGATAATAACCAATTACTTTTGTCTAAGAAATATTGCTGTCTCATTTATACTTGAATTAATTGTTGAGAACATGGACTGATTTCAGTCAGATGCAATTCTTACACTTACCAATAATTGTTAAAATATTAAAATCAAATACTACTGAAAAGGTAAAATGACTCATTGAAACCTGTAAAAGAGAGATGTGAATTCAGAGACCCCAGTCTCCTCGAGAGAGTGTTCATAAAGTGCCAACTAACTGAACACATTTAATTCCTATTTCTACTTTCTCACAACCTGGAAAAGAAAAGCTTCTGTTGAGCCTACATTTTATTTTTTTAATGGCTATTTACACTCAATATTTTAATACTGTTTTATTTCAAGGGAAACATTCAAATTGTCATATTATTTTCTTAATTGCTTTCTTTGTAATAGGTGTTAATTTTTATTTTAACCTATTCTATCCCTTGTTTGGCAGTGTAAATTGGCATGTTTGTATAATGCCAGATTTTCTTAAAGCCTGGGAATATTGTTATGTATATCACTTAAAAATAGTAAAAATCTGTATTAGTGGCCCTGTAATATAGTGAGAAAATATGAAAATAACGACAAAATACCTGGGGTTCTAATACGAATATCTGTCATGTCTAGTTTTACGACTGTGATGAAGACACCAGTTCCCTAATCCATAGTTTTATCATCTGTAAAATGATAGAATTCTATTTAATCAGTGCTTTGCAATCATTATTTACCCAGCATTTTTCTTAAGTATCTAACTGTCAGCTAATGAATGACAAGGTTCATAAACTTGGAAAGGAGAGCTTTATTTCTAATAAAGCATTGCAGCCTGAATAATGGCCATTGTAACAGGCTGGGAAATGTCGCCTCTGGCCAGAAGACTGAAGGGGCAAAGGGAACAGAAATTTATGCTGAGCAGGGTGGCTGAATATATATATTTAATAAGCTGTAGGAACAGTCATGAATATTCATAAAAGGAGAAACATGTGCATACTCAGTTGAGCTCCATGCCCCTTCATGGTTTCCATGTTCAAAAAAGGGAAGAGTTAGCATGATCTGAGGTTAGAGTTTTTGGCCTCTGACATTAAAAGGTGAGGCAGAGGACATGAAAACCTTTACTGTTACTAGGCTGGCCAGAGCCACTCTCTGTTCAGTAGTCTTTTAAGGCAAAAAAAGAAGGTTGGCTTCTGGGGTTGGTTAATATCAATGATAGAGTCTTTTAAAAGGATTGGTTTCTGTTTAGCCCTTAGGGAAGAAAACCCAATGGCAGTTAGTGAGAAAGGAAATATTATGAGGTATGTCTAACCTCTCATCCCATCATTGCCAATAACTGTTTTCAAGGTTACTCTGGGGACCCCTTGGCCAAGATGGGGTCTATTCAGTCAGTTGGGGGCTTGGGATTTCATGTTTATTTCTCATATCCAAATAATTTGTTGCAGATCATATTACATGTTGGAATTATTGTAACCTTGAAAAAAGGGGACATTTCTACATTTCTCATTTAACAAGCAGTTCGATTTAATTAAATTGATTTTATAAATGTAGCAAGCATATGTGTTTTGTTTGGGGACCAAAAATTTCTTAAAATATACATTGAAATATAACTATATGTCAAGCTCAGGATGCTCCTTTTTGCAGCAAGGCCATATCTCCAATCAGAAACTTCCCTAACACAAATACAATCAGTTTTGTACTCTCTGAATCTTCCCAAATTACTCATACATATATAACGTGGAAAGGGAGCGGTTTCTTCTCCTGGAGCACAAACCAATCCCACCTTAAGGTTGATGAGAATTAAGGGAGAAAATGTATTGATTAGCTTCCATTTGCATGTTTCCTCATGAAAGATTTTTTTATACCTGCATTGTGTGCATTTTGAGGTGTTTGTACCTTAATTTGGCTTAACACTTCCCCAGGTAAGTATTCTTGACATTGCAGATTAGATTGAGTCAACCAATGCTATGATCTTAGAGAATCCTGTACTTTCCCTTTGCAGCACTTGTTAGAATTTATAAATTTATAACTGCATGTTTGTAAGCCATTTGATAAAGTTTGTCTTCCTTACTCAGTCATAAAATCTAAACAGCAACACCATGTCTACTTTGTCTAAAATGTTGGATACTGGCATAGTCTCCTGCTTGTAAGTACATGTTGATGCATGAGGATGTAGAGCAACAGGAACTCTTCATGCATTGCTGGTACAAGTGTAAAATGGTGCAGTCACTCTGGAAAGCAGTTTGGAAGTTTCTCAGTTAAAAATGAAAAACTCTATTATAAATGAATGGGCATAGCTGCTTTATTTGTAATAACTTAAGTCCAAAAATAACCACAATGTCTTTCAACTGGGTGAGTCAACTCTGATACGTCTATAGAGCAGAATACTGTTCGGCAACAAAAGGAAATGAACTTTTGATCCATGTAGCAACTTGACCTGATCTCAAAAAACATACAGTTGATTGAAACAAGCAAGCAAACAAAAAACAGGCCCAAAAAGAAAAAAAAACTTAAAAACGGTTACATACTACAAGATTACATTAATATCATCTTCTTAAAGTGACAAAACTGGGGATAAAGAACAAATAAGTGGTTCCCAGGGCGCTTAGGATTGGAGAAACACATTATTAAGAGGCAACACAACATAGTTTCTTTGTAGTGTTGGAATAGTCCCATGTCCTGATTGTAGTGATGTTTAATCAATACATGTAATGATATGTTATAGAAATATACACCACAAGAAAGAGTGCATGTAAAATCCAAATAATGTCTGTATTTGAAGTAATTAATTAATGTCAATTTTCTATTTATGGCAATAGATTATGGATTACGAAAAAAGATATTTTCATTGTGGAAAGCTGGGTTAAGAGGAAGAGAAACTTTCCTATTTTAAAAACTTCTTAAAATTTAATTCATTTCAAAATAAAAACGTGTTAAGTGAGTTCATAAATGAACAGAGCAACATCCCTCACATTGTCTCAACTAAGGTGTACTCATGCAAATTGGAATCGGATGGTGTATTAGTCCGTTTTCACACTGCTATACAACCCAAGACTGGGTAACTTATAAAGGAAAGAGGTTTAATTGACTACCAATTCTGTGTGGCTGGGGAGGCCTCAGGAAATGTACAATCATGGTAGAAGCCAAAGGGGAAGCAAGCTTGGACCTCACACGGCAGCAGGAGAGAGAAGAGTAAGGAGCAAAGGCATAAGAACCCCTTATAAAACTGTCAGATCTTATGAGAACTCACTCACTGTCATGAGAACAGCATGGGGGAAACCACCCCCTTGATCCAATCATCTCTTACCAGGTATCTCCCTAAACATGTGGGGATTATGGTGATTACAATTCGAGATGATATTTGGGTGAGGACACAAAGCCTAACCATATCAGATGGACAGTCTGGAAATACAAAGTCTTACGTGCGTGTATTTCTTCAGCTTATTTAAGATATAAGCAATTGTTTTATTTCTAATTATTCTCATTTGTTTGCCTATTGTTAAGCTAGTGCCAACTCTAGACCCAACCCTTTGGCTTCTTGTCCCATTTTTGTTACTGTGCAATCAAATGTTAATATCCAGTCATTGACTATTTACTTCAGCTCCATTTTGATTCCTAAAAAAGCAATATAATTTCACATCTGAATTGGAGTTATTTCTAACCTTTGGTCTGAATCTCTTCTCCCTACAGCCACTAAACAAAACTCAGCTAAAATTAGTGGAAATTTTATTAAAATACTTTACTCAGTTTTGAGCACATGACGCCACGTTTACCTTGGAGTTGATGCTTTGGTTTCTGTTATCTCATAAAGTGTTATTTCAAAGAATTTCACTTTTCAATCAAGGATACTTTCTGAAAGTGCAGAAACTCCAAAATTTAACAGTACTATTTAGGTGTACCCTAAATTCAGCTTTCCTATAATAAATTATAAGTTGATACTGTTAGCTTCAAAAGGAATGTATGACAATGCAAAACTTAAATTATTCAAGGAAAAGGAGAAAGTCATTTTTCTTTTGTCTTTGCTTTGTTTTGCTACAAGTGAATTACGGAATTCCACCATAGAAAAGTCTCCAAAATTATTCCCTAAGTCTGACACAGATTATTTTTTCACAAATGTGCTCCTAATATCAAATCCTTGTATAAGACCTGAAACAGCGCCAATAAATTAATACCATTTCAATTTCAATAAAAATTTTTATTGTTTCAGTTCAGAAAATCCCCTATAAAATCCTATTGTACTATGATTTTAATTATGTGTCCTGTAAAGTGGCACATGCAACATGAACAGTGTTATTATTCCTGAATTCTTCATTTCTCTGAGCAAGCAGTTCTATGAAGGAAATGAAAGAACAGAAATCAAAGAGATAACAAAATACCACAGACTGGGTAATTTTTTAAAAAGCAGAATTTATTAGTGTACAGTTCTAGAGGTTGGCAAGTCTATGGTCAATGTGCCAGCATGTCATCAGGGCCTTCTTGCTGTGTTATCCCATGACAGAAGGTGGAAGGGCATGCAAGAGCTACTGAGAGAATGGAGAGAGATATGAGACGAGACCTGGATTTGTCTGTTTAAAAGAAATCCACTTCCGTGATAACAAATACACTCCTGCAATATTAGCATTAATCTATTTATTAAAGCAGAGCCCTCATGGTCTGGTAATCTCTCCTTAGGCCCCACCTCCTCACACTATTGAACTGCGGATTAATTTTCCAACACATGCTTTCTTCCGAGGGGCACATTTAAATCATAGCATTCTATCCACAGCTACACAATTCAAGTCTTTTTTATATGCAAAATATATTCATTCCATTCTAATAGCCCCAAAATCTTAACTTGTTTCAGGACCTTAACAAATTCCAGAACCAATTCAAAATTCCAGAGTCTTATCATCAGATATGGATGAGACTCAGGCAGGATTTATCATGAGGTAAATTTCCCTCCTGCTGTGAGGCTGTGAAATTAAATAAGCTACCTACTTCCAAAATTCAGTGGTGAAACAGGCATAGGATAAATAGTACCATTCCAAAAGGGAGGGATAGGGAAAAAGAAAGGAGTTAACAACTTCCAAGTAAGTCCAAAAGACAACATGATCAACAATATTAAATCTTAATGCTCCAGAATAATACTTGACTCCATGTGTCACCTTCAGAATATACTGGGATAGGGTTTGGAACCCCAAAGCCTCAGGCAGCTCCACTCCTATGGTTTTGCTGAAGTCAGCTCACACAGCAACTCCCACAGTTTGGAGTCTTGTGCCTGCAGCACTTCTGGGCTGAAGCTACATGTTAATGACTCTACAGTACTCGGGTCTCAGGGGTGCTCCACCATCAAGGTCTCATTAGGTATTGTCCTACTGGGAACTCTTCTCCACTCCTACAATAGGTATCTACAGCTTCCTTTAAAATCTTGCTGGAGACAGCTACACCTCCACAGGTCATGCACTCTGCACATCTGCACAGTCAGCACTACAATGTTGATTTATATCAAAGTTTATAGCCTATACTTTCCAGAGTAGTAGCTGTAATGGTGGCTGGAAGCATACCTAGGGCCACGTAGCTAGAAATGAAGAGGCCAAGGAGTCCTGTGCTAAAATGCAGGGAGAAGAAACTTGAGACATCACAGAGCACTGAATCCTGAGGTCTAGTGGATGCCTCTCTAGAAACCTTGTCCTCAAAGTCCTAGATTGGAGGGGTAGCCTTGAAGATTTCTGAAATGCCTTTGGGGTCATTCTTCCATTGTCCTGAAGAATTTCACCTGGCTTCCTTCTATCCATGCTAATCTTATCAAACAGTTGCTTGGCCACATCCTTGCACACTTTTCCATTCTTTACATGGCTAGGCTGTAAATTCTTCAAATCTTTACATTCTGCTTCACTTTTAATTATAAATTCCATCTTTAAATCATTTTCTGCTCTCTTACTTTACTGTATGCAGTTAAAAGAAACCCCTCAGCTTCAAAAGTTAGCCTGGTGTGGTGGTGCACACCTGTAGTCCCAGCTACTCGGGAAGCTGAGGCAGGAGAACCACTTGAACCCGGGAGGTGGAGGTTGCAGTGAGCCGAGATCACGCCATTGCACTCCAGCCTGACAACAGAGCGAGACTCCATCTCAAAAAAAAAAAAAAAAAAAAAAAGAAAAAAAACAAGAAACTCCTCAGCTTCTTCAGTATTTTGCTTAGAAATTTATTCTGGCTGTGCATGGTGGCTTATGCCCATAATCACTTTGGGAGGCTGAGGAGGGCAGATCATGAGGTCAGGAGATCGAGACTATCCTGGCCAACATGGTAAATCCCGTCTCTACTTAAAAAAAAAAAAAAAAATATATATATATATATATATACACACAAAAATTAGCTGGTCATGGTGTTGCATGCCTGTAATCCCAGCTACTTGGGAGGCTGAGGCAGGAGAATCGCTTGAACCAGGAGTCAGAGGTTGTAGTGAGCTGAGATCATGCCACTGCACTCCAGCCTGGTGACAAAGCTATACTCCATCTCAAAAAAAAAAAAAAAAAGAAAAAGTAAAAAGAAAAAGAAAAGAAATTTATTCTGCCAGATATCCTAGTTCATTGGTCTTAAAATATGTCTTCCGTAAAGCCCTAAGACATAAATACAATTCTGCCAAGTTCTTTACAACTTTATGACATGGATGGCCTTTAACTCCTGTTTCCAATAAAATATTTCTCATTTTCATCTGGGACCTCATGAGAATGGCCTTTACTTGCCATATTTTTACTAACATTTCGTTCCTGACTACTTACATCATCTCGAAGAAAGTGTGTGCTTTCTCTGCAGTTCTCATCTGAGCCCTCTCCAGAATTTCCATCAATAAATGTTTTTCTAGTATGCTTCTCCAAACTCTTTCAGCCTTTGCCATTACTCAGTTCCTAAGCTACTTCCACCTTTTTAGACATTTGTTACAGCAACACCCCACATTACTGGTACCAGCTTTCTGTATCAGTCCATTTTATGCTGCTATAACAGAATATCACAGACTGGGTAATTTATAAAGAACAGAAATTTATTGGCTTGTGGTTCTGAAGGCTGGAATACCCATGATCAAGGTGTTAGCATCTTGTGAGAGCCTTCTTGCTGTCATCCATGGCAGAAGGGAGAAGAGCAAGCAAGGGAGAGAGTATGAGAAAGCCAAACTTGCTCTTTTATAAAGAGCCCACTCTCACAATTAACAAACCAACTCCTGAAATTATGACATTAATCCAATAAGGGCAGAGCCCTCCTTGCCTAATCACCTCTCCTTAGACTCCAACTCCCAACACTGCTACACTGGGGATTAAGTTTCCAACACATACGTTTTGGGAGACTCATTCACACCATAGCAATTATTTTCCATTGTTGTGGGATGTCAGGGACCCGGAACGGAGGGACTGGCTGGAGCCACTGCAGAGGAACATAAATTGTGAAGATTTCATGGACATTTATCAGTTCCCAAAATTAATACTTTTATAATTTCTTACACCTGTCTTTACTGCAATCTCTGAACATAAATTGTGAAGATTTCGTGGACATTTATCAGTTCCCAGATAATACTCATAATTTCTTCTGCCTATCTTTACTTTAATCTCTTAATCCTGTTATCTTCCTAAGATGAGAATGTATGTCACCTCAGGACCACTATTGTACAAACTGATTGTAAAACTTGTGTGTTTGAACAATATGAAATCAGTGCACCTTGAAAAGAACAAAATAACAGTGATTTTCAGGGAACAAGGGAAGACAACCATAAGGTCTGACTGCCTGCGGGGTCGGGCAGAATAGACCCATATTTTTCTTCTTGCAGAGAGCCTTTAAATGGATGTGCAAGTAGGGAAGATATCACTGAATTCTTTTCCTAGCAAGGAATATTAATAATTAAGACCCTGGGAAAGGAATGCATTCCTGGGGGGAGATCTATAAATGGCGGCTCTGGGAGTGTCTGTCTTATACGGTTGAGATAAGGACTGAAATACGCCCTGGTCTCCTGCAGTACCCTCAGGCTTATTAGGGTGGGGAAGAAATCCCACCCTGGTAAATTTGAACAAGTTCTCTGCTCTCGAACCCTGTTTTCTGTTGTTTAATATGTTTATCAAGACAATACGTGCACAGCTGAACATAGACCCTCATCAGTAATTCTAATTTTGCTCTTTGCCTTGTGATCTTTGCTCTTGTCCTTGCCCTGTGTCCTCAGAAGCATGTGATCTTTGTTCTCCCTTTTGCCCTTTGAAGCATGTGATCTTTGTGACCTACTCCCTGTTCATACACCCCCTCCCCTTTTGAAGTCCTTAATAAAAACCTGCTGGTTTTGTGGCTCAGGTGGGCATCATGGTCCTACCGATATGTGATGTCACCCCGGAGACCCAGCTGTAAAATTCCTCTCTTTGTACTCTTTCTCTTTATTTCTCAGCTGGCTGACACTTTGGGAAAATAGAAAGAACCTACGTTGAAATATTGGCGGGTTCCCCCAATATTCCATTACCTTTGTTCACTCACTTATTCGTTCACTTTAGCAGTCCCTGGGTGCCTATTATGTGTCTTGTCCTCTCCGAGACACCAATAATACAACAGAGAATGAGATGAATGAAGTCTTCTTTCTCATAATGTTTTCATTGAAGTATTCACTTGTTTTGTTTCTAGCTGGGCTGGAATTTTGCATTTTAATCTACCTTCCTTGTTTATTATTAAAAGTTTCTCTGTAAAAGCATATCTTTGCATGCATGGAATTTAAAGATTACTGGTAAAGGAATTTGCCTTGTTGGGAAAGTGCTTTTTTCAACAATAGGAATTTGGCACTATATATTGTCATTAAGGTGCCAGAAATGTAGACTAATTTTCCAAGAGACCAAAGACTCTTAAAATAGATCTTTATGCAATAATTAAAATTAATTACAGAGGTATTGTCACTAAGTACACAATGTTTTTTAAACCAAAGTAGGTGGTTAAAACCAGAAATGTGTTCTTTTAGAAGTGAATAGTAACTGAGATTGTATAGAGATTTTAATAATGAACTATTGCTTGTGTGTCCATGTATAAACATTATTTAATACACATTCTTGTTGCTATATTTTAAACACATCTCTGTGACTACTGTACTTTTGGGGGGATCCAAAGTTAATAATTTTAAGACAAAATATTATACTTTTATTTAGTTAAATTTATAATGATCATCTCCCTTGAAATTTCCTGATTTCATATCATGGTTTTGGATTCTGTTTAGTGAACTGAATGGCCAAACATTGGAAAGTCATTTTAAAATATCTATTTCTGTGCTGAAGCACAGAAAGTATTTCAGAGTAACACCTGGAGAAGCCTAGATCTGTGAAGAATGAGACTCAAGATTAGTCACAGAATAAGAATTATTCTTTAATCCCCCAAAGAAAGTTGAGTAACATTGATAAAATATCATGGGGAACTTTGCATTTCCAATGCATCTTTGCCACTTTGAACTTTATAGAATAAAATGTTTTAACTTTCCATAGCTTTCATGTTTAAGCCTAATTGAAAAAATTTCAGAGGGATCAAAAATGTAATTCATTAACTGTGCTCTAGGGTGCTAGTTAAAACTCCGTGTGAATGTGAAGTGTTCTTACAATCTACTCTTAAGCTAATCCTGGACTCTATCCTGCTTCAGGCAAGTCATCTTCCTATATGGCAATAGTGATAGAATAAGATGCCGCAGCATATCCACGATTCTCTGGTTTCCTTCTTCTCTATCATCAAATATTTAGAGCACGTCTAGAATACTTTCACTTCATAAAAAATCTCCACCAGACCATTTCTAAAAAAAATCACCCACAACCCCTGAAGAAATTCGCTTGTTATGAGTTCAGAAAAGAGATGCAACCTATTACAGTTATAATAATAATTCTAATTATAAACAAAAGTGTTCTTTATATTTTGAAGAAACATCAACTCTATTGTTGATGTTACTGTTTTAATGCTGACTTCTAAAATAACTCCCAATAAATTTATGTTTTCTTACACATGAAACCCTTTCAAACATTTGGATGTAGTTGTTATAACTTTCTAAGTAATTTGTTCTCTGGGCTAGGGGACTTAAGAGTAGGGGCTCTGGTAACAGACAACCAAGTATGAATTCTGCCTCCAGACCTTATTAGCTGTGTGATCTTAGGCAAGAAACTCTGTGCACTCCAATTTTCTCATATATAAAATAAGATATTATATCTATCTAAATGAATTGTCATGGGATTAATTTAATTCACATACATATGCATACATATGTACAACTAGTCTTCAAAAAGTGTATCCACATAGTACATACTTAATTGTTAGTTATTATTAATAGTAGTATTACTCTAGAAACATACTTCCATTAATTCAGAGAATTGTCCTATATGTTTTGCTAGCCACATCATACTGTCTCATGTTATATCTGTGGTTAACCATGTGAAGTTGAGGGCCAAGCAAAATCTTGTTTATTCTGTGCAGTTAAATTTGGGACTCTGAATTCAGGACTTTGTATTATTTTTATTTAATCTTGTTATTTTAAACTCAATAGCCTTTTAGTAATATCTTTTTAAATCTGATTCGATTTTTATTTCCATCTTTTTAAATTATTCCTTAGCCTTTTAGTAATGTCTTTTTAAATCTGACTCTAGGTTTCAACTGGTTCCAGATTTCTTTGTCTGATGTATATTTAATAAACAGACTATGTTTTATTTTCCTTATTTTAAAGCAAATATCAGCAAATATGGCCAAGGAGAGTGAGAAAGTAAATATTTTAAACTCTGTGGGCCATATAGCCTCTGTTGCATCTTCTTAAATGTGTCGCTGTAGTGGTGAGGGAATTATGGACTATATGTAAATGTTTGAGTATATCTGGGTTACATCAAAATCTACAAAGACAGCTGGGATCAGATTTGGTCCCTGAATCATAGTTCACTGCACCCATTCTAGAGTCCTCCTTACACCAAGTTGACCATATGGAAAGTACTGCCAAAGGAAGGTGGTACATCAGCTGATTCCAGTAGCTGTCACTTAAATTGCAAAGATCTGGACACACATCATTTAGTTAATTTTTGTTCATAGTAAAAGAGATTAAATTCTGACCTCTCAAGCAGAGGAAATAACAAATAGAAAAGTTTATTTCTTGTGAATTAGGAAATTTAAAGAAGCCAGAAATAGCTTAAGAGAGTTGTCTGAAATTGATGTGTGAAAAACTACATAGGGAATTTAAAAATAAGTTATCAGGGTAAACTAAACCATTAATTCTAATTTATGTTTTTAACAATCAGATTTAGAAACACATATGTGTGTATGACCTGTGTTTCTAGAAAGGGAAGGAAGAAAAAAGTTCCTTAGTCTATAAAGATGTTTTTGCCGTCATTTATTCCTTAGTTTCTACACTAAGTAGATGTAAAAGGTAACTAAATCCTAAATACAGGTATTGAAGAGACCAGTGTTTGTTAGATTCCCTAATCTAAAGGTTGTAAACCACTAAAAATCTATACATTATTCTGTTTTCTTTTCTTTTTTCTATCTGTCACAGCAGTGTTCTACCAAAATACATGCTACAAAAATGTGTTGCTTATTTTTTGACCTATAAAAAGGAAAACAATGAACAATTTTGATTCTTTTAACCAGCATTTCAAATTATATGGAGGTTTACAAAAATAAATATTTTGTACATTCCAGTAAATTTTTGTTTCAAGTTTCTATAAAAGCATACCGCAAATCTCAGTAGCTATTCAGAAAGTACTTCTGCTTTCTATTTCAGATTGTGTGGTATTCTCTTTTATCGAAATATGTGTATGGCCTTAAAAATACTTCTAGACACATATTAATGAGTAGAAAAAAATTACTTCCTATTTAGAGCTATAAAAATGAGTGATTATTTCTCTATTTTCTAGTGTGCAGTTGTAATTATCTTGTAACTTTGAAAACATTTTATGTGCAGCACCCTCTAAAGGATGCCCATGTGCTAATCCATGAACCTGTAAATACGTTAACTTACATGGCAAAAAAAAAAAGAAAAAAGAAAAAAAAAGACTTTACAGATGTGATTATTTAAATTAAGGGTCTTGAAATGAGGAGATTATCCCGGATTATCAGGAGGGGCCCTAAATGTGATCCTCAAATGCATATTTATAAGAGAGAGGCAGGGGGAGATTTCACTATACATAAGAGGAGAAAACAATGCCTCCATGGAAGCAGCAATTAGGATGATGCAGCCACGTTCAAAAGATGTGGAAAAGATGAGAAATACATTCTTCCCTAGAACCTCCAGAGGGAGCTGGAATCTGCCAATATCTTCATTTCGGTCTAGTGACACTGATTTTGGACGCCTGGCCTCCAGAATAAATTATTGTTATTTTATGCTACCAAATTAATGACAATTTGTTGTAGCGACCACGTAAAACTAATACAAAGAGTCATTGAGTTTAGATTCATATTGAACACTGTATAATTGGTCTAGATGGCATAAAAGGAATCTAAAAATATGTTTGCTTTCTTTGATATATTTAGAATCTTATACAATATACAGAGGTATTATTGGGCAGGTGATATGGTTTGGCTTTGTGTCCCCAACCAAATTTCATGTCGGATTGTAATCCTCAATGTTGGTTGGAGGAGGGTCCTTTTAGAAGGTGATTGGATCATGCAAGTGAACTTGCTGTTCTGTAATAGTGAGTGAGTCCTCATGAAATCTAGTTGTTTAAAAGTGTGTACCACCTCCCCCTATACTTGCCCATCCTCTCTCTCTCTCTCTCTCCCCCCCTCCTGCTCCAGTCATGTAGGATGTCCTGGCTTCCCCTTGACCTTCCAACATAATTGTAAGTTTCCTGAGGCCTCCCCAGCCATGCTTCCTGTACAGCCTGTGGAACTGTAAACTAATTGGTACCAGAGAAGTGGAGCATTGATATAAATATACCTGAAAATATGGAAGCAGCTTTGGGACTGGGTAATAGGCAGAGGTTGAAACAGTTTGGAGGATTCAGAAGAAGACAAGAAGTGATTAATGGTGTTCTATATCTCCTAATAACTTTCTCTTCCACATTCATTCTAAAGGAACATTTTATGCACCTGAAATTTGCATTTTTCTCTACTTGGTGAGCAGTTATGACCACATATCTTTCAACATTAACATTGAATCATTTTCAAATGTTCATATCAGAGTTCTTATATTAAAAAATAAAATCTGAATTTTTTTTCTTGCCCAACAAGTTAGAAACCCTATGTTCAGCTTCTCTGTATAAATTTCCCACTTTGGATTTAGTCTACTTTGTGTACTATAATGCAGCCAGTTTTTATTCTCTGAGCCATTCAGCCTTTATTTCTAACCTCTTTTTTTCCATATGTTAGACATATTAAATGTTCTTCCATAAGAATGATGCAATAGTCTTTTCCCTGTATTATAAAAGTCCCACATTTGTGTCTCTGCTTTTATATATATTCTCTGCTGCTATATATATATAAAAAATATATATTTTATATTTTACATATATTAACATACATATATATACGTATGCTATACATAACAAGCATGATTGTTTTTATTAGCAAGTCAGATCAAATCGCTTTTCTGATCAGTGCCCTCCAATGGCTTCTCATCTCACTCAGAGTGAGAAGCAGTTGGATCATGGGACCAATATGATCTGAATCTTGGCTCATTCCCTTCTACTCTCTAACCCTTTCTTTCTCTCCAGCACCACTGGAACTGTGGGATATTTTAGGCACTCCCCTTCTTGCCCCATTATTCCCTTTCCCTGGAAAGTTCTTACCCTCAGTGTCTGAATCTAAGAGTATGTTCAAATACCATCATCGGGGAAGGCACTCTGGACCAAGATTTCTAGAACAGTAGCACCTCTCATTCTGTCTTCTAACCCTGCTATTTCGTTCTTCTCAAAAACCAACCTATTCCATGTTTGTTATTTTGCCTCCCTCCATTAGAATTTAAGCTTGATAAGAGCAAGGGTTTGTGTTTGTTTCCTTCTTTACTTCTAGTGCCTGGAGGAATGACTGGCACATGATAGGCATTGGTATACACTGAAGGAATGAATAAAGGAATAATGAATGAATTAGTGTGATCGAAATTAATCTTTCAAAATATCCTGTAACTTCCTTCTTTAGTAAACCCCCTTTGACACTTTCCTTTCTTTTTCTTCCATTTTTTCACCATTATACACATTATGCCCCCTTTTGCTCTCCTATCTCTTCTGGAATTTGCATTCATTTATATTTTATTCTCTCTCTCTTGTTTTAACTTTGCAGACAGAGTTAATTACTCTAAGCATACTGAAAGATTCAGAGATAAACTGTTATCTGTCTTGTAGGGAAGTATTAAAACCTAACAACATCTTGAAGTGTTTCTGAGTTTAAAATGAGGATATTCTTCTGTCTTGAACATCAGTGAATGATGAATAATCTGTTGACTAACTTGGGAGCATGAAATGAGATGTCATTTGCCATGAATTGTTGATAATACTGCATTCATTTTCCATGGTTCCGTTTTACCTAGTTGATACCCAGATAGTATGCCAACTTTTCTGTAAATGATTAAAATGTAATTTAAATAATTTATCTCAGACTGCAGAGAAATAATTTTTAGTTACTGCTACATTTGCCTTAACTTCTGTTAAAAATATTTGATACTCTGGTTATTGATATCTATGGATTTTATTTGATAGTTCATTACAGAATTTTTGAATAATAAAACATGTTTGAAAAGGCACTGCAATCATGAAAGAAGAGCAAGTGACTCTTATAATGTCATAATTTACTACAAGTATTAAAAATCCCAGTGCTGATTACAGTGTGCAAATTCTAAAAAGATTTAACATCATAGTAGAAGACATAGAAGATAGCATATAGATGGATTTCATATAATATAACATCAGTCGCAATCTGAAAAGGCTACATACTGTATGGTTCAAACTATATGACATTCTAGAAAAGGCAAAACTATGGAGACAGCAAAAAGATCTGTGTTTTTCAGGGGTTGTCAGGGAGAGGGATGAATAAGAGGACCATAGAGGAGTTTTAGGGTATGAAGAATGTTGTGTATGATACTATAGTGGTGAATAAGTGTCATTATACATTTGTCCAAACACATGTAATGTACAGCACCAATAATGAACCTTAATGTACACTCTGGACCTTGGGTGATAATGTTGTATCAGTGTGGCTTCATCCAGTGTAGTAATTGTTCCGCTGTGATGTGGGATGTCAGTAGAGGGGAAAGTGTGAGTATGTGGGGGCAGTAAGTATGAGAGAACTCTACTTTATGCTAAGTTTTGTTATGAACCTAAAAATGGTCTTTAAAAAATAAAGTGTGTATTTTTGAAAAACTGTCAAAAGGGGGAAATCAAACCAATTTAAACTCCGCTACTAGGGATTATGACGCTTGAGATAATATACTTCTTCTTATCAATAACACTTCTTTATTTAGATAGTCACAATCCCCTTGATTCATAGAGCATATTCATAGATCAGGCAATTGTACTATACTATATTTCTAATTATTGAATTGCTTTGTGAATAGGAATTTTTTGTATTTCTTTCTTGCATTGAGTTGTTAAAAATGAAAATGGGGCCAGTGAAGTTACTGTTTGGAGATGGTTAAGTGAATGCTTAGCTGCCATACTTGTTATTGCTTTGGTTGAAAGTAGTTTTCTTGACAATTTATTTATACAAGCTCTTTACTTTTTGACTCTTTACTTCTGAATATTGCCTATGGGATAGTATTTGATTTTGTGCACCATTAACATGAGCCAGCTCTGCTTTATTCTCATATCTCAGTTCAGAAGACACTAACCTGGTTTAAACCCACTAGTCACCACCAATATGACTCAGAAGGAAAGGCAATTGTAACATCACCAAAAATCTCTAATCACTTCATCATCAATATCTAATTAGGTAATGCAGAACTGGTAATTTTTAAGGCAATATTATATTGATGAATGTTACACAAGTCTGTGAATATTTCCCGAAAGAAATGTGCATGTTTTTGGTCCATAAATGTTTCTGGTCCATGAGTATTTCAACATTACTGGGTGAATTTTATCATTGGAAAAATAAAACAACAAAAAAAAGTTTAAATCTTAAAGTATAAATTTTAGGTTACACAGATAATCCCTAAAAAACAATAGAGATAGGAAAAATGTATACAATTGTGATTTAATTCCCTTACATCTATCTGGATAAGGCCTTATTGCACTTCCTGGACACTGTTCTGTGTTAGGTTTAATCCTACAGTAGTCTTCAAAATTAAAATATAAGTATTCAGAATAATAAAAAACACAACTCATTCAAATCAATATGATGATGAAGAATAGTTGAAAAATAAGATGTTGGCCAGATGCGGAGGCTCACGGCTGTAATCCCAGGACTTTGGGAGGCCGAGGCAAGTTTATCACCTGAGGTCAGGAGTTCAAGACCATCCTGACCAACATGGCGAAACCCTGTCTCTACTACAAATACAAAAATTAGCCAGGTGTGGTGGCACATGCCTGTAATCACAGCTACTAAGGAGCCTGAGGAAGGAGAATCACTTGAACTTGGGAGGCAGAGGTTGCAGTGAGCTGAGATTGCGCCATTACACTCCAGCCTGCGCGACAGTGAAACTCTGTCCAAAAAAAAGAAAGAAAGTAAAAAGTAAAATAAGATGTTAGAGGAGAAGCACAAAGATTCTAAAGATTGTTTTAAAAACTGAAGTTGAGAATGGATTTATAGTACCTACATTTATGAAGTAATATTTTTAAAGAAAAGCTGAGTTCATCATCACGGAATGAGAGAAAACATATGTAAGCTATTCCTGGCACTACTTCAAATTTATATGAGAATGAAGGCTGTAAAACTCTGAGGGAATTCCCAAAGTCTGAGACTCAAGAGAAGAAGGAAAGAAATAGTGTTGAGCACTTCACCCTTGACCAGCTTTATGTGCTAATCATGAGCTAGAATTGTACGAGTTCCAAGTTATGGGACAGATAATATCGCAGATTTTAATTATTACATATAAGGAGGTGGAGAGAGACTCCAGGTAGGTCATACAAGAAAGACTAAATAGAGGACTATTATACTCAGTAACAAAATGTAGGCAAATGAAAATGTTTATGTAACGTAGCTCAGTCAAATTCAATTAAACTTTGCCCTTTCATGGTTGCCCACAGTTTCATCCTTACTAAAACTCATCCTTACTAAAATATATTTGCCCTGAGGATCTCAGTTCACTGATGACATTCTGGTTCTTAAGTTCAACATTCCTAACCTCCATGACTTTTTATTTACATCTCAGACTGCTTCTCCTTCTCTGAGTTTATCTGCTTTATTTGTTGATTCTTAGTCCATACTACTGTTTGCACCTGCCCCTTATCTCTTTCATTGTTCCTTTTCCTTTCTCTACCTCTTAAAAATAGGCATTATCTTTAGTTTCTCTTCTATTTCTTTTTTACCTACTTTTCCTAGATGATTTTAACAGTTTCCATGGCTTAATCGCTCAGATTTCCTCTGCGCTTCATATCCTCATTTTGCAAGGCCTGTGGACATTTCCACCCGGATGTCTGACCATAAATGTAAGTGTAATGTCTAAAAGAATACCAGTTGTTCCCTCCAAGACATATCACACCTCAGAATTTATATTGATTTCCAAACTAACATTGTGCTATCAACTTCGCAAACAGAAAAACAAATAGATCTATCTTTTTTTCAATGATCCTCTCAAATCCAGAAAATATATGTATTAATTGCTTGTAACATTTCTGACAAATATTCTTTATCTCCCTTTTCACTGACAATAACCTTTCTTGCTTTGCCTCAGGATTCCTGCATTAGTCTTCAAATTAGCTTCTTTATTTCCAGATTTTGCTGCTGAATCTGTCTATTGGGCATTGTTATTTAAAGTATAGTCTGGGAATTAGCAGTAATAGTGTTATCTGGGAATTCATTTTCGTAAGGTGTAATCTCAGGCTTTACTGGAGAATTGAATCAGCATGTGCATTTTAGCAGGATCCCCAAGTGATGAGTGTGCACATTAAAGTCTGAGAAGCTCTACTCAGCATGACCATGTTACTGCTCTATTCATAAGGGCTTCAAAAACACACTTACTTCAATATTATTAGATGATAACATTGACTAAATTTGAAAGTATTACACTCTCCCCTCAAAATTTAGTTAGCACTAATCACCTATACTATACTTTTTTCCCCCCATCCTCTGAATCATTATGCACATTTTAGTTCCTGTGTCTGGCTAACATGGTTTACTTGCTAAAAATGCCCTCTACTTACTTGTTTGTTTACACAAACCTAATCCATTCTGAAAGACTAATTCAAGATCCAACTTCTTAAAACATCTTTTTTATACCTATTATAATAATAGCAGCAAAAATAATTTTATTAAGAGTGTCTAAAAAACTATTTTGTGTTATTTTTGGTTTTCTTAAATTGCTAGCCCATTTCTAATTAGATATCAAGTCTTTTATTAGCTTGTATTCTGGCATCTAGAAGAGATCTTGCACACCACTGGGGCCAAATGATTTCTAAAAATAAGTCTTTATAGATGTCCTTAAAATTAAATAGGAGATTTATTTTATTTTATAGCATTTATGCATACAGCAAAATTGTACACAATTTTACAGATGATGGTTACACACATTTTAAACCAGAATTTCCTGCCTTTTCTTTCAGCCTCTTCTGCTAGGAGGTATTTCACTTGGTATAAATGAAATATATACTTGGTACAAATATAAGAAAATATTTCACTTGATGTAAACGCCTAAACATTTAAATGGGCAGAACACTAATTATATGATTATATGTAGCATTAACTTCCATTGCCTACATTTAAAATAATGCTGTGTAATAAAATTGATGATTGGATATATTGCAATATTTAAAAATGCTATATTTAATAACTCTACAGAGAAATATATCTACATAAGCAGCTGTTTTGTAGAAATTAGCTTTATAACTAATGCTCCATATTGTTAGTTGACATATATCGTTGATAATGATTCAATAATTCGTATTAGTCACAAGCAAATTACAGAATTAGTACTTGAAACGAAAACCTCCTATGAATAAAAAATAAAATTCATCTTCGTTTTTAACTTCAAGAGGAAACAACAAAAATTGATATATTTTTTCCCACAAAAGGATTCTGCATTGCAATTTTTTACGTTTCAAATAATTATCTAGCCAAATATTATAAAGCAATCTATAACTTTTTAGTTATTTTGAAAATAACTATAAATCCTAACATGTCTCTTTTGATTCTTTCTATGTTCGATGCACTCCTGTGTTAAGTGTTAATTTTGTATTGTAAGGGGATGACCATAGCAAGTATACAAAATAAAATATCACTATGTATCCCTTATAGTTTAAAAAGCCCTTGCTTTTTAAACTATATTCATGTCTTAGAATTCCCTTTTGTCTTTAATGAAGCCAGAATTTCCTTTACTACAAATTCTATTTTATGCATGCTCTTTGCTCTTCTTTCCAAAGCTATTTTAGGTTGGTTAAGTGCATGTCATATTAGTTTACCTGAAAATGTGACTTTCTGAAGATACCCAAAGGAATATGGACATAATTCTGGGTTGGAAAAATGGCTAGTTATGAGTCATCCAGTGAGGCACCACCTGGAAGCAGTTGAGAGTTGATCATGCAATCCAGTAAAAGATTGAGTTAAATCTATCATCCTGTAACTAGTCCTGGAATTTACCTCATAAGTGTACATTAGGTAAAACTGTATCGAGCTTTCTCAACTTTCTTTATCTCCCTGACAATCACTACCAGTCAAATTCTAGGAGAATGTCCTCTAGTTCCTAGGCATTAGGGGGTGAGAAGACTGACGTTAGGGGGGATATCACATGCCTAACACATGATATTGTTCTTAAGAGAATTTCCTTTTTCGTTGAGAGGGTAACATATAAATACTGCAGGACAACAAGATGAGTTACACTTTAAATGAAGATTAGTAGTAGTCACTCAGCACTGATTAAAGAAACACCATTTCTGCCTGAGTCTCCAGGGCAGGTTTCATGAAGCAGTTGACATTTGACCTAAACTTTAAAGAAAAGATGCTCAACATTCACGTGAGTATGGGATAAAAGTCATTCAAAAGAAGGAGAAAGAAAATAAGAAATTTGAAGAAAGAAACAGTGTAGGGTACCGCCACATCTGCAGAATGAAGAGCAACCATTCTCTAATATATAACCACCTGAGGCTTGGAGGAGGCAAAAATGAGTTGGAACTACAGCATGTGGGGACTTCAAGTGAGTTTAAAGTTTATGGTGCAGATCATGAAAAGCATAAAAATTAATTCTAAATATAATTGCACAATAATGTTGCAACTTGCTCTTTCCTTTTTGATTTTAATAATAAAATACATTTTGAATCAGAGTTTCAAAAAACCTAAAATATTGGAGCTTGAAAGGATTTTATAAATCATTTTGACAAAATAATCATTTTATACTTGGGCAAACTGGGTTCCAAAGACCTTGAGTGACATCTTCAAGGTCAAAGAATTCTACCTGATCATGTAACACAATCACACATAGCTCTTATAATTATTCTGGTTGTGTCAATAATCCCAAATCTAGAATGTAATCAATCTCTGTTGAGAAGAGACTACAGTCTGATTTGGGTGATCAGTTTGTTTCAAAAGATCGATTTAAACCCTTATGACTGTTCCCTTACATGTAATTATATTTCACTTAAAGTTAGTTACAGACAGAATTGCTAGGAATTTTAAAAAGTGTAAACATCGTCATCATCTCCTTGGTTTAGTCTTCCTTCCATGTACTACTGTCATGCGGTATAACATTTAGCCTTTCTACTTTTTTTTTCAAACAAATTTCTGAAAACAAAACAAAATAAAACTATGAACTCTTTGTTCTTTCCTGGACATGACTAAACATAGCCCTGAAAGAAGGGAAGACCTTGACCTTGAACTTACCAGCTTTTCTGGTGAGATAGTTTCAGATATATATGACTTATTTCCTACAGATTTAGACTGTGTGTGTGTGTGTGTGTGTGTGTGTGTGTGTACAAGATTAGAAGGGGAAAAAACTTAAAGATAAGAGTAGCACATAACCTTGATTTCTGTCCGCCTCAGAGAACTACGGTCAAGCTCACATGACATAGCCCTTTTGTGGATTTCTGGCATGCTGGTTGTGATGTTGCAGTACTTAAATTTCTTCTGCCAGACTATGTGATGTCTTTTTAAATATATAACCACATTTAACTGTTTTTTAATTCCATATATTTCCCAGCAAAATTAAATATAACTTTTTGACTGCCTGCCTCTAACAAAGAGACATTAGCTACTCCATCTGGCCTGCAGCGATCAGGGAAATGTAGATTCAAGTTTCCCAGGGATGGCCAGTCCAGCATCCTAATTTAGTTACTGGAATCCCATGCCTACATTACTTGGGCAGTAACTTTAACACAGAAGGAGCCAGAATTGAGAAGTCACATTGATTGAAGTTCTTTGAATGGACCAAATTACATAGCTGGAGTGAAAGTTCATTGCATCATTGTTCTATGGTCATAATGTCTCAGAAACATATTTCTTTTCTCTTTTATTTTACTTTTTCTGCACTACTCAGTCCCAGGCAGACTTTCCTATGGTCTCCTAGGGTTTGGACAATAGGCATGTTTAGGTCTGGTTTGATCTTTTACTAAGGCTATAACCCTTAGTTCCCACTAATGTAGGGAGGTTCTGTCTAAGACTCTGCATATTGGGCAGAACCTGAGTTTTGACCCCCTCCAGTACAGCTGATGAACCAAAATGTGAGTGTAATATCTTGGCCAATATCTTCAAAATGTTTTGCTCTAAGAGTGTACTTTCCTCTGTTACAAACTTTTAAACAAAAATTGGCCTGAAATCTCAGCACTGTAAGATATTTTTAAATTCTACAATGTAATTAATGTCATTTCAAAATATTTATTATTTTTAGAGAATGAGTTAATGTGGAGAGTCCTTTAGAAACAGAAAAAGTCCTTTAGATAAAGAAAAGTAAATTAATGTGAAGAAAATTTTAAAATGTCATAGAGAAACATGGCATTGAGGGAGTAGTTTGGGTTAATAATGACTATACAGTTCATCTGCCCCGTGCGACTCTTCTCCTGCCACATATAGTGATATGTGTGAGACTATGCAGAAGGCAGATGGGTGATTTTATTCAGATTTTTCCAGAACACGTGCATTTAAAACATATCATAATAAGGGGGTTTAAGAGATTTCCAAGAGAATGATTGAAATGATAGAGCATGGAATCTAAGTGAACAGGGAATAAACTAAGGACAGGGAAAAGGGAGGAAGAGAAAAAAGAGAGGTCAGTAAACTAGAGGTCCTGATGTGATTCACAGCCACTCATTGCATAAGTAATTAAATAAGAAAGCAAGAAACAGGAGATGGTGGTCAGAGAGTGTGAGTGATACAGTATTTCAGGGTAACTTCTTAGGGCCTTACTATAAAGTGGATCAGGAAAATGGACTAGAATTGAAGATCACTGTTGATGGTGAAGTCAAAGCTAGTTTTCTATGTGGATTTTGAAATCAGCTACATTGACAATAGGAGTTGAAGCAAACGGGAAAACTTTGAACTTGATATCAGTATATTCAGTAAATTAAGGTTAAAATTATATAAATTGTACAATAGTAACTGGCAAAAATTAGAAGGGGTGGAGTGTTCCAAACGTAGAGGAGTAGAGGTTTTTGCAAAAGAGGGATAGATATGTCCTGGATATAACAAAGGGAATCCAGAAAGAGTCTTGCCTCCCATTATATGAGCTTTAAGAGCATAACTTCTACTAATTTAATCCTTTCTTTCCTTCTTTATTTTTCTCTTTTTTTAGTTAGAGTCTCATTCTATTACCCAGGCTACATGATCTGAGCTCACTGCAACATCAACCTCCCTGGCTCAAGGCATCCTCACACCTCAGCATCCCAAGTAGCTGGAGCTACAGGTGTGCACCACCATGCCTGGCTAATTTTTGTATTTTTTGTAGAGATGGGGTTTTGTCATGTTGCGCAGGCTGGTCTTGAACTTCTGAGCTCAAGCCATGAACCTTTAGCCTCCCAAAGTACCGGGATTGCAGGCGTGAGCCACCATGTCTGGCTAATTTAATCCTTTCATTATACAAGACCATCAGCGAGTTGTGTGTTTGGACCACATTGCTTTCCCCATTGTCTTCTATACAATGTTAGAGAACCAAAAAACCAAGCACAAGGTTGACCCAATAACTGTGGATTGGGCATTAGAAAAGAGGAATGATTGTGAGTATACTTTAATAAGACAGAGACAACAGAATATAGCAATTAGGAGTGTTATACCTTGGATGGATTTTGAAAGAAAATGGCCTGATCTCAAAATATAAAGAGAAGAAAATGAGATAATAACCAAAGATTTTTCAGAAATGATAAAAAAACCCAAATATAGGAAATAAATGTATCCTAGCAAAACTATCTTTATAAAAAGGAAAATGAAGTAAAACATTTTACAGCAATAAAATGTCTGATAGTTCAGCATCATTAGACTATCATTGAAGTAATTTCAAAATATGAACTTGAAGGCGAAAGAAAACGACCACAGAAGGAAAGTACGGGGTGCAAGATAAAATGATTATCAAAGAAAACATGAAGTATCAAAAAAACATGAAGAATCAAAGAAACTCAGAGTGAGCCTAAACAGTGATTTATACTGATTTAATTTCTGTTACATAGAAAATCCAAGAAATTCTGGTTGATTTAAACCAGTAAGTTAAAAAAATCACAAAATAAATACAAACTTCTTGAGACAAAAACAGATAATTACAACTGTGTAAGATTCATATAAACATCAGATTTTTCATTAATAGCTTTGGATGTCAGAAAAGTATCAAACAGTGGTTCCAAAGTTATTAGGGAAAATGACTTTGAATGGATGCCGTCTCTAGACAAATCTTAAATTAAGTGTGAAGGTAGAATAATGACTTTTTTTGAATTCATGGACTTAGAAATGATTCATCACATAACTGCTACGTTAAAAGTACATTATTCTGTCATTTTAAAAAGTGGGAGAGGGAGAAATGAGAAACTCCAGGAAAATTGAAAACTACACAAAGATTTTATTTTCCAAATATGAAGCAAACTAAAATGTGGGCACAATTTTAAACCAACTGATAGACTGATGAAAAATAATATTTAATTATGTATTAATGTGTACTGTGTTATACTTTGAGTGATTCAGAGGTCATGGTATTGAAACACTAAAAAAGAAAATATTATTGTGGAATACAATTTGGACTTGCAGTTAATGTCTATGCAAAATAATAACAAGAAAAATAAGGTTCTTTGGTTTTCCACTTTTAGCTCATCTTGCAATGCAGACTTACTTATGATCACGGAGCAATTGTAAATTTTATTAATTTTGTCCATGTCAAACTGATGTGCTGAGGATAGAAAAATTATAATAAGGAAAAGAAAAAAACAGATTAGGAGTAAGATATGATATAGAAGGGAATTTGGTGATTATAATTGAAAAAATAAATATATAAGTACATTAAACAGAGATATACAGCTAAGCAATAATTTAAATAATGATCAAAAATATTTGATGAAGACAATGATGAGAAGTGGAGAACTCCCTGCGTGATCAAAATTTGCAGCTTCCGCAGTGGACAGTTAATAGGTAACACAGTCTATAAATCAAGAAATGGAGAATATGTATGAAGATAATGTAAAAAAAAAGAAATAATTACTAGATTATGTTTCTTACATTGGGCTAGATATGAAGTGGTGGCAAAGGTGCAAAGAAAATCTTTTTTATGATGTCATCTGTATTATATGAATCTATAAGATATTATTTTTATTAGAGTACTTAAAACATATGGAAATTAATACCAGTAACATTATTTTTTAAATAAGATTTCTCCATCATGTGATAAGCATTTAAAGATCCAAAGATGAGTAAAGTGAGAAATTTGTTTTACTTTTTTCAAATTTATATTATTCTTCAAGAGAAATGCGACAAATAAATGTAAATAATCCGTGCAAGTTCAAAATTTTTCAAATGTATTTCAATACATATTATTGTATATTTGTTTTCAATCTTATTTAAATAACTGTTTTTAAGAAAGACTAAAGGAAAACTCTGCACTCTTTTTATATATTTTTCCAGTTTTAATATTTTTCACAAAAGTTTCTTTCATTTTTTTCAAATTATTATACAGAATTCATATGTAAATCTCAAAAATGGAAAGAAAGAAAATCCAAATTCTCCTCATTATGAAGTGTGGAATGTAAAAAAACCAGAACACTGAGATTATGATAATTGTCCTATCAAATATATATTTGTGTTATTACTCCTTAACTTCTGATGTATTTTTCCATATGAGTATGAAACATGAAAAATTGGTACACAGACAGAAGCTCTAAGATCCACTCATTGTGAACTCTGCATAATTTTGGAAATAATGTCTTTAAAGTGTTTTTTTCTGGTTAGCTTTCAAGTGCTATTTTAAAAGTTGCAAGACATGGAGAACCAGATGCATACATTCCCTTCACATGGATTTTCAATTTAATTCCTCATAGTTGTTTCTTGTCTCTGGGATGCTAATATGGTCTATTTTGTGTCAATGCACAATTTGTACAATGTTTCTTTTTAACTATCTTTCTTTGGTGATATGGTTAGTCATTTTATTCTAAAAATATTTTTAAAATATTTGCTTACTATTTCTAATATACACCATGATCGCCATTAATTTGCTAGGAAACAAAAGCAGAATATATTAGGAAAACTGAATTAGCGTGTTTAATTTTAATGTGCCTCCAAACACTTTTTTTGTTATAGTATACTAAGCTTATGGGGAAAGTGCTCCAACTGACAGATTATTATTGAGAAGGATGTAAGGGAAAGCCTGTTTTTATTAATACCTTTTCACAAATACTAGCCTCAAGATATTAGAATAAAATGCAATGTGTGAGTTTAAGTGTTGAATAATATGCTAGGTTGCTGTAAAGGAATATGCTTAACAAAGTATTTCCCCTTTGAAATATTATTATTTTTTCCCCAGGAAACCAGCTGGACAGTAAAGAAATGTTCTTCTTTTTTACCAAATTACAGAATTCATTTATGTCCTGTGGGCAAAGGTAAACACACAGTAAGCATAGCTCAGAATCTTCTCATTCAAGAAATGCCCATCAAGCACCCTAATGATGTCTTGTTTATGTTGATGATTTATTGTTTTCTTCGAACACGTCTGAAATATTTTACAATTCAGCTGATTCTGGCAGTTTCCAAGCATTTTCCCAGCCTCAGAGAGGAGTACTTGCCCTGCCTTCTGCAGAGCTGGCTGACAAAGGCAGTGTCCTGGCCTTTGGCCAGGCGCTTGTCTCTAGCATGCTCCTCACATTTCTGATTTGCGCAGGGAGTACTGAGCACTGCACCCTCAAAAGCATATTAGACTGCAAAACTCCATTCAAGTGAATGCTGTTCTAGCATAAAAAAAAAAAAATACACACTATTTTTTAAACTAAAAGTTGGAAGAAAAACATATATGTTCAGCAAAACACACGCAACAGGCTACAATGCAAATGATATATATAAGAATATAAGCTTTTAAACTGAAGGTTTATAAATATAAACAATAAATTAAAAAATTTATAAGGAAAACTTTTTTTGTTTTTTTTTGTTTGTTTGTTTTTTGCCTAAGAGTCTCTCTCTGTTGCCCAGGCTGGAGTGCAATGGTGCGATCTCGACTCACTGCAACCTCCACTTCTCAGGTTCAAGGGATTCTCTTCCCTCAGCCTCCCGAATAGCTGGGATTACAGGGGCCCACCACCTCGCCTGGCTAATTCTTGTATTTTTAAGACAGGATTTCACCATGTTGGCCAGGCTGGTCTTGAACTCCTGACCTCAGGTGATCCGCCCACCTTGGCCTCCCAAAGTGTTGGAATTACAGGCGTGAGCCATCGTGCTTGGCCAAGGAAAACATTTTAATTAATAAAGAGATACATAAATCTGTTGAAGCGTTGCCTGAAATTTCTGGATTAATAAGCTTGAAATGTTAGGCATTTAATTAAAATAAATGTTCTGTTTATCCCACAATATCTAAGCCCCCTTCTCTTTGTCTGGCTGTTAATGCTGTCATGACTGCTGATGAAAATCAAAATCCTCTGTAGAAGTAAAAAACATTTACAGGTATTAGAGAGATTTTAAACAAATTATTTTGGATATAATGTCATGGAAAAATTATTTTTCATAAATCATTTTAAATATATTTCTTCTAAAGTATTACATTACATCTAGAACCTTAACATAAAGAGAAAAAACAGAATAACAATTGGTAGTGTTTGAAGCAATAATTAGCTCAAAAGATTTCAGTATAAATGCCTTCATTGTAATCTCCCAAAAAACATCATCTTTTCAAACTGTTGTCAGAAATGAAATGAACTATGAGTCCAGTATACAACAATATTTCTTCCGTTACTACACAATACAAACATGAATAGGAAAATGTAACTTTATGCTTTGGTATATCATACTCATGATGCTCAGGATTCATCAACAAAGATTAAGCAATACATTTACTATACATAAAAAAATTTAATACCACTTTAATTTTCCAAAGTAGACAAAATATTGTAGATAATATCCATAATTTTGAAAGCCAGTCTTTGAAGTATATTTTATTACCAGAAGTATTTGAACTGCTTGTCTCCTGTTAAATAAAAGACTGACTAGAAATTTGTATTTATTAGCTAAAGGACTCACAACTATGTGGTTAGAATTTCATTCAAGCACTAAATTTCAAAAAAGTTAACCTTGATATTAATTAATAGATATATCATTTTTAGTAAATTAAGTAAATGAAAGAACAGAAATACAAGATAACTTTTCAAAGTTACAATATTTCACATGGAAACCAAATGTATAGTATGCATGCTGCTTAACTATGGATGTCTTGGTCATCAGCCATTCTATGCGGCTTCATAGTATTAGCATTCTCACCAGTCCTAATTCAAAATTAATTGCCTGAAACACTCAGATGCCAGTGTTATCCAACAAGTAGACCTTCAATGTTAAAAATGTAAGCTAATAAATATGTTGATACTCTTAGTTTTAAAAATAATAGACTAAAAGATACATAAATTAGTCAATAGAAAGCATTAAGGAGTTTACCCTGTAACTTACCCATTCTTGATTCTGAAAATAAAGACTGGGATAAAGTTCTGAACATATATCCTATGAAGTTTTTTCTTTTGCAAGAATAAAATAATTTGTTCACAAGCACAGAAAATATTTTGTAATTGAAAGAAGATATTTTATTGATTCAGTTCTTAATTTTTAGGACTAGATATGCATGTATTAACAATAACAAATTAACGTTTAAAAGATAATTTATAAACATCAATGTTAACTGAAGAGAATTTCTGTTTGTACATGTTATCAGTGATGTGAAATTTGATTCTTGAGAGCCATGTGTTCAGTCTGTCTCTCTTTGCTTATCTCTAAGACAATTTATATTGTGCCATCTGGAAGGAAGACAGGAAAAACCAAAACAAAATCCAGTTCAAAACTGTATATTCGATTGGAAAAAAAATCAATGCCTCCTTGGGATTTTTTTGAGATTTTACCTACCTCTGCTCTTTTCATTCATTGACATAATTTTTTGTATTTCTGGATGCCGAATTTTGGAAATCTTGTGTTTGATATGGGTCTAATTTCTCAGATAATCTTTTTACACAGTAACATATGTTTTGGAATCTATCCGGGAGAGATATTTCTGTCTTCTGAGAAAAGGATTACACTGTTCTACCCTAAGGAGTTTCTCTTCAAGTATGGCAAAATAATCTCCTAACAATTGAATCATCTCAAAACAACCGTAAAATCTGTATACAATTTTTAAAAACTTGAAAGTTTAAAAAAACTGTAATTTTTTTGTGGGGTTGGGGGAGTTGGTTAAAACTCTGAAGATGGTTATAGCAAGGAGTGTTTCTCATTTTTATGAATTTAGTTTGAAGACCGACCACAGTCCCACTGTGGCCCAGGGAAGTTTAAACTCTGGTAGAAACCCACATTCTTTCTAACCTAGAGAATCAGAACACAGAGCCTGGGGCAATCATGCTTTAAAAATGAGGGAATTCTGGGAAAAGAAAGCATGGAAGAAATCATCAAGTTATGTATATAAACTCTGTCCAAATCCATGGCTAACCACTGAATTATGCAAGCATGGGGAAAACTCAAAGCAGCTATCAGTTAAAGCTACATGGAAAAAACTGAGAGTTGAGTTGCTGCCTTAAACACACAATAAAAATGTTGAGGCTTGAGGATAAGCAAGGTAGTTTTTGGCTTTCTAAAAGAATTTAAACATCCTTTATAGGAATATGACAAAATGTACAGCCTCAACAATATAACTGTAACAATGTTCCGGATACATTGGAAAATTACTCACATAAACAGAACCAAGAAAATACGACTTTCTTAAAGGAAAATAAAATAAGCAGAGGCTAGACTCAAGATGATCCAGATGTTAGGTTGTCAACCACAAACCTCTTGTTTCCAGATTTATTGAGGTATAATTGACCAATAAATACTGTAAATACTTAAGGTATAAAATGTGAAAAATTTTAATATGCGTACTTTGTTAAACTGATTACCACAATCAAGTTAATTCATTCATCACCTTATATAGTTACCACTGTGTGTGTGTGTGTGTGTGTGTGTGTGTGTGGTGAGAGCACGCAAGATCTACTCTTAGAAAATTTCAAATATACAGTACAGTATTAATTAATGTCATAACGCTCAACATTAGATCACCAGAATTTATTCATCTTATAATTGAAAGCTTGTACCCCTTGACCAACATATTCCAATTTCCCCCACCTTCCAGCCCCTGTTAACCACTATTCTCCTTGATTCTGTGAGTTTGACATTTTTATTAGATTCCACATAGAAGTGAAGTCATAGAGTATTTGTTTTTCTGTATCTGGCTTATTTCACTTAGCATAATGCCTCCCAAGTTAATCCATGTTGTTGCAAACATCAAGATTTTCTTCTTTTTTATGGATGTGTTCCATTTCATTTTACACACACACACACACTCCATAATTTTTTATTCATTCTCCCGACAAGGAACACTTAGGTTGAGTTCCTATCTTGGCTATTGTGAATAATTCCATATGGACTTGGGAGTCTAAAGATATCTATATCTTTTAGACATGTTGATTCTATATCCTTTGGATAACTACTCAGTAGTGGGGTTGCTGAATCATACGGCAGCTCTATTTTTAATTTTCTGAGATTTGTTTCCATAATAATCATACCAATTTATATTTCACCAAAAGTGTACAAGGGTTTCCTTTTCTCCACACCCTTGCCAATACTTGTATTCTCTTTTCTTTTTGATAATAGCCATTCTAACAGATGTAGACTGATATCTCATTGTGGTTTTGATATACATTTCCTTGATGATTAGTGATACTGAGCAGCTTTAGTATACCTGTTCGCCATCTGTATACCTTCTTCTGAAAAATGTCTGTTTAGATCTCCTGCCATTCTTTAATTTGATTATTTAGTTTTTTGCTATGGACTTGAAAGAGTTCTTTATATATTTTAGATATTAATCCTCTGTCAGATATTTGATTTGTAATTTTTCTGTCCCATTCCATATGCTGTCCTTTCATTTCGTTCATTGTTGCCTTTGCTGTGTAGAATATTTTTAGTTTTAGGTAATCCCATTTGTTTACTTTTGCTTTTGCTGCCTGTGCTTTTGGTGTCATATTTAAAAAGTCATTGCCAAGACCAATGTCAAGGAGTTTTCCCATGTTTTCTTCTTGGAGTTTCAAATTTTCCATCTTACATTAAAGTCTTTAATCCACTGTGAATGAATTTTGATGTATGGTGTAAGATAAGGACTCCATTTCAGTGTTTCACGTGTGGATATCCAGTTATCTCAACACTATTTATAAGAGACTATAATTTCCCCATTTTGTATGTTTGGCAGCCTTTTCAAAGATTGGTTGATGTGTGAGTTTATTTCTGGGTTTTCTATTCTATTTCATTGGTCTATGTATCTGTGTTTATACCAGTTTTATCCTATTTTGATTACTATAACTTTATCATATTGTTTGAAATCATTAAGTGTGATATTTCCAGCTCGATTCTTCTCAAGATTGCTTTGGCTATTTGGGGTATTTTGTTGTTCCATATTAATTTTAGGATTGTATTTGTGTGTGTGTGTGTGAAAAACTTTATTGAAGTTTTTATTTGTATTACATTGAATCTGTAGGTCACTTTGAGTAATGTAGGTATTTTAAACAATATTAATTCTTCTAATATGTGAACATGAGATATTTTTCTATTTATTTGTGCTTTCAACTTTTTCTCATCTTTCACCTCTTTAGTTACATTTATTCCTCAGTATCATCTTTGTATGCCATTTTAAATGAAATTGTTTCCTGAATTTCTTTTTCAGATAGTTCATCATTAATGCATAGAAACACAACTGATTTTTGTATGATTTTAATGCTGCAACTTTGCTGAATCTATTAGCTCTAAGAGGTTTTGGTGGAGTCTATAGGATTTTTTACATATAAGATCATGTCCCCTGCAAAGAAGACAATCTAACGTTTTCCTTTCTGGTTAGAATGGCTTTAATTTCTTTTTCTAGTCTAATTGCTCTTACTACGACTTTCAGGACTGTGAGGAATAAAAGCAGTGACAGTGGGCACCTTTGTCTTATTCTTAGTCTTAGAGGATATGTTTTAGTTGTTTACTATTTAATATGTTAGCTGTGGTCTTGACACATATAGTCTTTATTATGCTGAGGCACATTCCTTTGATACCTAATGTGTTGAGAATTTTTTATCATGTCAGACGACTATAAAACAGCTTTTATAATGAGGTAAAGGAAAATACACTTGGAATGAAAGGACAAAAATTGAAAATCTCAGCAGAAAAATAGAAAATGCTAGATATACTAATTAAAAATCTTAAATAGAAAATAGAAATTAAAGAAATTAAAAACAAAATATTTGAAATAAAATGTAAACTGATCAGATTAATAGTAGAAAGGAGCTGACAAAAAATGAACTTGAAAATCATATAATAGAAATTATCCAACCTAAGAGGCAGAGGAAAAAACAAACTAAAGAAAAAGCAAACAGAACTTCAGAGAGTGTTAGATTATATCAAATGGTCAAACATACATGTAATTAGTGTCCCAGAAGCAGAGGAGAGAATGCAGCAGTAAAAATATTTTAAGAATTAGTGTTCAAATGCTTTTCAAATTTTGCGAAATACATTGATTCAAAGTGCGATATATTCAGTAAAACCAAAACGACACATACAATGAGTACACCTTACTTGGGCACATCATAGACAAATTACAGAAACCCAAAGAAAAGAAGAAAATATTGAAAGAAACCAGAGAATAATGGCACATTATATACAGTCAAACAATGTTCCAAATGATTGTAGTCTTCCATCAGAAACTGTGAATCAGAAGAAGTGGAATGACATCATTAATGATGGAAATAAAACTAACAACCCAGAGTTCCATGTACAGTGACAATATTCTTCAATAAAAAAGCAAAGTGGAGATGTTTTCAGATAACAGAAAACTAAGAGAATTTGTCTTGAAAAGACACATATTGCAAGAAATGCTAATGGAAATTCTTCCGGGTGAAGGTGAGTGGTAGTAGAGGGAAACAGACATTCAAGAAGGGAATATAAAATGATACTAGTTGGAGATAGTCTATTTTTTATTCTTCATTTCATTAAAATATACATGGCTGTTTCAATCAAAGACTATGATGCTTTCTTTCGGAGTGTATAATGTATATTGATATGATACATATGAAAATTCTAGCATAACAGATCTCGAGAGGTAAATGGACTTAGATGGTTATAAGGTCTTTTCATTAATGTGTACAATATTAACCTTAAGTAATGTGAAAAGTTAAGGATACATGACATAACTTTAAAGAAACCATTAAAATGCAAACAGTTATAGTTAGAAAGCCAATATATAAAAACAACTGAAACATCAGGAGATACCTGGGAACCTCACACAGTGCTACTGTGCACCTGGACTCATTCCTGGCCCCCAGAGCCTCTGAGGGAATGGGTGAGTTAAGGTGGCAAGGAACAACCTGGAACCAGAAGGTTTGGTGTGGCAGTGTCTGTAGTGGAGCACAGCCAGGGTTGGCCATTTCCCTAGGGTTGACTTGCTCCCATAGGGGATTTTAGCCTTAGGGGAACTGTTGGTCCTGAATTATGCAGGGTGGTCTTGCCCTTCAAATTAAATCCAGTAAAAAAACTGAGCAAAATATTTCGACACATACCTCACAAAAAAGATTTTTGTGGCAGATAAGCACATGAAAAGATGTCAACATTGTTATTTATCTGAGAAAGTACTATTAAAAGAAATAAAAGTTACTGTTGTGTACCCATCAGAAGACCTAAGAGTAACGGCTGAAAATTTTAAGTGTCCAGATGTGGAGCAACTGAAACTGTCATGCACTGCCTGTGGGAACATGAAATGGTACAATTACTTTGGAAAACTCTACAGATATTTCTTTAAAAATTCAATATATATCCAAGAAGTAACCTAGTTATTCCACCACAGGTATTTACCTGAGATAA
Source organism: Pan paniscus (assembly GCF_029289425.2). NCBI lineage: Eukaryota > Metazoa > Chordata > Mammalia > Primates > Hominidae > Pan > Pan paniscus. The sequence continues at coordinate 97,688,242 of NC_073255.2, forward strand.
TTGATAACATATATCCACACAGAGGATTTATATGCATATATTCATAGAAGCTTTTTTTCAAAGTAGCTCCAAAATTCAAATAACCCAAATATTCATCAACAAATGCATGGGTAAACAAAATATGGGTATCTTTACAACTGAACACTGCTGAGCAATGAAAATGAATCCACACAATAACGTATGTGACTCTTTAAGCCATTGTGCTAAGAGGAGCCTTTTGCAAAAGTGTTTATATTGTTTGGTTGATTCTAATTATGTTAAAATCTAGAAAATGCTAACTAATCTACAGAGAACAAGAAGGTATCAATGATTATCTGGGGCAGGGTGCAGAGGCAGGAATGTGCTCCATAGAGGCTTAAAGAAACCCTGAGAGGTGAGAAAAATGTTGTGTGTTGATTTGAGCAGTGGTTTGGCACTGTACCCATCTATCACAATGAATCAAATCACACACATTAGCTCTATACAATTACTTGAATGTAAATACACCTGAGTAAAGTTGATAAAATTGTGAAACATTTAACACCACTAACAATTCTGTCTGTAGAATTTTTAATTAAGCTGTGTTTTATTAAAAAGAGATGTCCACCAATACATACTGTAATAGTAACCTCATAGAAAGATGATAATTGTTATTTGTATATGTACTTCAATTATGCATTACTTTCTCATGTCTAAAATCAGTAACATTTTGACGGTTTTTCTTTTCTGTTGTATTTTATTAAGTGTAAAGTCAATTAAGTAAATACAGGACCAATTCTCCAGAGAAGTCTGAGAAAATTAAGTGTAAAACAAACCAAAAGTGATGTATTTTATTTTCATTGTGTATATTTAAGGTATACAATGTAATGTTTTGATTTACATATACATTGTGAAATGATTACTGTAGCCAAGCAAAGGAACATATCCATCACAAAGTGGTATAATTTATAATGTCTCCCTCTCATTGCACTAAAAGTGTTTCAATTGTTTGTAAATATATCTATCTTTGGATACCTAATGCCCACTGATGCAAGTTATGTAATGATTTCTATCAGTTTATTTTAATGTATTTATATTTGATATTAACCTAAATAAATATTCATATATAAAAAAGAAACATTACCCAACTGCAGCATAGAAATACCAATGTTCTCAGTCATATAAACAAAGATGAGTGATGGAAATCCAGCCTAATTCTCCTGTATCCTTGAATGTGAAGCCATTTTTTGGATTGCACCTTAAAAATCAGAAACATGTTAGTGTTCTTTCCCTGTTTCAAACTGTAAATTTTCATTTCTTATTAAAAATCAGTAGTGTATTTCCTTTTCTCTGATATAGTAAGTCTTTGAACTTCTCAGTAGAAAGAAGTGTTATAAAGTTGAGTTTAAAAAGAAAAAAATATATATATATATACTCTATTGGGTTAGAGGAAAGAATAATGCACCCACAGTATTCTGATCTGGGTTCATACCCCAGCCCTCAGTAATTGCCACTCTGAGAAAAGAACACATTATCTATCTCCCAGGGTTATTTTCAGGAACAGAGAACCTAAAGGAAATGATAGGATGTATGCTGAAGCGCTTTGCTTTTGATCTGGATGTCTAAGGTTAAAACTTGTTTTCTCTGCTTAACATTGGTATGACATAGGGCAAGTACTTAGTCTCTCTGTTAATTTTACTTATTAGTAAAATATGATTAATAATAGCTACTTCACAATGTTAAGGTGAAAATTAGGGATGATATATTAATAGTTTGAAACATAAGTATAGCAGTAGAAACATAATAAGCATCTTTATTTTATTTATTTATGTTTTTGAGATGGAGTCTCACTCTGTGGCCCAGGCTGGGGTGCAATGGCGTGATCTCGTCTCACAGTAACCTCCACCTCCCAGGTTCACGCTATTCTCCTGCCTCAGCCTCCCGAGTAGCTGGGACTACAGGCATGTGCCACCACACCTGGCTAATTTTTTGTATTTTTAGTAGAGACAGGGTTTCTCCCTGTTGGTCAGGCTGGTCTTGAACACCCGACCTTGGGTGATCCACCCACCTCGGCCTCCCAAAGTGCTGGGATTACAGGCATGAGCCACCGTGCCTGGCCATAAGCATCATATTTATATCTATTAGAAGCTGTGAGTTAAGATAGTATCTTTTCCCAAATAAATATTAAATGACCAAGCAGACAGCCATAAAAGACAATTACAAATAACACAAGAAACTGAGGAGCAGTAAGGCTATAATCAGAAAGTCAAAAGATAAGCGTCGGCCAGGGTGTGCAGAAAAGGGAACACTTACACACTGTTGGTGCAAATACAAATTAGGATAGCCACTATGGAAAACAGTATGGAGATCCTAAAAATAATTAAAAATAGAACCACCATATGATCCAGCAATCCCACTACTGGGTATATATCCAAACGAAATTAAATCAGTATGTTAAAGGGATATCTGCACTCCCATGTTTATTAAAGCATTATTCCCAATAGACAAGAAAATGAATTAACCTAAGTGTATATCAACATGAATGGATAAAGAAAATCTGGTATATAAATCTGGTTTTTCCTTAGCCATAAAAAAGAAGAAAATCCTGTTATTTGCAACAGATATTACATTAAGTAAAATAGGCACAGAAAGACAAATACCTCATGATCGCACTCACATGTGGAATTTTAAAAAGTTTATCTCATAAAAGTAAAGAGTAGCACGGTGGTTACCAGGGGTTAGGGTGATGGTCGGGGCAGGAGGTGGCTAGGGAGACATTGGTCAAAGGATAGAAAATATCAATTAGATAAGAGGAATATGTTCAAGAAATCTATTGTATAACTTGGTTACTATAGTTAATAGCAATATATTATATTTTTGAAAAATGCTAAGAGTAGATCTCAAGTTTTCACCACAAAAATAACAACTAAGATAATATATGTGTTAATTAGCTTGTTTTAGCCATTCCTAAATATATGTATATATGTATGTGTGTGTGTATATATATACACACACAGATATATATAAAACAAAACATCATGTTGTACACAATAAATATATACAATTTCATCTGTCAACTTTTTTTTTTTTTGAGACGGAGTTTTGCTCTTGTTGCCCAGGCTGGAATGCAATGGTGTGATCTCAGCTTACTGCAACCTCCGCCTCCCAGGTTCAAGCAATTCTCCTGCCTCAGCCTCCCGAGTACCTGGGATTACAGGCATGCACCACCATGCCCGTCTAATTTTGTATTTTTAGTGGAGAGGGGGTGTTTCTCCATGTTGGTCAGGCTGGTCTCGAACTCCTAACCTCAGGTGATCTGCCCGCCTGGGCCTCCCAAAGTGCTGGGATTACAGGTGTGAGCCACAGTGCCTGGCCTGTCAATTTTTAAAAATTAAGCTAAATTAACTTAAAAAAAAAAAAGAAACTAAGTAGCAGCATCTTCCAGTGATGTAGATTTTATTCCAGAAAGAAAACTGTCCCAGCCTGTGGCTTCCACCACTGTCCATGAATATTGTCTGTAACTGTCAATCAGAATTCCTCTTTCTCTTATCAATTGACTCTTCTATGGACAAACTCATTGGCTTTTTTATTAAATGTTTAACTCTACCACCAATGTTCAAAAGATCAAAGAACAGAGGATTTAGTCAATGCAATGTTTGCTGAAAGACAAGTTAAACAGACTTGCCTTAAATAATTCCCTCTACATTTTTATTGGTCAATTGCTAAGCTCTAAAGCTGTGAGGAGGGGGATAGATCTTCAGTTTGTGTGTCAGTATAACTGGTGTTCAAAACCTATACTACAATGTCTGCATCCTATAGTAAGTTCATCTAGTGTACTTGGACAGTATTTTTATAGACTGTTCTTCTGACCTTACTGCTTCCTTTTCTTTTAAAGAAAATAAGGTGGTCCTGGAAGGTCTGGGGAAATTTTTGTTTCCCTTTTCTTTACAGGTAGGTAAAATATTCTGTTTCTTGAGCTAGATGTTGGTTACACAATTGGGCTCAGTTTGTTGAAATTCATTGAGCTTTAGATTTATGACATATTCAGGATTCTTTATTATATAATGCATCAATTAAAGGTAAACATATTAATAGTAATAAGAGTAGTAATGAAATCGCATTTCTTAGCATTTTATGACATAGAGATTATATGACCTTCTCTGAGTAAGAAAGGGAGAAATATATTGTAAAAAATAAGGAAGTTTATAGGTCCTAAACAATAATTCGCAGTTCGTGTCATGCAGTAAAGTAGTTCTGACATAAATAAATTTGAGAAATATTCCATATACTGTCCTCCACCTTGAGGATTCATCATTCACAGTAGCAAATAAAAAACTCTCAAATATTGTACAGTAAATGCATTTGTTAAACTTTATTTAACGCAGCGTTTACAAAATTCAGGTGTGTTCTATAGAACACTAATTCTGCTTTCTAATACATTATGTAGGAAGCAACAATTCTGTGGTCAAGTAAGTCTGAGTGTTAATGGGTTATGGTTTAAATAAAGCTTAATAGTTTTCTTCACTACAGTATTGAACTTAAATTTGCTATCTTTTCCAGGATATTGTATGTTTCTATATGAATGAGTATTGTATTAACACTTTTAAAGTCACATTATTTTCCCTGTTATTACCTAAAATTAACTAGAATAACTACATTACAAAATGAAGGTTCAACAGCTAAGTTAAGCTATGCCATAGGGACAGGCACTTTCTTATACTTCTGGAGTTTCATTGAAGGCATTTGTAGCCATAAACATAGAAGACAAGGATGGGTGTTTTGAAGTATGCAGCAGAACCTTTCAGGATAAGGGTTTCTTGGGAGACATTATTTTAAGAGTATATGACCCTTCTCATGAAACATCTCTAAAAATGGCATTTCCAGCATCCCTAGTATTCATCCAATCTCACAGGAGAGTCATATATCTAGTAGTTGCTGCCTTCTACAAATCTGCACAATAGTAATAGAGTCAGAGTAGGACATAACAAAATAAATAAAAATGCACTTGCTTAATTCAGTCGTTGCAACAAGAAATGTGATGAAACAATCTAAATGTAAGGGCTGATCTCTGAACAACTATTGAGATTTCAGTACAATTAGTATACCAAAACAGACACTGCAAATGACCAGTTTATGTGAACTAGCATAAGATACATAAATATGTAACAGAGACAGTGGGAAAAAAGATCCTTATGATTAGAATAAAATCAGAGATACCGAAACAGCCATTTCATAATAGAGGCTTGATTAAGACTTACCTCAGTATGTCGATATGTCAGTAAATATAATATGATGGTATATCAGTAAATATAGTCAAACTAGTTTCAATATAGAGACTTTAATGTGGTTTCATTAATGCTATCTTTCGGAGAGTGACAAAAGTAGGAAGAGTTAAGTAACAAAGAAGCTACAGATCTTTTTACCTTGTTTTATAGTTTTGATTTTTTTACATAAACTATAAAAACAGATTTTTAAAAAACAAAATCATTCATCAATTTGGTGGCATACCATTTAAACAAAAATTTTTTAAATGATTTTAAAATACAGGATTTTAACTGGACTTGTTAGTGGTTTATGCCTAAAGGATAAAACTAGCATCACAGAAATTTGAAATTGAATTAGTCATTGTTAGTAAAAATACTGGTTTTGAGTGAATATATATATTAAAGTAGAAAATACTGGTAACATTAAAAATCATGTAATCAATATTTGAAGAGTAAAAGAAAATAAACACAAACATAAAATATAAAAGATTAAATCCCAGTAATCTTTATTTTAATTTAGAAATATCAGTAGATACTCATGATTAATTTTTCTTTAAAAAAATCACATTTCTTTGTTCTCTTCATTGAAAAGGTCTAAAAGCAACGTAACACAGAAGCAATCAGCTCTAAAACCAATATTTTGGTATCTGCATACCATTCCTTACTAAAATAAACAGGTTCCTTTGAGAAATAACTGTTTCCAGATCTGGAGGAAGGAAATACATAAAATGAGCATGAGGTATCAAAGACTACTGAGATTATCTCAAAAGGACATAGAAACCAACTTGAAGCAGCTCTCAACAGCCAAATATAAAACAATTCGGATATTAATGAGAATTATGATTGCAATGAAATGAAACATAAAATACAAAAAAATCCATAAGTTCATAATCAGCTTTTAAAAATACGCATAGATCACCTTTAGATAACTTTTTCTGGAATAATCCCAGGTTACAATTGTTGTCTTAGGATAATTATTAATATAACTTCATTTTACTCGTAAGTGTCACAGTTTGGAGGTTAAGTTATATGATTACCCTACCATTGTAGAGTGCTGGTGTGATAACTCATTCTGCAAATTGGCAAATAAAATAAAAAAGAAATTATAATACCTTATAAAACTGTTTCAAGGTAGCCAAGTATTTGATAAGGGTAATTTCTTCTATAGAAGTAGTTCAACTCATAAAGCAAAAATAATCATAGAGCTATAAAATCATTATTTTATTTTATTTTTTATTTATTTATTTTTTTATTATACTCTAAGTTTTAGGGTACATGTGCACAACGTGCAGGGTAGTTACATATGTATACATGTGCCATGTTGGTGTGCTGCACCCATTAACTGGTCATTTAACATTAGGTATATCTCCTAATGCTATCACTCCCCCCTCCCCCCACCCCCACAACAGGCTCTGGTGTGTGATGTTCCCCTTCCTGTGTCCATGTGTTCTCATTGTTCAATTCCCATCTATGAGTGAGAACATGCGGTGCTTGATTTTCTGTCCTTGAGATAGTTTGCTGAGAATGATGGTTTCCAGGTTCATCCATGACAAAGGACATGAACTCATCCTTTTTTATGGCTGCATAGTATTCCGTGGTGTATATGCACCACATTTTCTTAATCCAGTCTATCATTGTTGGACATTTGGCTTGGTTCCAAGTCTTTGCTATTGTGAATAATGCCGCAATAAACATACGTGTGCATGTGTCTTTATAGCAGCATGTAAAATCATTATTTTATAAGCCGTAATTTAACAATGGATCTGGAGAACAATTCATACTAGATGTTTTAAAAATACATGAAACGTTGCTACTAAGCCTTATAATGGGTAGATGGACTGACAACAACTGAAAACACTGATCTCTCTTAGGAAAACTAGACTATATGGACTCTTGATTCAATATTAAAGAAATCTACCATGCCACCTACAAATCATTCTTGCTAAAATTTGAATGTGACTATGCAAGTTTTAGACTCAATTACAAGAAATATAAAGACAAGAGAAACATATTGAATAACAGCAATAAAATGCAATCTGCCAAATATAGATTGTGGGAATATGCTACAGGATGGTTAGCCCAATTCCTTAAATAAACTATGGCTTGAACAAAAAATGTCTCTGTATGTGTGTGGGAACTGCTATGCTGTTATAGATCAAAAAATATTTAAGAGTGAAACCAACCCAGTAGTCCCATAGACTATTCTTTTTGATAAACACAGAAATTGACTCTTTTAGTCTTAGAGCTTGAAACTTATATTTGTTTTATCAGAGTTCCTTCCTCAGGACAGGACCTACAGGCCTCTCAAAAAAGTATCAAAGAACTGAAACTCACCAGATCACCACAGCAGATGCCACCCCTCATTCATCACGATTGCTTCCTTGCTCCTCCCTAGTTCTTGTTTTCTTACATATTATTACATTTCCTCCCTGCTGTGTAAACCCCTAGTTTTAGCCAGATAAACGGGGAAATATACTTCAAAAAAGAAAGAAGTATAAAGACTATCTTAGATAAACAAAATCCGAGGGCATTTATTGGCAGCAAAACTAGTCTACACAAAATATTAAACAAAGTTCTTTAGGCAAAATAATTTTATATCAGAGAGAAACATCAATCTATGTAAAAAAATTGAAGAGCCCCAGAAGTGAAATAAATGAAAATATAATAAAATTGATTTATTATTTTAATTTCTTTAAATAACTCAAAATACAAAACTATCAAAGTATCGTGCATATGTGAAATAAATGTATGTAACAATAGGACAAAAAATGGAAAAGAGGAATTGGGAGGAGACTGCTGAAAGTTCCTTGCAATACATGTAAAGTGTGGATATTATTTCAATGCCGATTCTGATTTTTAAAAAAGATAATAAATCAATATAAATAAAATGAAATCATAAAAGTGCTCCACATGAGAAGTCAGAAAAGAGTATAAAACAATAGGTGGAACAAATAGAAAACAGCTAAAGAGATTTTAATTCAACCATATTAAATAAAATTTAAATCCAATCATACTGAATTTGAACAATCCAAATATACCAGTTGAGAGACAGATACTGTAAGATTGAATAATAATGGTACAACCCAGTCATATGCTGTCTGAAAGAAATTCATTTTAAACATAAAGACACAGGTTAATAATAAAAAGACATAAAAATATATGCCACGCACAAAAGTTATACCATGGAGCACACACTAACCAAAATACTGTTATTAGACAAAATATACCTAAACCAAAGAATATTATAATAAAGTGGAACATTACTTAAAGATAAAATTGCTCAATTTTCCAAGAGATAAGTCTCAAACGTGTGCATCTAGCAATCGAGCTTCAACATACAAGAAGGGAAAACTCTTAGAACAGAAATAGTTAAATCCCCAAATACAGTTGAAGCCTTCAACATTCCTCAAGCAGTAATTGACATAACAACTAGTGAACATATAGAATACCTGAAAACACTATCAACCAACTTGACGTAATTGACATTTTTATAACATCCTACCCAACAACAGCTGAATACACGTTTTTTTCAAAGTGTATATGGAACATTCACCATGACAGTCCATATTCTGGGCCATAATATAAACCTCAACAAATTTAAGAGAACAGAAATAATATAAAGTATATTCATGATCTATAACATAACAAAATTAAATTAGAAATCTGCAATGGAAAGATATCTGTAATATTCTCCCCAAATATTTGGAAAATCAACAACTCACATTCAATAGCCCATTGGTCAATGAAGATGACTCAGGGTAAATTAAATAATACCTTAACCAAATGAAAATAAATACCACATAATACTTAAGCAGTATGTAGCTACAGAAGTGCTTAGAGAACGTCAAAAAACATGAAATGTTTATATTAGTAAAGAAGAAAAGTATTAAATCAGTTATCTAAGCTGCTACTTTAAAGAAGTACCAATAAAATAAAATTAAATCTAGAGCAAGTAGAAGAAAGGAATTATAAAAAGAACAAAGTATCAAAACATCACATTGCACTGTGTTCTTTTTATAATTGCTTGCTTCTGCTTGCTCTAGATTCAACTCTTCTTTCATTGTCAGTTTTTTAGAGCAGCAGCTTCTACTCTATACATGTAATACATAATGCAATACAATTATGATTTGTCAATTAAAATAATGTTTAAAAAGGTAACTATGTAAGGTGATGGAGGTGTTAATTAGGTTAATAGTGACAATCATTTCACAATGCATACGTATATGAAAACATCACATTGTACACCTTGAATATACACAATTTTTATTTGTCATTTATACCTCAGTCAGTATGAAAAAGTTTAAAAGAACAGAAAGAAATGAAATTGAAAACAGAAAACAATAGAGAAAATTAATGAAACAAAATTGATTCTTTAAGAAATACAATAAAATTGATAGGAACTTTAGGCATTTTGATCTAGAATAAAAAAGAGAACATATAGGTTACCAATGTTGGGAGTAAAAGAAGGATATCACCATGGAACTTACAGATATGAAAGGAATAATCAGGTAATACTGTGAATAATCAAAGACATTAAAAGGAACGAAAACTATAGAACCATATCTCTCATGATCATATGCAAAAAAATTCTCAGCTAAATATTAGCAAGCTAGATTCAACAACATATAAAGACTAAGCGAAGGTTATCTCAGGAATGCAAGGGTGGTTTAACATTTGATAATAAATCAATATAATTCACAATATTATCAGACTAAAAAAGAAAAACCACATTACCATCTTAACGAACGCAAAAATATTGATAAATCAACATTTATTTATGATTTTTATTTTAAAAAACTATTAGAAAACTAAGGATAGAAGAACACTCCTTTGACTGATAAAGGGTGTCAAATATAAAGATAACATCATACTTAATTGTAAGACACCACATGCTTTCCCGCAACATTGTGGTGTTAAAAAAAGGCTTGGCTATTGTCTTACAACTCTTACTCAACATCATTCCAGAAGACCTATCCATTGTGCAATAAGGAAAAAGAAAGACACTCTGATTTAGATTAGAAAGAAATAAAATTATCTCATTTGCAGATGACATAATTGTGTAAGTAGAAAAATCCCAAAAAACTTAACAAAAATCTCCTAGAACATGTAAGTTCATTCAGCAAGTTTGCTGGATATGTTAACATATAAAATTGATTTTGTATTTATACAGTCACTATGAACAGCTAGAAATTCAATTTTTAAAATTTGTCTTTAAGCATGTGTACAATTGATGAAAATTCTTGTTAGGATATTCCCACATTAAGATTTTTTTCTTTTTTAAGGTCAAATAGTATTCTATTGTATATATATACCCCATTAGCTTTATCCATTTATCTGTTGACGGACACAGATTAATTCCATATCTTGTCTATTGTAAATAATGCTTCAATAAACATTGGAGTGCAGATATCTCTTTGACATACTGATTTTATTTCCTTTGATATATTCCCAGTAGTGAGATTGCTAGATCATATGGTAGTTCTGTTTTGAGGGGCCCTCATACTCTTTTCCATAATAGCTGAACTAATTTATACACCCACCAATAGGGTGCAAGTGTTCTTTTTTCTCTACATCCTCCCCAACTCTTGTTACCTTTTGTCTTTTTGGTAATAGACATTCTAATAAGTGGAAGATGATATCTTGTGGTTTTGAACTTTTTTTAAATAGCAATGAAGAAACCAAAGTCACTGCTTGGAAGTATGTCTAAGTCAATGCCTAGTATCTTATGAACTCAGCCTCCTTACCAGCTGCCCCACAGATATTTGGATCAAGGTAATATGTGGAAGGGTCAAAATGTTTCCAAAACACTTGTTGCTGAAAGGTTTTACTGTCAGTTTTATTTTCAGATTGCATACTATTTGATCAGTAACTATATTTATATTCCTTTCTGTAGATCTGAAATTGTCAAATGTTTCATTATGGAATTTATCTATAGAGCTTACTTATTAAACGTCCGATAAAAATAACCACTCATATGGGAAATTTAACTTTATTCATGTTTTCAGGTTAAATGTGCACACTGACAGGCCTTCTCCTGTCCTGGAAGAACTCTTAACCAATACAGCCACAGATAGGAATCCCAGCTCCACCAGGTACTTACCGTGTAACCAAGTCTTGACGTAACTTGTGAATTTCCTTGTATGCTTCTTGTTGTTTCAAGAGGCAACTTAGCAGCAATGTGTCAACATCAGGATATTAACATCTCTTGTAATTTTCCTATTTTGCCTAACTCCAACTAATGCCAATGATATTATAATTCCAGGATCAGAACAGATTATCATATCAGACTCACCAGTTTAATACACAGTTGTATTGTTCATTTATTGATGACTTACAGAATCATATCCAACATTTATCTGATAGATAAATGAAAAAAAAAGTTTTATAGCAACATCCCATGTGTACCTTAACTTCTCAGCAAGTAATTTTTCTTCTTGATGTTTATTTCATTTTACCTGCAAATGTGTTATTTTTCTTTATTGTGCATGTGTGTGCTTAAAAAACTTAAATTATGTACAATTGTCAATTATATAACTGGCTAAAAAAGTGGAAAATTCAATGAATCCTTTTTTTAATGTCAGCAAATGGCATAATTTGTGTTTTATACTGAATTGTTGAAATTGATCTCTTTGACAGTAAAGCAAATGTTGCTATTGTTTTGACAGTATAAAGCAAAGCAATATGAAAGCTGAATATATTTAAAGAAACTCTTAAAAATTGAATCCACACAGAATGCATATTAAAAATGAATATTTCATAGGGAATTTTTGTATAATTATTTTCATCCAAGTTCTCTGAAATTTGTTATGAGATGGTACTTCTGAAAGAATATTACACCAAAAACCAACCTAAAATCAACTTTACACTCTATAAGTTAGATACACTTATTTGAAGTGAAATCTCATTTCTAAATTCCTACAAGAATTTTTGCTGAGCTTTATTATTGTAGAACTTCTATATCACTTCTAGAAATCATAAATGTGCATGACACACACGTGTATATATTGCATATAATTTGTGGATCTCATATACATGTGATTTTCTTAGAGCCAGTCCTCAAAAGGAAAGTCACTTAGTCACTGTGATGTGTTTGGTTTCTTCTATGTGTATACTTAACAAGTCTATAAGAGAATTCACCCACAGAATCACCCACACAAAGACATTCAATGAAAGTAACTCAGAAGGTAAGACAAACCAAGTGCATTTTTGAAGTTTTATGCACACACATATTTATACATACATATATACACACATATGAATATTTATATATACACATAAGGAAAGTTTGAGGATTTGTTTTCTTTGTTAACAGTGGTTTATAGACTACATATCAAATACCAGAATCTGTGATAAGTATTCTATATTGTTTTTCATTTAGCCCTAACACAAAAATCTCTTAGGTTGGCATTAAAAGTACGGGTACATGTAAAAGTTCCCTTACTTTTACAATGTGGTATGATAAATATTAACATATTCTCTGTAATGTTCTATAGAGAGGAAGTTGAGGTATAAAGGTTTAAGAAACTCATCCAAAGAAGAACAGTAAGTGGTAGATCCAATATATGATCACATTTTGGTTTCTTTATAAGATCAAAGATATTAGATAGAAGATAGAGTCACCCGCATGAATGTATATAACTGCTTTATAAATACTGTATTGACTTTTAATGTCTTGGAATTATATAGATGTTTTATATGTAAAAATGTTTAGAATGATGTTAGTAAAATGTTAGCTAATGAATCATTTTAGATTCATGGCCTGAAATTTTATGGAAGGAATTATCCAAATACCCTCTTACACCCTAGGTAATCCCAATAAACAGTGTCCAGTTGTAAGGTAATACCTAGAGAAAAGACAAAAGAGATCCAAAATCATGTAATAATGATAAATGTGAAGATGATCAGAGGTCTAATGTAGGCAAGATGCGTAAAATAAAGACATTCTAAATTAAAGGCTCAGGGTGCTTCTCATAATAGGGACTGAGAAACTATCCAATAACCAACACTATCAAAGCCTCTGCAATTGTCTGGAGATAAAACTGGCCTTTTGTTTAATTATCTCTGTAGTCAGGTGTAAGAAACACTGCCTCAAAATCTTAAATTCTCTTTCAGCAAATCAGCTAATGGGGACTCTGAATTTGGCCTCTCTCAATCTGTCTCAGAGATCCTGAATCCTCCTCTTCCTGGTGATTGGGGCCCTAGAAATTGTCATTATTAAAAAAACAACCAATATAAAAAGATCTGACACTAGTTCCCTTCTTTTATGCACTAGGTGTCTGGCTGCATAAACCCATAAGCAGTATTTTATCCACAAAGTGGAGATTTCCAAGAGGAAAAAAACCCAGATTTGAGTATGTAATTTTACATGGTCTCTTTAAATAAACAGGTTTGATGTTTGAGGCACTCATCAGAGGGAGTCTATTCTCCATGTGACCTTTCTTAGTTTAAAGGATTCCTTGTACCTTCAGAGGCAGGTAACCTGCTAAACACAAGTGTCGTTTTGAAATAGTACAACATCAACATCAATGCTTTTAACAACTGTGGTATACCTCTCCTTGGCTATGTTAGAAGTTCTAAAACTAAAGTAAGGAAATATATCATTTATCTTAAAATTGACATTAAAAATGAATTTCTTCCACCTTAGGGAAATTACTTACCTGTAAAAGTACCCTTACTTTTACAATGTGATATTATAAATATTAACATATTCTCCATAATGTTCAACTTAATTCAGTTTTGGGGGGGAAAATGGGCTAGTCTTTAAACATAACATGTTTGAGCTCACATATTTAATTGACTTTCTCTTTCATAACAATTTGTAGGCTAGTAATAGAACCTTTAAGAAAAAAAACTCAATGACCATATCTTTAAATTGAAAACTGAGAAAACTTATCCTTAGAATTTTGATAGGGGAAGATAAGTTCCACATTTATGACTATTTATTTAGCACTGACAAATATCAAAATGATAACCTTATGTTGGAGAAGTTTGTATATTTCCCCAAAATTAGCTATGTGTCTCGCTAGTCACAGTTAGTTTAAAATGTCTTTTTAAAAGACAATCAAGAGGACACTTTGTAAAAAGTCAAGTCATTTACATATTCTCTACCTTATTAATCTATAGAAAATTCATCTGATATTGGTGTCAATTTTCTCTCCTTGGCCTCTCCTTTCTCCTCTTCCATATTCTGTGGGCTGGGATCATTTTTGAAGGACTAGTACTATACCTTGTATGTAGTTTTATAGTGACAGTTTCTAGTATATTTTTTCATGTTAGGAAAAAAATGTTTTTGATAAGTAAATTTATTTAATATAATAGTTTTATTCTAAGGCTAAGAGATCTAAAAGGCAATCAACTATAAAATTATTGCCTGTCGTTAATTCATTTGAAATCCAGAATGATTTTGAATTAGGAGACAGTAAGACCACAACAAGAAAATTCTTTTTCTGTTGCACTTTTAAAGAAAGGGAGGAGATAAGAAAAAGAAGCAATTTAAAAGTATCACTGTTTCTTTGCAGCAGAATATGTTTTCAGAAACTTTCATAGACTTTTTTCCTTGTCTCATCACAGGCTGGAATGTGCTTAGTATTCTTTCACTCACTTCATATAAATGTGGACACTGAGACTCAGAAGTTACAACATAGAAGACCTGAGATTTTAGTCCAGTTATTTTAATTAAATATCTTCTTTTTCACTCAGCTATGAGAGTGTCAACGTTTTGAATATGACATCATCATAACTCTAAAGGCAGCACTTTCCTATCAAAAAAGTAAATGTAGTGTACATCATTACAAAAGTTGTCTTGTAAAGCATACTCTTTTTCTGGGAGGTGAATATTTGCAGAACTCACTAGGAAGCAACTCTTTAAACTCAAATCCTAACTTGCAAGGAAGAATTATTTCTCTAGCAAACAAAAATCCTAACTTATAATCAAATTTAGAAATTACCAACATATTGAAGTTTATCTTCAAAGGCCTGGACAAATCTGGACACTTAGATTTAAAAAAATTGAAAGGGAAAACAAAAGACATTTTTTGATAATCTAGATATCAGATAACATGATGATTATCTAAGATTGTGGACAATCCCAAATCAATTGTTTACCATAAGCAAAATGCAACTAAATTCAATATTTGATTACTGAAACCACAGAGACTTGGTTTACTAGGCAGTTGCTTTTGGTTGTGATTATTATTTGTTTTGAAGTGAAATTCAATCAGTTGTGTCTATAGAAAAACATCTGACTGTGTCTGCATTCCTAGGTATTTCACAGGCATCTTCTATATTGCCTGACCCTCTTCCATGTACTGGGTACGTACTTTAAACAAAATAAATGCCCCACTCAGGTGGCTATCACATGCTAATGGAGGTGAAGTTATAGGGAGACAGAATATTACAAAAATAAATATGGAACATTATGTTGTTGATAAGTGTAATTCTAAAGGAAAACAAAGCAGTGGCCAGGCACAGTGGCTCACACCTGTAATCCCAGCACTTTGGAGGGCTGAAGTGGGTGGATCACTTGAGCCCAGGAGTTCGAAACCAGTCTGGGCAACATGAAGAAACCCTATCTCTACAAAAAAATACAAAAATTAACCGGGAGTGGTGCAGCATGCCTGTAGCCCCAGCTACTCAGGAGGCAGAAGTGGAAGGATCACCTGAACCTGGGGAGGACAAGGGGATGCATTGAGCTGTGATCATGCCATTGCACTCCAGCCTGGGTGACAGAGTGAGATCCTGTCTCAATAAATAAATATATATATACTAGATACATAGTATATAATATGTATACACACATATATACACCATAGGTATTATATGTATATACTACATTTATGCTACATATTTTCTAAATTTTTAAAAAAGAAAAATAGCAGGACGAACAGGTGGCCAAGAAAGTCCTTTCTTAAAAGGTAGCATTTCAACAAGGACTCAAATCAAATGAGTGAGCAAAACACGAATATTCAGGGAGAAAGTACAAGAGGCTGAGACAACACTGTGCAAAGTCCCTGTGGAAGGCAAGGTTCAAAATGATAGATGTAAGATAGATGACACCTCAAGTCCCCTTTCTTGCTCCAACATCGAAATGGGACTTAGGAATCAGGAGATCTGAAGGTAACAATATTTAGAACAGAAATATATTTTGTCTCCATTGCAGATTCTGGCTTTTCCAATAAGTTGAGTTTTTATAACTATTTTTTTATTTCAACTTGTGTGTAAGATCTTTTTATTTCAAATCTAGAAAACTGTCATAATGATAATTAAAATTTCCTCAGAAATTATATAATCACTCAACTGTAGCATAAATTGAATTCATTTTAAACTAATGGATTATAGAAATAATAGTAAAATTGTATAATGTTACAGATAACTGAAATGTTGGCTAAATTAATTTGCAGTGAAAGCTTTCCTTAAAACATAAGTTTTAAATAAATACATTTTGTTTATAAGTCTCATTCAGAACAAGGAATGGACTCTATATACTGTAGAATGAGACATTCTCTTATGGTGTCCTATAATATGATTGAAGTGTTTTATTTTCAAATGGTTGCTGTCTGCAAAACTCCTTATATTTTTGTCCTTACCTGTAAGTCAGTTAATTTCACCTACTTTGTAATTAATTTATACAAACAAAATCATGTTCTTAGATTACACTGTAGGAACATATAAGACTACTTTTGCCTTATTACCCAATTACTTGGAGCTCTTTAGTAATCAATCACTTATCTGCCTTTTATTTCTTTCATGGTTAATTGGAGATAACTAATAGATGTGTTTATTCCTCTCCGTGTAAATCTTTTCATGCATCCATCATGAAGTACATGAAAAATTGCATCTGTTTTAATTTCAAGATTGTTGATTTTCAGTTTAGAAAACTCAAACTCAAAAAAAATGAATTTCCTAATATTATACTTTATTTTTGGAGTTATCAAAAAATGATTAGAAAAAATAGCAGAAATATCAAGCATACATTATTGCTATATATTAATCTGTATGGTAACTACACTTTATGTATAGGGTTCTGACTAGCCTTTATTACCCATAAGTTTGTTTCAAATAATTTTTCCCAGTAATCTGGAAATATTGACAATTTAAAATCATTGCTATTTTATGTTTGCATGAAAAACTAACACAAAAAATAATTTGACTAAAATGAAAATTTCAAATAAGTCCACTGGCTGATGTAAATAAAGCAAAAAAAATACAATAGATTCCTCATCTTGTACAGTAGTTGGCTTCAGACATGTGTACAAAGTAAACTCTATGTATGCTATGAGGAGATGAAATCACCTTAGAAATTAGTTTTTATGATCAGTCTTAAAGATATTTCAGACCATACTAGAATATGATCTAATTCTTCTTTCAGTTGTTTACAGAAAAATAAAACCACAGAATTATTCCTGTTACCTGGGTTGAAGATCCTAATAACTAAATAATTTGAAGACCTAATAACTAAATAATTTGGATAAGGTAGAGTAATTTCAAATAAGTAGTACATGACGTTTTAATGTCTGGCTTCTCTATAAAGCATAAATAGATTTTAGATGCCTTATATCTGTGTATTCCAGCTGACCAAAACAATATTAAGAATGCATCTTTATAAATGGGTGCTAATTCATAATGGAAATAATTTAGAAATGGACTATATAGGATGTTAATAATGAAGCCATATGTTTATGTCTGGATTTAGAAATTTTAAACAATCATTTACTATGTCATTTTTCCTTACCTTGAAGAACACAAACTGTTGTTTCAGTTCTACAAATCAGCAAGATATTATTTATGGCAAGAAATATTCCGTTGAAATGTTGTGCTATAAGATGGGAAAATGTAAATATTTTTCATGGTTTTTATCAATGTGAAAAAAACTTAATCCTGAAAAAAAATCAGAAAAATTGTAATTAATTTTTTTCTAAAAGTTATAAAAATAATGCATTGTTAGTAAGATAAGATTTACTATTAAAAGTCTCCATGTTTATCACATTTATTTATTAAGATATCCATGACAAAAATAGATGACACACAAATTTTATTTGTTCATTTATTTTTCATTTTAAATTTGATGTTCATGACCTTTATCAACTGTAACCTCATCCCTCTGAAAGGGAAGATCGTATAATGTTGAAAAATGAAAAGTCATTAAAAGTTGTTCATACTGTGCAGAATAGGACTAATTTTGACTTTTTTTTTTTTTTTTTTTTGAGACGGAGTCTCGCTCTGTCGCCCAGGCTGGAGTGCAGTGGCGCGATCTCAGCTCAGTGCAAGCTCCAAATTTTGGCTAATTTTTTTATAATTCTTCACTTAAGATTAATTCTTTTCTGTTAAAAAACTAATTTTGAATAAAAAAAGAGTTATTATTTTCAGTACAGTTCATAAGGCTTAATATTCTTTTTTTTTTTTTTTTTTTTTTTTTTTTTTTTTTTTTTTTGAGACGGAGTCTCACTCTGTCGCCCGGGCTGGCGTGCAGTGGCGTGATCTCGGCTCATTCTTTTGGGGGAAAAATACTAACTAGTAAATGAGGAAACATTACCGTATGCATATACTTCTAATAGAACACAGCACATTGTATGTAATGGGTTATTCTTCCTCTTATCTTCTTACTCAGTCCTTGCTGAGAATAGGACAAAAGCTCTTTTCGTCTTTGTAGTTCCAAAGCCTAGTATAATGCCCGAAACAAAACAGTCTTGAGTTCAATACAATGCCAAGAACATAGCAAGTTCTTCTTCGTGTCCCTACTTAAATATTGATGTGGACAGCAGATAGGGAAATACTGTGTAGAAGAGGGCAGTTCCCCAGCAAAGGCCACACCCTAAAACCTGGAAACCCATGACCCTGTGTGAGAACAGGCATTTTTGTTTTTGTACCCAAATTGTTGCCTTTTGGCCCACCAGTACCCCCATCCTGTAACCATTTAAATCCCGAACCCCAGGCTCCAGGAGACGAGCAGATAGATAAACGGCAGAATTGGGTGGCTGAGAAGGAGAGAAGAGAAGGAGCATCCAAATGGAGAGAGGAGTTAGGCTGGGATGATCGGAGAGGAGATGGGCTGCTGGGTGGCCTGACCCCAGGGGAAAATCACCTTCCTACTCCATCCCTCTTCCAGCTCTGCATCCATCCCACTGAGAGCCACCTTCACCACTCAGTAAAACCCCCACATTCACTCTTCATGTCCGTGTGTGACCTGATTCTTCCTGGACACCAGACAAGGACCCAGGGACCAAGAAGGCACTGAGCTGGTTAACATTTAGGCCATCTGCGGACAGCAGAGCTAAAAGAGCACTGTAACACTGGGGCTTCAGGAGTCACAGGCATTCACCCCAAGATGCTGCCATAGAACCAGAGCCCAGAAGGGCTCGCCCTGGCTCATGGGCAGGCCCATCTGCATGCTCTCTTTCCCATAAGGGGTTTGAGTGGTGGTGGAGGAACAGAGAGCCACACTCCTGTTGCATGCCCTGCGCGGGGGCACCAGGGAACTCTCCCGTTTCAATATCACCTTACTGAAACAGATTTTTTGATCAATCTGATCAATAAAATAGGAATTCCTCCCAATTCTAAGTATGTTCTTCTTCCTTAGTGTGTTTTTGTTTTTTTTTTTCTATGTTGTTTCATTTTGCTTTTTGTTTTTGGCATGCTTTAGCATTCATTACCATCTGACATGCTATACATATTGTTTCTCTATGTTTATTGTTCAGGATGCTATAACAAAATGACGTAAACTGGGTGGTTTATAACAACAGAAAGTCATTTCTCAAAATTCTGGAGTCAGGTAAGTCTCAGATCAAGGTGTCAACAGATTCAGTGTCTGGTGAGAGCTCACTTCCTGGTTCATATACAGTCCTCTTCTCACTGTGTCCTCACGTGGCAGAAGGGGCAAAGCAGCTCTTGAAACTCTTTTATAAGGGCACTAACTCATCCCAATCATAGGGGCTCTACTTCCCTGACCTAATTACCTCCCAAGGGCTCCCCTCTAATACCATCACCTTGGGTGTTAGAATTTAAACAGGAATTTGAGGGAACACAAACATTCAGACCATAACATTTATGTCTAGTTTCCTCAAGATTTACAATAATGTATGACACTTAATAGAGGCTCAATAAATAGTTGTGGAATTAATGAAGAAATGAATGAAGAAATAAGCAAAAGGAAATCCAACTAATTTAAGAAACAATGTCATGTGAAATATCTTTATGTGGCTTCTAATTTGTTTCTGATATTATAAGTTTTTGATATTCTTTCCTCCCCCTACTGCCCCCCAGTCCTGATGTTTTCCTTATGTTGAAGTTCTTCACAGCCTCCACTCAAGAAAATCCTGTTGCAATTTCTAAAAGAGACTAAAATAAAAGTAGCTATTACTTCCTTCATGATATCAAACAACTAATTTAGTCACTACAAAACTCGTTATAAACTATTACAAAATTTTAAGAGTATATCATGGTTTTGCAGGTTACAAATATATGCTAGTTTTGCCATACTTGAAACCACCACTGTCCGTTGAACATTCTGCAATGATAGATATGTTTATATCCATGCTGTCCCACATGGCAGACACTAGACCCATGTAGCTATTGAGCTCTTGAAATAAGATAACTAGGTTTAAATTTTATTTAACTTTAAATTAAATGGCCACATGGGAATAGTGTCTATCACATTGAACAAACATAGTTCTAAACAATTATTTTCCTTTTCCATATTCAGAAATTGTAAAAGAAATAATGCAACAAAAATAATGAAATGTACAGTTATGTAATAGGTTTAACAATGACAATACTTTGTAATAAAATTGTTATAGAAAAATATCAATTTCTTGCAAATTATGAGGAGTTTTGTTTATCTTGTTTTATTAAAATATAGAATAAGATAGATAAATGTTATAATAACAGCTGAAACGTTTATCTGAAGGGTAGAATAATTCTATAATACGTATACTTTATTACAGCAAGTTCTATTGATCCATTCTCTAAGATTTAGGATCAGAATACAAAAATAAATATGTGGCTCTACTACAGTATTTTTTAAAATTATTTGCTAACAGTATAAGATATCATGGATAAGCAAATGTCTTTGTTCTTTGACATTGTTATGATTCCTTTTCTCCTTTGATTTTTAGTTGCACGTTGATTTAAGATGAAATCAGCATTGATCTGGCATGCTTCAGAGAGACTAAAAGTTACTTTATATTTAATAGTTGGTTTTATTTGTGGTTGAAAAGATGTTTTATCAACTTATTAAAATCGATTGAGTAGAGTGATTCTGGAATGACAGTGTTTGGGGGATATTTGCATTATTTTGTGGGGTATATGAAAATAGATATTGTAAAGAATAGATTGGCTTGACTCTTTTTAGTAATAAAAACTAAAACAATCACCAAAAATAAAAACAGAAACAAAGAAACTATAACCTACAAGACTTTGATTCCTTAAAATGAATGGAAAATAGAAAGTAGAAACTTGCTTTCTGACTTGTACTCTGCTGAATCTAGCTCATTCGATAAATCCATTACAAGCAGGTGGTTCAAATTCCTAAATCAGAAAGACTGAGGTTTTTCAAAACTTCCCCTACACTGTCTTTCTTTATATCCAGCCTAATTCTGGAACCTAATAAAAGGAAAATAACAACGTGATATTTAAAAAATTAAGGAGAAAAGACTGTAAGACTTGTAAATTGCAACAGATATAAAAATATTTCTAGAAAATATTTTGTAATCAAAGAAATATTGTTTTGGCAACTATACAAATATAATAAACAGGTTAAGAGAAAAATAATGTTTAAAAATTGGTCTTTTCTATAGATATCAACAATAATGTACTAGAAATGCACTGGAAAATAGCAATAACTACAAAACACAATCCTATCAAGAAATTTTAATTGTCTACTGAAGATCAAACATAGTAATTGAAAGATTATGTTCTTAAATAGAAAGACTCAATATAAAAATAGAGGTCAGTTATCTTTGTATTAAACTATAAAACCATGTAATTCTATTCAAAAATGTAATAAGATTTACATGTATATGTGTGTGTGCATATATACACATGGTTTAAAACTACATCTCAAGTTGTTTATTCCAACGCTCTTGTGGAAAATTAATTTGTAAGAATAGGTAAAGAGATTTCAGAAAAGGAAAAAATGAGGAACTAACTCTACCTAATTTTATAACAAAATATAAAACTATACAATTACACAATGTGACATGTTGTGAGAAAAGGCAAAGATTAGTAAAGCTGAGTTACTTCTGCAGTTCAATAATCATGGAATATTTTGTGAGTACTTAATCTACCCAAGTATTAGCATAAAAACTATATTTTGGCATAGTATTGATCACAAAGCAAGTAATTCCACTTTTTCTTCCTCTGAAAATCATGTCTCTTTAATTCATTCAGTAAGTATATGTGTTCCAGGAATTGTGATGGCTTGCTGTCTAATGATAATCTCATCAGATAAAGATAAATTAATATATTTGTTTAAAGGTACTTATCATTACAATGCTGAAAAATACCAAATACAAAAATCATTAAAATATGTATACATAAATACATATATCATCATATATACAAATACAAATACATAAATCATTGGAATGTATAATTTTCCATCTTTTTATAACTGGAGGCATTCATTTCATGGATACGTAATAGTAGTTTAAAATATATCTGTCTGTATAAATTATACTACTGGAGAGCCATTAATGATTATCTGAGCCATTACTGATTATCTTTCTCTAACAATAAATTTCTAAAACTATCATTTCTAATTCTATTGCAAAATTACAAAAGTACATGTGCACTTTAAAAAGCAATAAACAGCAGAGTAAGCAAATCTATGGAAAAGCAATTTGATCAGAACATTTCTATGACCTTTCTTTCAATAAAGAAAATATCTAAAACTTTTAGATGTAGCTTCAAATATTTCACTTAAATAAAAATATACCAGCAAACACTGTTGTTTCTTATCGGTATGTTAATTTTTTGAAACAAAACATTTGATGTCGTGAATTAATACAATTTCTACTTTTAATTACCTATTTCCCATTGTAAAATTCAATTTTCCAAAATTTAAGATGGCTATAGAAAGAAAAATAGTGGCTGATATACTTTTTTGAGGGCAAATGGATTGTACATGTGAATTAATTCAAGACATTAATAAAACTCAAACAGCAATGAGGAACAAGTTGTCCAATTTTTTTTTTTTTTTTTTTTTTTTTTTGAGATGAAGTCTCGCTCTGTTGCCCAGGCTGGAGTGCAGTGGCGGGATATTGGCTCACTGCAAGCTCTGCCTCCTGTGTTCAAGCCATTCTCCTGCTTGAGCCTCCCCAGTAGCTGGGACTACAGGCGCCCGCTAACATGTCCGGCTATTTGTGTGTGTGTGTGTGTGTGTGTGTGTGTGTGTGTGTGTGTGTGTGTGTGTATTTTTAGTGGAGACAGGTTTTCACCATGTTAGCCAGGATGGTCTCAATTTCCTGACCTTGTGATCCGCCCGCCACGGCCTCCCAAAGTGCTGGGGTTACAGGCGTGAGCCACCGTGCCCAGCCCTCATTTTTATTTTGAATAAAGCACATTGTTTTTTGAGTTTTTTTCTATGTGGGTATTTGATTTCATGCTCATTCACATTCATTACTCAATTCATGCATTTATACATCTATCTTTCCTTCCATTCTTTCACATACTCATTAACTAAACAACTGTTTAGTAGAGTGACTATAACATAGAAGGCGCTATGCTATACATGTGTGAATACGGAATAAAATCTGCAAACAGATTTTTGCCCTTACAGAGTTTCCTATCTATAGCTGGAAAGATCAATACAAAATAAATCAAGAAATAAATGTAATTGTAAACTGGGACAAGTATTAAAAGCATAGATGCACTTGATTATTTATGCTTTCTTATTAAAGAAAATAATATGTACATTATCACATCTTCTGCCAACATGAGAAAAGAAGAATAGAGCAGATATTGTATTAACAACTTGCCTATGGGAAGAGGAGAATGTCTAATCTGAGAATTTCTACTTTTTCAAAACAGTGTGACGAAATATTATCAAATGAAGATGTGGCTTTTAGAGAAGTGGAAGAGTACAATAAAAGATGAGAAATAGATGTTGCAGGTTATGGAAAGTAGGTTTACTAGAGAAGCATATTAACACTAGTGAATGTTAGTAGAATCCTCATTTGATAGTCATAATCGTGAGTATGAAATAATCCCACTGTATAATTTTCTCCAGCAGTGTTTGACAACATGGTTACAGAAAGCTTGAAGGAAGATTGCTGGAATTGCTAAGTAATGCAACAAAAAGGAAAGGTACAAAATAGATCAGAGGAGTTACAAGTCAGTGGCTGTAAATATAAACTATGAAATAAAATTGTGAAGAGGTAAAAAGATACAGCTGGTTGCGTACATAAACCATAAGAAATTGTTCAACAAGAAATGGTGAAGTCAAATGATTGAAAATCATAAAACGATTGAAGTTGTTTCCATGAGGGACTTAAACAAAAAGCAAACTCAGAAAATAAAAGTTTGTAGTTAACTGTGGCATTGTTTGTATGACAGACCTATTTTTGGTTAAGTCAAGAACTTGACTTTGATGCTCAAAATCTGTGCAGAGGCATACAAAAAGAATACCTAATTGATCATTAAAAGATGAAAATGAAACCTGTAGTCTCAAATGCGCCATCTAGGTTATGTGTGAATTTGTTGAAAACTATCACAGAAATTGAGATGGATAGGATATCTGTGAACTGGATGTTAGAGTCTTTTGTGAGAAAGGAAGAGTGACTAGGAGGTTGGAACAGGGAGTCATAATTGAATAGGAGATTGCTAAAGTCTAGGAGATTATTAAAGTCTGACAGCAAAGTCTCATTTACAGTTACTTTTCCAAAATGAAGGGGGAGTAATAGTTTAGGATAAGCCCTATGAAATAAAGAGAAAACTGACTATGGAGAAACAGCCAGTCTTCAAATAATCTGTAAGAGTAGTGATATCCTCAGGGAGCACCAGTTTTCAGGAAGTCGTAGAAAATGTTCTAAGAAGAAGTTGAGAATGCTAAGAATTTTGCTGACCCAATGTGATATGAGAAGGACAGATGGTCAGACACTGCTTGCGAGCCACTACAAACGCTCCTAGATTCACCAATTGCTCTTGAGACATAAATCGAATTTCCATTCAGACTTTGACTAACTTCACCAGGTGCAACCTGAGAGTGCCTCATTTTTGGCCTGTAAAACATATCTTTATTCCTGAACAGTAGTTTCTCTGACTCCTTGACATAGAAAATGCCCATGAAAACCCATTTGCCATTCATGCATATGCAACCTTAAGTGCTGTGAAGTTAATATGCATGAGGCCATCTTTGATCAGTGGGCAGTGAGAGCTACTGGATGGATAACTTTGAAACACATTTCATAGCACCCTTTAGAAAATCCTGTGGGATCAACACAAGTTGCCCCTAGTGGTGTCCAATGTGCTAACTGTGATAGACTGAATATTTGTTCCCCTCCAAAACTCTTATATAGAGATCTAATCCCAATGTGAAGGTATTTGGAAGTAGGACCTCTGGACGGTGAGTAGGTTATGAGGGTAGAGCCCTCTTGAACAGGATTAGTGCACCTATAAAAGAGGCCCCAGAGAACTCCCTTAACATCTTTCTCCATGCGAAGACACAGCAAGAAGAGTAGAAGCTAGGTCTTGCCAGACACTGAATCTGCCAGTGTCTTGATTTTGGACTTCCCACTCTCCAGAACTATAAGAAATAAATGCTTTTTGCTTAAACCATCCAGTCTATGGTGGGTTTTTCTCATAGCAGCCTGAATACCTAATAGACTTACCGCTCAGTTGCTTTCTCTTATTCTTTCAGGCTAATATTCTTCATCCTTGTAACTTTTGATCACTTTTCTATTGAACTGTCTGTACACATGTTTTTATTGTAAGACTGCATTGGGAGAAACCCAGAATAAGACAGAGTTTGGGAGATAATAGAGAACTTCTTTGACTTATGCAGTGGTGGGGACAGAAATTTATTATTTCTACTAATAAAGTGAGACAACAAGCTATTCCTGGGTTCCAGAAGTTTCAGAGAGATGCCTATTATTGGAGAAGTTTAGGCAGTCAGACATAATTTCCATGGAGGACTTAAGGAATTATCTGTCTGGGGTGATCAGTTAGTTGACATTTCCCAATTCTCTCTACCACATTGACTATAAATAAGCTTTTTGATTCATAGTCTCTCTCTTAAAGGAGAGAGATAAATTTAAGGCAATTAATCTTTTCTAAAAGTTACTATAGCACTGAAAACAAAATGCACAGGAGATTTTCTAAGATGACATTGTCATGGGTTGAACTGTGTCCTCCCAAAATTTATGCATTAAAGTCCTAACTCTTATTACCTCAGAATGTGACCTCATTTGAAGACAGGGTCTTTACAGAGGTAATCAAGTTACAATTAAATTAGGGTGAGCCCTAATCAAATATGATTGGAGTCTTTATCAAAAGGGAGAATTTGCAGACAAACATGCAGGGGGAAAATTATGTGAAGATGAAAACGAAGAAGATATTGGGCAATGCTTCTACATGCCAAGGAATGACAAAGATTGCCAGCAAACTACTAGAAGTTAGGAAAGAGGGATGGAACAAATTTTTCCTCACAGACCTCAAAAAACACCAACCCTATCAAGACCTTAATCTTGAACTTTCAGACTCCAGAACTATGACACAATAAATTTTTGTTATTTAAGGGAGTCAGCTTATGGTACTTTGTTATGGCAACCCTAGCAGACTAATAAGACTTAGACAAAATTCCAATAAATCAAATCAAGAAAATTAAAAAGTAATGCAATCAGAAATTAGAAAAGTTAAACAAATCAGTTCTAGAAACAAAATAAGAACAAATATAAACATAGAGAAGCAAATTGTGGAATCAAAATGAAATAGACTGAAAAATAAATTAGAGGATTTTACTAAAGATCTGAAAAATCCATATTGGTCAAATACCATGAAAGTAGTTGAAAAATTACAGTAGATGGCTTTAATCTTAAAAACTTAAGTTTATTAGATATAGCCAACAGCAACATATCTTTCTGTCTTGTTAAGTGAATATTTATTCCGAAAACAATACTTCCAGCTTTCTTTCCTGTTGGGATGACTGTGCGACCTAGTTCTGCTAAAGAGTACTATACTGTGAGGGTTTCTGAGAGGACTCAGCTCTTAGCTCTTGGCTGAACATCCTTCATTTCCTCATCCCATTCTTGCTGGATAAACAAAAGTAAGAGCTTATGATGTGGCTACCATATTGTAAATATGAGTGAACAATTTTCAGAATTAACTAGAGCATTCTAAGAATGGTGCAACTGAAAAATATAAAGAGCCTAGGTCCCTGGCATTACTTTTGAACACCCAAATCAAAACCAGCAATAAATTATGTAAGACTTATCAACTGAAAAAAATGAACCATTTGTGTAACCATTGCTTGTTGCAGTTTCTGGATATCTTTTCCCTTTAATTTTGGGCACTAACTATAATTCCTAACACAGTAAGAATAGTTAACATGTAAGGTAATATTGATTTCCTCAGTAAAACAAGAAGTTAAAAAATGAGGATTTCAGTAGATGCCTAAAAGATTATAAAATCCAACATTCATTTATGACTTTAAAATAAAGTTTTAGGCAACAGAGACACAACATAATAAAAAACATTTTATTTGACTATTAAGGAAAAACATACTTAAGTATTCACTGACTGGCCCCACTATCCCTCTTCTTATGAAGTCCTGACACCAAGAAGCAATCCTCTCTTCATCCTCCATTTCTCTTGTCCTGTCAATTTTTAAAACTTTTTTCATTTTTATGGATACATAATAGTTGTACATATTTATGGGGTACATGTAATATTTTGATACAAGCATATAGTGTGTAATGATCAAATCTGAGTAATGGAGATATCAATCACATCTAACATCTATTATTTCTTTGAGAATATTTCAGATCTACTGTTCCAGTTATTTTGAAATATACAATAAATTATTTTTAACCACAGTTGCTCTATTGTGCTACTGAATAGTAGATCTTAGTCTTTGTATCTAACTGGATTTTTGTTCCGGTTAACGAATCCCTCTTTATCCCTCCTCCCCATACACTTCCCAGCCTCGGATAACCAGCACTCTATTTACTACCTCCATAAGATCAATAGTTTTAGCTCCCACATACGAATGAGAATCTGACTTCTTTTTTTCTGTGCCTGGCTTTCTTCATTTAACATAATGTCTTCCAGTTCCATCTATGTTGCTGCAAATGACAGGATTTCATTCTTTTTATAGCTGAATACTATTCTATTGTGTATACAAACCACAAACCACATTTTCTTTATCCATTCATCACTGATGGACATATCTTTGATTCCATACCTTGGCTATTGTGAATAGTGCTGCAATAAAGATGAGACTGCAGATATCTCTTCAATATGTTGATTTCCTTGTACTGAATAAACAGCCAGTGGTAAGATTGCTGCATCATATTGTAGTTCTATTTTTAGTCTTTTGAGTCAATGTTATCTTTAATGTTTCTTGAACCCGTTTAGTCCTTTCCAGGTTCACCATAACAATCCTTGTTCAAGCGACTGGCTTCTCTGGAAGGAGCAAATGCAGTGGCCTTCTAAGTGCTCTCCCAATTTATAGTTGCCTCCTTCCCTCTCCATTCATTAGAGGGTTATTTTCACCCTGCAATTCTGTTCACTTCACATGACACGTCACCCTGCATTGTGCCATGCTCTCTCCCCAAACACAGCCTTCCACGTCATCTTCCCTCAGCCTAAAACATTCCCCCCATTCACTCTTACTTTCTAATCCCATCTTCATCTAATTAACTGCAATCAAAAGTCATTTAATGATGGAGATACACTCTTAGAAACGTGTTGTTAGGCAATTTCATTGATGCCTGAACATCACAGAGTGTACTTATGCAAACCTAGATAGGAAAGCCTTCTATACACTTAGCCCATAAGGTATAGCTGTTGCTCCTAGGCTGCAAACATGTTACAGGCATTTTACTGTACTGAGTGCTGTAGATAATTGTGACACAATGGTAAATAGTTGTGTATCTAAAAATAAACATAGAGAAGGTGCAGTAAAAAGATGGTTTGCTAATCTATGGATCATTCTCATATGTTCAGTCTGCCATTGACCAAAACATCATACACAACACATGGCTGTACTTCTAATACTTTGGCTCCTTTACCAAATGTCACTTCCTTCAGAAAAATCTGCCCTGATCCTCAAATCAATATCACATCCTCTTGTCATATGTTTTTGAGGCATTTTTCCTAGTTTTTCATGAATTTGTCGTTTTATAATTCAATATTCATTTGATTAATCACCATTTCACCAGATTGTAAAGTCTACAAATACAAGTTTGTACATATTTGCTCTGTTTTCTCCCCTTCCTCATAATTCTTTGCTAGGTAATATATAGATACAAAAGGTATTTTAACATATAGGACATTGTCCAGGAATCTTTAGGATTACCAGGAATATAATTATAAAGTTTTTTATTCTAATTTGAGCCCCAATACAGTTGCTAAAATGGACACTTATAGACATAAGTCATTTAAATGATATAGTCATTTTAAGTAAGAATAATATTTCTTATACTTAGGACTTACACTTTTAATATTTTAGATGCCTACTTACCAAGAACAAGTTATATTAATGTATGATATTTTGACCTCAATCTCTCTGAGAAATATTTGACTGAAGGTTATGTTTTAGTTTACTTGTGAGAGTGTGTGATGTCTTCATGAATAATGAGATGTTTAATTCAGTACTCATACATAAATTTTTAAAATGTTTTCATGAATTCACATATTTTAATCACTCATTCAATTAGTTTTGTGTGTGTCAATATAGTAAGTGTTAAAGAAAATATATAATTTATGTAAGTCTAAGCTTGAATTAACGAGCACAGCCTTTATAGTTAGATAAAATCGGGATTAAATCTGACCACTTACTAATGGTGTGACCATAGGCGTATTATATACCCCCTCTACAGGAACAGAGGACAGAAATAACTTCACTAGTCACTACAAAAAATAAGCATGATGATAACATACTAAGTGCAATTCACCTAGATTCCAGAAAATGTGGTTGTTTTCTTGTTTTATAAGATTTAAACATTCTTTTGATGTCAAGACATAACATATTGACACTCAGATAGATAAAGAGCAGCACTCTGTTATTTAAAGCTTCAAAAGAGAGGCTGCCAGACAGGGTCACACAGGGGGTCGCATCTGGGGACAGGGTAACAGCAAGCCAGAGATATAGGGAGCAGTAAAAGTGTGGCGAGTTGGTAGGTTTAGGTTTTGCTAGCTCTTACAGAATTGGCTAATTTAAATGATTTCTCTGGCTTCAGGGCATAGGGGCTTTCTCTTGTCTGGTACCTGGCCCTGGAGCAATTAGGGCTGGTGCATGGTGATTCCTGAGGGTGAGAGCCTTATAAGGGAAATAGCTGGTCTGTGGACTTCATCAGCCACTCAAGAAAGGGAACTGCCTCAATTTCAGAACTTGTTATTGGTCTATTCAGGGATTTGACTTCTTCCTAGTTTAGTCTTGGGAGGGTGTATGTGTCCAGGAATTTATCCATTTCTTTTAGATTTTCTAGATTGTTTGCATAGAGGTGTTCATAGTATTCTCTGGTGGTAGTTTGTAGGTCTGTGGGATCAGTGGTGATATCCTCTTTATCATTTTTTATTGTGCCTATTTGATTCTTCTCTCTTTTCTTCCTTACTAGTCTGGCTAGCAGTCTATCTATTTTGTTAATCTTTTCAAAAAAACCAGCTCCTGGGGAAATAGGTATGCTTTTACATTGTTGGTGGGAGTGTAAATTAGTTCAACCATTGTGGAAGACAGTGTGGCAATTCCTCAAGGATCTAGAACCAGAAATACCATCTGACCCAGCAATTCTCTTACTGGGTATATACCCAAAGGATTATAACTCATTCTGCTATACAGACTCATGCACACGTATGTTTATTGCAGCACTACTCACAATAGCAAAGACTTGGAACCAACCCAAATGCCCATCAATGATAGACTAGATAAAGAAAATGTGGCACATATATACCATGGAATACTATGCAGCCATAAGAAAAGATGAGCTCATATCCTTTGCAGGGACATGGATGAAACTAGAAACCATCATTCTTAGCAAACTAACAGAGGAACAGAAAACCAAACACCACATGCTCTTGCTCATAAGTGGGAGCTGAACAATGAGAACACATGGACACAGGGAGGGGAACATCACACACTAGTGCCTGTCCGGGGGTGGGGGGCTAGGGGAGCGAGAGCATTAGGAGAAATACCTAATGTAGATGACGGGTTGATGGGTGCAGCAAACCACCATGTCATGTGCATACCTATGTAACAAACCTGCACATTCTGCACATGTACCCCAGATCTTAAAGTATAATTTTAAAAAAGGGAACTGACCAGCCTCTAGCCTGGGTCTCAAAACTGAGTAAAGACAGCATTTTAAAAAATAAACAAATTGACAAAAACAAACAATATAAACAAAAATATTATATTTCCCCCTCTATAAAATGATGTGATTGTGTATAGAAGTCATACATCTATTCAGCCAATGCTACCTTAGCAAGGTTACCTTTGATTACTCT
Source organism: Pan paniscus (assembly GCF_029289425.2). NCBI lineage: Eukaryota > Metazoa > Chordata > Mammalia > Primates > Hominidae > Pan > Pan paniscus. The sequence continues at coordinate 97,720,119 of NC_073255.2, forward strand.
GAAGTCTTCAAATCCTAAGTACATGAAAGAGGGTTCTGAAGATATTGGGACAAATTAGGTATATTTTTAAATATTTAGAAATAGCGAATGGAAATGATCTTTTAAACGCTAAGTTGAGTCAAACTATCATCTTGGTCATTTAAATATGAGATTTGTTTTATATTAGTTTTATTTGCTTTGTTTATTTCAATAATGAGTCTCCTTTTTCCCATATCACTTTTGACTTGTTTGTGAGAACATTGCATAACTGTCTGGCCTTGATATAGTTTGGATGTTTGTCCCCCTTCAAATCTCATGTTGAAATATGATTCCCAGTGTTGGAGGTGGAGCCTGGTGGAAGGTGTTTGGCTTGGGAGTGGATCTCTTATGAATGTCTTGGTGCCCTCCCCATTGATGAGTGAGTTCTCACTCTATTAGTTCATGTGAGATCTGGTTGTCTCTTGCTCCCTCTCTCACTATGTGACACGCCTGCTCCCCCTTTGCCTTCTGCCATGAAGAAAAGCTATCTGAGGCTGGAACGCTATTGACTCCAGTAAGCATGGCACCACGTCTGAGAGGCCAAAGAAGAGACCTGGAGCCAGCAAATGAGACACTGGGTTTATTGGGGACTTACATACAGGGCAGTCCAGGAGTGGCAATCTGGCCATGAAAACTGCTCCCATTTGCAAAAAGCATGTAGGTTATATAGCATTTTCACTTAGCAACCTCTATGTAGCAATCTTCTGTTAGCAACCTTAATTTAACCCAAAACAAAGGACCTTGATCCCCTGTACAGCCTGCCTTCCAAGGGATGGGCCACAGGTTTGGATATCCTTCATAGGTAAGGAGCAAATCTCTGAGTTGGCCACTCTTGGATTCCTTAGCTTGGAACTCTGAACACACATTCTTCTTAGACCACAGGGTCATTCTCAGGGTATGCTTAAGTTATTACTATCAGGTACATCTGTCATATAGGCCCCACTAGAAGCTGAGCCAATGCTGGTGCCATGTCTGCAGAGTCTGCAGAACTGAACCATGAGCTAAATAAACCTCTTCTTTTTTAAAAATAATAAATTACCCAGTCTCAGATATTCTTTTATAGCAACACAAAATGGACTAAAGCAGAACTTTTGCAAGTTAACTAACCTATTTACATGTTAGTATATTCATCTAGTAGAGTCTGATATTCCTGTATCTAATCAGAGAGGCAGAATCACTATGAGTGATATAGAAGAAGAGCTTCATTACAGAAGTAAGGCTTTATTGAATTGTGCAAGCTGGTGAAGTCTATACAAGTCTGTTGCCTTTGTGTCTGGTATTGCTCTGAAGTCTCTATGGGTCTGTCAAGAAAGTATGATAGATATGAAGAGTAGAATAGATATACACTGGAACAATGAGAACAAACAGAAACACATGATGACAAATGGAATCCATGTCTGTCCCCCATGTTTCCAACCCCAATGGCTTGAATATTCTGCCAGAAAAGAAAGTTCTTTGCCATCAAGTTGTGTAAGCATCTGGCCTCAGAAAACTTGAAAGCACATCTGGTGGAAACTGATGGTGCTACACATGTCAAAAAGGTGCGCCATTTATCAACAACACTGTCTATACTCTCTGCCACTGTACTGTGCCTGGTACCCTACACCGACCCACAAAACATAGTGGTTCTTGCCTCACATCTGCCTCCCAGATCTCACACAAATTCCTCTTGTGGTCAACACAAACCCAGGACTACACAGCAAAGGAAATTCTGGAAAATATAGTTTTAGCTTAGTAAAATTGACACGCCCCATAGCCAACTGCACCTCAAAATATAAAAATTTCTTACACACTATACATATTATAAGTGCATAAACAAAAACGTTTCTTGATTTCCATAACTTTATTAGTCAAATATTTACTTGGAGACTACATTTGAATAATTAACAGAGTGCTGGACATTTAGGAGACCTGACTTCCACTCATGGTTCTACCTTTAAATAACTAATATAATAACATTGACTTTTCTGGATCTTACCATCATCTGTAATTTAATACTTTTTTATGGTTGGAAAAGTGCATGAATTTTATGTTAGAATTGAAAGTAAAGAAGTAAAGCTAGTTCTGTTTTTTAGAATATGATTGGGAATATATAACTGGAAAACAAACAAAAAATTTATGGAAAACTATCACAAACAAAAGTAAAACAGCAGGTTATAAATCAACATACAAAAAAATTAGTGGCTTTTGTATACATAAAAATGAAAAATTGTGATGAAAGAATACAATCAATTTATGATAAAAAATAACAAAAATAACAATAATAAGAAGATCTAAGCATAAGCTTAATAAAAAGTCCAAAACTTATGAGAAAAATTTACAAAGATTACTGAAAGACATCAAAGTGTAATTGAAAAAATGAAAAGACATTTTTGGATAGGAGAACATCTTAAAATTTTCTTCCTAAAGTAATGTATAAATGTAATGCAAAGCAATAAAATTAAAATTAGATTTTATTCTGGATACAGAAAAGTTGAATATGGAAAAAGTATGTTATAAAGATAGCATCTTAAGTCTAAGAAAACATGGACTTCTTAATAAATGATGTTGGAATAATGAAATAATAATATGGCAAAAGATATGGTTGGTTTCTTACATTTAAATTACAAATAGGTAGGACACTAACACAGGCATAAGAAAAAATAATGCAGAAATAAAAAATTAATACGTTTATTTGTATAATTTTTTTTTGAGACAGAATCTCACACTTTGTTGCCCAGGCTGGAGTGCACTGGCGTGATCTCAGCTAATCAAACCTCTATAATCCAGATGTATCAACTCACAGGAAACAGAAGAAAATGTTAAATGATAGTAAATATTGAGTCACCAAAATTCAGACTGAAAATAAATCTGTAAGACAAATAAACCAGATGTTCTCAACAAACAAATTGCAAAGACAAAAAAAAAAAAAGAGAGATGGAAGGATGGTACAGCTCTCAACTAACCACAATGTATAGATTCTAATTCAAACAAACTGTAAGAAAATAAAAACTATGAAACAATCCCTGAAATGTGAAAAACAACTGACTATTTAACATTAAGGAATTGTTACCCAGTATAATGCCCAGTGTAATGCCTACATGACATAGTTGAATTTCTACCCCACCCTTGCTTAATCTTTAAGAAACAGAATGCCTGCAATGATCAGTTCTCCACCTAACCAGACCTGCTGAGACTGGTGAGATCCAAGATGGCAGCTCATGACCTCTGAAGAACCTCTAACTTCATTATAACCTAATTTCCATGCCAAATGACACTTCCACCAGCACCATGACAATTAACAATTACCATGACAACGACCAGAAGAAAGCATAAAAGGACAAAAAGGAGGGTGCTCTACAGATCTAAGAAGTTCTCCACACATTCCCAGAAAAGATATGAGTGTTTCTCCCGTTGTCTTTAATGCCCAACCCCTTCATTAAATATGCCCTATTTTTATATATATATATATATAAAATAAGCCTATATCTGTGGCTTGCCAACTCTCTTGAGATGAGAAGTTGATTTGTGAGCCACGCTTCCACTTCTCAATTCCATGGACATTGAATAAAACCTACATTGCTTGTGGCTCACATTTTGATTGAGTATTGACTTCAAGACACCAAACAGAGAAAGATCCGACCTTTTGGGGGACCAGCTTTGTCAGTAACAGAATCATTGTTTATTGAAGCGTGGATAAAGGCAATAAAATTACCCAGCTTTAAGAGTCCTTACCATTTAAAAATACATACTAAAATAGTTACAGATGAAATGATGCAGTATCTGATTTCTTAATATCTGACAATCTGTAATGGGAGGGTGAAGAAAGTGAATGAGGGATTAACCACGTTGAAGCTGGTGATGAGTACATGGGAGCTCTCATTACATTATTTCCCTACACGTATACATAGATTTTCTTTTTTTTTTTTTTTTTTTTTTGAGACAGAGTCTCGCTCTGTCACCCAGGCTGGAGTGCAGTGACGCGATCTCGGCTCTTAGACTGTAAGCTCTGCCTCCTGGGTTCAGGCCATTCTCCTGCCTCAGCCTCCCGAGTAGCTGGGACTACAGGTGCCCGCCACCACACCTGGCTAATTTTTTGTATTTTTAGCAGAGATGGGGTTTCACCATGTTAGTCAGGATGGTCTCAATCTCCTGATCTTGTGATCCTCCTGCCTCAGCCTCCCAAAGTGCTGGGATTACAGGCGTGAGCCACCATGCCCGGCCAATGATTTTTTTTTCAAAACAATGTTTAAGAAAGAGAAGTATGCCTTTCAGTAAGATATTGCTTAAATTTTATGTCTCACTGCCTTACTAAAGAAAATCAAATTTCTAAGCTAACGCTAAAAACACCTTATGTGGACACTATAGTCCTCCATGAATGTTTACCATTATCTTTTGTGATTTTCCCTCCAAGTGAGAGGTGAAGCCAGCTGGACTTCCTGGGTTGAGTGGGGACTTGGAGAACTTTTCTGTCTAACTAGAGGATTGTAAATGCACCAGTCAGTGCTCTGTGTCTAGCTAAAGGATTGTAAATGCCCCAATCAGCACTCTGTAAAAATGCACCAATCAGCGCTCTGTGTCTAGCTAGAGGATTATAAATGCACCAATCAGCACTCTGTAAAAACACACCAATCAGTACTCTGTGTCTAGCTAAAGGATTGTAAATGCACCAATCAACACTCTGTAAAAACACACCAATCAGCACTCTGTGTCTAGCTAAAGGATTGTAAACACACCAATCAACACTCTGTAAAATGTGCCAATCAGCATTCTATAAAATGGACCAATCAGTGCTCTGTAAAATGGACCAATCAGCAGGATGTGGGTGGGGCCAAACAAGGGAATAAAAGCTGGCCACCCAAGCCAGCAGCGGACACCTGCTTGGATCCCCTTGCACACTGTGGGAGCTTTGTTCTTTTGCGCTTCACAATAAATCTTGCTTCTGCTCACTCTTTGTGTCGGCACTACCTTTATGAGCTGACACACTCACTGCAAAGGTCTGCAGCTTCACTCCTGAAGTCAGCGAGACCATAAACCCACAGGAAGGAAGAAACTCCCGACACATCTGAACATCTGAAGGAACAAAGTCTGGACACACTATCTTTAGGAACTGTAACACTCACTGCGAGGGTCTGCGGCTTCATTCTTGAAGTCAGCGAGACCAATAATCCTCTGGAAGGAACCAATTCCGGACACACAAGCACTGCTACTTTATTCTTAAAGTACTATCTTCTAGCCATAAATATATTCTTCCTTGTCACCAGCTGTCTTTGCCTGTATTGTTCCATATACTTGGAAACTCCTTTTTATCCACTGTGAAACTTTTTTTAATTTACTACAGCTTCTGATTTTTTTAATCCATTAATATCTAGCTCAAAAAAAATTTTTCTCCATGAAATATTTTTCATTCTCCCTCAGGATCGTTGAATAGTTTTCAGGGTCCATAGACCTTAGTGAGCATTACTATTATAATATATTAGAGTCTACTTAGTGTTAAAGTTATGTGCATGTGTACATTATTTCACCTGCTACACTGCAAGCTTTTCGAAGGTTAGGAACTGTGTCTTTTTAACATTTAATCCATTATCAACAGTCTCTAGAAAGTAATAGATGCTCAATGAAAGTGAGTTAAATTTTTAAAAATTCATTCATGTTATCTTCTACCCTACTTACTAACATATAAAATGTACATTGTCAAAAATTATTACAATTTTAAATAGATGGTTTCCATAATAATGTATATCTTTGATTTGTACAATGATATTATACATTACTATTTTTAACTTTCTTGTTTTCTTTATCTTGGACTATTTTGAAGAAAATAACTGGAAGTATTAAATGAAAAACTAAAACAAAACAAGTGTAACTACTACAAATTCACTTATAGAGAAAATATGCTTAGAAAAAACCTACTCTTCATTTTAAAACAATTTTAACAGTATTCTCACTAGAGGAACCTTTTGGATGGGGGACTTGTCAGTTCCATGCAATCTGCAATCATTCTACTTTCATCAACTCCTAGAAAGCCAATTGCTTCAGTAATAAACAAGAGGCTTCCCCTTGCAATTGATATCAATCTAATTCAAGTAAGACACTTCTTTGTGAACATGCTCATTTGAAATGTCATTAGAGGACGAAATGAGCCTGTAGTAATGAATAATATTCTACTATATTTAAAGTAACTTTAAAACTGCTGATATTGACATAATAATGATAAAACTATAATTATCAAATACCAGTATTTCATATGGGAATTGTGAGAAATCCCTGTCATTTTTATGGCACAGGTTTGTTGATAAAATTATCTTAAATGGAGAAAAGTGCAAAAGTTGGATCACTAGATAGTTATTCCTGAAACTTTATATTATTTGGAGATTCAAAATATTAAATATATTACTAGATTTTAGACATGAGAGGAAGGTTATCTGATCACTCCCTGCCTTCAGGAATCAGGCAACTGAGGGAGAAATGAGTAATTAGGTTGCTGATATTGATGTTGAAGTTACAGACAGAGTCCAGCCTGGTCATGACAGAGGGGCAATCCTCACAGCTCCCCTGACTTATAGAATGTTGCCCATTCCACTCCACCAAGTTGCCTGTTGTTTGATCTCAAAAGAGTTGTAGCGATATTTTAACAGCACCAACTTTCACCAATATTGTTCATAACTTGAGAAAGGCATCTCTGGCATAACCACATTTCTAGATTATAAGGTAGAAAAGATAGAAATACAATGCTATCTTTGCTATGAAAGTTAAGATTAAGAAATGCTGAGAAGGTATATAAAAAAGGTTAGATATAGTATAATTTCCTAGTGATAAATGGAATCTTAAATAATAAATAATATAGATTAAGAATTACACATATGGAAACCAGAGTTAAGTTCAAAAAGTCTGCAATGAAATGTGGCTATCAGAAGTGCTAATGCCTCGTAGTCCATGGTGTATACATACCACATTTTCTTTATCCAGTCTATAATTGATGGGCATTTAGGTTGATTCTATGTCTTTGCTATTATGGACACTGTGCAGCCATAAAAAGAGAACGAGGTCATGTTCTTTACAAAGACATGGATGGAGCTGGAGGCCATTACCCCTAGCAAATTAATGCAAATACTGTATGTTCTAACGTATGTTATATGTGGAAGCTAAGTGATGAGAACACATGGAAACACAGAGGGCAACAACACACACTGAGGCGTATCAGAGGGTGGAGGGTGGGAGGAAGAAGAGGATCAGGAAAAATAACTAATGAGTACTAGGCTTAATACCTGGATGATAAAATCATCTGTACAGCAAACCCCCGTGACACAAGTTACCTAGGCAACAAACCTACACATGTACCTTTGAACTTAAAATAAAAGTTAAAAAAAAAAGTTAACAGGGAAATAACTTGAAGAAAAAAGAAATGCTAAAGCCAATGCTTACTTTTTCTTTACTTACACAATTTCAATCGGGCAAAATTTCATTGGAAAAAATACTGTAAAAAAGTACAAAAAAGTGTTATCTATGGCAATATCTTGGCACATTAATTTTTTCATATGCATATAAAAATATTCTTTTAACCTATAATATTATTTTTGACCAATATTTAATTAAAATAAAAGTATCTTTTAAAATGTCAAATGCCATGGAAAATTATGGAAGTTAAAGTCTACTGAGGGTTCATTGAAATGACAAGATCGTTAATGACTTCAGTGACATTAATTCAAATAAACCTGGAAGCTACAGTGATTTGAGGAATGATCAAATAATTTGCCATTATCTTGACAAAATTTAGACTTCATTTCTCTTATTTAATCAGTTTTAAACCTTTGTTTTATGTTAATTTTCTATTTCTGTGTAACAAGTTATCACAAATGTATTAGCAGCTTACAACATTATCTCACAGTTTCTTGGGTTAGATGTCTGGGAGGTTTGGGCCAGGTTCTCTGCTAGGATCTCACAAGGCTGAAAATGAAAGTATCTGTTGAGCTGGGCTCACACGGAAGGCTCTGGGGAAGAATATGCTTGTTTACTCACTTGGGTTGTTGACAGAACATAGTTCCATGCAGTTGCAAGGCTGAGATCCCATTTCCTTGCTAGCTGTTGGCTAGGGGTCATGCTCAGATTGCAGAAGCCACTCTCTAGTCCTTGCACAAAGGTCCTACATCTTCAAAGCTAACAATATCACATTGACTCTTTAAACTCAGGCATATCCAGGGGACATATAGGAGAAAAGGGAAGTTTGGGGACAAGATAATATAAAAATGAATTGTTTTAAAAAACGAAATTCATTTAAACAGAAAAAGAGAAGACTTAGGACTTTATGTTCAATACTAAAATACTCTAGCAATTTTCATATGGAGAAATATTCAGACTTCCCTCTGTGGCTTCAGAGGAAACGACCAGGGCCTATCTGATAAAGATATGTTAAATTAGATTTGGGCCCCAATATAGGAAAGGATTTGCTTACCTATAGAAGTCTCCACAATTGGCACGGACAGATGGTTTTATAAATCAATCTCTCAGTGGTGTTTTTCAAGTAGAATTCAGTGATGTCTATAAAATATAATAAAGGGATCCATTCTTCAGAAATAGAACTAAAGCAAATAACTTCAGGTAATATCTCACTCCTCAATTCCAAAATCTGTTAAAATGTGTAAATTCTGTCATATACCTTCCTAGGTAATAAAAACTGCTATATATATCTCAGTAATAAAAAACTCGTTTACTCTACTTATGCAAAAACATATTAAAGTTCATCAGAATGTAGCAATATTTCTCTACTTGTGGACATAAGCTTAGGCCTATTGAATACTAAGGTTTCTCTCTTGTTCTAGAGCTGTATTGTGCAATGGGGTGACGGTTTGGTCCCTGTTCCTCACACCTATAATCCCAGCTCTTTGGGAGGCCAAGGTAGGCAGATCACTTGAGGCCAGGAGTTCGACACCAACCTGGCCAACGTAGAAACTCCGTCTCTACTAAAAATATAAAAATTAGCCAGGCATGGTGGCACACGCCTGTAATCCCAGCTACTTGCGAGACTGAGGCAGGAGAATTGCTTGAACCTGGGAGGCAGAGGTTGCAGTGAGCCAAGACTGCACCACTGCACTCCAGCCTGGGCGATAGAGTGAGACTCTGTCTCAAAAAAAAAAAAAAAAGAAAAGAAAAGAAAAGAAAAGAAAAGAGAAAAAAGAAAACCATTGAGCCATAGGTGGTTCTATTGAATGCTGCTGTAGAGGAAGGAAAAAAAAAGAGTTCAACAAGGTTCAATAATGTAGCTCTTTTTACAGTAAAATTACTACCTTATAGACATCACCCATTATATTGCTCTATAGTGATTTATTAAATATTTTTGTTTTTGTTTTTATTGATGCATAACAGATGTACAAAGTTTCAGCATACATGTGATAATTCAACACATTTATATAATTTGTAGGGATCAAATCAGTATACTTGAGATATCCATCACCTTAAATATTTGTCTTTATGCTAGAACCATTCAAATTCTTCTTTTCTAGCTATTTTGAGATGTATAATGGATTACTGTACACTATAGTTATCCCACTGCTCTAACAGTAGGTCTTATTTCTTCTACCAAAGTGTATATTTGTACCCATTAATTAACTTCTTCTTTAATCACCAACTTGCTCCTGCTATGTGTCTAGCATTATTCCAGACACTAGAGAAAAAGCTGTAAAGACAGGGGGAAAAAACAAACAATCAAGAATTCCTTCCCTAAAGCGGTTTACCTTCTAATGTAAGGTGACAGTAAACAAATTAACGAGTGAAATATAAAGTATGTTAGATGGTGATAACTGGTATGGAAAAACTAAGGCATCGAATCAGAATTGGGATTGCTGGAGGGGAGAAGCAGGATAGAGGATGCATTTGGAATTGCGATTTTCATGGGTGGTTTGGAAAGGTCTCGCTGAGAAGGTGGCACATGTGCAATGGAGGGAGAGAGGGAGCCATGTGAATGTCAGGGGGAAGAGTGTGATGGCCAAATATCAAGTGCAAAGTTCCTGCCCCGTTCTTTGGATGGAATACACAAAGAACAGCAACAGGTAGAAGGCATTACGGCTGGAGCAGAAAGAAGGAGAGAAGAGGTGGTCAGGGATAAGGTCAGAGATGTAAGACAGAGAGAGATATGTTTTTGCAGATACTGTGTATTTCTCTGCTTTGCTTTGGGTAAGATAAGATAAAATTCAAGAATTTTAGCAAAGGAGGAACTTAATTTCCCTTATGTAAAATATAAACAATGATATTTATATTTTTAAAAATCTCCCTAAGGGAAATTTTCCTGGGAACAAAGTAGATGCTGGCTAATTAATTAGGAGGGAAGAAATGAAGTCGGCTTGAACTAAGATGAATGTTGAAGGTTGTAAGTAGTAAATTCTGGAGATAGAGCCCACAGCATTTGCTAACAGATCAGACATGTCCTGTGAGAAGAAGAAACGTATCAAGGATTCTTTAAGTGACCTTTCTCCTTTTATTGTATTATTAAATTCACATTAGAAAAATGCACATATTCAACAGAATTATTTTTATAATGAACACACCTTTCGGCTATGAAATTCTGACCTTCCGGAAGGGCAAGTGAGAATTCGCTTTCAGAAATACACAAATGAAAACACAAGTGTGCCCTTAACAGTGGAAATCAAAGTTTAAATGTTAAATGATGGTGGTTGAGCCACTTTAAGGCATTAGGTATACTGATTTTTCTTCAACACTTTACTTAAACAAAGTATCACAAATAACTGATACATGTATAATAAGTTGTTCAACAACATTTTATTTATTGGAATTCAATGACTGGTTATTGTATTACATTTTATTACTTAACTCAAAAAGAGCTTACAAAATACACCATGTAGAACGCAGTACCAATTCATGTTATGCTACAGGGTTACTCAATTTCAGTCCTATTGACGTTTGGAACCAAATAATTCTTTGCTCTGGGGCTCCCCTTTTCATTATAGAAAATTTAGCAGCATGGCTGGCCTCTATGTACTGGATAACAATAAACCCCACCCTCAGTTGTGGCGGCAAAATGCTCCCCATCATGAGAAACTTTTGTTAAAGTTGTAACAAATTAATTTTTTTTTTTTTTTTTTTTTGGAGATGGAGTCTCCCTCTGTCGCCCAGGCTGGAGTGCAGTGGCATGATCTTGGCTCACTGCAACCTCTGCCTCCTGGGTTCAAGCGATTCTCCTGCCTCAGCCTGCCAAGTAGCTCAGCCTACAGGCGCGTGCCACCACACTTGGCTTATTTTATGTATTTTTAGTAGAGACGGGGTTTCACCATGTTAGCCAGGATGGTCTCGATCTCCTGACCTTGTGATCCACCTGCCTCGGCCTCCCAAAGTGCTGAGATTACAGGTGTAAGCCACCGTGCCTGGCCACAAATTAAACTTTTATTCTAAGATAATTAAAGCAGTGGCCAATGTTTGTAGAAAACACACTGGCAGACATTCTATTAGGTGTGTTAATGGCATAATCTCATTTATTAACCATAGCCATACAATAATCTAATTTATTAACTATAGCCGTTCAAACTGTTCTATCAGTTTACAGAGGAAAAAATTGCAATTTAGATATTGAATAACTTTCCCAAAGTCTCAAAACAAAAGAGTGGAGGAAACAGGACAATTCTGGAACTTTGGGATCCTCCTTAGATTTCCTCACATAACAGGACTCTGAACCCAGATTTATAAATCCGTCTCTGTGATTTTAAAATATGCAGTGAATTTAATTAAAGGATCATAATTTAATTACTTAACATTTCATCAGAAGAAAATGGTTTGGTTTAATAAATACTTTCATTTTTCACCTTTTAAAACTTTTTAATTCATATATGTACAAACTAATTTGTAAAATATATTGCTAGCAATCCAATTGCATCATTATTAATATTCTCGAGTTTACATTTAACCAATAAATTACATGATAACAATTTTGTAAATAGCTAAGTTTATTTATTCATTTATTTGTTTATTTATTTATTTTGCAGTGGGAAGATTTTTAATATATTTAAGCTGGATTTCATTAAAATATGTTTCCTCAGCTGTGTGAAGGGCAGTGAAGGAATGGGAGAAGGAGTAAAATGTGACAAAACTATGACAAAGGAGTTAGAAAAAACATTTCAGGAACAAAGAGAACTAATTAACTCAAACATACGGTTCATCTCACTCTGCTAAGAGCTAATTGTGTTTTACGCACTCCAACTGTTAAAAGTACTGTGGCATGGCTATTCATGTGAACGTAAATTGAAAAACAGTAAGAATTAAAATTTATAATGCATACTGTTTTTACTTAATAAAATCCTATCCTCCTAGCTCACATAGTGTTCCAGTATATTAAATTTTCTGGTTAATTTGAAATGCTTATTTGAAAATCTTCCTAAGGTATATTACTCTTTATTTTATCTTAATAAAAGTACTATGGCAAATACGCCAAAAATAAGTGACGTTCTTTTAGTGTTTCAGAAATATCAGCAGTTAACAAATAGTTACTGCTTAATTCTGTTTTATGCAAAATGTGCAGAAAAATATACCAAATTTTATGTATTCTTCTGGTATCTCTATAAGTGTATTATTTTGTATATGTTTTAAAATTTTTGTGAACCACTCTCTCAAGTATATATTTTAGAATATAAGGAAGAGAGAATAGTTGAGTTTTTATTGAGATCTACACAATTATACAAACTCTACTTAAAACAAAATATTTAAAATTGAAAATAATTCTTTCAAGGCAAAACTTTAAGAAGCAGAAACATTTTTAAAATGAAAATTTTTTAAATTAGAAATTAAAATTTTTAAAAATATATTTTTATTCTTTCCCAAAGTAAATAATTTGTTTTATAATCATATTTACTAGAGGGCATATTGTTGAAAGTTCTAAATGCATGTGTCTCCAGCTATCATCCTAAGTTCTGGTATTGAATAAAGGAAATCTACTTTTTATTCTCTAAAGAGGTGAATTTTTGCCTTAGGTGTCTGCCAGAGGCTCCTTACTCCATGATCTTCTCAAAATTGTTAGTCAAACCTCATCCCATGATCAGTGGTTTCAGACTTGAGTGTACATCAGAATCTCCCAAAGTTTCTGATTTAGCAGGTCTCAGGTGGGACCTGCGAGCCTGCATTTCTAACAGGTGGCAGGTAATATTGATGGTGCTGTCCAGCAAATACACTTTTAGAGGCTCTGTACTTGAAGGAATTTTCTCTGAAAATACAAACTCTGATTAGTATCATATTCTCAGAGATCTCAGTACTAACCATTTAAGTGTAGTATGGACAGTTTAGCATTTAATTATACGTTTTAAAATTATTCTCAACTCTTATTTAATGTCAAAATTCAGTAAAGATAAAAATAATCCTATTTATTTTGTATTGTCCAGAGTTTCACGTCCTCTGCCCCTCATGCTATTTAGATAGTAAGCAGGTGTGATAGAAATATGAGAAATGTACAAAGGAGTTTTGAATTCACTAGGACCTCATTGATGTATTATGTTATTTGGATGATTTATTTTTATGTCACATGTTTATATTCTGAAAATAAATAAGAGATAAAATAAAAAGTTAATTCAAGAAAATCATCTTGGGACAAAAAGCTCAAAACGTCAAATCCAATCCTATTTCTACCGATAGTTTTATGACTGAGCAACATGAAAGTATCATCAGCCTGTACCAATGCAGGTTTGTGGTTTGTTTTTAAAGTTATTATCGTACAGTTTAAAACCTACTCCTAAAATTAGACCTCAGTTTAATCCAATAGGTCTAAATTTAGGAGTAGGTTTTAAGTTGTGCAATAATACCTTAAAAATAAAATACCCACATTATTTTCTTACCCACTGATGATACTTCATGTTATCCTGGAATCTACAGTGGTTTGTGTACAAAAGACAGTGGAGATTTCAAGCCCTATCTTTAACAGAGGGCTACTGATTTCAAGCCCTATCTTTAAGAGAGGGCTACTTTATACCATCCCAAGACAAAATAGCATGAAAAAAAATCCAGGATGCGATACCTTTGCAGAAGAACTAATGCATCCCTACATGCCTATATTTCTTATGTTTGGTGCTATGTGCCTAGTTAATGATAACTAGTGTTTCATTGTGGGTTTTCAATGTACTCGTATCAAAGTATCAAATCTCTCAACTATATATGAACTATCCATAACATTATAAAAATATTAAATATAATTAAAGAGTAATCTATAATTTAAATAAACCTATGATGCTGAGGACAAGAAAAAGTTTTATCCACAGATTTTAATATAAACCACAATGTGTATTTTGTTCTGTAGAATTAATGAATATACACCACTGTTTATTATCCATTTGTTTTATTGATTTAATAAATAGGGATTCTAAATTGGACTTTGAAGAGTTATTTCTTTTCTTTAATAAAAGAGTTGCATTTCAGTACTTTTTATTTCCCTTAATAATGTTAATGCCCATGACATTTAATAAATCATATAAATTAGTATAAAATGTATTATCCACACTTCTTTATTTTTGTAAGTCTAACCTGGCTGTTGTATGTGCTGGGAGAATATACTGGTATCACAATTCTTTTAGAACACTTCAGAATAATTTTTGTTTACTTTAACAGAGTAGTAGTAAGCTGGAACCAAAGTCTGTTTTAGCATTTAAATTTTATATTAGAGTTTTAATCTCTCTGTGGATGACAAATCCATTTTTCTTTGATCAACAGAAACATTAAAAAAAAAACACCAGCAGCAGCATACATAAAAGCAAATAAACCTACAAAAAGCCCAGCCCCTCTTTGTCACAATTCTATTTTGTCACCTCAGCACATTTGCTACATTTTTTTATGTAATAAAGAGGAACAAGTGTGCTAATTACAAAACCATCAGGAATCTATAAACATGCTTTCCACTACTTCTCCACTCCTTTGATTCAATTCAAAATGGTAACTATTAATCTTTGTGGTGTCTCAAAGGCACAGCTAAGTATTCAGCAGGAAAACATACCTGCAAATGGGTTTACAGAATGGATTTGCACATGAACTGTGCCCTTTAATACCTGTATACACATAAGAAAGTTTCTTAATTTCTCTGTCTCAGTTTCTTCATCTGTAAAGTGTAAATTTTTTTAATTATACTTTAAGTTCTAGGGTACATGTGCACAACGTGCAGATTTGTTACATATGTATACATGTGCCATGTTGGCGTGCTGCACCCGTTAACTCATCATTTACATTAGGTATATCTCCTAATGCTATCCCTCCTCCCTCCTCCCTCCCCCCACCCCACGACAGGCCCCAGTGTGTGATGTTCCTCTTCCTGTGTCCAAGTGTTCTCATTGTTCAATTCCCACCCATGAGTGAGAACATGCAGTGTTTGGTTTTCTGTCCTTGTGATGGTTTGCTGAGAATGATGGTTTCCAGCTTCATCCATGTCCCTACAAAGGACCTGAACTCATCCTTTTTGATGGCTGCATAGTATACCATGGTGTATATGTGCCACATTTTCTTCATCCAGTCTATCATTGATGGACATTTGGGTTGGTTCCAAGTCTTTGCTATTGTGAATAGTGCTGCAATCCCCTTATACAAAAATTAATTCAAGATGGATTAAAGACTTAAATGTTAGACTAAAATCATAAAAACCCTAGAAGAAACCCTAGGCAATACCATTCAGGACATAGGCATGGGCAAGGACTTCATGTCTAAAACACCAAAAGCAATGGCAACCAAAGCCAAAATTGACAAATGGGATCTAATTAAACTAAAGAGCTTCTGCACAGCAAAAGAAACTACTATAAGAGTGAACAGGCAACCTAAAGAATGGGAGAAAATTTTTGCAATCTACTCATCTGACAAAGGGCTAATTTCCAGAATCTACAAAGAACTCAAGAAAATTTACAAGAAAAAAACAACCCCATCAAAAAGTGGGTGAAGGAACAGACACTTCTCAAAAGAAGACATTTATGCAGCCAACAGACACATGAAAAGATGCTCACCATCACTGGCCATCAGAGAAATGCAAATCAAAACCACAATGAGATACCATCTCACACCAGTTAAAATGGCGTTCATTAAAAAGTCAGGAAACAACAGGTGCTGGAGAGGATGTGGAGAAATAGGAACACTTTTACACTGTTGGTGGGACTGTAAACTAGTTCAGCTACACTAGTTCAACAGTGTGGCGATTCCTCAAGGACCTAGAACTGGAAATACCATTTGTCCCAGCCATCCCATTACTGGGGATATACCCAAAGATTATAAATCATGCTGCTATAAAGACAAGTGTAAATATTTTTTAAACTACAGTTGTCCCTTGAACAATGTGGGGGGTGGGGTGCCGGCCCCATACGCAGTTGAAAATTCATGTATAACTTATTTTTTGAGATGGAGTCCAGCTCTGTCGCCCAGACGAGTGCAGTGGCGAAATCTCGGCTCACTGTAACCTCCGTCTGCCGGGTTCAAGCGATTTTCCTGCCTCAGCCTCCCCAGTAGCTGGGATTACAGGTATGGGCCATCATTCCCCACTAACTTTTGCTTTTAGTAGAGACGGGGTTTCGCCGTGTTGGCCAGGTTGGTCTCAAATATGTTACACATATTATATACCATATCCTTACAATAAAATAAGCTAGAGAAAAGAAAATGTCTTTAAGAAAACCATAAGAAAGAAAAAATACATTTTCAGTACTGTACTGTATTTGATACCACAAGTTTATGTTTGTTAGAAGATGAATCATCTGTCTGAAATGGCAGGAAACCGCAGCTGCAGACCTCAATCTACAGTACATATCAAGTAATTCAACTTTTCTTGTAATGTCATGACTTTCCTCTCCTTTCTGGGAGCACTTCCAGCATCACTAGTGGCACTTTGTATGGGTCTCACGATGTTATTCAAAGTTTACGGTAACACACCAAATGTTATGAAGAATATACAAGATCCATGAACGATCACTTTAACTGCATTGTGCAATTTACTGGAGTGAGGAGCTGCTCACACAGAGATGATTAGCGTCACACGGCATTTCAGCAGATACAGCACTTAAAATCACAGGTGGTGGCGACAAAATTATGACAGTAGTACAGTATGTAAGACAGTTAATGTTATCCACTATAGTTGAATATCGCATCTTTACATTTGTCTGGATATTTCTCAACTGTGAATATCATCATGTAGGGTCTCTAAGTGCATACCTAAGTTTTGACAAAATTTAACTTTTTATGATAGATTTGTATATACTTTATGGCAGTAAGTGATAAAATAGACTAGTCTTAGATTGGTGCAAAAGTAATTGCACCAGCCTAATATTTGCATACATCTTAGGCATTTATGACATATCTAGCATTTTCCTTAATTTTTTTGATGTTTCTATACTGCAGAGTTCACCTTCGAGGTTTTTCAAATTGTCACCAATCTCTAAAAATTTTTCCAACATATTTATTGAAAAAAACACTATCAGTGGATGCATGCAGTTCAAACTTGAGTTGTTTTAGAGTCATCCGTACCTGTTAAGTTTCAAGCATAACTTCTCAACTCTGCTTCTCTAATGAGGCAGCATCTGCCACTCCATTATTGTGCTCCACAGTACTCTTGTACAAATCGCTCCCACTGCTGTTATCAAACTTTATTGTAAAGATGTATTTCCTACCCGCTTGCCTCTAAAAACAAACAAACAAAAATCTTTAAGAGTAGGATCAGTGTTTAATTCTTCGTAACTCTACTACCCAGCTTCCAGCCCTTAGAACCTGCTGACGCAAAGTAGGCACTCAATATTTATTTAATGAGTAAAGTAACTTTTGGTGATAAAATTTGTAACTTTCACTAATTTGTAGTACATGCAGCCTTGTTATCTGGAATCTTGTAAAGCATTGTTAAAGAGTCTATTGGCATAGTCAGTGTGGTGTTACAACTAAATCAGGAACATATGGTAAAGCGGAGTGACCAACCCATGTCTAAAAAATAACCTTGAATTAATGCATATAATAAACTAGACACAATGTGATTTTTGTTCTCCCTGAAATATCATTATAGCACTTAGTGTAATCTCATTTTCATATTTAGTAACATAATTGTGTGACTTGGCCTGGAAGAATGTAATTTTAGAACGTCTAACGTATGTGAATCAGGAAAATCTTGGAAGAATCTGCATTGCCATCTAAGCTTCTCTTCTGTCCTGTAAATTGATATAGGAAAACATGTGTTTTTGTTTCCAGAAAGTAAAAGAGTTAAAATGGCAAATTAGCCATGATTAATGAACTGAACAAAATCAAAAGATCTGATAATCTTTTACTTAAAGAGCTTATACTAGTAGAAATGTGTCTACAAATGACATGTTTAATGGACAAGGCTTTAAAGAAATGTCTTATCTACATGTAAAGAAGCATCTTTATTTGAAATAATTATTTTCCAATTGGAATAATATATAAAAATAGAATTGTTCCTCCCCTCCAATGATGCCAAGTCCAAGCTGATATTGAAGAAGTCGTATTTTGCTTAATGACTTAAAATGATCAAGACACTCTAAAGTTACTGTGCAGTCTTTGCTGGCTTAAATTCAAATATTGATCCACTCACCAAGTTTCATCATTTCAGTAGATTAGAAATAGAAACCAGGTTTTGACTTACAAATTAAATTCATGTCAGCATTAACCAATTATTTTAATCTAGAATACATATGTTACATTAACTAAAAGGCAGTGACTCTAAGTAAAATTAATGATAATAGTTAATACCTCTATATTAATTTACATAAGTGCAAAGCTCCTCAATGTCGTAAGTGTCAGAGCTGGATTCAAATTAAGTCTCCTGATTCTAAATTCTTTGCTCTTTTCACACCATAAGATTGCCTACTCTAACAAACTTGGTTCTTTGTATCCCTACACCTCTCTTTATGTGTTCTTTTGCTTTATTTGTGCTTCTTCCCAAATCATCATTTTTAATGTAGATACAACTATTGTGATGCCCAGCCAGTTCTGTACAGATTCTGGCTTCAAATTTCATCTGGTCTGTTCATTCCTTCGCTTCCTTCCATTCTTAGCAATGTGACAATAAATAAATCATTAAATGGATAACCTGATAAATTAACCACTACTAAATTGCCATATTCCATGAAATTAATTCAGAGCAATAAATCTTGATGATATTGAGATTTTTAGTAGTAGTAGTAGTATAGGCTTTTTGCTTACCACAGTCAGTCTTTAGACAAATCTTGAATTACACTATATAGAGAAAGGAGGCCTTTCATAATTGTACAAGTCGTTGATTCCCTCCTTGCAATGTTAGAATTTTCCCGTTCTTGTTGTTAGTTACCATTATCAAAGGTTACATTGCTATCCTCATCTTATATTTTTCAACTGTCAAAGATGCTTAATAGGTAGTGTATCATCAAACCAAAATATATTTCTACATAGCAAAAATGGAGAAAGACTATAATCTATTGAGCACAGATAAAAATGTGTAGCTCAACCTGACAACATCAATTCCAACATTGTAAGGAAACAGAGTTTCTGATTTCTGGTGTATCTTGGTCATGCCAATTTGATCATTTTTTAAAAATGAATCATGGTAATGATTTTTGGACATAGAAGGACAAGCTAGACAGTTTCTAAAATACATTTTTTTATTCTTTTTGTTTCATCACCCAAAAAATAAAGGAAACAATAAAAACCCAAATAAGCCAAAAATGCTGCATGCTCTGATTAAGAATTTTTGTAATTTGTTAAGTTCTCCAATAATTCAATACAAAATAATTTGCACATATTTTACATCAGAACAATCCTGTCCCTGTGAATTTCATTTATACCTGAGAATCATTTGTTTATCCCTGGTATTCTCCAAAGAGATTAAATGATAGCAAATATTAGTGTCTCTAGACTTTTATTCCAACATGAAGACTGCTGTCTTGAGTTTCAGGACAAATAAATGGCTAGGAAGATGAGACAGTGTATAAAATAATGGGTTCCAAACAAGAAATACCTATGGCCATAAAGAGAGAAGCAGATGGTGTGCTTCAGAATACTCCAAATAACAAAGAACCTACTATTTTGTGTGGATCCCTAAAACCTGGTCTTAAAACCTGTTATAAGTGAAACACTCCTGTGTAGGGCTCTTTTATCATTAGACTGCAAAAGAATTAGGCCTTCCTGACAAGATGAAGGTGAGTTCTTAAATTATGTTGATACTTTGTTGTCAAAATCCTGAGTGGAGTTAAAAGACATGTAAATTAAAGTTGACAAAAATACAATAAAGAGCCCCAAACAACAAACAGTCATCAGCGTTTCTTGCCTCCAGGACTTCTTTGGCTTTCCCCTCCTGCTTTCCCTTATTGCTTCTGTGGCAGCTCCATCTGCTCCATCTGTTAGGGTTCACTTAACACTGTAGTGCTTGTTGGTTTAAGAAAAAGCATGCCAAACTAAAGGCTCCCAATAAGTGATTTTCTGCTTAAAATGTAAGGTAATTTGTAGAGCCATCAAAACACAAATGTGTTTCAACTCCTGTGTGTGTGTGCACATATATTATTAGACAATGTATTCTAGAAGCGAAATTGCATGGCTGGTCAAAAAATCGATGAGGCTTCTTGAAAAATTGTTAATAAAACATTCAAGAAAATGATTGGAAGACAGGTTAACTACTTAATAACTAACTTTTTAGGTCCACTTTAATTGCGCTTACTTTGCTCACAATTAGTGTCCCGAAGGTAAACAAGCTACTATGAGAAAACATTGACCCTAATTGCTGTTTGGATAGAAAAATAAGTTGTATTTTACACTTCCCTGAGCTGATTTGCTGAAGTAATACGTCAGGGATTTTTTTTTTTCAAACTGTGTAATTAGTTTGTTCTCAGTGTAATGAAAAACACAGAAGAATGGCTTCCTAAAACTGAGGAAATAAATATTATCACTACGAGTAAAAACTTTGCATAATAGAATACTGACTTAGGAATCAGGACTTCTGAAATTTGTCACTACCAAAGTTACTTTGCTTCAGCAATAATAAGTTCTCTAGGTCTCACTTTCCTGAACTATAAAATGAGGACTTTGGTTTTAATCTCTAAAATACTGTCAAATTCTAAAATTATTTAAACCTACCTTAATGCAATTATGCTTCCTCAATTACGCTTCTCTTACCACCTTAAAGATCAGCTTCTCTCTCTCTTTTTTTTTTTTCTTACACTTTCCGAAAGCTAGTTTACAGAGTTCAGACTAACAGGGACAAGGAAAGGTAAGAGATGTGTTTTAGGAAAATGCAGATTAAAATTCAGATATTTTGTCATGGATTATCAGCTCTAATTTCACTAAAGTCTCAGTGTCTTTGCTAACTAAAAATTAAAATATTGGCCGGGCACGGTGGCTCACGCCTGTAATCCCAGCACTTTGGGAGGCTGAGGTGAGGATCACAAGGTCAGGAGATCGAGATCATCCTGGCCAACATGGTGAAACCTTGTGGCTACTAAAAATACAAAAATTAGCCGGGTGTGGTGGTGCATGCCTGTAATCCAAGCTACTCAGGATGCCGAGGCAGGAGAATCGCTTGAACCTGGGAGACGGAGGTTGCAGTGAGCCGAGATCGCCACCACTGTATTCCAGCCTGACGACAGAGCTAGACTCTGTCTCAAAAAAAGATAATACTAATGAATAATAAATAAATAAAAATATTTTTTAAATCCATGTATTAATAAAATGAGCTGAGAGACAATTTACTGAATGTGCAAGCAATGAGCAGATTCCTGTGTCAGTCCAATATGCAATTTGACTGTATACTCAAAAAATTTTAGAGTTGCATGCAATCCCAGAGTTCTTTAATTTTACAAGTATGTAAAGAGTTAGAGAATTTGAATGGTTTCTTCTATTATTTTACAGTTTTATTGAAGTATAATGTATTTACAATAAGCCTCTCGTTTTATAGAGTACAATTTTATGTTTTGACATATGTATATACCCATGAAAGCATCAGCAAATAGATAATTATCATATTCTTCACCCCCAAAGACTTCCTTGTGCCTCTTTGTATCCTCTCTTTTGTCCCTTCTTCCCCTCCTTCTCCATTCCCTGGCAATTATTGACCAGCTTTCTGGTTCTGTACATTAGTTTGTCTTTTATGTAATTTTATATAAATGTAAACATATAGTATATATCTTTATTCTGGCTTCTTTCACTCAGCATATTTATTCTGAGATTCATCGTATTGTTACAAGCTGGAGACAGTCTCCTAGTGGATTTGTATGTCTTATTTTTTGCATGTCTTAGGAGCAGAATCACTAACTGCCTTTGTTCTGGATTGTCTTTGCAAGGATGTTTGTATAGGGAACACACTTTGAAGATATAGTGTCTCTCTCCAGAGCAAAGAGTATGTTTATTTACTGTTCAGTATGATAAATATATTGTCTTCCTTCAGGGCAAAGGTTAAGCAGCCTTATTGCCTAGTATAAAAAAAAAATGAGGGTTTAAACTTGGGATCCCTTTCCGGCATTCTTTTCATAATGCCCTGTTGGAACTGGGGCTCGGGGAACCCATATTATTCTGGCTACTGCTATCGTGTGTGAGAAAGTTCTGTCTCTGACCCAGGAGACCTGTGTCTTCTGCCAGAGTCTATGAAATTGTGACAGACTAACTTGTTAACTTGCAAATCAGGTAAAATCTCAGATCCCTCACAGTTCTTGACAATTGTTTCATTTCATTTTATTACTATTAATCAACTTTGTGGATATACCTCAATTTATTAATCCATTCATCACTCAACAGGCTAACATCACTTGATGAATTGGGCTATTCCCAGTTTTGGGGCATTACAAAAATAAAGTTTTTGTGAACATTCACATACAAGTATTTGTAAAAACTGTACATTCACTTTTCTTTGGTAAATAACTAGATGTTGAGTGGCTGGGTCATATTGAGATATATGGTTATATGTTTAAGAAACTGCCATAAAGTTTTACAAAGTGATTGCATCATTTTACATTCCCACCAATATTCTATGAGGTTGCATCACAATCTCACCAATATTGGTTTAGTTGGTCTTTTACATTTCAACTGTCCTAATAGGTATGTAATGGCATTTCATTATGGCTTTAATTTCCATCTGACTGTTTAAATGTTTTGCCCATTTTTGAGTTATTTTCTTATTATTAAATTTTGAGATATCTTGTATATGCTAGATACACACAAAACCATAATAAGGAATGTAATTTACAGTTATTTTCTTCCAGTCTATGGTTTGTCTTCGCATACTTTCAGAATAGTGTTTGAAAAAGAATATTTTAATTTTGATGAAGTAAAATGTATCTGTTTATAAGTGGGTATGCTTTTAATATCGCATTTAAGAAATCTTTTGACTAACAAAGGACATAAACATTTCCTTCTATGTTTTCTTCTATATGTTTTATAGTTTAATGCTTTATATTTAAGTCTATGATCTACTTGGAGGTAATTTTTATATGTGGTACAAGGAATGGATAGAAGTTCCTTTTTTGCATATAGATATCCAATTTTTCCAGCATAATTTCTTGAAAAGATAATTCTTCCCCCACCAAATTGCCATTGCATCTTTGTCAGCCATGATCATGTGCATATGTCTGCTTCTGGAGGCTTTTTTCTGTTCCATTGAACCATTTGCCTAACTACAATACTACACTGCCTATGTAGCTTTAAAATAAGTATTGAAATAAGGTAGTAGTATTCTGACAATTTTTGTTTGGCTTTTGCAAAGTTGTTTCGGCTCTTCTAGAGCATTTACATTCTCAAATAAATTTTTAATCACCTTGTCAAATTCTACTCTATGCTAACATACCAAAAAAAGGCCTACTGTATTTCTAGTAGGGTTACACTTAATTTATAGACTAATTTGCTGAGGATATGTATCTCTAAAATATTGAGTATTGCAATCCAAGAACATGCTTTGTCTTCCTTTAATTTAAATATTCTTTAATTTTTCTCAGTAATGGTTTACAGTTTCTAGTGTATAGGTTTTATGCATCTTTTGCCAAATTTATCCTAGGTATTTCATATTTTTGTTCCTCTGTTAAATTGTATTTCTTTTGATTTCCAAGTTCCATTGCTGGCAGAAAATACTATGGTTAACAGTAAGGTATTATATATTGCAGAATAGCTAGAGGAGAGGCATTTGAATGTTCTTACCACAAAGAAATGATAAATGTATGAGGCGATGGATATGGTAACTACACTGATTTAATCATTAGACAACATAGATGTGTATTGAATTGTCAAATTGTACCCCATAACTGTATATAATTATAGTATGTCAAAATTGTAATATGACAAAAGAGAGCTAATATTGACTAGGTACAGATATATAATTATTTTACTGGTATTTTGCAGAAACTTCAGAACTGAGATCTTGCTACACTTACTCATTTAAGTTAATTCTTATAGAAAAAAAGGGCAAAGAAAATGTAGACAGTGATATTTATGTAACCATTCTCACATTAATTAGTGTACAAGACGGTTTCTAAATATTCATAATTAGTGAAAAATTTTTATAAACATATCCTAAATAATCACAGGTGTGCTTCTGTAACATTATTTAGAATAAGCATTTAGTAGAGTGATAGGAATTGTTATCCAGGTTACATTTAGAAAACAGTTTAGAATATTTGTATGTAGAGTGATTGTTGATATAATTGGATTTAAACCTACAATTTGCTATTTGTTTTTTGTCTCATTTGTTTCTTCGTTTTCTTTTTCTTCTTTTTTATGCATTCTTTTGGATCGAGTATTCTTTTTTTTATTTTTTTATGTTTATTTTTTTATTTTTTTATTATACTTTAAGTTTTAGGGTACATGTGGACATTGTGCAGGTTAGTTACATATGTATACATGTGCCATGCTGGTGCGCTGCACCCACTAACTCGTCATCTAGCATTAGGTATATCTCCCAATGCTATCCCTCCCCCCTCCCCCCACCCCACCACAGTCCCCAGAGTGTGATATTCCCCTTCCTGTGTCCATGTGATCTCATTGTTCAATTCCCACCTATAAGTGAGAATATGCGGTGTTTGGTTTTTTGTTCTTGCGATAGTTTACTGAGAATGATGATTTCCAATTTCATCCATGTCCCTACAAAGGACATGAACTCATCCTTTTTTATGGCTGCATAGTATTCCATGGTGTATATATGCCACATTTTCTTAATCCAGTCTATCATTGTTGGACATTTGGGTTGGTTCCAAGTCTTTGCTATTGCGAATAATGCCGCAATAAACATACGTGTGCATGTGTCTTTATAGCAGCATGATTTATAGTCCTTTGGGTATATACCCAGTAATGGGATGGCTGGGTCAAATAATAATAGCTATCTATGACAAACCCACAGCCAATATCATACTGAATGGGAAAAAACTGGAAGCATTCCCTTTGAAAACTGGCACAAGACAGGGATGCCCTCTCTCACCACTCCTATTCAACATAGTGTTGGAAGTTCTGGCCAGGGCAATTAGGCAGGAGAAGGAAATAAAGGGCATTCAATTAGGAAAAGAGGAAGCCAAATTGTCCCTGTTTGCAGATGACATGATTGTATATCTAGAAAACCTCATTGTCTCAGCCCAAAATCTCCTTAAGCTGCTAAGCAACTTCAGCAAAGTCTCAGGATACAAAATCAATGTACAAAAATCACAAACATTCTTATACACCAACAACAGACAAACAGAGAGCCAAATCATGAGTGAACTCCCATTCACAATTGCTTCAAAGAGAATAAAATACCTAGGAATCCAACTTACAAGGGATGTGAAGGACCTCTTCAAGGAGAACTACAAACCACTGCTCAAGGAAATAAAAGAGGATACAACAAATGGAAGAACATTCCATGTTCATGGGTAGGAAGAATCAATATCGTGAAAATGGCCATACTGCCCAAGGTCATTTACAGATTCAATGCCATCCCCATCAAGCTACCAATGACTTTCTTCACAGAATTGGAAAAAACTACTTTAAAGTTCATATGGAACCAAAAAAGACCCCCCATTGCTTTATTTGTGATAGCACAAAACTATCATAAAAACTCAAATGTCTATCAACAGTTAAATGGTTAAGCAAGTTGCGGTATATCTTAACAGAGGAATGCCATTCTGTAAAACAAGAAATAAGCTATTGATACAATATGGGTAAATTTCAAAATCAGGTCATACACAAAAGACTATCCTGTATGGTTCTGCTTATATGAAATCTAGAAAAGCAAAGCTATGATGACAGAGGACAAATCAGTGCTGCTTGGGTCTGGTAACTGCGGAAGAGATTGACTGCAAACGGGCATAGGAGACCTTTTGAGATAATGTAAATGTTTTGTAATATACTGTGGTCGTGTATACAAAACCGCACCGAATTACCAAAACTCATTACATTGCATAGTTAAAATGAGTGGATTTTATTGTATGTAATGTACAACTCAGTGAATCTGGGAGTGGAGGATAGTGAAGGAGAGGGAAAGGGAGAGGAAGAGAAAAAGAGAGACAGAGACAAAGAGACAGAGAAAGGGAGAGAGAGAGGTGGAGGAAGATGAAGAAGAGAAGGAGGAGAAGGAGGAGGAAGGGGGAGGAAGGAAGAGGAGGAGGACGAAGAGGAGGGGGAAGAGGAGGACTATTTACGGGCTAAGACCTAAACTAGATTAGATCATGAAAAGGGTCCAACTCTTGATAAGTAACTCCTTCCGAGGTACCAAAAAGTCTATCTGACAGTGAAAAATGAATGTATAATAAGGTAGTACCAGGGCTAGCCAAAGTAGAAAACAAGTGCACTTTTATCCATTTGTCTTGGCAGCAGAAAACGCCAAAAAGTATACTAAGAAGGCTGCTGCTATCCAAATTCCACGTGAATTCCTCTCATTGGTAGGACTCATTTGGCATACAGAAAACTTTGCTGCTCAGGAATCTGGCATATACAATTTTTAGTTTGATAGTCTCTAAGTGTAAGGAAGAACACTAAAAGAGAGTGGAGTGGAAATTGAATAAGCCAGTAAATACTATCCACTAAAATGTCACTTGGTTTCTCTTATTGATTTGTAGGGATTCTTTATATGTATTCATAATAATCTTCATCAGTATTTCTTGCCATATTTATTTCCATATTCTCTGTATTGTTTGATAAATAAAAGATCTTAATGTGGTTATGCTTATCAAAGTACTTCTTATTTCTTTCTCTCTTTTTTTTTTTTTTTTTTTTTTTTTTTTTTTTTTTTTTTTTTTTTTTGAGACAGAGTCTCTCTCTGTAGCCCACGCTGGAGTGCAGTGGCACGATCTCAGCTCACTGCAACCTCTGCCTCGTGAGTTCAAGCAATTCTCCTGCCTCAGCCTCCCAGGTAGCTGGGACTACAGGCACCCGCCACCATGCCCGGCTAATTTTTTGTATTTTTAGTAGAGACGGAGTTTCATCCTGTTAGCCAGGATGGTCTCAATCTCCTCACCTCGTGATCCGCCCTTCTCAACCTCCCAAACTTATTTCTGATTGTTATAACATTTTATAGGCAATCTTTTACTATCCCGTGTTCATAAAACTGTTATTCTCTATTGTCCTCAAGTTTTATATTTTTGACATTTACATTTAAATAATAATTCACCTAGAATTGATTAATTTGCATGTGATTTGAAGTACGGACCAAATTTCATGGAAAATCAATTGTCACTATTTATTAAATATCCATTTCCCCCCACTGCCTTCAAACCCACTTCTGTCACTTTAACATGGCTTGTTAATATGACACTTCATGCTGCTCCCCAACTTGTTCTTTCTCAGAAATATCTTAGCTATACTTGGCCCTCTGTCATTTTACATAAATTTTAGAATTTGACAATTTAGTTTGTTAAAAATCTAAAACTTATAAAATCTTGTAAATGTTAATGATATTAAATCTATAGATCAATTTAGAGACAACTGGCATTCTTAAAATATTGCATCTTCCAAAGAGTGAACATGGTATATTTCTCTAATTATTTTTGTCTTTTCAGTGTATTTCAACAACATGTTTTTTTTCATAAATGTCTTAAAGACTTTTGGTTAGCTTTATTTCTAGTTGTACTGTATTTTGATATTTTTACAAATATTTCTTTTGAAACTATACTTAATTTTCAAACTGCAATTTCTTTTTTAATAATGATTTTGTATTTAACGGTAATGACAAAATCATTAGTTCTATTTATTAATCTCTCTAGTTTCTTCTGTGTTTAGTATATGAGAAATTATATCATCTGAGAATACTGTTTTGTGTTTCTTCCTTTTCTTTTCAAATACGTATTTTGTTTGATATTCAATTAGATAAATTTTTATATTTTGTCTCAGCTATTTTTTGTTATCCCCATTGGCTCTAAAAATTAATGTCTTGTTTTTCTTCTGAAAGTTCATAAGTTTCATTCCTTGGATTTTTTTCTGTGAAAAACTTTGAAACCTAACTTGAAGACAGGCTTCTCTTAAAGACTCTGAACTTGCTTATTTTTAGGTTCTGTAGGGCACTATGAAGTGGAAGGAAGTACTTTTAGCTAAAATTTTACCTGTTTTGTTTGTTTTTTAAGAGCACTCAGAAAAAGTTATTCCAACTAGAGGACTCCCTTGTGGTTATGAATTACCAAGGAAGTATTGTTTTGTTTTAAATCTGCATTCAGCTCTTAGGTTCTTAAAGAAGCAGGATTATTTCGATTTTTTTTTTCATAAAGCCATAACCTTTTAGTGTCCCAGTTTATAGGAGTGGAGCTGTCTGCTGTTAGGTTCTTCACTGTGGAAAGGGTGATTTCTGCATTTTCTTTTCTTCTCCCTGTATCTTAGAAAGTAAAATCCAAGATCAGAACCCTAGCAAACACTCAACAGATAAATTAGAGCTCTACTATCTTAGTAACTCAATATCACATTTTCAAAGGGACTTGAAATATTTTTTTTTTTAGTCAGGAGGTCATTTAACTGTCCGAAGCTGCAGAAAATGGAAGTGCTTATTCTTTATATGACTGTGTAAATTCTGTATTTGAGAAGTTCAGGAAAAATCATTAATCAATTTTTAAATATCACTTGTAATATAAGATTAAGATTATTTTGGAAAGTTGGAAATTGTTATAAAAATTAATATGTTTACACATATAGTTATTTCCAATTCATTAGCTAGAAAGTTACCCATCTCTGATTCAAAAATAAACATATTCCCACTCTATTTAAAATTATACATAACACAAATATAGGAGATAAAAAGTATCAGAAGTTATTGAGAAATACAGATTAAGGAATTAATATTTTTGGCATTAGGAAACATTTTCTATCATGACCTCATTCAATGAGTATGAACCCAGTGGTACGCTACTTTTTCCTTCTCTAGAAAAAGCACTTAGATTCCAAAGCAGTATTTAAAAGGAAAAACATTATAAAATATCTCTTAGAAAATCTCCATCCTTTACATCTACACTTATATTTCCCACCATTAATTCATAATTCCTAATGACTATAATAATGAATGTTTAATATCAGTATGAACTCTGAACCTTAATTTCTTAAAGTTTAATTGAATGGCAGGTTTTAAATACATTCTTTGAATCTTGATGATGTATATTCTCTCTCTTGAAGCTTCTGCCTGGAACTTTTGCCCAACTTACTATTGGTGAGACTAACAACCTATGTGTAAGTTGTCTATTATGTGAATAATATTTAAACCCTCAAAACTAAGGTACTTATCAAAGATTTCTACTTGATCTTTCTTTCCAGATCTACTTGAGATATGTGACATTTTTTTAGAGACATAGAACAATGTATCCCAACAGCAAACACAGAAAGATTTTAGTTTATCAAACTACCAAATTATGCTGTACAACAGTTCAGATATTCTTGCCATTGGGACATGCTGTCTTTAGTATTTATTTTATTTTAAAACTGACTTCAAAGATCCATTTCAACATTAGTGCTTCTTTATAGATTTAACATTCTGTTTTATGACCTTTGATACAAATGTTGGGATAAGACATTGATGGAAAATATCGTTTAAATTTGAATATAACCTATGGGTGTCATTTCCTTAAGGGAGAACAAAGACCAAAAACTGTATCATTTCAGGTCATAGTTTAGTAACAAAAAGTTTATCTTACATATTTTTTAAACAGAAAGGAAATAAAAGTTGAGAAAATTTAAGCAGCCTATATGTAAGCTACTTGGTAGATTTTCCGTATCTCAGGGCAAGTGACAACAACAACTTTACTTCTTTCTAAATAAACAGGTTTGGGAAGTCAGAGCTTTTCAAGAAATTATTTAAAATAAAAAACAGACTCAGTGCCCCATATGCCAAACACATATTTGGTGAGGCTAGGTAAAATCTTCCATGAATATGTACTCCAATAAAACCTCAGGTCAACACACCAAAATAAAAAAGATAACAATTGTGCCCAAAGGTCCTTTGTATAAATGTATCCTGTAATATATAAAAGTTAACAGCATCTACTTCACAGGGAACTTTTTGGTGTTGTCTGTAAATTGATTTGATTTAAATTTCCAGGGCCACAGATCACTAAAAACTAAACTGAATGCATGTGTTTTTCCTGAAGCAAACTCCTGTGTGGAAGTGATGGAAAATATAGTTGGATGTTAAATCTAAATGTGTTATCAGGGAGTATGACACAAATTATGAGCCTGTTCAAGACGAAGCCCATTGTCTTATGACAGTTGCAAATACAGTAAACAATGAATTCATTATCATTACTGGATTTTAAGCCAGAGTAAACCTCTAATGTTCTGTAGTAAAACCAAGCAAAAGAAATCAACCATGCTATCTCTGGTAATACTTCTTTATTGAAATCCCTGAAATTGCATACCATTCATACTATAAACCACACTTACAAGGTTGGTGATTATGGCTCCTCTAGGGACAACAGTGAAGTATTACCACTATTTTCCATTTCGAAAGGAAATATAAATTGAAGGTCATGAACCAAATTTCTTTCCATTTTTTAGCAAAATGGGTATGGAGTTTAATATATGACAAAAGTACAGTAATTGTTTCATTTTCACTCTAAAGTGGGACGCTTTCTCCTCTGTATTCCATGTTCTAGCAACTACAAACTCCTGGAGGTGAAAGGTTAGCAATCATGGAGCTCAGCCTGGCTGCTCTCAAGCAGTGAATGTGTACACAATCTGTACTGGTTATGTGTCTATTCTCTCCTTCATGATCTTTAGGTAGGAGGATTCTGGAGGTTGAGGGTCAGCTCTTAAACTTCTCTAGCCATGTATTGCTGTGTAACAAAATACCTCAAAATTTAGCAGCTTAAAACAACAATCATTTTACTTATTTGCTCACAATTCTGCAACTTGAGCAGGGCTTATTGGGGACAGTTAATTTCTCCTTCATCAGCCAGCATAAGCTGGCCTGACTTGACCAAAGCCAGTCTCAACTCTTAGATGGCCTCACTTGCATGGTGGCCAAGTTGATACTAATGGTTGGGTGAAAGCCCAGCTAGAGGTGCTGAATAAGCCCTCAGTTCTCTTTCATGAGACCTCTCCATGTGGCTAGGCTGGGTTTCTTACAGCATCCTATTCTCAGAGTAGTTGAACTTGCATGATGGCACACTACCCTCAAAGTGTGAAAACAGATGTTGCCAACATTTGGCCTAAGCCAAAACCCAGAACCCCCAGAACTAGCAAAGTGTAACTTCTACCACATTATATTGCTTAGTTAACAGGTTCAGATTTAAGAAGAGGTAAACGCAGGTAAATTATACGAGGATGTAAATACAGTCATGCTCTGCATTACAACATTTCGGTCAATGATAGACCGCATATACAACAGTGGTCACAAAAGATTATAATACCGCATTTTTTACTTTACCTTTTTATGTTTAGACATGTTTAGATACACAAATATTTACCATTGTGTTAGAATTGCCAACAGTATTTAGCACAGTAACATGCTGTACAGGTTTGTAGCCCTAGAAGCATAGGCCTATACCATATAGCCTAGCTGTGTGGTAGGCTATATCATCTATGTTTGTGTAACTACACACTACAATGTGCTCACAATGACAAAATCACCTAGTGACACATTCTTCAGAATGTATCCCTATTGTTGAGCAATGCATAACTATAAAGCAACATAACAGATTACCATGTACCCCAGCACTATACACACAGATGGTACTATCAGAATAGTTCTTGTATGAATGAACTATAGAGCATTTAAGTCATCTAAATTCAATGTTTTATTACCTTGATGTTTAAGTTTTTCCTGGTGGTTAACTAAAATTTTCCCTTATTCAATTTGAGCATATTTTTCCAAATTGAAATTGCTATAGCTTAGCTAATAAATAGCCAACATCATCTTAATAAGGTATGCTTTTGTTTAAAGACAAGTGTTAGAGAATCATTTTCTCCCTATCTGAAAAACAAACTCATTTTACTGCCATGTGGAAAATAAGAAAAACAGTTAAATACTTGGCAAAGAGATATAATGACTTGTCCCTATGAGAATTTTGTGTTGATTTTTTTGAAAACAAACACAAGATGCCTAGAGTGTTTTCAGGATGCTTCTTAAGAAAGAGCCATGCACAGGAACAATTTCATTTCCTGATATGATGGAAATGATGAAATAGTTCTGATCTGCCCTAGGTATTTGAGATTTATTTCTCCAGAAAGGGGAAAAAAGGTAAATGTGCTTTCTTATAGACTGACTGTTATCATTGTTGTTGTCATTAAAGCTGTTTCTATTTATAAACAAAGTTCATAATAGGTGAATAGAATTTTTAAATTAGAAAACAAATTTATAGAATTATAAACCCATATTATGGTTTTGCAAAATCAGAACATCCTCTGATTCCCTCCTTTCCATGTTCATCTCACCATAGATCTGGTAAAAGATTCCTAAACTTTATGTTTTAACTGACAATTAGTCTTGGATGAAACAAAAAGCAAGATGGTAAATTAGCAAAATTCTTAACAGATAGTCCAGTGCCGTGCTGGAGTTAGCTTGTACCACTCTGTGAAAGCTGTTTGTGATCATCTCTTTCCAATCTGCATTTTAAAAAGTCATGTTGATAAGCACAATTAACCATCATAAGAATATTTACACCATGGCTTTTTTCTCTTTTTTTCCTTGTATTTATTTATTTGAAGAATCAGTTGTTAAATATTTACATTTACATCACTGATTCTAAGTCAGCTAGACTAACAGAACAAAAAGCAGGAAGTCAGGAACAGGCATTGGACAATGATTGACAGTCAGAGCCAACATTTCAGCTGAGACCTGAATGACAATTTGGAGAAGGCCATATACTCTAGTAGAAGAGTATTTCTGACAGCGGGTTAAATGTGGAAAATCCATAAGCCAGGAACAATTCTGGCATATTTGAATAACAGAAGCAGAGAGGAGGAATGGAATATGTTTATCAAGAGGACTGCATTACAAGAAAAGATTGGAAATGTAGACAGAAGCAAAATTATGTACACATTTACCAGAGAGTAAGGATTGGATTTTAAGAATATGTGCAATAGAGAGGACTTGGGATACTTTAAGCTGAGGACTGATACGAACATATTTATTTATGAAGAACAATCTGGCTTCTCTGTATCAAATGAGTTGAGGTTAGGCATGGGAAGAATAAAGTGAAAGAAAGTACACCAGTTACAAAAATATTGTATTACCTTAGAAGAGAAATAAGAGTAGTTTAGACCCAGTTGGTGGCATGGATATGGAGAAAACCAAAAAGATTTGCTTGTAGTTTAGAGGTTGTTTCTCTAGAATTTGATGATGGATTTGATGTGAGAAATAAAGAAAAACTCCCAAGCGTTCAGCCTACGTTTTTCATTGAATTGTGATACTGTTTACACAAGTGCAACAGTAGTGTTTTTATAATGGCAAACACTAAGAGAAAAAATATTAAAGATGTAGAAAAATGTCCTATTTTGAATATTCTATACTTGAGTTTTCTATTGCATACATAAAGAGAGATGTCAAGTATTAGTTGAATATGTGAGTACTGTGTCTCAAGGGAGAGTTCAAGGCTATTGACATAATTTGGAAACTTATCAGCACATACATATTTAAAAGCCCACAACTATTGGAATTATATCATGTTAAGGGAAGAAAGAGAAAATCATCCAGAGCAGATGCTTATAACACTCCAATATCTAGAAGTGAGGCAGAGAAGCCCATAAGGGAAAGTGAGATGTGGAACTAGAGATAAAAGAAAAAATAAAAGCATTCATCGTCACTGAAGCCAAGCAGAGAAAAGACTTATACAAAAAAATAATCAATATCACTTGATGCTACTGAGAATTCATAGATATGAGACCTGAGAAGTGGAGTGTGGGCTGCAGACAGGTGGCTGACTGGCAAAGGGAATTAAGGAATTGGACACAGGCTGAGGAGTCAACTCAATGTAGGTATTTTTCTACGAAGGAGAGCAGAGAAATGGAACATGTGGGATCAAGAGAAGAATTATCTTCAAAATAGGAGCTGCTGGCTCAAACTGATATATTAATGGGAATGAAATGATAGAGGGAAGATTCTCTTGATGATAAAAGGGAATACCCTGTTTTAGTATTCACTGTGAGTTCAGCCTCAACTACATTGCTGGTCAGTATATCCTCGTCATGCATTATCCAATTTCATTTATGAAAAAGTAGCCTCGGCCTACAGGTTTTACTAGCCCAGTTTTATAAATGCAAAAATTAAATCTGAGAGTTATTAAAAAATTTATTTTTTAACACACACATAGTCATTCTTAAAATATTACTTAATTTATGTTATATTCTAAGTAAGATGTTTAGCAATTAGTGATCTCAGAATGAATATTGTACAAAAAGAAATGAATCTAGCAATTTAACACTAGGTCAGTCTATTGCCAAACTTTATGATTTTTTTCCTGATACCATACTCTAAAGCATTCGTCCCAGTTTGGTTGAGACAATTTGAATTATAGCCTACTGGTCCAACATAATTATTAATAGCACCTAATTTTACCTTTAAGTGTTTTGGGTTAGCAATGAATCTTATAGTCATTATATTAAAAAATCTAAATTGGGTGTACCCATTGACCATCTCTTGTTTACATATTACTATATCTCATTGATGTTATTTCTAACTCATCAACATTAGCAATTCATTTATTAAAAACATGTCATTTTTCAAATTTGTAATATTCACCAGTAGCAAAACATTTATTAAATAGATTCTATAATATAATCACTAAACTATTCTTCACAGAATTAGAAAAACAATCCTAAAATTTGTATGGGAAAACAAAAGACCCTGAGTAGACAAAACAATCTTGAGCAAAAATAACAAAGCAGGGGAGGCATCACACTAGCTGACTTCAAAATATACTCTAAAACTACAACAGTCAAAACAGTATGATATTGGCATTTAAAAACAAAACAAAACATATAGACCAATAAAACAGCATAGAGAACTCAGAAATAAATTCATACATTTACAGCTAATTTATTTTTGACAAAGGTGCCAAGAACACATAATGAGGAAAAAAGAGTCTCTTCAATAGTGTGGGAAAACTGGATATCCACATGCAGAAATTAGACCCTTATCTCACACCATATACTAAACTCAATTCACAATGGATTGAAGATTTAAACAGAATACCTGAAACAGTAAAAAAAAAAAAAAAAAAAAA
This sequence comes from Pan paniscus, assembly GCF_029289425.2. NCBI lineage: Eukaryota > Metazoa > Chordata > Mammalia > Primates > Hominidae > Pan > Pan paniscus. The sequence continues at coordinate 97,755,668 of NC_073255.2, forward strand.
AAGGAAAATCTGCATGACATTGGTCAGAGCAATGATTTTTTGGACATGACCACAAAAGCACAGGCAACAAAAGCAAAAAACTAGACAAATAGGATTACATCAAGCTAAAAAAGCCTCTGCATAGCAAAATAACAATCAACAAAGGGAAGAGACTACATAATGTGAAAAAATTTTGCACACCATATATCTAATAAGAAGTTAATATCCAAAACATATAAGAAATTTAAACAACTCAATAGCCAAGAGAACAAAAAACAGTCTAAAATTTGGCAAAGAAGACATATAAAGGACCAAAGGTATATGAAAAAATGCTCAACATCACTAAGTATCAGGGAACATCAGATCAAAACCACAATGAAGGCCAGGAGTGGTGGCTCACGCCTATAATCCCAGCACTTTGGGAGGTGGAGGTGGGCAGATCATTAGGTCAGAAGAACAAGACCACCCTGGCTAACATGGTGAAACCCCGTCTCTACTAAAAATACAAAAAATTAGCTGGGCGTGGTGGCAGGCGCCTGTAGTCCCAGCTACTCTGGAGGCTGAGGCAGGAGAATGGTGTGAATCCGGGAGGCGGAGCTTTCAGTGAGCCGAGATCGCGCCACTGCACTCCAGCCTGGGCAACAGAGCAAGACTCTGTCTCAAAAAACAACAACAACAACAACAAAAACACAATGAGATGTCACCTCATACTTACTAGAATGACTACTATAAAAAAGATGAAAGATAACAAGTGTTGGAGAGGATGTGGAGAAAAGGGAACCCTTGTACACTGCCATTGGCAATATAAATTCATACAGGCATACCTCATTTTATTGCACTTTACCTTTCTGTGCTCCACAGATATTGCAATTTTTTTACAAATTGAAGATTGTGGCAACCCTGAATCAAGCAGGTCTCTTGCTGCCATTTTTTCCAGTAGTATGTGCTCACTTGGTGTCTCTGTGTCAGATTTTGGTAATTCTCACAATATTTCAAACTTTTTATTATGATGATATCTGTTATGGTGATCTGTGATCAGTGAGTGATCTTTATGTTACTATTATAATTGTTTTGGAGTACTACAAACCACACCCATATGAGGCAGTGAATTCAATCAATAAATGCTGTATGTGTTCTGTCTTCCCCAGTGATTGCTCTTCCTTGTCTTTCTATCTTCAGGCCTCCCTGTTCCCTGAGATACAACAATATTGAAATTGGGCCAATTAATAACCCTACAATGGCTTCTAAGTATTCGACTGAAAGAAAGAGTCACACATCTCTCACTTTAAGTCAAAAGCTAGAAATGTTTAAGCTTAGTGAGAAAGGCTTCTCAAAAGCTGGACCTCTTGTGCCAAACAATTAGCCAAGTTGTGACAGCAAAGGAAAACTTACTGAAAGAAATTATAAGTACTGCTCTAGTAGACACACACATGATAAGAAACAAAGCAGCCTTATTGCTGATATGGAGAAAGTTTCAGTAGTCTGGCTAGATCAAACCAGCCGTAACATTCCCTTGAGCCGAGGCCTAATCCAGAAGAAAGCCCTAATTCTCTTCAATTCTATGAAGGCTGAGAGAGGTGAGGAAACTGCAGAAGAGAAGTTGAAAGTTCACAGAGGTTGGTTTATGAGATTTAAGGAAAAAAAAACTGTTTCCATAACATAAAAGTGCAAGGTGAAGCAGCAAGTGCTGATGCAGAAGCTTCAGTGAGTGATCCAGAAGATCTAGCTATGATCATTGATGAAGGTGGCTACAGAAAAAAACAGCCTTCTTCTATTGGAAGAAAATGCCATCGAGGACTTTCATAGCTAGAAAGTAGAAGTCAATGCAGGGCTTCAAAGGACAGACTGGCTGGGCGCGGTGGCTCACGCCTGTAATCCCAGCACTTTGGGAGGTCCACGCGGGCGGATCACCTGACATCAGGAGTTCCAGAGCAGCCTGACCACTATGGTGAAATCCCGTCTCTGCTGAAAATACAAAAACTAGCCAGATGTGGTGGCACATGCCTGTAATCCCAGCTACTCAGGAGGCTGAAGCAGGAGAATCGCTTGAACCAGAGAGGCGGAGGTTACAGTGAGCCGAGATCACACCATTGCACTTCAGCCTGGGCAACAGAGGGAGACCCTGTCTCAACAACAACAAAAAGACAGAATGACTCTCTCGTTGGGGCTAATCCTGCTGATGACTTTAGATTGATCCAGTGCTAATTTACCATTCCAGAAATCCTGGAGCTCTTAACGAATGTTGCTAAAGCTACCCAGGCCGTGCTGTGTAAAAGGAACAGCAAAAGCCTGGATAACAGCACATCTCTTTATAGCATGGTTTAATGAATATTTTAAGCCCCTGTTGAGACCTGCTGCTCAGAAAAAAAAAAATATATATATATATATATGTATATGTATAGATAACTTTTAAAATATCACTGTTCATTGACAATACAATACACCTAAAAGCTCTGATGAACATGTATAAGGAAATTAATGTTATGTTCATGCCTGCTAAAACATCTATTCAGCAGCCCATGGATTAAAGAGTAGTTTGAATTTTGAGGCCTTATTATGTAAGAAATACATTTTGTAAGGCTATAGCTTCCATAGATAGGGATTCCTCTGATGGATCTGGGCAAAGTAAATTGAAAACCTTCTGGAAAGGGTTTTATATTCTAGATACCATTAAGAACATTTGTGATTCATGGGAGGAAGTCAAAATATGAAAAAAAGTGGACTTTGGAAGAAGTTAATTGCAACCCTCATGGATGACTTGGAGGGGCTCAAGACTTCAGTGGTGGACGTCACAGCAGATATGGGAGAAATAGCAAGAGAACTAGAATTATGAGTGGAGCCTGAAGTTATGACTGAATTGGTGCAATCTCATGAAAAACTTTAACAAATGAGGAATTGTTTCTTATTGTCGAGCAAAGAAAGTGGTTCCTAGAGGTGGAATCTACCCCTGGTGAGGACACAGTAATTGTTATTGACATGACAACCAATGATTTAGAATATTACATAAACATAGTTGATAGAGCAGCAGCAGGGTTTGAGAGAATTAACTCCAACTGTAAAAGAAGTTCTACTGTGGATAAAAATGCTATCAAATAGGATCTCACGCTACAGAGAAATCTTAAGTGAAAGGAAGAGTCAATCAATGCAGCAAACTTTCTTAAGACATTGTGACAGCCACCCCAACTTTCAGCACCCACCACCCTCATTAGTTAGTAGCCATCAACATCAAGGCAAGACCCTCCACCAGCAAAAAAGATTATAACTTGCTGAAGATACAGATGATTGTTAGCTTTTATAGCAATAATGTACTTTTAAATTAAGTTATGTACATTGTGTCTTTAGAAATAATGCTATTGCACACTTTATATAATACAGTGTATTGTAAACATAGCTTTTATGTGCACTGGGAAAAAATATTTGCTTAACTCACTTTATTGCAATATTTCCTTTATTGCAATGGTTTGGAACAAGCCCACAATATCTCTGAGGTATGCCTGTACAGCCATTATGAAAAACAGTATGGTCGTTCCTCAAAATATTAAAAATGGAACCACTATATGATCCAGCAATCTCACTACTGGGTCTATATCCAAAGGAAATGAAATTGGTATGCCAAAGAGGTACCTGCACTGCCACATTCATTGCAGCATTATTCACAAAAGTCAACATAAGGAAGTGTCCATCAAAAAGTGAATGGACAAAAAAATGTGATATGTGTACACAGTGGAACACTATTCAGCCTTTTAAAAGCTGGAAATTCTGTCATTTGTGACAACATGGACAAACTTAGGGGATATTGTATTACATGAAATAAGCTAGACATGGAAAAACAAACACGATATGAGCTCACTTATAAGTGTAATCTAAAAACGTTGAACTCCTAGAGGTGGAAAATAGAATTGTGGCACTTAGGGATGGAAGTAGTAGTGGGAACAGGGAGTTGGGGAGATGGCCAGAGGATACAAAATTTTCATTAGGCAGGAGGAATAAGTTCAAGAAATATATTGTAGAACATGGTGACTATAGTTAATAACAATGTACTGTGTTTTTGAAAATTGCTTAGAGTAGATTTTAATTGTTCTCCCCATAAAAAATAAGTATTTTAGGTAATGCATATGTTTATTAGCTCAATTTAGCCATTCCACAATGTATAGGAATTTCAAAACATGTTATACCTGAAAAATATATAGTTTTATTTGTCAATCAAAACATACACAAATAATTTTCTTAAAATGTCATTGAATTGCTTACCAGGAATCTTATTAGCCAGATTAATCATCTAATGTCATTAGCCATTAGAATTCAATCTTGTATGACTGATTATTAGTATTAAACAGTTTGCATTATTGGCTATTAGTTGTCCGTTGATTTCATTTGCCATTTTCTACTGTTGTTTTTTTACCTGTTATAGGTGCTCATGATATATTATGAAAATTAATTTGCTTTTGTTATATATGTTATATGTATTACATATATGCTACAAATATTTTATCTCAATCCTTTTCTTATATCAAAAATATTTTTGTTTTATTCTTATGAAAATATTTAATAGTTATATAGTTATATCTGAGAAAGCTCTCTTGGTAACATATTTGGAAAACATTCTTCTACATTTTCTTGAAAGGCCTGTAGATATATAATCTACCTGGAATTTATTATATGGAATGAAGTAGGAATGTGACATAATATTTTCCTCATATATAATTGATTTCTTAATAATTTTATTTAAATACTCCCATTTGTAGCATTTGTTTCTAGATATTTTGTTTCATTTGCTTGTTAATTTCTCTATGAGCTCTAAATTATTCAAAATACTGTTGTCTTATTATATATTTTGGTCCCTGTCAGGTCAAGATATTATAGTTCTGTCTTTCAAAATGTTCATTTTTTATATCATGTAAACTATAAATCATCTTCAAATTATATTTAAATATTATCTTGGTATATTGATAAGAATTACGTAAAATTTATAGATTAGTTTGAGTCCTTAGTCCAGAAACATGGGACATGTCTGCATTTGTCCCGATACTATTTTATTTGTCACTAAATTGTGTTTTTTAGCATTATCCCATCAGTGTTTGAATAATTTCTTATTTTCTAGAACAAGATCTTCCAACTCACTTTCCTGTTTTCGTGCCTCAGATCTACAATCAGAGATTTCACTAAGGATCTTGATCTTTTTTTAAGGGGTAATGCCATTTAGAAACCAATATCTGAGCACTAGTGGCTCTCAGTGAATGTACTGTGGCTCTCCTGGTAGAGGGGAGGAAAGCTACATGGTAGAGGCATATGTGATCCAGACTACAGGTTCTTGATTAAGCCCTCTTCTCTCTAAGATTAAACCAGTATTTATTAATTTAATCCTTTTTAAAATGTAATTTTGCTATCATTTTAATTTTTTAATTAGCTCAGTTTTGCATTTTTCCATTTGTTTATGCATTTCAGCCAAAACTTTTTCCAAAATTTCTAGAAGACTACATTTTTATCATATATTTGGGTTAATTACATACTAAACATATGTTTGTATCAACGCTAGTTAATATTTGCTGAATGCTAACAATTTGAAAGTGGAATATTAATTTTTTAAGCAAAGATTTTATTTCCTTTTAGACCGAAGAACATTTATCAATAAGGGCACTCACTTATCCCTTACCTTTGATGTACTCACACATCACAGATTTTGGCGTTTCTTTTGATGTCCTTAAATTCTTGTTTTGTCTAATTTCAAATATGTAACTGACTTGCTACACTTTTAAGGTTTCTTGGACATTCACTCCTCATAACCTTCCATATAATACGGTTGCTTTACTGTGATGTAATATTTTCACCTGATTATTTTAAGATTCACAAAACTTTAAAAGTGTTGTTACTAGTGCACGGATGTAATAACTTCTGCTCTTTGAACTTAGTATTTGAAAAACCCTGTAAAAGAATTTATGGAAGCCACATTTTAGGCTTGTAACTAGATTAAAATACTCAACCTCTTGGCAAAAATGGTAGTGAAGGTTTTTTCAGTATTCAGGTTTTATGACTAAACTAAAAAGCTTAAGAAAGGAACAAAGGGGCCGGGCGCAGTGGCTCACGCCTGTAATCCCAGCACTTTGGGAGGCCGAGACGGAAGAATCACGAGGTCAGGAGATCGAGACCATCCCAGCTAACACGGTGAAGCCCCGTCTCTACTAAAAATACAAAAAATTACTCTGGGCGTGGTGGCGGGCGCCTGTAGTCCCAGCTACTCGGGAGGCTGAGGCAGGAGAATGGCGTGAACCCGGGAGGCCGAGCTTTCAGTGAACCAAGATCGCACCACTGCACTCCAGCCTGGGTGACAGAGCGAGACTCCGTCTGAAAAAGAAAAAAAAAGAAAAAAAAAGGAACAAAGGAAGGAAAGAGAAAAGAAGGCAAACTAGAGAATGCGTAAATGTTCTCAGTGGTTTCATTACAGTATACACTTGGAACTGAATATCACTTTATGGTCCCATCCCCTGCCCCAAAATATAAACCAGTACTGAACTATAGATGTAAGAAAGGAAAATTCAAAGGAAAAAGCCTATGAATTAAAATACACTTTAGAAACATACCACCCAATTACAATTATGGCCCCTATTTGGATCCCATTTCAAACAACCAAACTGTAAACCAAAACAAACAAACACAAATATGTTAGACAACTGGGAAACTATATCACTGATTAAATAGTTGATGATATTAAGGGACTGTTGGTAATTTTTAAAGCGTAACAATGGTATTACGAATAATTTTTTGAGTTAAAAATATTTATAAGTATTTTCTGAAATATTTATGGGTGAAATCATATAATGTCTGGTACTGACTTTAACGTAATGGAAGATAGAGATAAACATTAGTCATTAATGTTAACTGTTGAAGCTGACAGATCGGTGACTAGGGGCTTCACTACACCATTCTCTATAATTTTGTATATGTTTGAAATTTGCTATAAGTTTGGAATTTAATTAGGGCCTGTATGTTGAGGTGGTGGTGGGAATAGAAAGAAGTGAAAACCATTGAGTGGGATCTGAAAGTTTTAATGGACAAGTCTCAGTAATCATTTGTGGTTAGATGTGTCAGGAGTGAGGGGAGACAACTTCTGCATGATCTAAATGTATCACTCAGCTTGGAACTCAGCACTAGATCCAAGAAAAATGCCATGAATGTATTCAGGGTATTGAATTTGCTTGGAAGTTGGAATAGGAAAATAATGATAAGTGAGTTAAGGGAACTGTAAAGAAAATGGATGAAATGGTCAGGCACTGTGGCTTATGCCAGTAATGCCAGAACTTCGGGAGGTCCAGGCACGTGGATCAATTGAGCTCAGGAGTTCAAGACCAGCCTGGGCAACATGGCGAAACCCTGTCTCTACAAAAAATACAAAAAAATTAGCCAAGTGTGGTGGTGCATGCCTGTAGTACTAGCTACTCCAAAGGCTGAGGTAGGTGGATTACTTGAGCCTCGGAGGTCGAGGCTGCAATGAGCAGTGATTGCACCCTGCACCCCAGATGCTATTAAAAAAAAGAAAGAAAAGAAAAAGGAAAGAAAATCGATGAAATGATGGATCATGACTGAAACAGAAGGAAAGAAGGAAGGAAGGAAGAGCCATGAGTGGGCTGAGACATAAGGCAGAAAAAAAGAGTGCCCTAGGCTATTGTGTTGACACTAACAGGCTGTCTAAGATTGAGCAAATTACTTTGTGTATGCTTTATTTACTTTCCATAACCAAAAATTAAGAGTGGACTTAATATATGGTCATTTGTAGGTCACAATGATGTTTTCCTTCACCTGCATGTCTTCTTTTTTGCCAGTTAATATTCCCTACTTAAAGAAGAGAGTTGTTTGAAATTATATACAGATTTAAGTTACACCAACACACTACATTCTCTTAACTATCCATTTCGCAGTGTAGCCTCAATTGTGAAAAAAAGCATGAGAAAAATCATGTTTGTTTTGTACTGTTTTTGTTGTTGTTGTTGTTGTTGTTGTTAAGGGGTTTTTGCCAAAGTTAAAATTTCCAGCTAATAACCTTTGAAGCTCTAGCATTAACCATAGTAAAATATACCATCGTAACCCTAATCTGGGGCTTTCTGCAAAGCTGTTTATAACCTGTCTTAAGTGATCCTTTATAAAAATAGAAAATAGTGCTCTAATGCTGTTATCAAAAATTCTGTTTAATCAAATTTGTATTACTTTTCTTCGGCTGAAATGCAGAGGTCAAATATCACAGTATTCATTATTTTATTGCCTTAATTCTCAATGATGCTTCAAACCCCAAACAACTGCATGTGATAGGCCTTTGTGAAAATTTAATTATGGTCCTGATTGCAGGGGACATATTTATTCTTTGATTCTTTATCTTCCATAGAGGTCTGAGGACATATATTCCATTACCTATAAAGGAACAGAATTATCCCCTACTTGTGTACTTTACCCCACTCACTAAGTTTTCTTATGAGAAAAGAAACTAACCTGTTTAGTGAGATGATGATAGGCTGAGAGTCATCAGGTTATTGTTAAAGGTCATTCTTCATATACAGCCCAGGCATAATCAAGCTAAATTCAATCACAATACAAAGGTATTTTTATTCACTGAAAATTAACAATTTATTAGGGGACACGTTGATTTTCATTTCAGAGAGACAATGAATGACCATTGACTTCCCAATTTAGTTATTCATTGAACATCTAATATATGCCAGTCGCTGTTCCAGGTGCTTGAGAAATGGCAGTGACAAAAATCCCTTACATTCTTGTGGTTTAGGAAACCTTGAATGTGAACCCAAGAATTAGGGATCAAAACCACATCTGGGGACACCAAGCCTTCTGTGCAGCCACGTCAGATGGTTTCACCAGAAGTGAATGTCAAAAGAATAGCAGCCTCAAAGACAAATCTTAGCAGGCAGACTCTGCCACGCTTCAAGAATTAAGCAAGGCTTTGGTGGCATCCTCAGGTAAGGTACTGAAACCGCGTTTGAAGTTCAAACAAACAAAGATTGATTTTAGCAATCAAAGCCGACTTACACTTTCTGAGACTTCCAGTCTTTCATAGATCCTAAGGTACGGAGGTACTCTCTAAGGTACTTTAGAAGAAATAATTTCATTTCTCAAGGTATTATAGATCCCCACAGTAAAAAGTTAAGACTCATGGCAAAGCCAGAAATAAGTCAACCAAATAGATAGCATTTCATTACAAGGTTCCTTCATTTGGTGAGTCAGAAGAACATTGCTCTCATCACTGTATTTCCTGGCCAGGACACAGGCTGGGGAATTAATGGAGTAATGGAATTTCTACACTGTCTTTCATTTTTAAGAGCTCCATACGAGCATGTGACACCAAACTTATTTCTCTTTATCTTGATTTAAACTGTATCCAAGGCCAAGGGGTGAATGTGACTTGCTTTACTTCTTAAATTATGAAGTTTGCCCTACAATTCCTATAGTTATTCCCCCACATTCCTCATTATCTCAAACTGACTTCACATAGATTTTGATCATTGTGAATTTCATAGAGACTATAGGTTCAACCACAAGACAGATAAAATTTTAATCAGTGAACAGCTAAAGAGGCCTTTTGGTCCTCATTATATATTGGATAAGTAATCTTCTTGAGTTGAGGTACGGGAAAAAAACTATGGAATTATTATAATGCTAAGAAGAAAATTTTTAAAGCTTATACCTATATTTTTTCTAAGACTTATAATTTCTTAAGGAGGAACAAGGTCAGCATCTTAAAAGCAGATTATTTTTGTTATAATTAATACCGAAGTAGTAAAAGAAATAAAGAAGATTATAATGAAAAACATGCCTAAGAATGAGGATTTACTTAGGATAAATACTGCTATCTGGTGGGACAGCTTAGATGTATATAAAAGAGAAATGGAGATATGCACAGCCCTATGTATTATTAAGGTTGGAGTCAGGGAAAAGATATGCTATTATGATGGGTTAACAGACCACCATTTCAAGTAGATAAAAATAGGAAGACCTTAGCGTCCACACTTGGATGACTTAAGAGGCAGTTTGAAAACAGGAAGCCAGTGAACCAGAGAGAAGCCACTGGGATAACTCCCTTGGAAAATTAGGATTAATAACTAGATAGTTTCATAAAATCTGGACATATTTTAGAAATAAAGTCTTCATCAATAGACATGGAATATTTTCACTGAGTTTTAAATTGACAGAGCTGCTGCATGAAGATAGATAAATATGGCAAGTATTCTAAGGGGAGAGGTCTGGAGAATTCACCATGTTAAGTTCCCAGAAGAAGGATATGAGTAGTCATTACAGAAGTCATAGAGGTCACTACTGCACTGAGAACAGGTTTGGATTAGATGTTGATCTGATGGGAGGTAACATCTGCATGGAATACCACTTAGGAAGGTGAGAGTGTCATCATTTGTTTAATTAATGGATACTTTTGGTTGGAACAGAATTTATTGAATTCTTATGTCATTCCAGGGAAAAACCCAATGTACAATCTAGAAGAACATTTTAGGAAAATTAATTTCAGATACTTAAAGTACCTGAAAAAAAAGAATGAGAACCAAATGATGCAGCTGAGCATTGGCACCACTTGAACAGCGATCAAAAGGAAACGATTGGGGAAGCAGTTTACATTTTGAATTTTTCTGAACCAGCTTGAAAAGACCTGAGGAAAGTAGAAGAAAAAAAACAATATATAACACTCCTAAAAGGAAAAATAAAGCAGAAAAGAATATTTCTCTTGCCATTGAAGTCAAATTAGCCCTGATAGTTGAAGGCCAAGGTTGGTAGTTCCAAGTTACCTTAGGATAATGAAGTTTCTATGGATCACAATCTTTCCACACCTTGTCCAAAATACCGTAAAGATTTAAAGAACAGTTAACTTAAAACATCAATAACTTACATTTGCCACATAGAGAACAGAAGGTATACATTCCAATTTATGGGTAAAAGAAGGAATAAGCAACTAAGACTACAAGAGCCCACACTTGCATGTGAGTCTGGAGGGAGCTGTACGATGTGTGAGTAGTGGGCAACAGTGGTGAAACCCAGGAAACATTATCAAGAGTTCACCTCCAGAAATAGAGAACCACACCCTGAGTAGAAACTAGCGACACCATTGTTGGGCTTAGAAGACTACATAGCACAGTCAACAGGAAGATAAAGAAGGGGCTTGAAAAGGCAGTCTTGGTAAAGTATCTTTGAAGAGAGTTACGAATTGGGATGACTTGCTGCTGGTTTGGGTAGTTTTAAGCTTGTCTCTGGGGAAGCCTGGAAGTCAAATACTGATCTTTGAACAAGAAAGAAATGAAATAAACTAGCTGTCTATGTATAATGTGCAGCATGAAGTCTGAAATTCCCCTGGAGACATGCTGTACTAGCTTGTTATCTGTACTGCTTAGTGAAAATGTATAGATTGACAGTTATACATGATTTAATAAGTCATAAAGCCTAGGTTTTATCTAAGTGATAGGTGTGGTGTAAAAGACTACTTAGCAAATTTGTACCTTGGCATTAGTGAAGCTAATTAACTCACAGATGAAATCAGGTATCTTTTTTGAAAAAAATGATGCCTAATAGTTGCATATATTTTGGGGGTACTGTGATATTTTGAAACCTGAAAAATTTGGAATGCTTCATAAATTTTCATGTCATTCTTGTGTAGAAGCCATGCTAATCTTCTCTGTATCATTCCAGTTCTAGTATGTGCTGTCGAAGCAAGTACAAAACCAAAATATCTTGTATTTACCTTGGTGGCTCATAAACCAAAGATGAACCACATCCTATGTGAGTGAGATAGGACCCTACAGGGCTGCACTGATAAGTTATGTGCCTCTACGAATGTCTGCACTTTCTCTCTGTGGCTGTAACATATCTTTTACCTTTATAAAGCTTTACAAAACTATGTCCTGTGGGGTCCCGTGAGGACTTTCAATTATCTGGTAGTGTGTGACTTCTGTAGCAGCAGTTGCATTTGGAGTCAGCAGCTGGTTTTAAATAGAGGAAAAGAAGCAGTTGATGACAAACAGCCTACTGGAACAGAATATAACATGAAAATAAAATCAAACTGCACCTCCACTAAATAATGATTTCATACATTTAAAAACCACCATTTCCTGTTGCTACAGAAGCAGAATCCTTGATATGAGAACTCAGAAAAGCCACCTGCTACCCACCAGCCACATAAAAGAAATATTTTCCTAGTCATTACTCTAGGAGAATGAAATATGGATAAGAAAAATAAAATCATGGCATTCATGAAAAACTGAAGATGAGGATCAAAACAGGTTCACAAATGAAAGCACATTAAGTGACACAGACAAAACCTGCTGAGAAGTAAGATTCTTGCCAGAATTTAAAATATAACAAAATAAGACATTGAAGATGTGAAAGAACATTTAAAAACAGAAATTACAAACTTTAAGAAGAGACAGGTAATCGATGTTAAATGGGAAAGAACAAAGCTTGGGAAAGAAAAAAAATCAAAATTAACTTGTAAATTAAGATTAAACATAAGATACCCAAAAGATAATAGAAACTACTTAAAGTGTAGTAAATGACATCAAGAGGATAGAAATGAGACCAAATGGACAAATGATACACTTAGAGAGGAATAAATAGAAGGTAGAAAGACAAAGAAGATGGAATGTACATAACCAGCAAAGAAAATACAATTTCCATGGGAAAAGAGTACCAAAAGAAGCAATAAAGAACAAAGCATAATCAAGCAAAGAAACAGATCTAATATTTTTTTAATTAGAATACAAAAAGCTCTCATTTTTAAAAATAACTGAATCTGCATGTAAAAAAGATGCACAGTGTGTCTGAGAAAATTGGCCTAGGATGTTAAACAGTAACACCATGTTCCTAACATTATAAGATTTTAAAGATAACAGGTAAAAACTATAGGCCTCCAATCAAAAACATCAATGCACTGACAAAGTAAAGAAAATTATATTGACATCAGACTTCTTGAGAGGAACGGTAATACAAGAAGATAATGGCACCATATTTACCAGACACACATAGGAAGAAAATGTAAGGCAATAATGTTTTATCCAGCCAAGCTTTCTTTCAAGTATGAAGATTTTAAGAAAACAGTTTTAAACATGCAAGAATTTAAGTTTATGAATCTTCCCTAAGCAATCTCCTAGAAAATATGATTAGACAACCAGGAGCTGATTGAAGAGATTGTATATAAAATTTTGGTATTAAGCATTGAGTAAGTAAAATTCTATATATAAAGAGAGAAGAAGAGATAGAGGAAGAGGGATGGAGAAAGAGAGGGAGAGAGGAAGGGGGTCACTGAGATTAAATAACAAATATATGCTTTACAAAATAGAGAGAGAAAACTAGGAACAGAAGAGAGAGAGAGAAATGGGGAAATAAAATGTTATAGAAGATTCCCTAATAAGTAGTGATTAGAAATCAAATGATAACATTTGAATGCAAGAAACTTGTGTACATTTAAGAGTAATAATATAGCAGTAAGAAAGATAATATGATTGATTAAAATTAAATGGTGAAGAAGAAGGAAGGAAGAGGAACTAAGTGAATGTTTTATTTGTTTCTTGTAGAAATCCATAGATACTCCTAAGGAAAATGGGGAATGAGATACTCACACAACAGTAAACATTATAACCAAAATATAAACTTTTCTATTACTTAAAAAGATAAAAACAAAATAAAACAAAAAAGCAATTACTTAGTGAATAATTAATTATTATGTGTTTGTAGGCTTAGCTCATTAAAAGTAAAAAATTTCAGGTAGAATGACAGCAAAATGCAACTTTGTATTGTAGACAAGAGAATCTCTTAAAAAAGTTTGAGAGGCTACAAATCAAAGAATGGATGAAAAAATAACAAGCAAAACAACAAGAAAAGGAAAGCAAAGATAACAACTTCATATCAAACGTAATTAAGGCTTAAAAGTATTAAATGAGAATAAGAGTTATTATGTTATACCTTCACAGCAAAGATAAAACAGATATGAATCCCTAAATGTTATATAATATACAAACCATTTTTATAAAACAGAATCTACAGATGGTTCATTAGAAACACACTAAGGTAAGAGAATTTAATACAATAAAACCGTCTTAGGTCAAGAGTAAAAGGATTATGTGAGAATCTAGATAGAATCTATTTATATCTACATAATTTATTGAGATATTCACCCCAATATTAAAAATATAGCTTCTAACCAATTGCACATGAAAATATTTTGAAAAATAAAAATTATAGACCATAAAGAATATCTTGACAGATTACACAAAACTGAAAAGCAAACAATGTTCACTGACCAAAATACAACCTTTTACATAGAGATTCAATGACCCTCTATAAAACAAGATCTTATGGGATATAGTTAAAACAGTACTTGAAAGAAAATTCATAGCTAAAAATATTCATTTTATTTAAAAATGAAGAGTGAAAACAGTAAATTAAACATCCCACTCAAAATGTCAGGGGCCAGAAAAGGCAAACCAAAAGAAAGAGAAGAAAGGAATTCATAAAGATAAAAGAAGGGAAAAATTAACTAGAAAAAAAGCGACAAATAATTCTTTTTTAACAAAACAGGCTCAATTCCCTTCCAAGATGGCCGAATAGGAAGAGCTCCGGTCTGAAACTCCCAGCGTGATCAACACAGAAGATGGAGGATTTCTGCATTTCCAACTGAGGTACCTTGTTCATCTCACTGGGACTGGTTGGACACTGGGTGCATCCCACGGAGGTTGAGCCAAAGCAGGCCAGGGCATTACCTCACCCAGGAAGCACAAGGGGTCAGGGAATTTCCCTTTCCTAGCCAAGGGAAGCCATGACAGATGGTACCTGGAAAAATGGGACACTCCCTCCCAAATACTGCACTTTTCCAGTGGTCTTATTAAAAGGCACACCAGGAGATTATATCCCATGCATGGCTGGGTGGATCTCACGCTCAGGGAGCCTTGCTTACTGCTAGCACAGCAGTCTGAGATCGACCTGTGAGGCAGCAGCCTGGCACGGGGAGGGGCATCTGCCATTGCTGAGACTTGAGAAGGTAAACAAAGCAGCCAGGGAAATTTGAACTGGGCGGAGCCCAGCACAGCTCAGCAAGGCTAGCTGCCTTTGTAGTCTCTACCTCTGGGGGTAGGAGAAGCTGAACAAAAGGCAGCAGAAACTTCTGCAGACTTAAATGTCCCTGTCTGACAGCTCTGAAGAGAGCAGTGGTTCTCCCAGTATGGTGTTTGAGCTCAGAGAACGGACAGACTGCCTCCTCAAGTGGGTCCCTGACCCCCATGTAGACTAACTGGGAGATACCTCTCAGTAGTGGCCAACTGACACCTCATACAGGCGGGTGCTCCTCTGGGACGAAGCTTCCAGAGGAAGGATCAGGCAGCAATATTTGCTGTTCTTCAATATTTGCTGTTCTGCAGCCTCCAATGATGATACCCAGGCAAACAGGGTCTGGAGTGGACCTCCAGCAAACTCCAACAGACCTGCAGCTGAAGGACCTGACTGTTAGAAGGAAAACTAACAAACAGAAAGGAACAGCATCAACATCAACAAAAAGGACACCCACACCAAAACGTTATCTGTAGGTCACCATCATCAAAGACCAATAGATAAAACCACAAAGATGGGGAGAAACCAGAGCAGAAAAGCTGAAAATTCTAAGAACTGGAGCACCTCTTCTCCTCAAAAGGATTGCAGCTCCTTGCCAGCAATGGAACAAAGCTGGATAGAGAATGAGTTTGACAAGTTGACAGAAGTAGGCTTCAGAATGTTGGTAATAAAAAACTTCTCTGAGCTAAAGGAAGATGTTAGAACCCATTGCAAGGAAGTGAAAAACCTCGAAAAAAGATTAAATGAATGGCTAACTAGAATAAACACTGTAGAGAAGACCTTAAATGACCTGATGGAGCTGAAAACCATGGCACAAGAACTACATGACAGATGCACAAGCTTCAATAGCTGATTTGATCAAGTGGAAGAAAGAGTATCAGTGATTGAAGATCAAATTAATGAAATAAAGTGAGAAGAGAAGTTTAGAGAAAAAAGAGTAAAAAGAAATGAACAAAGCTTCCAAGAAATATGGGACTATGTGAAAAGACCACATCTACCTTTGATTGGTGTACCTGAAAGTGATGGGGAGAATGGAACCAAGTTGGAAAACACTCTGCAGGATATTATCCAGGAGAACTTCCCCAACCTAGCAAGACAGGCCAACATTCAAATTTAAGAAATACAGGAACACCACAGAGATACTCCTCGAGAAGAGCAACCCCAAGACACATAATTGTCAGATTCACCAAAGTTGAAATGAAGGAAAAAATGTTAAGGACAACCAGAGAGAAAGGTCGGGTTACCCACAAAGGGAAGCCCATCAGAATAACAGCGGATCTCTCGGCAGAAACTCTACAAGCCAGAAGAGAGTAGGGGCCAATATTCAACATTCTTAAATAAAAGAATTTTCAAGCCAGAATCTCATATCCAACAAAACTAAGCTTCAGAAGTAAAGGAAAAATAAAATCCTTTACAGAGAAGCAAATGCTGAGAGATTTTGTCACCACCAGGTCTGCCATACAAGAGCTCCTGAAGGAAGCACTAAACATGGAAAGGAACAACCAGTACCAGCCACTGCGAAAACATGCCAAATTGTGAAGACCATCGAAGCTAGGAAGAAACTGCATCAACTAACGGGCAAAATAACCAGGTGACATAAAAATGACAGGATCAAATTCACACATAACAATATTAACCTTAAATATAAATGGGCTAAATGCCCCAATTAAAAGACGCAGATGCAAATTTGTTAAAGAGTCAAGACCCATCAGTGTACTGTATGCAGGAGACCAATCACTTGCAGAGACACACATAGGTTCAAAATAAAGGGATGGAGGAAGATCTACCAAGCAAATGGAAAGCAAAAAAAAGCAGGGGTTGCAATTCTAATCTCTGATAAAACAGACTTTAAACCAACAACGATCAAAAGAGACAAGGCCACTACATAATAGTAAAGGGATCAATTAAACGAGAAGAGCTAACTATCCTAAATATATATGCACCCAATACAGGAGCACCCAGATTCATAAAGCAAGTCCTTAGAGACATACAAAGAGACTTAGACTTTCACACAATAATAATGGGAGATTTTAACACCCCACTGCCAGTATTAGACAGATCAATGAGACAGAATGCTAACAAGGATATCCAGGACTTGAACTCAGCTCTGCACCAAGCAGACCTAATAGACATCTACAGAACTCTCCACCCCAAATCAACAGAATATGCATTCTTCTAGGCACCACATCACACTTATTCCAAAATTGACCACATAGTTGGAAGTAAAGCACTCCTCAGCAAATGTAAAAGAACAGAACTCACAACAAACTGTCTCTCAGACCACAGTGCAATCAAATTAGAACTCAGAATTCAGAAACTCACTCAAAACCGCACAACTACATGGAAACTGAACAACCTGCTCCTGAATGACTACTGGGTACATAAAGAAATGAAGGCAGAAATGAAGATGCTCTTTGAAACCAATGAGAACAAAGACACAACATACCAGAATCTCTGGGACACATTTAAAGTAATGTGTAGAGGGAAATTTATAGCACTAAATGCCCACAAGAGAAAGCAGGAAAGATCTAAAATTGACACCCTAACATCACAATTAAAAGAACTAGAGAAGCAAGAGCAAACACATTCAAAAGCTAGCAGAAGGCAAGAAATAACTAATATCAGAGCAGAACTGAAGGAGACAGAGACACAAAAAATCCTTCAAAAAATTCAATGAATCCAGGAGCTGGTTTTTTGAAAAGATCAACAAAATTGATAGACCGCTAGCAAGACTAATAAAGAAGAAAACAGAAAAGAATCAAATAGACATAATAAAAAATGATAAAGGGCCTATCACCACTGATCCCACAGAAACACAGAGAATACTATAAACAGCTTTATGCAAATAAACTAGACAATCTAGAAGAAATGGGTAAATTCCTGGACCTGTACACCCTCCCAAGACTAAATCAGGAAGAAGTTGAATCCCTGAATAGGCCAATAAAACGCTCTGAAATTGAGGCAATAATTAATAGCCTACCAACCAAAAAAAGTCCAGGACCAGACGGATTCACAGCCGAATTTTACCAGAGGTACAAGGAGGAGCTGGTATCATTCCTTCTGAAACTATTTCGATCAATAGAAAAAGAGGGAATCCTCCCTAACTCATTTTATGAAGCCAGCATCATCCTGATACCAAAGCCTGGCAGACACACTGCAAAAAAAAAAGAGAATTTTAGACCAACATCCCTGATGAACATCAATGCGAAAATCCTCAATAAAATGCTGACAAAACAAATACAGCAGCACATCAAAAAGCTTATCCACCACGATCAAGTGGGCTTCATCCCTGGGATGCAAGGCTGGTTCAACATAAGCAAATCAATAAACATAATCCATCACGTAAATAGAACCAACAACAAAAACCACATGATATCTCAATAGATGCAGAAAAGGCTTTTGACAAAATTCAATGGCCCTTCATGCTAAAAAATCTCAATAAACTAGGTATTGGTGAAACGTATCTCAAAATAATAATAGCTATTTATGACAAACCCACAGCCAATATCATACTGAATGGGCAAAAACTGGAAGCATTCCTTTTGAAAACTGCCCTCTCTCACCACTTCTATTCAACATAGTGTTGAAAGTTCTGGCTAGGGCAATCAGGCAAGAGAAAGAAATAAAGGGTATTCAATTAGGAAAATAAGTCAAATTGTCCCTGTTTGCAGATGACATGATTGTATATTTAGAAAGCCCCATTGTCTCAGCCCAAAATCTCCTTAAGCTGATAAGCAACTTCAGCAAAGTCTCAGGATACAAAATCAATGTGCAAAAATCACAAGCATTCCTATACGCCAATAACAGAGAGTCAAATCATGAGTGAACTCCCATTCACAATTGCTACAAAGAGAATAAAATACCTAGGAATCCAACTTATAAGGTATATGAAGGACCTCTTCAAGGAGAACTACAAACCACTGCTCAACGAAATGAAAGAGGACACAAACAAATGGAAGAACATCCCATGCTCATGGATAGGAAGAATCAATATCATGAAAATGGCCATACTGCCCAAGGTGATTTATAGATTCAATGCCATCCCCATCAAGCTACCAATGACTTTCTTCACAGAATTGGAAAAAAACACTTTAAAGTTCATATGGAACCAAAAAAGGGCCCAGGTGTGGTGGCTCATGCCTGAAATCCCAGCACTTTGGGAGGCTGAGGTGGGTGGATCACCTGAGATCAGGAGTTCGAGACCAGCCTGGCCAACATGGCAAAACGCCCTCTACTAAAAAAACAAAAATTAGCCAGGAGTGGTGGTGCATACATATAATTCTAGCTACTCAGGAGGCTGAGGCAGGAGAATCACTTCAACCTGGGAGGCAAAGGTTGTGGTGAGCTGAGATTGCACTTCTGTACTCCAGCCTGGGCAACAGAGTTAAATTCCATCTCATAAATAAATAAATAAATAAATAAATACCAAAGCAGATGCGGTGGTGCATTCTGTGCCTATATTCCCAGCTGCTACTCAAGAGCCTAAGGCAGGAGAATCACTGGAGCCCAGAAGCTTAAGGCCAGCCAGGACAACATAGTAAAACCCTGTCCCTAAAACAAACAAACAAAAACAGCCCAATAGACATTTCATCACACATCTTACAACCATGTTAGAAAAATAAGAAATTAATGACATGGGTACAAAAACCACCAAATCAATGTTTTATCTTGAGACAATAAATAAAGTTTTAAAATCCACTACATGAAATAAATTATTTTTTACAAAAAAAATAGTTAACTAATACTGAGCACACACGTAGAAGAAACCAATTTTTATTTTATAAAAAGAAAAAGTTCTCAAAGAGTTATTTTTATAAGGAACAACATATCATGATGGAGTCATAGAGGAATTTCTCAAATCTATAAAGACTAGATGATCCCAATGTTATTGTGGACATTTCCAGACCATAATTTAAAAAAAAAAAAGAAAAGAAAATGAGGAGTAACACCTCCAAATTACTTAAAGCAAATAGTTAAACCTGATAAATATTGTACACAAAAGAAAACTGGCAATCAGTTACACCTGCAAGCACTTATGCGTAAAAGTTCTAAATAAATATTCAAAACATAAAAACATTAACATTAAAATAAGATACATCATAATCAAGAGAGTTTTGTTCCAGGGGTGTAAGCACCCTTCAATATTGTATTATCCATTAATATAATTACTCATATTCATTTATATAAGGATAAATAGCTTGATAGTGTCTCAGATATGCTAAAAATGCATTTGACAAAAATAAACTATTTTTATTACCAATGAAACCATCAACAAATCGAAATTAATACACGTATCATGAAAATGACAAAAAATGTATATTTCTCAGTTCAAAGGTTAGCATCTGACCTTGCGGTGAAGCACTGGCAATAGTCAAAATCAGAAATGAGACAATATCGTCTGCTGGGTGTGGTGGCTCACACCTGTTTGAACACTGTATTAATGGCATTAGCCAATGCAATGATATAAGAGAAAGCAAATAGACGCTTAAGAATATAAAAGGAAGAACTAAAACTCTATTTGTATGAGATATATTATGAATCAAGAAAACCAAAACAATAAATTTACCATGCTAACAGGATATAAAATTGACATACCAAAATAATTACCTACTTATCTGTGAATGATGACCAGCTAGACAATTTATGGGTAAGAAGAACCTATTTACAACAGATTTTTAAGTACTTATGATAAAATATACAAAATATAAAAATACAGATGGGGATAACTTGAACCATTTCTGAAAAACACAAAAGTAAAACTTGAACAAGTTGAAAGACATACCACAATCTTGGAGAAGGAAATCCGACATCATGAAGATATCAATTTTCTCGTATTCAATATGAACATTTAACACAAACTCAATAAAAATAGCACCAGTGGTTGCTGTTTCTTTTCTGAAATTAGACATCTTAAGTACAGCAAATGTAATTGTTACCTACCCCTCTTATACCCAAACTTCATTCCTTCCGTTCTCTTATACTCTAACCTACTCAATCAGCAAACCCTCTTTTCAATTTCAAAATATATCTCAAATGCATCACTGCATTCCTTCTCTAATACCAGTTTCTAAATCTAAATTTTCATCTCCTGTCTGGATTTTCGTGGTAGTGATAGCAGTGGTGGCCCACCTAGAGTGGCCACTGCCATGACACCAGCTGAAGTGGAGGAGGTACAGCCACGGCTGCCCAATCCATGGAGTCGGTGGGAGATAGGAACAGGTGGAAGCCCTATCCCCTTCCAAGTTGGAGAGGCAGGATCTCCGCCTACACGGGTGCAGCTGCAGCTGCCAGCCATGGCTGCAGACCCAGTAATCTCTTCACTTTCTGAGGCCCAGGAAGCCTACTTGCCTCCACAAGCTTGGAAGTGCCTGCTCCCACTGTCTGGCCTCTCCCCGCTCCAGGCGCCCGCTCTGATTTCAGAGCAAAGTTGTAGCTGAGCCCCCACACTGTAACAACCTGGCCAGGTGTGTGCTCACTTGGGGCAGTGCTGACACACCAGCCTCCTGCCACCTCAGCCCCCTATAGACTTTGGGCGCCAACAAGCAGGGGAGGGAGCCTGGGGAATGCTAAAGGCAGTTTGGTGTGGGCCTGCAGGCACACCTCGGCATGAGCAGCCTGGGCACTTTGGGCACCATGGATGGAAGGTTAATGGTGGCAAAAGGCAGATAGGCTCCTGAGAAAAAAGGGGCAGGTCCCTGGTGAAACCCCACCTCGCGCCAGGGATGGCCTGAAGCCTGGAGGACGGGCTGCCAGTTCTGTGGACTTATGATGCTTTTTCTAGCCTTCCCAAGGCCACCCATGGACCAATCAGCATGCACTTCCTTCGCTCTGAAGCCCATAGAAACTGTGCACTCAGCCAGACTCAGGCAGAGGATGGGAGGACCTGCCCATGGAGAGTAACTACCCACTGTGGGTCTCCTCTCTGCTGAGAGCTGAGCAGATGACAAGAGACCTGCCTGTGGGGAGGATCTACCCACTCTGGGTCTCCTCTCTGCTGAGAACGGAGCAGACAACAAGACTATCTGCCTGCAGAAAGGAGCTACCCACTGTGGGTTTCTTCTGAGCTGTTCCCTCGCTCAGTAAAACACCTCTTCACCTTGCTCACCCTCCACTTGTCCACAAACCTTAGTCTTCCTGGACTTGGGACAAGAACTCAGGACCCACCAAATGGCAGGACCAAAAGAGCTATAACACAAACAGAGCTGAAACACACCGCTTGCTCGCCACATTGTGGGTGACAAGAAGGTGAGAAGAGAGGAGAGAAGAGTTGCAGCCACATGGCGGGTGACAAGAAGGAGAGAAGACAGAAGAGCTGAGGCCCAGACCTAGGAGCTCCCCAAGAGAGGGCTGTAACACTCTATTTGCAGCTCTGTGATTCCTGGCATCTCCAAACTTCCAGGCACCACCATGTTTCCCGGTGCCAGCTGTAGAAGCTACTTGTGGTACACCTGGTCCAGCCGCAGCCTCACAGGAAGCCGGCACCCATGCCGGTGCCTGGAGATGCCTGCCCTGCCACAGCCAGCATGTCTAACTGTGCGCAGTAGCCAGACCCCATGCTTGCTAGCTCACACACCCCCAACACTCCGTGACTGGCTCACCCTTGATAGATGTAGGATCCAGGCCAAATAGCATGAGCCAAGCACAGTCTGCCAGGCCAAGTGGGTGAAATGAGTTCAGTGGGCTCAAGCAAAACTCAGGCAATGGTGCCACTGACCACAGCAGTTTCCAACTGGAAAAGTGACACCCCAAGGATCCCATAACTTTAGCCTTTTAAGTGGCTCTCCTGAGTCTTTTCTTCTCCAAATCATTCTCCATAAAGCAGCAGCCAAAATATTCTTTAATATAAAATATATTGCTCTTCCACCTAATACCTTCAATGGCTTATCATTGCAGTTAAAATATATGGCTCTTCTTTAACGCTTACAGTTCATCTCATACAATGTTTTTTAAAAGGTATACTGTTCATTGACTATGCCAAGCTCTTAACCATCATGATTCATCTTACTTCCTTGTCTCTACTGAAACCCCTTCTTCCATGAATACTCACATTGCTGCTCTCTTCTCGAAGAAGCCTTTCTCACTAACGCATCTCCATCTTTCCCTTTCCACAGACATATCCCAGAGGACTAGGTCTATCCCATTACCTTATTTATTTTTCTCATAGCACTTATCAAAATCGAAATTCGTTGGAGTTATTTCTTGATTCATTGTTTATTTCCAAACATACACACATTAGAACATATTATCCTTCATGGCTAGCATGGAGAAACATTTCTTCCTTGTTCACCTGCCTCCAATTTTAAGATAATATCTAGCCCATACTAGACACTCACTAAAATGTTTACTGAAATAAAAATTCTTTCTAAAAATTATTTCTACTACTACTGCGGAGGCCTGTGGGAAACAAACATGTACTGAACAGGTATTGAACCCATGTTTTCTGAAGCTTTTAGGTGCGAGTAATGAGTATATGATATTAAAGAGGAAAATCCCCAGTTAGTTCAAGATGATGTGTTCATTTGTTCCTTAGGTCATGATTCCTACATAAATGAATATCATTAGTCATAAGTTAAAAAAAGAAACACTCATATGTTTCAATATAAATACTACCACCACATAGCTAAACAAATCAAATTTTTATTTGCCCAGTGACATCAATACCCAAAAATATAGTATTGTGTCAAAAGATCTTGAAAAGAGAGATTGTATGAGAAAAATGTAAAGGTATTAGCTAGACTAAAGTGAGAATTATTTCTGAATTTTAACTAGAAACAACAATTTCCACATCACTCTGAATTGTTTTAATATAAGAGGAACCCAATATAAGTAGCAAATAAAATGAAACAGCCTTACACTCAAAGGAAATTTCTGTTCCTCTAAAGCAACAGGAATACCTGATTCAAAACGTCGTGATCAATGTGGAACTCTCTTCACTCACATACACGTATGTACAGACCTTAGCCATGGCTGCATCAGATTCTGTGTGTCCAGGCTCATTCTCACACTGTTGAGTTCCCAACCCTAAGTATATTGAGCATATGCACAGTGCAAGGAAGGATGATATTACCTCTTCTGGTATTCTCTCTTAAAAGAACTAAAATCCTTTCTCAGAAGTCTCTCTCAAGCATTTTTCTTATATCCTTTTGACCCAAATTGGGTCACATGTCATCAGGGAATGCCAGTACTGTTTCATTTAGCCTTGTTTCCTTGGCCAGTCACTGGTCGCGGGTGTGAGGATATACTTACCCTTAAACTAATCAAGCCCATTCTGAGAGCCCAGGGACAATTTCACCTGATACAAAACAGCCACACGGATGAAGAATGAGGGACAAAAACTCTTTAAGAAGACAAATGAGTGGTGACTTGGGAACCAACATTTTTCAGTAAAGTCTGCAATAATAAATTCCAACTTCTGATCTCCCACATCATTAACTATTTTCAGCCATCCCACCACTGGCCCACTTAAGTTCATATCTGTCTGATATTTAATAATGATCTCAAAAATTCTAGAGAGCCTTTCTGGTAATATATTCTCATGCATTCTGTGATAATCACGCAAGACTAACTCCTAACAAAGTCACAGAAATGAAAGCTTTGAAACTCAGTAACCTATCGTGTTTTCACAGGGATGAATGATCAGAAAGTATTTGAGGACTAAGCATTCAGTCACAATGCCTGAAAGAATAAAGATTATAAAGTAAGGATGGCAATTGTCCAGCAATTATCTGGTCTCAATTGTTTCCTGAGAATTTTGCCATTTCTGTTTGCAAAGCAGTAATTGACATTGTTTAGAGGAGACAAATCATTTTGCATTCCTCTTGGCAGCTTTAAAATGACAAAACAAATTTCCTACAAGACCTTGTTTTTTCTCCAAGTTTATTTCTTGCTGAAATTAAATATCTATGTTTTTCAGTCATTATGAGTCATAAAACAATGCCCAAATATTGACTACTATAATATTATCTACAAAACCAAACTGAGTTCTTCTAAACATCTGAGGTCACTCAATGACATTTACCTCCAGATGATAGTAATATCTTCAGTTTTCTAGATGGCATGTATCTTTTAAGGTCATAATGCTGATTGCTGCTATCTAAATAATTGATCACCTGGAAACTAGGCAATTGAATTATAATGAGGTTTTGTGGTATTGTTTAAGCTTTAAAAAATCAAATGAATATACTAAAAAACAAAACTGTGATTTAAGAGTAGTGTTGAACATTTATTGAACATCTATTATCAGTTAGGCAAAGTATTAAGAATTTACACACTATAAGTATTGGATAGGAAATTATTAGTCTACATCTATATATCACAAAATATTGGATAAAATGTCTTAAGTGCCTCAATGCAAAGACTCGCTAATGTGCCTTTTGGCCTTTGTTTTCAAAAAAGTGGTTTTCCAATGAGATAGTCTCTATATATGGAACTTGTCCTATAAAGCATAGCATCAGTAAGGAAACAACTCCAGACCAAGCGCAGTGGCTCACGCCTGTAATCCCAGCACTTTGGGAGCCTGAGGCAGGTGGATCACCTGAGGTTAGGAGTTCAAGACAAGCCTGGCCAACATGGTGAAACCCCATCTCTACTAAAAATGCAAAAATTAGCTGGGCATGGTGGCAGGTGCCTGTAATTTCATCTACTCGGGAAGCTGAGGCAAGAGAATCACTTGAACCCAAGAGGCAAGGCTGCAGTGAGCTGAGATTGTGCCACTGCACTCCAGCCTGGGCAGCAGAGCAAGACTCCATCTCAAAAAACAAAACAAAACAAAACAAAACTCCAAATGATATTTTTGATTTGGTGTTTGATTTTTTGAAAAGTAGATCTATGTTATTGTTGTTATTATTATTATTATTATTATTATTATTATTAAGACAGAATCTTGCTCTGTCGCCCAGGCTGAAGTGCAATGGCATGATCTCAGTTCACTGCAACCTCTGTCTCCTAGGTTCAAGCTATTCTCCCCTCTCAGCCTGCTGAGTAGCTAGGATTACAGGCCCCTGCCACCATGCCCGGTTAATTTTTGTATTTTTAGTGGAGATGGGGTTTCATCATGTTGACCAGGCTGGTCTCAAACTCCTGGCCTCTTGATCCACCCGCCTCTGCCTCCCAAAGTGCTGGGATTACAGGCATAAGCCACCGTACCTGGCCATTATTTTTGTAACTAAAATAAATAAAATTGAAATGTGAAAAATGCCATATATTTATAATAAATGAGGTAAGATTAATAAATGTTTATAAGACATGAAAAAATAACTACTAATATCTTTGGTTGCTAAGTACAAAAGAATATTTTAGCTGGGTTTTTTGGATGAATAGGACTTTACCAAGCATTATAAATAAAATGGTGTGGCGGGAAGGAATTACATGTATCTATATCGCTTATTAATATAACTAGAAATCTATTGCATTGAAAGACAAAACATATCAGGGTAAGATAATAGAATAACTTATTCTATTAGAATGTAGAAAAACTTATGGTGAGAAATATAATGTGTTAAGTCAATGAATTCAAGGAAACCTATCTCCGAGACATTATAGAAAAGCGGATAAGAACACATAGCTATCACAGGTGCAGTTTGATGCAAGAGAGAAGAAAGTATGAATAATGTCAGCCAACTTTATTCAGAGGAGCTCTGGAGAGGCATTTGGAAGGAGAGAGAGCAGTAGGTATCAGATTAGACCATTAAGGGGATGAATCTGTGTTTGGGAGGAAGAGGTTGTACTATGTCTCAGTGTATAGGAACGCTTAGGGTTCTGCAAACTCATTGTTATGAAAGAAAACATGAGGTTCCAAGGTGACCATTTAGAGAGATGTTAAAAAATTAGAAAACAAGCATATTTTGCGATTACCCATGAAATAGTGCTATGCAAATGTTCAGTCCGGGTCTAGGTTGGATTTCCCTTTGAAAATAAAACTCTGAAGCACAAAAGAGTTTCTATTTTAAAAAATAAATTCTATTTCTATAAAATTCAACCTCAGCAAGTATTACTATCAATCTAACACTAGACTTGAGTGTTCATTTATATATCAATAGAATTTAGTAGGTCTTTTAAAAAATTAATATATAATTTTATTTCATTTCTGAGAAAAACAACTGTTATAAAACACCACAGAACACTACAAAAACAGTGATTATAATCTTTTCAAGTTTATAAAGGTTGTATTAGGTTTATGACACATAATCTGCTTCTATTCATATTCTTTAAAAGCAATGTGCCTGAATATATGCACATACTCACAGTCTTTTCTCATAAAATTACAGATTAAGTATTACTTTAAACATCTAGGAAGCTGTGAATGGATAACTTGTTGACGTACTGCATTTAAAAGTGTACATCCTTGCTTATACCCTTAGCATTAAGTAATCATTACTTAGTGTTCATAGATAAAACACTTTTGTGTTTTCAGTAGAAATTCCCTGAAAAAGATTCTGTTAATTGCTGAAATATTTCTGGGTAAATAGCAAAATATAGTTCATACAAATTACAGAACAAATGTGCCACCTGGAGTCTTTGCTAACATTTACTATTTTGTATTTATCAAAATTCTTGGTATTGTATTAAATTCAGAGTTTTCCAATAACCACCTAGAAATGAACCATTCTGTAGCCATTTGAGACATTTTAACCCAAATCATCTCATCGATTTATAAAATAATGTTCAGTAATACATCTTTCATTAATTTATGCCTCTCTGGAAAAAAATATCTGAGGTCAGGTGGGTGAAGCTACTAAAGACAAAAGCACAACACAATGATATGGAAATAATCTTCTTTGTAAAATGTTTAGACTCCTTCAAATGTATATACATAGGCTTAAATGCCTGGATAATATTGCAGAATTGAACATTTCTTAACTTTTTTAAAATTTTCCAACTATTAAATTCAGGGGTACATGTGCAGAATGTGCAGGTGTTTTACATAGGTAAATGTGTGCCAGGGTGGTTGGCTGCAGATCATCCCATTATCCAGGTATTAAGCTCAGCATCCATTAGCTGTTATTCCTGATCCTCTCCCTTCTCCCATCCTGCTGCCCTTCAATAGGCCCCAGCGTGTGTTGTTCCCCACCATGTGTTCATGTCTTCTCATCATTTAGCTCCAAGTTACAACTGAGAACATGTGGTATTGTTTCCTGTTCCTGCATTAGTTTGCTAAGGGTAATGGCCTCCAGCTCTATCCATGTCCCTGCAAGGGACATGATCTCATTCCTTTTTATGTCTGCATAGTATTCCATGATATATATGTACCACATTTTCTTTATCCAGTCTAACATTATTGAGCATTTAGTTTGATTCCATGTCTTTGCTATTGTGAATAGTGCTGCAATGAAAATACATATCCATGTGTCTTTATAATAGAATGACTTATATTCCCTTGAGTATATACCCAGTAATGAGATTGCTGGGTCAAATTGTATTTCTGCTTCTAGGTCTTTGAGAAATTGCCACGCTGTCTTCAACAGCGGTTGAACTAATTTACACCCCCACCAACAGTGTAAAAGCATTCCTTTTTTGCCACAACCTTACCAGCATCTATTATTTTTTGACTTTTTAGTAATAGTCATTCTGACTGGTGTGAGATGGTGTCTCATTCCGGTTTTGATGTGCATTTCTCTAATGACCAGTGATATTGAGCTTTTTTTCATGTTTCTTGGCCACAGGTATGTGTTCTTTTGAGAAGTGTCTGTACATGTCCTTGGCCTACTTTTTGTTTGTTTATTTTTTGTAAATTTGTTTAAGCTCCTTATCGATGCTGGACATTAGACCTTTGTCAGATGGATAGTGTGCAAATTTTTTCTCCCATTCTGTAGGTTGTCTGTTTACTCTGTTGATAGTTTCTTTTGCTATGCAGAAGCTCTTTAGTTTAATTAGATCCCATTTGTCAATTTTGGCTTTTGTTGCAGTTGCCTGCAATCTTTGCCAGTATGTATGTCCTGATTGGTATTGCCTAGGTTTATTTCTAGAGTTTTTATACTTTTGGGTTTTACACTTAAGTCTTTAATCCATATTAAGTTTATTTTTGTATATGGTATAAGAAAGAGATCCAGTTTCAATTTTATGCATATGGCTAGCCAGTTCTCCTGGCACCATTTATTAAATAGGGATTCCTTTTCCCATTGTTTTTGTCAGGTTTTTAGATGATCAGATGGTTGTATGTGTGTAGGCTTAATCCTGGGTACTCTGTTCTGTTCCATTGGTCTATGTGTCTGTTCTTGTACCACTATTATGCTGTTTTGGTTACTGTAGCCCTGTGGCATAGTTTGAAGTTGGGTAGCATGATTCCTCCAGTTTTGCTCATTTTGCATAGGATTATATTGGCTATTTGGGCTCTTTTTTGGATCCATATGAATTTCAAAATAGCTTTTTCTAATTCTGTGAAGAATGTCAATGGTAGTTTAATGGCAATAGCATTAAATCTATAAATAGCCTTGGGCAGTATGGGCATTTTCATGATATTTGTTCTTCCTGTCCATGAGAATGGGATATTTTTCCATTTGTTTGTGTCCCCTCTGAATTCTTTGAACAGTGGTTTGTAGTTTCCCTTAAAGAGGACCTTCACTTCCCTTGTTAGATGGATTTCTAGCTATTTTATTATTTTTGTGGCAATTATGAATGGGAGTTCATTCGTGCTTTGGCTCTCGGCTTGCCTGTTGGTGTATAGGAAGGCTCATAATTTTTGCACATTGATTTCGTGTACTGGGACTTTGCTGAAGTTGGTTATCAGCTTACAAAGCTTTTGGGCTGGGACAATAGGGTTTTCTAGAGATAGGATCCTGTCATCTGCAAACAAAGATAGTTTTACTTGCTCTTCTCCTATATTGAATACACTTTATTTCTTTCTCATGTCTGAGTGCCCTGGCCAGAACTTCCAATATTACGTTGAATAGGAGTGGTAAGAGAGGGCTAACTTGTCTTGGGCCACTTTTCAAGGGGAATGCTTCCAGCTTTTGCCCATTCAGTATGACATTGGCTGTGGGTTTGTCATAAATAGCTATTATTTTAAGGTATGTTCCTTCAGTACCTAGTTTATTGAGAGTTTTTAACATGCAGCAATGTTGAATTTTATCAAAGGCTTTTTCTGCATCTATTGAAATAATCATGTGGTTTTTGTCTCTGGTTCTGTTCATATGATGAATCACATTTATTGACTGGCATATGTTCAACCAGCGTTGCATCATGGGGATGAAGCCTACTTGATCATGGTGAATAAGCTTTTTGATGTGCTGTTGGATTTGGTTTGCCAGTATTTTATTGAAGATTTTTGCACTGATGTTCATCAAGGATATTGGCATGAAGTTTTCTTTTTGTATTGTATCTCCGCCAGGTTTTGGTATCAGGATGATGAAAGCCTCATGGAATGAGTTAGGTAGGAGTCCTTCCTTTGTTGTAATAGTTTCTGTACGAATGCTACCAGCTCTTCCTTGTACATCTGGTAGAATTCAGCTGTGAATCCATCTGGTCCTGGGCTTTTTTTAGTTGGTAGTCTATTTATTACTGCCTCAATTTCAGACTTGTTATTGATAGATTCAGGAATTCAATTTCTTCCTGGTTCAGTCTTGGGAGGGTGTATGTGTCCAGGAATTTATCCATTTCTTCTAGATTTTCTAGTTTATGTGCCTAAAGGTGTTTATAGTATTCTCTGATGGTTGTTTGTACTTCTGTGGGTCATTGGTGCTCTCCCCCTTATCATTTCTGATTGTGTCAATTTGGTTCTTCTCTCTTTTCTTTTTTATTAGTCTAGCTAGCATTCTATTTTATTAGTTTTTGCAAAAAAACAGTTCATGGATTCATTGAGTTTTTGAAGGTATTTTTGTGTCTCTATCTCTTTCAGTTCCCCTCTTATCTTAGTTATTTCTTGTCTTCTGCTAGCTTTGAGGTTTGTTTGCTCTTGTTTCCCTAGTTCTTTTAGCCATAATGTTAGGTTGTTGATTTGAAATATTTCTAAATTTTCAATGTGTGCATTTAGTGCTATGAAGTTTCCCTCTTAATGCTGCCTTAACTGTGTCCCAGAGATTCTGCCATCTTTTATCTTTGTTCTCATTAATTTCAAATAACTTCTTGATTTCCACCTTAATTTCATTATTTATCCAGGAGCCATTCAGGAGCAGGTTGTTCAATTTCCATGTAGTTGTGTGGTTTTGTGTGAGTTTCTTAATCTCAAGTTCTAGTTTGATTGTGCTGTAGTCTGAGAGACTGCTATGATTTCAGTTCTTTTGCATTTGCTAAGGAGTGTTTCACTTCCAACTACATGGTCAATTTTAGAGTAAGTGCCATGTGGTGATAAGAATAATGTATATTCTGTTGTTCCAAGGTGGAGCGTTCTGTAGATATCTATCAAGTCCACTTGAGTTCGGGTCCTGAATATCTTTGCTAATTTTCTGTCTCAATGATCTAATTTTGTCAGTGGGGTGTTAAAGTATCTCACTGATATTGTGTGGGAGTCTAAGCCTCTTTGAAGGTCTCTAAAACCTGTTGTATTAATCTGGGTGCTCCTGTATTGGGTGCATATATATTTAGGATAGTTAGCTCTTCTTGTTGAATTGAACCCTTTACTATTATGTAATGCCCTTCTTTGTCTTTTTTTATCTTTTTTTGGTTTAGAGTCTTTTTTGTCAGAAACTAGGATTGCAATCCCTGCTTTTTTCTGTTTTCAATTTGCTTGGTAAATTTTCCTCCATCCCTTTATTTTAAGCCTATGTGTGTCTTTGCACATGGTATAGGTCTCTTAAAGACAACATAACAATAGGGTTTGATTTTTTTTAATCCAGCTTGCCATTCTGTGTCTTATAATTGCAGTATTTAGCCCATTTACATTTAAGGTTAATACTGTTATGTGTTAATTTGATCCTATATCATGATGCTAACTGGTTATTTTGCAGACTTGCTTATGAAGTTGCTTCATATTGTCACTGGTGTGTGTTTTTGTGGTGGCTGGTATCAGTTTTTTTTTTTTTCCATATTTAGTGTTTCCTTCAGGAGTTCTTGCAAAGCACGTCTGGTGGTAACAAATTCCCTTAGCATTTGCTTGTCTGAAAGGGATCTTATATCCCTTTGCTTATGAAGCTTAGTTTGGCTGGGTATGAAATTCTGGGTTGGAAATTCATTTTTTTAAGAATGTTGAATATTGGCCCACCTATCTCATCTGACTTGAAGGGTTTCCATTGAGAGGTCTGCTGTTAGTCTGATGGGCTTCCCTTTGTAGGTGACCTAGCCTTTCTCTCTGGCTGCCCTTAACATTTTTTTCTTCATTTTGAACTTGGAGAATCTGATTATTATGTGTCTTGGGGATGATCTTCTCATGGGGTATCTTACCGTGGTTCTCTGCATTTTCTGAATGTGTATGTTGGCCTGTCCAGCTAGGCTGGGAGAGTTCTCCTGGATGATATTCTGAAATATGTTTTCCAAATTGGTTTAATTCTCCCCATCTCTTTCAGCTACCTCAATCAGTTGTAGATTCAGTCTTTTTATATAATCTCATATTTCTCAGAAGTTTTGTTCATTCCTTTTCATTCTTTTTTGTCTATTCTTGTTGGCATGTCTTATTTCAGAAAGATAGTCTTGAAGCTCTGAGATTCTTTTTCCACTTGGTATTCTGCTATTAATACTACTGACTGCATTCAGAATTTCTTCTGTGTTTTTCAGCTCTGTTAGGTCAGTTACGTTCCTCTCTATACTGGCTATTTTGGCTGTCAGCCCCTGCATTGTTTTATCATGATTCTTAGCTTCTTTGCATTGGGTTACAACATGCTCCTTTATCTCAGCAAAGTTATTTTTTTGTGAACATTCTAAAGCCTATTTCTGTCGTTTCAGCCATCTCAGCCTCAGCCTAGTTCTGAACTCTTGCCGAAGAGGTGTTTCAATCATTTGGAGGAAAGGATGCACTCTGGCTTTTTGAGTTTTCTGCATTTTTGCACTGATTCTTTCTCATCTTTGTGGGCTTATCTACCTTCAATCTTTGAGGTTACTGACTTTGGATGGGGTTTTAGTTGTTGCTCTTGTTTGTTTGTTTTTTCTTCTACCAGCCTGGCCACACTTCCACAGGGCTGCAGAAGTTTTCTGGGGGTCTCTTCTAGACCCTAGTCACTTCACTTTTTCTAGTATCTGGAGATAGCACCAGTGAAGGCTGCAAAACAACAAAGGTGGCAGACTGATCCTTCCTCTGTCCCGAGGGGTACTGACCTGCTTCCTGCCAGAACATGCCTGTAGGAGGTGGCTGGAGACCCCAGTTGTGAGGTCTCACTCAGTCAGGAGAAATGGAATCACAGACTCTCTTAAAGAAATAGTCTGGCTGCACTTCTCAAAAGAAGACATTTATGCAGCCAAAAGACACATGAAAAAATGCTCATCATCACTGGCCATCAGAGAAATGCAAATCAAAACCACAATGAGATACTATCTCATGCCAGTTAGAATGGTGATCATTAAAAAGTCAGGAAACAACAGGTGCTGGAGAGGATGTGGAGAAATAGGAATGCTTTTACCCTGTTGGTGGGACTGTAAACTAGTTCAACCATTGTGGAAGACAGTGTGGCGATTCCTCAAGGATCTAGAACTAGAAATTTGACCCAGCCATCCCATTACTGAGTTTAAACCCAAAGGATTATAAATCATGCTGCTATAAAGACACATGCACACGTATGTTTATTGCAGCACTATTCACAATAGCAAAGACTTGGAACCAACCCAAATGTCCATCAACGATAAACTGGATTAAGAAAATATGGTACATATACACCATTGAATACTTTGCAGCCATAAAAAAGGATGAGTTCATGTCCTTTGTAGGGACATGGATGAAGATAGAAATCATCATTCTGAGCAAACTGTCGCAAGGACAGAAAACCAAACACCGCATGTTCTCACTCATAGGTGGGAACTGAACAATGAGAACACTTGGACACAGGGCGGGGAACATCACACACCGGGGCCTGTTGTGGGGTCAGGGGAGGGGAGAGGGATAGCATTAGGAGATATACCTAATGTAAATGACAAGTTAATGGGTGCAGCACACCAACATGGCACATGTATACATATGTAACTAACCTGCACATTGTGCACATGCACCCTAGAACTTAAAGTATAATAAAAAGACAGAAAGAGTCTGGCTGCATTTTGGTAGAGCGGCTGTGCTGTGTTGGGGATACCTCAACCCGCAATCAGTTTGGGCTTTCCAAGACCCATAGGCTATACTAGCTGAGATGCCCAAACATCAAAGGTGGCAGCCTGCCCCGCCCCCTCGGCACTCCATCCCAGGGAGAAATTAGAAAACTGTTGGCAGGAGAACACAGACGAGGGTGGCTGGAGGCCCCAGCTGGAAGGACCCAGTGAGGAGGAATGGATCCGGCTCCCATTAAAAGCTGGGCTGGGCATGATGGCTCACATCTGTAATCCCAGCGCTTTGGGGGTCTAAGTGGGCGGATCACTTGAGGTCAGGAGTTCGGCACCAGCCTGGTCAACATGGCAAAACCCTGTCGTGTTGGTAGGCACCTGTAATCCCAGCTACTTGGGAGGCTCAGGCAGGAGAATCACTTGAACCCAGAAGGCAGAATTTGCAGTGAGCTGAGATCACTCCACTGCACTCCAGCCTGGGCAACAGAGGGACTCTGTCTCAAAAAAAAAAAAAAAAAGAAAAGAAAAGAAAAGAAAGAAAAAAACCTGGAAAATAAGTAACAGACACATATTATTATGTTTTTTAAAGAGGCTGAATTTTTTTAAAAAATGAAATCCATCTTAGGAAGTTCGAAAAAGAATAGCAGAATAAATCAAAAGAAATTTGAAGAAAGGAAATAAAAAATAGTTAATTCTGAAAGAAAGATAAAATAAAAATAAGCCAAGAAGCTAATAAGTGACGTCTTAAAATGATTAATACATTTGATAAATAGCTGCAAAATGGATTATGAAAAGACAAGTATATTACATGATATTTTAATAATGAATAAATAGAATGATGTATTAGTAACGAATCAAGTAACAGCAGAAATGGATAGTTCAATACCATAATAAAATATTTATGCAAATTAGAAAAACTAAAAATATGCATAATTCCTAGAAAAGCATAAATTCCCAAAATTATTCAAGAACAAATAGGAACCTTGAATAACCCTACTAATCTTAGAGAAATTTAACTCATAGTTTATGTCTTCCCAGGAAGAAAACACCAGATTAGTAATTTATTACTGGTGAGCTACACCAAATATTCAAGAAACAGTTCATTGTGATCTTACACAAACCCTTTCAGAGAGTAGAAGAATTGTCTCTTAACGGTTTCATTAAATGTGACACATTGAATTCTAAGATGCCTTCCCAAAAATCCCATGGTGCAATTCCCAAAAGCTGTTCAATGTAATTACGTTTACTAGTTAATTGACCTTAAAATAGCAAAACTATTATGAATTATTTAGACAGGTCCATGTAGTCAAATGAGCCTTTAAAAGCAGCAGAAGAGGCCCGGCGCAGTGACTCACACCTCTTTGGGAGGTGTGATCCCAGCACTTTGGGAGGCCAAGGCAGGATCACCTGAGGTCGGGAGTTCGAGACCAGCCTGACTGACATGGAGAAACCCCATCTCTACTAAAAATACAAAATTAGCTAGGTGTGGTGGCTGAAGCCTGTAATCTCAGGTACTCAGGAGGCTGAGGAGGGAGAATCCCTTGAACCCCGGAGGCAGATGTTGTGGTTAGCCGAGATTGCGCCATTGCACTCCAGCCTGGGCAACAAGAGCAAAACTCCGTCTAAAAAAAAAAAAAAAAAAAAAAAAAAAAAAGGCAGCAGAAGAAAAAGGCAGAGAGATGCAGCAGAAGAGGACTTCAGATTTGAAGTGCTAAAAAGACTCAATGAGCTATTGCTGGCTTTGAAGAAGGAGTGGAGCATGTGTCATGTACAGGCAAGCAGGCAGTCTCTAGAAACAGAATGATCCCTGGCCAACAGCCAGTAAGAAAACAGGGATATTTGTCCTATAATCACAACAGAAGGAAGTAAATTCTGCAACTACCTGAATTAACCTAGAAGTGGATTCTATGCCAGAGCCACCAGAAAAGAGCCCAGGATGGCTGACACCTTGATTTTAGCCCAGCAAAACCCAGAGAAGAGAATCCAGCTGTACCATTCCTAGATTTCTTATCTATACAAAATTGTGAGACAATGAATATGTGTTGTTTTTAGCTCCGTACCTAGTTCCACCCTCATGGAAAGCTATTACAGAAGAGAAAAACAAACGAGGAACTCACTCCCACAAAAGTGGTTTCTCCAAGTTTGGATTCTTCTCAACAATCTGCCAAATTTTGTTTACTTTTCATAGTTTCTAGGTAGTTACATTTTGTATTTTATCCGGAATTTTTCATGATAATGACTGGAAAAAAAAGTTGTAGTAGGTTCAGTCCATCCTTGTCAGAACTGTAAACATTCTGTCTATTCTTATTAGATAGATGCCTATTAGACCTTCTCATTCAATTATTTATGTCTCTTAATTTCTCTTTAATATTCTACATATCCTTGTTTCTCCAGTTTGTAAATTTTGGTTTATATATTCAAATATATCTTCAGGTCTTGAATTCTTTCTTTGGCAGAATTAAATATGCTTTTTAACCCATTCTTTTTTTTTTTGTTTTTTTGAGACGGAGTCTTGCTCTTTAGCCGAGGCTGGACTGCAGTGGCGCTATCTCGGCTCACTGCAAGCTCCGCCTCCCGGGTTCATGCCATTCTCCTGCCTCAGCCTCCCGAGTAGCTGGGATTACAGGCGCCCACCACCATGCCCAGCTAATTTTTTGTATTTTTAGTAGAGACAGGGTTTCACCGTGTTAGCCAGGATGGTCTCGATCTCCTGACCTCGTGATCCGCCCGCCTAGGCCTCCCAAAGTGCTGAGATTACAGGCGTGAGCCACCGCACCCAGCCTTTTTAACCCATTCTTTAAGATTACAATATCACCAGTTGTGTTTTGCATTCCTGGAGACTCCATTAGTTTTTAGTTTTTTAACTATCTGATCATACCTGCCTTTCTCCTCACCTTTGAGATTCTGTCTTTGACTTATTTAAACATTTCTTACTTATGTGTTCTACATTCTACAGCTCTGAATTCCAATATACTTAGTAGAATGTGAGTGTCTAAATCTGTTATTTATTGTCTTCTGACTCTCACTTATGGTCATCTTGCTCTTCATGTCATTGGTGCTTTTTGATTATCAGTGTATTGGTTGCTTCTCTTGATCTTAAGTTGGCAAGGTTATCTTCTGTCAAGAACCAGGGAATGCCACCAGCCTGCGATGACCCTACAACTACCCAAAGGTCCCACCTCACTATGGGAGGAAAATGTCTAGCTCAACCATTTCACCATTGCTCTAGGCCCATCATCTACCTCTCACTGCTGCTATCAGCTTTCATGAAATATTTGCTTTTTCAATCTACTTACTGCTCCCAACCTCAGCCCCAGATCATTGATTTGTTGGCTATGTTTGTCTGTTTGTATGTTTTCCCAGAAGAGGAGGATGGTTCTCTTTGGAGAAATTCAGCAATCTATCAATAAAGGCTATATCATATCAAGGATATAATTGTTTCCATTACAAAGGGTTGCCTCTGAGCAACTCATCTGTCATATTGACAAAAGTTCAAATTTGTCCAATCAAACCCTATGGGTTCATACCCCTCTATGTTCCAATATTTTTTGTCTATTGTCTTTCCTTCTCACATTTTGTCTTTTAAATTTCCACTTCATACTTTCTTTACTTTCATTTTAAAATTGTCATGGGGGCGCAATAATAAATGAAAAAATTATTCTGACATTTTGAATGAGAAAGTTTTTTCTTAATATAATTTTTTTTAGAAATTGTACCAATAGACACATTAGACATACATGCACACACACGCACACACAAATAATTACATATGCTTCATTTTAAAATTAATTGTAGAGTATCATATGTCCTGTTGTACATTTAAAATTTTCCCCCAGTAAGTAGTATTTACTATAATAAATACTATTAATACCCTTGAACATTAATTTTTGCACTTATCTCTTCTCAATTTTTATTACAAAATTTCTGTTTTAAAAATGATGGAAAAAAATCTATGTCTACCAACAGAGTTTGATAATAGTATCTACTACATATTTTCTAGCATTTTTTATTTTAAAAAATTACCAATCTGATAGGTTTTATATATACACATAAATATATATGTATTTATGTGTATATGTGTATTTATGTGTGTATTTATTATTTTATATTTCTTTGTTCTTGTTTTATAAACTTTGAGACTTCAGTAATTTTTTATGTAAATTATTTATTCACATGCTTAGAGAGTTTCTTAGTTTCATTTTCTCACCCAATATATAAATACTGTTCAGTTAAAAATGTATATATTATTGCACACTGGTGAAAAAATAAAGAATATAAATGAGTTTTTAAAAATAAAACACTTTATGAAAATATTATTCATCCATCATTATATATAAAAACTTTATTTGGCATCTGCTTTGTAGGGCAGAAACCACAATTAAAAGGAATTCTTCCTGACAATTTTTCTGGTAATACAGAGTTATTCTTCCTTATGTTATCTCTCATAATAACTTAAGCCTCAAAAATTAGTTTATCGAATAAAATTGGTGGTTTTTTTTAAACATCATTTTAGCTTCAGCATTTCTGCTTTCTTTTATTTTAATCACCCTCTTGCATGTATCATATGATTGTTTTTCTCAAAAATCTTGTGTACAATTTTTTATTATTAACTGATGAGTTTAGTTCATTTGTAGTGATACTAATTACATGCAAAAATAGATTCATGTCTACAATATTGAGTTTTCTGAAATAAATTAAGAATTAAACATAACAAGATATTATATACTGTATAGCAAAAACATTAGGGAACACTGAGAAATAAGTGCCTAACTCAGATCTGAAGTTTAGGGAAAGCTTTAAGCAAAACAATACATTTATTTATTCTAAGTTTTTAGGATAAGTTTCAGGCCAAGTGAATAATAGAAAAACAAATTTGGGAGCACCACTTATGTTGAGAAACAGACATAAAGCTAGCTGCAGACAACGATTTTACCTTCAGTTAATCTCTGTTCACCAGGCCATACAATAAAAAATGAGAAGAAAATTTTAAGCCAAAATAATGTATTTAATGTTTTTGACCGAATGAGTTACCTATTGTTGCTCAGAATCTGTTCATTTCTGTGAGCACTTATAAAAAATCAATTCCATTTCAGCCACATGCAAGATAAAAGAAACACTTGCCCACAAACAAAAAAAAGCTAAGATCTCAATCATTGAATATCAAAATGTTGAGAACTTGATAAAATAGATTGTCAGACATAACTATTAGTGGGTTTATGATTACTCATACATCTAAGTGTATATAAATGCACTGTACATGTGTTTTACAATAAATCTGTTCTGATAACCAATTTGTGTTTCTGAGCATCTGCTTTCTCTAGGGGAACAATTTTCAAGTGTTGTGCTTACTGAGGAGACTTGAAGTTGCCGGTTTCCTTCTGGAGAGACTACAATTTGGGTCTCTTTATTGTTTATATTCTCAACTAGTGCCACAGAACAACACTGAATAACTACGGCTGTGAATGTGCATCCCAAGTGATCTCAAATATATAGTTAAGACTCTTAGTGGAAAGCAGCAGCCAGACTATGTCTATTCCTTGCCCACTTACATTTTGTCAGGGTAATTTTGTAATATATACTCAGTGAAACTTAGACACTATTTTCAAAGAGCACTAAGGACAGAAGTCACTTTAGAAAAAGGCATCTCTTGACTTACAGTAACTTCTCTTTAAAACAATCAAAGAACTAGCAAGAACATTCTGAATTCAGGCTTACATCCTTTTAATGTGAGTCCATTTAGATCACACATATATATGCAACATTCACCCACACAGAGCTAGACGTGTATTTCTCTTTTTTTTAATTGTACGTTAAGTTCTAGGGTACGTGTGCACAACGTGCAGGTTTGTTACATATGTATACATGTGCCACGTTGGTGTGCTGCACCCATTAACTGGTTATTTACATTAGGTATATCTCCTAGTGCTATCCCTCCCCACTCCACTCACCCCATGACAGGCCCTGGTGTGTGATGTTCCCCTTCCTGTGTCCAAGTGTTCTCATTGTTCAATTCCCACCTATGAGTGAGAACATGCGGTGTTTGGTTTTCTGTCCTTGCGATAGTTTGCTGAGAATGATGATTTCCAGCTTCATCCATGTCCCTACAAAGGATGTGAACTCATCATTTTTTATGGCTGCATAGTATTCAATGGTGTATATGTGCCACATTTTCTTAATCCAGTCTATCATTGTTGGACATTTGGGTTGGTTCCAAGTCTTTGCTATTGTGAAT
This sequence comes from Pan paniscus, assembly GCF_029289425.2. Taxonomy (NCBI): domain Eukaryota; kingdom Metazoa; phylum Chordata; class Mammalia; order Primates; family Hominidae; genus Pan; species Pan paniscus. Next base: position 97,796,085 of record NC_073255.2, read on the forward strand.
AGTGCCTCAATAAACATACGTGTGCATGTGTCTTTATAGCAGCATGATTTATAATCCTTTGGGTATATACCCAGTAATGGGATGGCTGGATGAAATGGTATTTCTAGTTCTAGATCCTTGAGGAATCGCCACACTGTTTTCCACAATGGTTGAACTAGTTTACAGTTCCACCAACAGTGTAAAAGTGTTCCTATTTCTCCACATCCTCTCCAACACCTGTTGTTCCCTGACTTTTTAATGAACGCCATTCTAACAGGTGTGAGATGGTATCTCATTGTGGTTTTGATTTGCATTTCTCTGATGGCCAGTGATGATGAACATTTTTTCATGTGTCTGTTGGATGCATAAATGTCTCCTTTTAAGAAGTGTCTCTTCATATCCTTCGCCCACTTTTTGATGGGGTTGTTTATTTTTTTTCTTGTATATTTGTTTGAGTTCTTTGTAGATTCTGGATATCAGCCCTTTGTCAGATAAGTAGATTGCAAAAATTTTCTCCCATTCTGTAGGTTGCCTGTTCACTCTGATGATAGTTTCTTTTGCTGTGCAGAAGCTCTTTAGTTTAATTAGATCCCATTTGTCAACTTTGGCTTTTGTTGCCATTGCTTTTGGTGTTTTAGGCATGAAGTCCTTGCCCATGCCTATGTCCTGAATGGTATTGCCTAGGTTTTCTTCTAGGGTTTCTATGGTTTTAGGTCTAACATTTAAGTCTTTAATCATCTTGAAATAATTTTTATATCAGGTGTAAGGAAGGGATCCAGTTTCAGCTTTCTACATATGGCTAGCCAGTTTTCCCAGCACCATTTATTAAATAGGGAATCTTTCCCCATTTCTTGTTTTTATCAGGTTTGTCAAAGATCAGATGGTTGTAGATGTGTGGTATTATTTCTGAGGGCTCTGTTCTGTTCCATTGGTCTATATCTCTGGTTTGGTACCAGTACCATGCTGTTTTGGTTACTGTAGCCTTGTAGTATAGTTTGAAGTCAGGTAGCATGATGCCTCCAGCTTTGTTCTTTTGGCTTAGGATTGACTTGGCAATGTGAGCTCTTTTTTGGTTCCATATGAATTTTGAAGTATTTTTTTTCCAATTATTTAAAGAAAGTCATTGGTAGCTTGATGGGGATGGCATTGAATCTATAAATTACCTTGGGCAGTGTGACCATTTTCACAATATTTATTCTTCCTATCCATGAGCATGGAATGTTCTTCCATTTCTTTGTGTCCTCTTTTATTTTGTTGAGCAGTGGTTTGTAGCTCTCCTTGAAGAGGTCCTTCACATCCCTTCTAAGTTGGATTCCTAGGTATTTTATTCTCTTTGAAGCAGTTGTGAATGGGAGTTCACTCATGATTTGTCTCTCTGTTTGTCTGTTATTGGTGTATAAGATGCTTGTGATTTTTGCACGTTGATTTTGTATCCTGAGACTTTGCCGAAGTTGATTATCAGCTTAAGGAGATATTGGGCTGAGAAAATGGGGTTTTCTAAATATACAATCATGTCACCTGCAAACAGGGACAATTTGACTTCCTCTTTTCCTAATTGAATACCCTTTATTTCTTTCTCCTGCCTGATTGCCCTGGCCAGAACTTCCAACTGTATGTTGAATAGGAGTGGTGAGAGAGGGCATCCCTGTCTTGTGCCAGTTTTCAAAGGGAATGCTTCCAGTTTTTGCCCATTCAGTATGATATTGGCTGTGGGTTTGTCATAAATAGCTCTTATTATTTTGAGATCTGTCCCATCAATACCTAATTTATTGAGAGTTTTTAACATGAAGGGCAGTTGAATTTTGTCAAAGGCCTTTTCTGCATCTGTTGAGATAATCATGTGGTTTTTGTTGTTGGTTCTGTTTATATGCTGGATTACATTTATTGATTTGCATATGGTGAAGCAGTCTTGCATCCCAGGGATGAAGCCCACTTGGTCATGGTGGATAAGCTTTTTGATGTGCTGCTGGATTTGATTTGCCAGTATTTTATTGAGGATTTTTGCATCGATGTTCATCAGGGATATTGGTCTAAAATTCTCTTTTTTTGTTGTGTCTCTGCCAGGCTTTGGTATCAGGATGATGCTGGCCTCATAAAATGAATTAGGGAGGATTCCCTCTTTTTCTATTCATCAGAATAGTTTTAGAAGGAATGGTATCATCTCCTCCTTGTACCTCTGGTAGAATTTGGCTGTGAATCCATCTGGTCCTGGACTTTTTTTGGTTGGTAGGCTATTAATTATTGCCTCAATTTCAGAGCCTGTTATTGGTCTATTCAGGGATTCAACTTCTTCCTGGTTTAGTCTTAGGAGGGTGTATGTGTGCAGGAATTTATCCATTTCTTCTAGATTTTCTAGTTTATTTGCGTAGAGGTGTTTATAGTATTCTCTGATGGTAGTTTGTATTTCTGTGGGATCAGTGGTGATATCCCCTTTATCATTTTTCATTGCATCTATTTGATTCTTCTCTCTTTTCTTCTTTATTAGTCTTGCTAGCGGTCTATCAATTTTGTTGATCTTTTCAAAAAAACAGCTCCTGGATTCATTGATTTTTTGAAGGTTTTTTTGTGTCTCTGTCTCCTTCATTTCTGCTCTGATCTTAGTTATTTCTTGCCTTCTGCTAGCTTTTGAATGTGTTTGCTCTTGCTTCTCTAGTTCTTTTAATTGTGATGTTAGGGTGTCAATTTTAGATCTTTCCTGCTTTCTCTTGTGGGCATTTAGTGCTATAAATTTCCCTCTACACATTACTTTAAATGTGTCCCAGAGATTCTGGTATGTTGTGTCTTTGTTCTCATTGGTTTCAAAGAGCATCTTCATTTCTGCCTTCATTTCTTTATGTACCCAGTAGTCATTCAGGAGCAGGTTGTTCAGTTTCCATGTAGTTGAGCAGTTTTGAGTGCGTTTCTTAATCCTGAGTTCTAGTTTGATTGCACTGTTGTCTGAGAGACAGTTTGTTGTGAGTTCTGTTCTTTTACATTTGCTGAGTATTCTTTACTTCCAATTATGTGGTCAATTTTGAAATAAGTGTGATATGGTGCTGAGAAGAATGTATATGCTGCTGATTTGGGGTGGAGAGTTCTGTAGATGTCTAATAGGTCTGCTTGGTGCAGAGCTGAGTTCAAGTCCTGGATATCCTTGTTAACTTTCTGTCTCGTTGATCTGTCTAATGTTGACAGTGGGGTGTTAAAATCTCCCATTATTATTGTGTGGGAGTCAAAGTCTCTTTGTAAGTCTCTAAGGGCTTGCTTTATGAATCTGGGTGCTCCTGTATTGGGTGCATATATATTTAGGATAGTTAACTCTTCTTGTTGAAATGATCCCTTTACCATTACGTAATGGCCTTGTTTGTCTCTTTTGATCTTTGTTGGTTTAAAGTCTGTTTTAAAGAGACTAGGATCGCAACCCCTGACTTTTTTTGTTTTCCACTTGCTTGGTAGATCTTCCTCCATCCCTTTATTTCAAGCCTATATGTGTCTCTGCACATGAGATGGGTCTCCTGAATACAGCACACTGATGGGTCTTGACTCTTTATCCAATTTTCCAGTCTGTATCTTTCAACTGGAGCATTTAGCCCATTTACATTTAAGGTTAATATTGTTATGTGTGAATTTGATCCTGTCATTATGATATTAGCTGGTTATTTTGCTCGTTAGTTGATGCAGTTTCTTCCTAGCATCGATGGTCTTTACAATTTGGCATGTTTTTGCAGTGGCTGGTACCGGTTGTTCCTTTTCTTGTCCAGTGTTTCCTTCAGGAGCTCTTGTATGGCAGACCTGGTGGTGACAAAATCTCTCAGCATTTGCTTGTCTGTAAAGGATTTTATTTCTCCTTCACTTATGAAGCTTAATTTGGCTGGATATGAAATTCTGGGTTGAAAATTCTTTTCTTTAAGAATGTTGAATATTGGCCCCCACTCTCTTCTGGCTTATAGAGTTTCTGCTGAGAGATCAGCTGTTAGTCTGATGGGCTTCCTTTTGTGGGTAATCCGACCTTTCTCTCTGGCTGCCCTTAACATTTTTTCCTTCATTTCAACTTTGGTGAATCTGACAATTATGTGTCTTGGAGTTGCTCTTCTTGAGGATTATCTTTGTGGCATTCTCTGTATTTCCTGAATTTGAATGTTGGCCTGCCTTGCTAGGTTGGGGAAGTTCTCCTGGATAATATCCTGCAGAGTGTTTTCCAGCTTGGTTCCATTCTCCCTGTCACTTTCAGGTACACCAATCAGACGTAGATTTGGTCTTTTCACATAGTCCCATATTTCTGGAAGGCTTTGTTCATTTCTTTTTACTTTTTTTTCTCTAAACTTCTCTTCTCACTTCATTTCATTCATTTGATCTTCAATCACTGATACTCTTTCTTCCAGTTGATCAAATCAGCTATTGAAGCTTGTGCATGCATCATGTAGTTCTTGTGCCATGGTTTTCAACTACATCACATCCTTTAAGGACTTCTCTACACTTTTTATTCTAGTTAGCCATTCGTCTAATCTTTTTTCAAGGTTTTTAGCTTCTTTGTGATGGGTTCGAACTTCCTCCTTTAGCTTGGAGAAGTTTGATCATCTGAAGCCTTCTCTCAACTCATCAAAGTCATTCTCCGTCCAGTTTTGTTCCATTGCTGGCAAGGATCTGCGTTCCTTTGGAGGGGGGAGGCGCTCTGATTTTTAGAATTTTCAGCTTTTCTGCTCTGTTTTTTCCCCATCTTTGTGGTTTTATCTACCTTTGGTCTTTGATGACGGTGACATGCAGATGGGGTTTTAGTGTGGATGCCCTTTGTGTTCGTTAGTTTTCCTTCTAACAGTTAGGACCCTCAGCTACAGGTCTGTTGGAGTTTGCTGGAGATCCACTCCAGATGCTGTTTGCCTGGGTATCACCAGCGGAGGCTGCAGAACAGCGAATATTGGTGAACAGCAAATGTTTCTGCCTGATCGTTCCTCTGGAAGCTTCATCTCACAGGGGTACCCGGCCATGTGAGGTGTCAGTCTGCACCTACTGGGGGTTGCCTCCCAGTTAGGCTACTCAGGGGTCAGGGACCCACTTGAGGAGGCAGTCTGTCCTTTCTCGGATCTCAAGTTGCATGCGGGGTGAACCACTACTCTCTTCAAAGCTGTCAGTCAGGGACATTTAAGTCTGCAGAGGTTTCTGCTGTCTTTTGTTTGGCTATGCCCTGCCCCCAAAGGTGGAGTCTACAGAGGCAGGCAGGCCTCCTTGAGCTGCGGTGGGCTCCACCAAGTTCAATTCAAGCTTCGCATCCGCTTTGTTTACCTAGTCAAGCCTCAGCAATGGTGGGCACCCCTCCCCCAGCCTCTCTGCCACCTTGCTGTTTGATCTCAGACTGCTGTGCTAGCAATGAGCTAGGCTCTGTGGGCATGCAACAATCTGAGCCATGCGTGGGATATAATCTCCTGGTGTGCCATTTGCTAAGACCGTTGGAAAAGCACTGTATTAGGATGGGAGTGACCCAATTTTCCAGGTGCCATCTGTCACCCCTTCCCTTTGCTAGGAAAGGGAATTCTCTGACCCCTTGCACTTCCCAGGTGAGGTGATGCCTTGCCCTGCTTCAACTCATGCTTGGTGAACTGCACCCACTATCCTGCACTGACTGTCCGACAAGCCCCAGTGAGTTGAACCCGGTACCTCAGTTGGAAATGCAGAAATCACCTGTCTTCTGTATCACTCATGCTGGTAGCTGTAGACTGGAGCTGTTCCTATTCAGCCATCTTGGAACCACCCCCCCAGATGTGTATTTCTCACAAAAGCATTCATTCGGCCAATACCTGTTTTTGAGCATCTCCAATGCATTGAAAATTATGGTAGGTATGGGGAGAGACACTACTGCATGAGGCAGATACTATCCCAAACCTCATGGCAATTCAGTCTTGCGAAGAAGACAGACAACAAACAAATACAACATACAGAAAAGATAATTATAAATCATGGTGCAAGATGATATTTAAAAAAATGCAAAGTTTTCTATGATAGAAAATATAAGGAGAACTAGTTTAGATATAACTAATAAAGACAGCCACTTATACTGATACATGCATTCTAATGATACTTTAAGAGATGAGTGGGGAAAAGTGACCTGCCTAAGAACATGTGCAAAAGTCTAGGGGTGGTTTTAGGAACTAAATGAAGAGAGTGGCTGACACATGGTTATTGGGGAAGTGGGGAAAATGGGAATGAGATTGGAGAAATAAACTTTTATTCTGTTGGATGTGAGGGACAGGGTGTACTTGGTAGGCATCAATGACTGTATAGTTCATTCTAAATACAATGGAGAACTATTGAAAAATTTAACACAAAAATTAAAATGATCAAATTTCTGTTTTAAAAATATCAATGTGATCCCTTATATGGAAATTTTTTTTTTTTTGAGACGGAGACTCACTCTGTCATCCAGGCTGGAGTGCAGTGGCACAATCTCGGCTCACTGCAAGCTCCACCTCCCGGGTTCATGCCATTCTCCTGCCTCAGCCTCCTGAGTAGCTGGGGCTACAGGCACCTGCCACCATGCCCTGCTAATTTTTTGTATTTTTTAGTAGAGACAGGATTTCACCGTGTTAGCCAGGATGGTCCTGATCTCCTGACCTTGTGATCTGCCTGCCTCAGCCTCCCAAAGTCCTTATACGGAAATTGATTGAATTGTTTAGGAAGTGGCAAAAGTGAAAATGGGTCAGAAATGATGGTTTACAATAGAATGCAGAAATAGAAATGGACAGGAATCTACAGATTTGAAATATATTTTGAAGGTATAAATTAATAAGAATTGTGGATTAAACTGGAGGACAAGCATGAGTATGGTGTGGAATAATTGAGGGTAAATCTCAAGTTTCTAGCTTAGCAAATTGCAAAAACAGTCTTGTCATTATTGGAAATTAATCGACTTGGGAGGAAAATGTCTGGATATAGAAATAAAAAGTTTGATTCTGGATATGTTATATTTAAAACACCAAAGTAGAATTGTTTGATTAATCAGAGGACATATGGATATTAAATCCAAATGAGAGTATGGGATTACAAATATAAAATGGGATTTGAAGCTATGGATCAAAACATTATGCTGTATACCATAAATATATACAATTTTTAACTGCCAGTTAAAAATTAATAAATGAAGCCATGAAAATGAATGTGATCACCAACATAGATAGAACTTAAATTAGATAACTAGGTCTTTGGATGAAAATTTTCCTGTCAAAAGCCATTGATAAGATTCCATTGAATTTGGTAAAGGAAAATCACGGATGATCTTGGCAATAGCAGTTATTGTGGACAAATGATGGCAGAAGCTGGTTATAAATGGGCTGAGTTGTGAAACGGAAGTCAATGATGCTTTCTTCTGGATAGATTCCCATAACTGGGATGACACACTTCCAATTCCATTTAAAAATTTTTGTCCTTAGCTCTCCTTTGATCTGCAAGTTGAGCCCCATTTTTCCTGCCTGAATGTGCTGTACTCATTGATATGCTACCCATGAAAAAGTATTTCCAGGTAAGAAGGCTTTGGAGGTGATCCCTTCCCACTTACCACCCATGCCCATGATGAATACAATCACTGTGACCTGCTGCCGGGGCCTGTGTTTACCACTGAAGATATCGTGCTTCCAAAAACATCCCTCATGCTTTTGCAATCACCTTAACATCAACTGGCAGCTGAAAGTCACCAGACATTAATTGCTCACCAAAGCCTGTCAATTTCACTTGGAAAATATACTGTTCTTCTGTCTGATTACTTTCATGCCCAATTTTACTACCCTAGCCCAAGACTTTATCTCTTATATGAAACAACCACTTTACATGCCCTTCATCTTTTTAACAATTTTAGGAAGTCAATACTGTTTTTCTCTTTTATTTTATTGATGAGGAAATTAAATCACAGAGAGATTAAGTAACTTGCCTAAAGTCATTTTCAGCATATGATAATGCTGGGATTCAAACCTAGGCAGGTTGCCTCTAGAGGCTGAGTCTTAACCACTGTCCTACATTACATTTTATAAGAGACAGACTAGTTTAAAAAATGTGAAGGAAACTGATGTGTCATTTAACAGGTTTGTAAAATTCACTCTCTAAATGCCAATAAATCTCTAAATGTATTAAAGGAAAAAAATGAAACAAAAGCGAACAAACCTACTAGTCACTACAGATTACTTTTTTATGTTTGCTAAACAAAGTTTAGGGATCCTCTCTCAATGTCATTCTTGTAAACAATAATCTGTTTAATTTTTTTATTTTTAAACTTTATTTTACATATATTCATGTAGCTCATTAGAAAATTAATATAATCTTTCAAATTACAATTCATATATTCCACATGAGCATTAGCAAGCAGGAAACAATGAGTTGCGAATGAATAAAACCTTTATTTAACTTTGTTAAGGACATTCAGAAGACTTGAATAGACCAAAAAACAAATGTACTGTTATTTACCAGCTTTTGCAATATTTAAACTGTATTTGTTTAAATAGATCTGCTTTTTGTTTTTAGCTTCCGGTCAGACTTTACAACTGCTTGTTAAAAGCCCGTGACCTCTGGATAAGAGTGAAATACCAAGCACTAAGGGAGGCTAGAGCCATTCTTCAATCAGGAACAAATGCATTCTAAACAAGGTGATTGGCAAAAATCTTCATTTTCTTTTCCTTCCATTGACCTCCTAGAAATGAAAAGCCCTCCTGAAAACAGGTGGTCCAGAAAATCTATAGATAATTAAGCAAAATGAGGCTTGTTGACAGCTTGGCATGAAATGTGAATATTTAATTACATTTTAATGACAACACTTATTATTTTACATAACTATGATAGGTGATAGAACATGAGATTTGAGACTGCCAATACAAATTTTAAATAGTTTTTCTCAACATTTGTAAAAAATCATGTAATAAAAAGCATATTTAAACATTAAATGGCTTGTAGAGGTCCCTTTTTTATACATAGTGCCTATTTTCATTTTTGCTATCTCTCACAGCACTTCTGTAATTATTTAAAATGTCATTGTCTTGTTTCAAGGATAGCTAAATAGGAAAAGGTGTTCTGGCTAAAATTATGTCCCAAATCAGTTTGATTAGGATCCTCATTAACATTAGGCAGGCATTACTTTTGAGCAAAACACAAATTAAAAAGACTTATACAAGTCTTTTTAAAAACTTCATTTGACTTTATTGGTTAAGGAGTTTTAATTCTGTGGTAACTTTAACAAGGATTATGATTCTTGTTTGTGCTTTAATATAAATGTAATGCTTTAAACTGCTGGTAAACTTAATTCCTTCAAATTCTATCTAAATTATCTTAAGCAACTTAAATAGACGAACTTGAATCCAAGCTTTTCCCAATGTGATTTCAACCATCTGTGAAAATATTGTACCGTATAATATCCCTCATTTATCCTAATTAAATCTTATGTAATAAATCATCTCCTTGTCCAATAAAAGTGCTATGATTTTTTTTCAAACAAGAGTCATAAATTCGAAGGTATAGAAATGAATGTAACTTAATAGGTTATATTTTAACATTTATAATAATTTTAAACATGAAGAAATAAAATGTATGTTCTTTTTTAGAGTAAATTATAAGTAAAAGTATTTTATTTCAAGGGAAGGGGGGAAGGGTAAAGCAGCTTAAATTTAGGAAACACAGGTCTATTTGGTGCATAGCAAAATAGATTGCATTTATTTTTCTTTCTGGTTCTAACAATATACAAATTGCCACAAATCAGCTAATTATTATTCCAAAAGAGAGAACATCCAACTGGCATATGTTCCAAATGGAGCTCAGGCATTTTCCTCTAGACCTGATGGCTCCCCATTTCCATCAGTGCTCTCCATCTCTGTAAGTCATACTACCATCTTGCATTTGTTCACGCTGAAATCTGACTAATCCATATCCCTCCCCTCAAATCCTATCTCCTACCTAATCCCATTTATTCTATCCTGTAAATATATCTTAATTATATCGACTCTCCTCTATATCCACTAGCCCCTGTTAAGTCTAAACATTACAATTTATCTTCCCCGATATACTTTCCCTTAGTCCCAAGCCATTATCCATCCTATAGGCAGCATGGTTTTTTAAACTGTTATGCTGATGAGCCAGTTTGTAAAACATTCTGGCTTTTAAAAAAATTAAGCTAAGCAAATATCTCCATGACAGATAAATTCCAATTCTAGATATTTATCTGGGAAAAATAAAAACATGTGCTTCTTTTTCACTAAAAGCTTTGTATAAGAATGTTAGTGATAGCTTTATTCATAATCGCCAAAACTGAAAACATCCCAGGTTTCAATCAACAGAAGAATGGACAGACAAACTATGATCTATTTATACAAGATAGTACTCAGCAATTTAAACAGAACTAATGATATACCCAACATGTTCGTATCTCAGAAATATAATGTTAACCTAAAGAAGACTTACACAAAAGAACATATGCTCTTTGACTTGATTTATCTGAAATTCTAGAATAGGCAAAACCAACCTATGGTTATATAAGAAAAATCAGAACCCTGGTTGTTAATGTAATGTGAAGGGGAAAGTGGGACCAGAAATTGACTGCAAAGGAGCAAAAGGAGATTTTAGAGGGGATGATGAAAATGTTCTATATCTTTGTAGAGATTCAGCATTGCACAGGTCAGGTTTATGCATTTATCAGTGCTCATAGAAAGATTATGAATGGTGTATTTCATTCTATGTACAATTCACTTCAAAAAATATAAGTAATCATAAACAAATATTGAGCTGTAATGAATTATATGCATGTTGAAATGCTTAGATATGAAATGCACTGATACCTAAAGAAAACTCTGAAATGCATTAGACATATACGATTAAACTGTTATGTATCCTGATTGTGGTGATATTGCCATGACTCTGCTTTGTCAGAGCATGGAACTATATACTAGAAAGGGCAAATTTTATTGTATGTAAGTTACATCTCATATTAAAACCCTCTTAAAATAAGTTAGATTAATAGATGGCTAATTGAATGGATAAATGAATGGGCTACATCAACGGCAGATTGGATAAAGAAAATGTGATACATATGCAACAAGAAATACAATGCAGCCATAAAAAAAGAATGAGGTCATGTCCTTTCCAAGATCATGGATGGAGCTGGAGGTCATTATCTTTGGCAAACTAACACAAGAACAGAAAACCAAATACCACATGTTCTCACTTGTAAGTGGGAGCTAAATGATGAGGACTCATGGACACAAACAGGGGAAAAGAAGACACTGGGGCGTACTTTCAGGTGGAGGGTAGGAGGAGGGTGAAGATAGAAAAACTACCTGTTAGTTACTATGCTTATTACCTGAGTGACAAAATAACTACTGGGTACTAGGCTTAGTACTTGGGTGATGAAATAATCTGTACAACAAACCCCCGTGACATGAGTTTACCTATGTGACAAACCTGCACAAGTACCTCTGAACCTAAAATAAAGGTTGAAAATAAAATGAATGGGCTAAAACAAATATAGCAAAATATGTACAACTATAACATCAAGTTGGTAGGTATGTGGAAGTTTACTTTACAATAATTTCAAATAGTGGTTTGAAAACATTTTCATAACAAAATATGGGGGAAAATATGTAAATCTGATCAGGTTGCATTATTCTCACACTTAAATTTTTATAATGACGTCGCATTATTTGGGAGGTTTACTCTAGAATTACTAACATGGTATAAATGTTTTAATTGACTGCCTCTCCCTGAGCCTTAAATCTCACAGAAGGTCATTTCCTTGTCATACACCATAATCTAATCATGCTCTTCGTTGTCAATTTTAAAAAGATGCAGATCCTTCTTCCCAGGGCCTTGTAATTAAATAATGGTGTAAATAATTGTGCAATTATCTGTCTTCTCCAGTAGTTTTTGAAAACCATTAGATCATGGTCCACTAATATATCCCTAGTCCATAACCCCAGACCTAGCCCTTGGCCTAATGTAAGTACTCAATAAATACATTTCAAAATATGAAAACTGACTGAAGAGATAGTACCCTTGACTTCATATCAAAGTGAATTGTGGATTACTTGTGTAGCCTAACCATTATTTTATTTAGTATCCCCTTATCTCTTAGACGTGTACTGATTTTGAGCAATGATAATGAAATAATAGAAAATAAGTTCTTTAAAAACTATCGTTTTTGGCCTAGCACAGTGGCTTATGCCTGTAATCCCAGCACTTTGGGAGGCAGAGGCAGGTGGATCACTTGAGGTCAGGAGTTCGAGACCAGCTTGGCCATCATGGTGAATTCCTGTCTCTACTAAAAATACAAAAATTAGCTGGGCATGGTGGCACATGCTTGTAATCCCAGCTACTCAGGTGGCAGAAGCAGGAAAATCTCTTGAATCTGGGGGGCAGAGGTTTCAGTGAGCCGAGATCGCACCGTTGCACTCCAGCCTAGGTGACAGAAAGAGACTCCATCTCAAAAAAAAAAAAAAACTGTCGTATTTGAAAATTATCAATTGGCAAAGTATCCCAGGTATTTTATTTTGTTATAGCCAGATAAATAATACTGAGAAACATTTCACCTGATTATACATTTTTATTTTAATATTTTAAGGAATATATATAAATGTGTCTACTCAATTAAACATTATTTTTCATTTTATGTGAATTTAATTGCTTATAATATATCATAAGAAAGCTATAAATTTGCATTTTGACATGAAATAAAAAATAAGTTATCCTTCCAGAGTACAGCAGGGGGAACTCAAGAGGATATCTACTTACTGGTATAACTACAAAGCTTTTCTAATTGCAGTATAGTGTTGGAGCAACTTGCAGGATAATGGTTAATTTAAATTGATGTATAGACATATCCCAGGGCTTCTGGTATTGTTGTAGTAATATCAGAAATTCAGCTAAGGAAATGAAGAAGAGTAAAGTCTCCATTGTCCAATTTTCAGATGTATGCTGAAGAAATTAAGTCGGTGGGCATTTCTCTTTTTAACATAATAATATCAAGAAAGCAAAAGAAAAGATACTGAGAAAAGATAGACTAAGAATAAAGAATTGTGGAGTAGTCTTCCAACTGAAATGTGTGAGAGGATAAAGACAGTTTTGAACACTGCTAAAAGAAATCAGAGATGATGCAAACAAATGGAAAAACACTCCATGCTCATGGATTGGAAGAATCAATATTATTAAAATGTTCACATTGCCCAAAGCAATTTATAGATTCAATGCTATTCCAATCAAATTATCAACATCACTTTTCACAGAATTAGAAAAAAACAATTTTAAAATTCATATGGAATCAAAACAGAGCCCAAATAGCCAAAGTAATCCTAGGCAAAAAGAACAAAGCTGATCGAGACCATCCTGGCCAACATGGTGAAGCCTCGTCTCTACTAAAAATACAAAAATTAGCTGGGCATGGTGGCACGCAGCTGTAGTCCCAGTACTCGGAAGGCTGAGGCAGAAGAGTCGTCTGAACCCAGGAGGCGGAGGTTGCAAAGAGCCAAGATCATGCCACTGCCCACTGCACTCCAGCCTGGCAACAGAGTGAGACTCCATTTCAAAAGAAAAAAAAAAAAACTACAGGTATCACATCATTACATCATTGCACTTCAAACTACACTACAAGGATACAGTAACCACAATAACATGGTACTGGTATAAAATTAGACCAATACACCAATGGTGCAGAATAGGGAACCCAGAAATAAAGCTGCATACCTACAACAAACTGACCTTTGACAAAGTCCACAAAAATAAGCTATGGGGAAAGGACTCCCTATTCAATAAATGGTGCTGGGAAAATTGGCTAACCATATGCAAAAGAATGAACTGGACCCTTACCTATTACCATATACTAAATTTAACTCAAATAAATTAAAGACTTAAATGTAAGACCTCAAACTATAAACATCCTGAAAGACAATCTAGGAAATACCCTTCTGGACATCAGCTTGACAAAGAATTTATGACTAAGTTCTCAAAAGCAATTGCAACAAAAACAAAAATTGACAAGTGGAACCTAATGAAACTAAACTAACGAGCTTCTGCACAGCAGAAGAAACTTATCGCTAGAGTAAACAGACAAACTACAGAATGGGAGAGAATATTTGCAAAGTAAGCATCCAACAAAAGACTAATATCCAGAATTTATAAGGAATGTAAAAAAATTAACAAGAAAAAAACAACCCCATTAAATAGTGGGCAATAGACATGAACAGACACTTCTCAAAAGAAGACATACAAGCAGCCAACAAACATATGAAATGTTAAATATCACTAATCATCAGAGAAATGCAAATCAAAACCACAATGAGATACCATGTCTCACCAGTCAGAATAGTTGTTATTTGTTTAAAAATCAAAAAATAAAAGATGTTGGTGAGGCTGCAGACAAAAAGGAACACTTATACACTTTTGGTGGGAATGCAAATTAGTTCAGTCACTGTGGAAAGCAGTTTGGAGATGTCTCAAAGAACTAAAAGTAGAACTACCATTCAACCCAGCAATACCATTACTGGGCATATACCCAGAGGAATATAAATCATTCTGCCATAAAGACACATGCACATATGTGTTCATCACAGCACTATTCACAATAGCAAAGACATGGAATCAACCTAGGTGCCCATCAACAGCGGATTAGATAAAGAAAATGTGGTACATATACACCATTGGAGTGCTATACAGCCAAAAATATGAAAAAATCATATCTTTTGCAACAACATGCATGCAGTTGGAGGCCATTATCCTAAGCAAATTAACACAAATAGAAAAGCAAATATCACATGTTCTCACTTATAAGTGGGAGCTAAGTCTTGGGTGCACATGAACGTAAGGACAGGAACAACAGACACTAGGGACTCCAAAAGGAGGGAGGGTGGGAAGGGGACAAGGGCTGAAAAACTTCCTATTGGGTACTGTGTTCACTATTTAGGTGACACAATCAGTAGAAACCCAAACTTAGCATCATGCAATATATTCTTATAACAAACCTGCACATGTACCACCGAATCTAAAATAAAAATTAAAAAAAAAACAGTTTGAGATTCTGTAATTACATGTGAGGAGATTTTTCTAACCTATAAAACATGAAGGGTTAATGTTTTTGTAACATGTATAAAAATGTTCAAAGTTTTATAAAATCTCAAATGTTGGGTTAGAGGTAAATATCAGAAAAAAGCTTATTATTTCATTTAGGAAGTCCCCTCAAAGAACTCACAGTTGAAACTATTAAAAATTATGCACAATTTAATTCACATTACAATTGCCCATAATAACTACATATTTTTTCACTGGGTGAAAATTAGGTGCAAGAAGAACTTTTAAATTGAACATTTAGCTATGCAGGTTAAGTCCCAGCAAATTTCAGCTGGAACTGCATGACTGAGCTGAGTTTAACCTCATGATTTGAAATGAAAGAAACTGGGAATTATATTTGCAAGTTTTAAGAATAGCATATAAGATATTTGCCCATTGTAATTTTCTTTTATTCCTCTGTTTTGCAGGATTATGAGAAAAAGCAATAAAGGAAGGCATCAATTCTCAAGCGAATAATTTCTTCTATAGAGCCTGCTAAACAACACCAACGGCAAGTGATGAGGAGTAAATTTACTTCTTTCTTCTCAAAACAACAAAAATATCTTCATTAGAAACAAGGCTCACGTTTTCATACAAATCTTTATATTCAATATGCTGCATTTTCAGGAGAAACAAATAGAAAAATAAGGATTTACCTAGAATGTGTTACGTAATGTTCTACAAAAGCCTCACAGGGTAGTATCATAATGGTGATTTTGTTGCAGTCTATATTTTTTTGGAAAGTTCTTTGCCCAGAAAATCAATTGTGTAGTTCCTCAGATGTGATCAGACTCAGGGATACTAACTTACTCTAAATTAAATTAATGAGAGACTAGAATGTAAAACAGAATACCAATTTATTCATTTACAATAAGAATTATGACTTTATTCTGACCAGAGGGCACTGCAGAACTACATGGAAACTAAAATACAATATTATTCAAGGAATCAATACCAGGAATTTGGATCATCCTAGGCAGCTTCTCAGCTGAGGCCATTCTTCTCCCAGAAGGACACAGCCTTCCTAAGCAATATTACCCCTGGTTTTTGGTCAAAATATTCTGTCTCCTACCTGATGCTGTGCATATTGACAATTATTGTTCTGTTCATTTTTTTCCAGGTCCCTATGATGAAAAATAAATCCCTCTTCAAATATATTTATAAAATTTGTTTGATCACAATGTGGTCCAAACCAGTAGTCACTATATGTGATTTTCCATGTCTTTGCTTTCATCCAATAAGTGTTGAGTCATTTTCTACTCACAAAATCTGCCTGATGCCATTTCCAAATCCTTTAAAAAGAGGTGTTCGGAGGAGCATCTTATACTACCTGTAGATACATCCTTAGACATAAAGAATCCTTTAGTCCATGAAATCAGATTTACTTTTGGATGAAACATTGTTTGCTGCTCTGTTCACACTGCTGTCTCTGACTAATCTTACTCCATGTATGCTTCAAATGAGCCACAGAAAGAGCTTTTAGACCAAAGCAGTAGTGTGAATTGTCAAAAAGACATCAGGTTCCGCAAGAAAGCAAGACGGAGCTTAGACTCTCTGTAATGAGGAACAGTATTTCTGCAAGATGTAAAGCTGTCTTCTGCTAGGAAGATTCCAGAGTTAGAATCATGGAAAGCCTGGTTAAAACAAAGCTAAATAATGTTGTATGGAGGTATGTGTCTATAACTCTAAAAGAAGACAAAGTATTATTACACAGTAATCTGTTTGACTATGGAATTCTGTTCTAGTAGAACACCTACTAACAGGCAATGGAACTAGGGTTTGGAGGGATACAGCTTAAGTATCAACATTTGCGTTCAAATATAAATACAAAAATCAATTCAATAATACATACAAAGCCTTTGGGTCTTCTTTATTGCTGTTCTCCCCACCAGGGAGTTGAAGTTGACTGGAGGAGCAGCTATTAGTAGGAAACTTGTAATAATTAATAATAAATAGGTGGTACTGATATCAGAGAGAAGCCATAAACCCTGGTTCTCCAAGTGTAATCTGTAAACAACCTGTATCAAAATCATCTGAGTTTCTTTACAAAGCTCCAGATTCCTGAGACTCTCTGTCGTTTTACTAAATAAGAATCTCTGAAGATAGACCACAGGAGGGTGCATTTTAAATAGACTCACCATGATGCTTTTATGTATTTTAGAATAATTTTTTTAGAATAATTTTTTATGTACTTTGGAATCATTTTTAGAATAATTTTGAATTTTAGAATAATTTAATTAGATTTTTCATTTATCTTAGGAAATGACAAGGCATTTAGATTCAAAACATTTTGGAGACCACCTGGCATCCACCATGCCCTGGGATTTAGGCAATAATGTCCTAGTCAAAAAGAAAAAAACTTTTGTAAAGATTGCTTCAGCACCAGTATATATAAGTTTCTCCAATATCTCTCCAAAACTTCCTATCATGTTATATCCAAAGAGGTTTGTCATTACACAAGGACACATATTGAAATCCTAAACAGTGTAGATTGTATATAAACAGAGAAAAAAATATACATTCTTATTTGTTTTCTATTTTTCTATTTTATTTCCTATTTCCACAATCCAAAAGAAAGCTATAAGGATCCCAAAGTTATAAAACTTAGCAAACTTTCCAATATGATTATTTGGGAATAAAGTAAATAAATCAAATTTCTGGCCATTCTAGGATAACCTGAAAGAATATGAGACAATTTAAAACTTTAAATTGTCTTAAATGGTCAATTTAAACCTTTTTGTTCAGCATTTGCTTAAATCAAACTGAAGCATACTTCCCTATCATGAATGTTAAGGCTTTATAACTTCAGATTTCTACCATCTTATCTATATGTTATGAAAGTAAGTATATTCTTTTCCACTCCCCTCAGTCCCTCAAATATTTACAAACATAACCTTCCAAATATTTCGATTTATCTGATCTTTCAGTTTTATGTTGAGAACATTTTTAATTTTTGCATTGATGGGTCTTCATAAAGCTCTAACTAGATCTGACCATAACTGTCTTCTCTGCTCTCAGACCCTTAACTGATTGTTAGTTTCTCTAATATCACTTAAATAAACTATCTGAAATTAATATTTTTCTGTAGTTCTCTGCATTAAAATGAAAAAAGCCTTGAGCAGTATAAAAAATATTTATTAAACTTATAATTCCTTAAGTTTTGATTTTAAGAAAAGTAATTTAATGTTCAAGAGGAGCAGTATTTAAATGTGATCACTGGTTAGGCGTGTCTTTAATTTGAATGCAAATAAGCCAATTAGAAAGGTGTTTGGATATAAATAAGAAATACTGGATGAACTGATCAACTGAATCTGCAACCTTGAAAATCATAATGGCTGTAGCTAACAATAGTTGAAAAATCATTATAGCCTAGCATATTGTATTATGCGTTGGGTATTCATTTATTTAATTTTTATAACAACTTATTTAAGTACATTAGTATCATCCCTATTTCAAAAATTACAAAGCTGCATTCAAAAATGTTAAATAGCTTATCCAAGGTTATTTAACAAGTCTACTCATTCTAAATAAGTACAGGTCTAATTCTCATTAAGAAATCAGCATATTAATATTCAATGTGATTAATCTTCTAGGAACTTCAGATCCCAGATTTGGTTGTCTGGTTTCCAAAGGAAATTTGCATGTCTAGCTGTGTGTGTAAGCTATTGGCATTTTTCTTTAACTCAGAATTATCATCTTCAGGTAGAGAAGTATAGCATCCCTGTTTGTGAAATAAGGGGTAGGACTCATCTGCTCTTCATACCCCTCCAGCATCTACCCCCAGTTTTCTGGGTAACTCCTTGTTTTTAAGGATTTCATTGGGGGAACGTCATCTCTGTGGAACTGGAAATCAAGGGAATACCCAAATGGCACAAAATAGGTCCATCAAAATCTCGGTCATAAAAATTTAAATCTTGAGTGAGTGGCACAAGATCAGAAAATGATAAAACTGAATATTAAGATTAATCTTCCTGGAAGGGCCTATCTATAAGTCAGACTGCACTCTTCCTGTCTTTCCATCAGCTTTTTCTTCAGTCGGGTCAGTTTCTGTTTCAACTGAAGAACCCCAACCAAAACACCTACGAAGAAACTGTTCGGAAGAGTTACAGATGCTTTGATTGCAGGCCGGGCACTGTGGCTCACGCCTGTAATCCCAGCACTTTAGGAGGTCGAGGTGGGTGGATCACTTCAGGCCAGGAGTTTGAGACCAGCCTGGTCAACATGGCAAAACTGTATCTCTACCAAAAATACAAAAATTAGCTGGGCATGGTGGCAAATGCTTGTAATCCCAGCTACTTGGGAGGCTGAGGCATGAGAATCACTTAAACCTAGGAGGTGGAGGTTGCAGTGAGCTGATTATGCAATCGCACTTCAGCCTGGGCGACAGAGCGAGAGTCTGCCTCTAAATAAATAAATAAATATAAAACCAACAGGGTGACTATAGTCAAAATTATTTATTTGTACAATTAAAAACAACTAAAAGAGTCTAATTGTGATTGTAAGATGAAAGATAAATGCTTGAGGGGATTGATATCCCATATTCCATGGTGTGAGTATTATGCTTATATCAAAGTTTCTCATGTACCCCATAAATATATACAACTACTGTGTATCCACAAAAATTTGAAAAACAATAAAATAAAGCACTTGGTTGTTCCATGGCTGTAAAAAAAGTATAAAAATTCTCTGCCCTAAAAAGAATAAAATCTGATTGGAAAGATATGGCATATTCATGTACAAAAACAAAAACAATGCAATTCATAATTTTTTTTTGAGACAGAGTCTCGCTATGGGTCCAGGCTGGAGTGCAGTGGCATGATCTCGGCTCACTGCAACCTCCACCTCCCAGGTTTAAGCGATTCTCCTGCCTCAGCCTCCAGAGTAGGTAGGTCTAAAGGTGCAGCCAACATGCCCAATTAATTTTTGTATTTTTAGTAGAGATGGGGTTTCACTATGTTGGCTAGGCTGGTCTCGAACTCCTCACCTCAAGTGATCCACCACCGGCCTCAGCCTCCCAAAGTGCTGGGATTACAGATGTGAGCCAGCACGCCCAGCCTACAATTCATAATTGAAGATAGTTTACACTAAATATCAAATATTTGGATTTTTAAATACAGAAGATTTTTCCGTTGTTCAGAAGACAAGTCACTTGCTGCAAAGATCATAAGGCAGGTTTCATTTTCTAGATGGACTTCAGCTGGACACTTAATTTTTAATAGGGAAATGGTATGGGGAAAGTTCTAGCAGCTTAAATGCATTAATCTTGGCCTGGATTGTATTTAGAGAACTCGTTTAGAAAAAAAGAGGGAAAGATAGTAAAATGCAATTATACTAGAAAAGTCATGTGTTGATCGGGTATATACCTGGATGTGTAGTGACTGTGGCTTAGCGACCTGGCTTACTTTCATGAGTCAACCATTTATTCCACATACTAGGTGGGGACGCTTGGAAGAGGGAACAATTGTAATAGCCAATTATTTGATGTCCTACTGTCTAACATGGGGGTTTAATGTGAAGCTGCCTGGCATCTGGAACCTAGTTAAGCCAATTAAATAAATACGATAAAGGAAAGGTGCACTGTCACACCATAATAATTTACAAATCTTAAGACTGCTTTCTACCTCCTAAATGTAACTGGGACTGCTCAGCGTTGGTGAGGGTTTTTTTGAAATGCTTTCTCTCAGTCACGACTAGAATCAGAACCTCATAGACATCAAGATAGATAGAATAATAGATTAATAGATAGACATCTTACTTGAACTTCAGAGACCACCCTTTAGGAGTTAATAAATTTAAGCTCTCGAGTGTTTAATTTTGGACAATAATAAAAATATGAAATTCTCCTTGGCTCTACATAATTAACATTATTCAAATTTGCCTTAGACTGAGTACTAGAAGTTTCAGATAGCGGTCACTAGTTATGTTCTGTGTCAGCCTATGAACAATTTATAGTTGATTTCTGGGTGGTTGTTTTTTGTTTTTTTTAATTACGCAAGCTGTTCTAATAGTAAAAATAGCTTATGGTAACTCAGGGGTTAACAATCAGTCTATAACTAGTCACAGGCACTATATTAGCACTGTACCTTTTGATCTTTTTGATAACATTTCATGATATTTGTTACTATCCCTATTTTTCAAACGAGGAGTCTTTTCAGATGTTATTTTTTGGTTGATAAGAGGGGTTAAATTCAAATTTGTCTAAGTCTAAAGTTATTTTTCACCACACATCATTTCTAAACCAGACTTACTATCCCTTCATTCTATCCACCCTCTCTTTCCCTCACCCTTTCCTGTTAATTTGAAGAATCTGGTGCTTAAGAGCACAGACTCTGGAATCAGACTGACCCCAGGCTCAAGTCCTGGCTCCAACATTTACCACAGTTGGAACCATGAGAAAATTAACTCAGTTTCTCTAGGGTTCAGTTTTCTCATCTTCAAGACGGGTGGAACTAGTAATTATGCCCATCCTGTGTTGTAAGGAGTAAATTCTGAAGGATTTGACACAGTCCCTAGAACATGATTATTTAATGAATGTCATTAAATAATCTTGATCTTCATGTTTTCATTAGCAATTAGATTGTTCTTTTTGTCATAAACCCTGAAGTCATTCATTCTCAACTTTTTCCTTTTTCTTACCCACTACATCTAATTACTTACAAATTCTTATTTCTGAAATGATTCTTGCCCATATTTTACACCTTACAGTTTCTCAATCACAGATAGAAATCTGGTTCTCACACCTCTGTCCTAGTTATTTCCCAAATCATGCCATTGATTTTCCTAGCTCCTGTATGGAGATTTCCAAAGCAAAATTCATACATTCTAAGGAATGCTCACGATAAGCCAGTAGAGCATGAGAGACAAATATTAAAACTTCTACACACAATAGTAGAAATTAAAATAGATGAAATAAAACACCTAATTTTTACTTTTGCATGTGTTTTAAAATGTACCAAATGTTATTACTGTAGTTATGGGGGTTCTGGAGATATTGGTTAAAGGATACAAAATTTCAGTTAGATAAGAGAAATATGTTCCAGAGATCTATTGTACAACATGGTGACCATAGTTAATAACAATTTTTTTTATTCTTAAAACTTGCTAAGAGAGTAGATTTTAGGTGTTCTCATCACAAAAAAAATGTTAAATATGTATGGTAATTCATATGTTAATTAGCTTGCTTTAGCCATTCCACATGTATACATATTTCAAAACATCACATTGTATGAATATATACAAATTTATTTGTCAATTATAAAATAATGTTATTATTGTAGTATATGTATATGCTTGATGAGTAAATATGCATATATTCCAAATGCCTCAATAACTACTGTTTTATAATGGATGACCAAAAAGACCCTATTGATATTAATACAATCTCTGTACAGTAGCACACTTAATTATGCAAATTTTGTATTACAATGCCATACAAAAAAGTTTTAAAGTATCTTCTTGTCTACCATTGCTTTCAAAGTGCTGCATATTCTGGATGCAGTTTAATTTCTATTTTTATATTTGACTCATTTTAATATATCCTATTATGAATTTGCATAACATATCTTACTTTAATATGTTATGCAAATTCCTATTTCTACACCTATTCCCAGCAATTACTAATTAACATTCTTTTTTCTTTTTCTTTTACCTTTTCTTTATGTTTTTCTTCTTATATTCTTTCTAAATAGATTTTTATTACTAAAAATGAACCAGGCACTGTGCTAGATTTTGGAACCCAAACATGAAAGCAGAAGCCTTTTTTTAATAATATAATATCCTAGTACAATACTTCACTCATAGTCATGTAATACTTTCCTGTCCCATAAGTTTCTGTCAAAAATCTTCCTATTTCCCTTTATTCCGTTCATACACTATGATGACCTTGGATGATTCCCATGGACCTCCAAGGATTTTGTTTGTATCTGTAATTTGGAATCTATATTCTGCCTGTTCCACAGTTATATGTCTTTTTATCTTCCCTTTACTATATCCCATCTTCATTCATCCATTCATTTATTTATTCAAAAGATAATCATTGAGCTCTTACTCTGTACTGTGTACAATCATGAATTACTTAATAATCAGAGCAGACTCAAGTTTGGAATGCCTGCAAACCTAGGGCAGGGAAAACACACTCAGAAGAGAGAAAAAAAATCTTTTTTGCAAAAAGTTGACATTTGATGTTTTTCAAAAAAGCAGGAGTCAGAATGTAAAAAGTCACAACCTAATTGAATTTTCTTACATCCATTTTACAGCTTGGAGATATTTTTATTTTGAATCACATAAGGGAAGAGGACTATAGCTCTTTCACTACTTTGAGTCTCCAATACCTTGATATGTCCTTGACCTTCATTACTTGAGACCAGTGATTGAATCACTGTACGTAGTAGATGCTTGGCAAGTATCATTGTTGTGCAACATTCGGTAGACAGACATGTGCAAGTTGCTGTCCCAAAAAAGCTGGCTTGGAATAAGGTTGCCATACTAGAAAATAAAAATATGGAATGTCTACTTGAATTTGAATTTTAAATAACAAATATTCCACAGTGTATACTTATACTAAAAATGTATTTGCAGCTACTTGGATGGCTGAGGTTGGACAATCCATTGAGGCTGGGAGTTTGAGGTTGTGTGACCTATGGTCATGCACATCAGCCTAGATGACTGAGCAAGATCCAGTCTCAGAAAAATATATATATATATTTGTTGTTTATCTGAAATTTGAATTTAACTGAGTGTCCTATATTTTATCTAGCAATCCCATCTGCATAGAATCTTGATTAAATACCATCAACATTAAATAAAGCTTTTTTTAAAGAGCAAATTTACCATCTAGGCAATAGAAATGGTTCTTTTTGAGAATTTCAGGTTTTGTGTTCTCTCTCAACAACCATGTAGATATGTACTTAAAGCATTCTGAAGCGGAGAAGTGGTACCGTGGAATTGCCATGCAGCTATGTCCCATGGATTGTCCTGTGAGGAAACCTAGACCACATGTGCAACAGGTGAATCAATTACATTTTATTCATGAAGAAAAGTTAAACGCTATTGATTATCCAACATAAAAGTAACAATTTTACTATAGACACCTTAACAATTACATAGTTCCTGAATTCTGTTTCTTGGTAGCTCAAATTCTTTCATAAGTTCCACAATTTTTTGCCGTTGTTTTTTGTCGTTTGCCCCATTTCACTTTCTAATCTCTACTTTATACTGCTCCTCAGCCTATCTATGGATCCCATTGTTTATACCACCTATTAAATATTATAATCATCTCTCATATTTTAATAGTGCTTTATGGTAACAATACTTTTTATGTATTCTATTATTTGAGTTATATAAAAGTTAGTTACTAAAGTTACAGACTACGAAATAACGATAATAATTCATAATTGCAGAGTTTAGCCCCTGGCACTTTGCACTTACATATTAATGCAATCTTCCCAACACCCTGGAAGTCAGCTACTACTAGCTAACCTCTTTTCACATATGAGGTCATTAAGCAAGAGAAGGCTAAGTCTGGGGTTTGAACCTAAGCTGTCTGGCTTCAGCCTAATTCTGCAACACTGTGCTAATGCCTAGCAACATATGCTTAAAGAGGATGGGGGCTTAAGCTAATCTAAAAGCTGATCAGAGCAGAGTCCCAGACTCTAACTCAAATCTTCACCAAACTCAGAATCAACACCAAACTACTTGATTTTTCTGCTTGCTTTAGCTGTTTTCTGCTTTATATCCCACAAAATGTATTCCAAGGAAGAAAGAAAAAGTATTCTCACTAGAATATTCCACATTGAGAACTAAAATTAGGTAGAATAGACACTAGTATAGTTGTACACTCCTTTGTTTATCTCAATTTTCTTCTTAGACCAACATCTCTTCCAGAAATAGCATTTGCAGCTTTGGTGAATGAACAATGAGAATGCTATTGTATAATCAAGAATCACAAAAGAAAAACAGGTCAAGCTCCCAATCTAGAAAGTTATTTCAATTCTAAATACTCCTGAAAGAACCAATCCTACGTCTCAAAGAGTCACGTGTTACAAGACATAACGTAAGTCTAGGAGGTTTGCTTTTTCCATTCTACGCAAGAATTCCTAAAAAGCTATCATGGATCATGAGCAACATAACGATCCTTAGTATTTTTTTATGTTTCCAATTTAAAGTGCAATATTTAATGACACTAATATCTTTCTTGGCCCATGACCCTCAGGTGTGCTGAGGTAGGAAACAGTAGGTGATAATACAGTAACTGCATCTACTCTCTTACAAAAAAGGCAGAAATAAAAGAAACTTATATTCTAAATTTTGAATATCAATTATTCTTGTTTTTAAGATTAATAAAATTTTAAACACAAATTTTCTTATCAAAAACTTCATTGGGGAAGAAACCAAGTTAGCTTGAATGTTTAAGCTTCCATGGCTCATAAAGGTACAGAACATTCATCTTTTCCTTTTTCACGATAAACATTATGTAAGTTTTACCAAACCATGATGAGTATAAGAACAGGGAATATAATGCTGAAGTATCCAGAGCCTACAGCTGCTTTCAAATTCATCCAAGGCTCTTATTTGAACTATGTTTTGATGTTGAGCCAAGGAAGGGTTCAGTCAAGCAATTTGGTTATGAGGGCCAGTAATTTGAACCATAAATTACTGAATATGAAATAGACTACATGTGTAAAATGTCACAAGTCCTCCATTAAGTAAGACTTTGAAATCAATAACAACCTAAAGGAAGAGTTTTAATGAAACTGGGCCCTGAAATACCAGAATATACCATACCCAAAACAGTAAAATGAATGTTACACTCTGTGCTTCCTTCTGTGACCCTGTAATATCACAATATGACTTTTATGATGATTGTTCACTACCAAAATGTGGTGATTGTTAATATTTTCTCTTTTATTTTGGAAATGTCTATTTATTTGAGTATGTAAAAGTGCTGCTGAGTGATCCTAGAAGAAGTTAATTATCTTTTCTTCTTTCTGTGATTGAGTACATTTATCAGGTGAAATTAGAAAGTTTAAAATCTAAAAGGAAGAGGTTTTAATTTAAACCTGTCACTTCTAAACTTCTACACAGTGCGGGTTAACAATGATCTTAATGCACTTTCATCTGTAAACTCCTTGGTGTGTGAAGTGAGTAGATGTTCTCAATTACATTCCTAATGAAAAAGTATCTTCTCTAAAAAATACCTCCATTGTGTAAATGAATCTAAGAAGATTACAATTACAAACTATAATTGCCTTTACATTTTCAAGTTTTACTGTATTGCTACAAAGTGTGAACAAAAAGGTAGTTGTGTACATTCAATGCCACATGCTTTTGGCTATTATTTATAAGTGCTGAATTAACTAAATCTTATTTCCAAAGACTGGACAATTATTTCAAAAATTATTTCAAACACAATCAATTTAGCCTTGTGGTAGCTGGCCTCCAAGCTAACCTGCAATAATCTCTGCTTCCTGGAGTGCACACCCTTGTGTAGTCCCCTCACCTACTGCATGAGGGTTGGTCGATGTCACCACTAGAATACATCACAATTGCCAATATGCTATTTCAGAGGCTTCTTCCTTGCTCTCAGTCATTCATTTCAAGGAAAGCCTGCTTCTACATCACAGGATGCTCAGGCAGTGCAGGAGAGAGGCCCACAAGACAAGAGCCAAGGCATTCTGTCAAGAGCCATTGGAGTGTGCCATTTTGGAAGTGTAACTTCCTGCCAGTCAATCCTTCAAATGTCTGCAGCCCCAGCAAGTACCTTACTATAGCACATGAGAGACTCTGAGCCAGACCACAGCTGAGCCGCAGCCAGATTCCTGGCTTTAAGAAACAGTGAGAGATAATCTATGTTTCTTTAAACTGCTAAAGTTCAGAGTAATTTGCTTCACAGCAATGCATAACTAATACAGTCCTATTCTCATGTGAGGCACATAGAGAATCTGCATAAGAATTTTCCTTTGGCCTTTATAAAGGCTTAACACATAGCATTTCAGAAACTCCTTCAACCAGTGGGTGAACTAAAAGCAATAGAAAGAGAATTACATCATCACACATTCATCTACTAGTAGGTCCTTTTAGTCGTTTTGTGCAACTAGAAAATTTAAATATGTTAAGAACACATAAAATAGAAGAGTAAATAGTATTTATTATTATTATTGCTATTATTATTTATCAGAAAAGTAACTTGACTTTGGGTTTTACAAAGACAACAGAACTTAAAATTTTTTTTAAGTCAACCTCCATGAATAACATAATTTTACCTGCAAAATTTCAAAATGACTCTTGTTTTCCTCCCTGAATTGACAGCCTTTTTATAATTCATTAATTTTACAATTGATATGGTTAGGCTTTGTGTACCCATCCAGATCTCATCTTGAATTGTAATCCCCATAAATCCCATAATCCCCATGTGTCAAGGGAGAGGCCTTGTTGAGGCAATTGAATCATCAGGATGGCTTCCCCCCTGCGTTCTCATGATAGTGAGTGAGTTCTCATGAGATCTGATTAGCGTCTGGCAGTTCTCCTGCTTGGACACACTCTCTCTCTCCTGCCACCTTGTGAAGCAGGTGCCTGCTTCTGCTTCCACCATGATTTTAAGTTTTCTGAGGCCTCTTCAGCCATGCAGAACTGTGAGTCAATTAAATCTCTTTTCTTTATAAATTACCATTCTCACGTATTTCTTTATAGCAGCGTGAGAACAGACTAATACAACAATCTTGAGTAATCTAAAGTATCATTAAGAATTTAATCTTCCCTTAGTTGTTTTTTTTTTCTTAGCCCTATTTGTAGATGTTTCTGCAAGTCTCTGGAGTATAAGACAGTCAAATCACATGTTTCTCCTTCATTAGAAAACTGGTGCTAGTTAAATATATGAGATAATCTTTTATCAATTGTTTCCTTCAATATCGAATCTTTTTGTTTTTTTTTTTTTCTTTTTTTTTAAGACAGGTTCTGGCTCTGTTACCCAGGAGTGTGGTGGCACGATCTTGGCTCACTGGAACCTCCACCTCCTGGACTCAAGTGATCCTCCCACCTCAGCCTCTTGAGTAGCTGGGATTACAGGCGTGAGCCACCATACCCAGCCCTAACAGTGAATCTTCACCTTGAAAACTCAATGACAAATCTCCAAAGAGGAAATACGTTCTTTAATAATCTTCATCTCAGAAATGTACACAATCCAATGTCTTGGAAATTGATACAAAGAAAATGAATTTCTGTTCTTATTGTATTTGGTTCAAAATTAGAGTTGTTTTTTATAATTATTATCTCCTCTTTTTCATTTCTTTCTGTAGTTTTATTCTCTGTATATGTCTAGTATTCTTGCATTGCAATTAGAATCATGTTTTATTTATTGTCTTAGATGAATAAAATGAATTTAATGCTAAATTTGGAATAGGACACACATTTTCAGAAATAGTGTAGCACTAAATTTAAAGTTAAATCTAGGACTTATTTATATTCTTCATGTAAATAGCAAAATAGTTGCCACAGGTCAAGAAGAAATCAAATGACAAATTGATTTTGATTAATTATCAAGAAAATAGAGAATATGATATTACTTTAATTTCTGATACAAGACCTAACTCATGAGCCTGAGCGTAGCGTGGTCTGGGACCTCTGCTGCATACTTTTTGGTGGCAATTATATATTTGCTTCTCTCTCTCTCATTGACACACTCTCCTGTCACCTTGCTCTCCTATCAACATGTCATTTTTTAGAAGGGGCAGCAGGAGATAGGAAGGACATAGATCTCAACCTGAGATCTATGGTGTCTAAATATTAACAGTTATTGTCTATTGTACATCTACAATTGTATTGGACCACCTTCAAGATTTTGACATACCTGTATTTCTTCTCTGTTACTATTTACTTAATATTTTTCTCCAAATTCATTCACTTTAATAGTTACATTTCTGAAAACACATTAAAATTAAAACATAACTAATGAAAGGAAAATTATTTTGCATTTCACCTAAAATCAAGTAAATGCTCCTAGTGGTATAGGTCTCACAGCATGGGAAATACTGCTCTATACTATCCTATTTATCAATGAATAGGAATACTACATGATGTTTCTCTTACCCATTGAGCAGTTAAAATATTTTTTAGCACTTCCTCATTTGCACCTTTTCTTACCACCAGAGATCACAAATTTCCTGCAAGTGCAGATTATGATAACAACCATAAGAGCCATCATTTTTAAGTCCTGAAAGCATGAAGCAGGAATCGTGTTCCTAGTATGTACTGAATTAGATATTTGGTTCTCACCTGCAAATTTTATATGGATCCTCAACCTACTTCACTTGCCTTATCTCCCTTATATGTGTTTCCTTATCAATATTTCACTCCTTTCCCTTTTTTTTTTTTTTGCATCACTCATTTTTTCATACCCTTACTTTTGCTACTTTCTCTGTTTAGAATAAACTTTCCCTTTCTCCACTGGATAATGCCGTGCTCATGTTTCAGATGAGTGAAGGCATCTACAACTCTCCCTGGCAGATTTAGCCATGTGCTCTCCTGTGTCTCTCGCATATTCATATTTCATAGTTCATATTTTTATTATATCCCTTACCACCTTCATAATGGAGTCTCTTCTCATAGCCTGAGTTCCTTGAGGGCAGGGATCTCCAGTGTCTAGTAACATTTCTAGCACACTATAAGTGCTTAATGCAATTTTAATACAATTTGAGTTGGTTTAAAGTGAATTCAATTGAAATTAAGTAAAATCTAATTGAAAATTCAGAGCAGACATCTTCCAATTGTTGCATATTACATGTTCTCAAGAACACTAAAATGAAGTTTAAAGAGAAACCAGAGTCCGGTAAAATAATTAATTTTACTGCTATAATAGCAACAGAGACAATGTTTTTCTCTTACCAAAGCCCTGAGTACACAGTTAGACTGCATTTCTCAGTGTCCTTGAAGCCAGGTAAAGCCATGGGACGAAGTTCTGGTCAGTAAAATCTGAGCAAAATTGGTGATCAGCATAGGTATCTAAAAATACTTCTATGGGATCCTCCATGCTTGCAGTTTCTTTTCTCTTGAATTCTGTCAAGGTGTGGAGGATCCGACGGAGTATTAAAAGGTCCTAGGGTAAAAGAACCTTGGGTTCTTCGATAAATAGGTGAGCAGAGCTTCTTGACCCACCAACATTTGACCCTTGATCTGAACAAAAATAAATGTCTTATGTGATTTCAGTCACTGAGATTTTTAGTTTTATTGTTTGTATGTGTATGTCTGTTTGCTAGAGAAAAGTTATTCTACCTTAATACACATTGGAAGTTATTTTCTTAAACCTTAGGTTTTAATTGTTCTGCTTCATCTTTCCAGTGTATATGTCATGAGCAGTGATGGAGGAACAGTTTTTAAGGGTAGTAGGAAAGAAAGTAATTAAATACTTCTTTTAGGTATATATGTCTTTAACATAATGCAATGCTTATAAGATACTAGAAATATTAGGAAGTAGATATCCAATGTTTTATCACTGTTATTCCAAATTTTATTATTAAACATCTTTTCTTGAAAATTCTAATCATTCACTTGGAATTATCTGTATAGAAGATGTATTGCCACTGTACATATCTGAGACCTGCTTCCAACATATTAAATTTAATTTGAAATTTAAATGCATATTATAACCTAAATTCTACTTTCTAGTTAAATCTAAGAGTCTATGGCCTTAGGAATATATTAGTATATAATTAAGTTGTAAAACCTCAGCCTAAAATTCTTTTAATGTATACTTTGAACCAAGATATTCAAGTAAATGTTTGTGAATTATATTATCAATTAGTTTTAGAAGGCCTGATCTAGTAGTTCTTTAAACATTTATATTAATTGCAATTCACTCTAATAATTTTACCGTGAATAGCAAAAGGCTCATCTTCAGAATTAAATAATTCAGAAATTAATCTGGTCTCAGCTTTTTTTCACCACACTTTCTTTGTTTTCTTAGTTTATCTCCAGTAACATCAATCATTCTGCTGGACTTGACAGAGGATGTCATGAGGGTCAGCATATAGCTAAGTACCTGCCTCGAAAGCAAATATCGAACATTCATATGCTCGCAGGTTTCCTTCCACAACCCCTAAAAAGGGAAGCTATCTTGATAATTCAAATAAGAACCATTCCTGCCTGATGCTTCTTCCTCTTGCAAGAATTAGCTCCAGAGAATCTTCTAGCAAAAGATCTGAAGGGGAATGCTGAATATACATCTTTGAATTGGTTTTAGAAACTACAAAGTTCTGGTACTTTAGTCTCTGTCACTCTTCTGTCATGTTGGCCTCGGGGGCATTTAAATGAAGCAAGCCTAGGATATTCCAAAATTTAGAATGGACAGTAATAGGTTTCTCTCAAGTAGCTAAGAAGTTGCAGTGGGCAGCAATGAAACAGGGTCACACATTTCAGAAGAAATCACCAGTTTCATTTCATTAACTAAGAGAAAATGTTAAGTTATAAAAGCATTAAGGTGTTATAGTTCTGCTTTAACTAAACTTGGGACTAATTTTTTAAATGAATAGACTTTATTTTTTAGCGCAGTTTTAGGTTTACAGAAAAATTTAGCAGAAACTGCAGTTTCCATATACCGCAACCCCTTAAAACACAAGTACATACACAGTTTTCTCCATCATTAACCTCTTGCATTAGTGTGATATATTTATCAACAATTGAGGATCCAATATTTATCCATTTGTAAAAACTTAAGCCCATAGTTTATATAGTGGTTCACTTTTTTGTGTTGTAAATTCTATAGGTTTAAGAAATACATAATGATAAATATTCTCCACTGCAATACCATACAGAATAGTTACACTATTCTAAAAATTCTATGTTCCACTTATTCATCCCTGTATCTTCTCCTCCAAGCCTTAAGCAACTACTGATCTTTTTACTATCTTCATAATTTTGCCTTTTCTAAAATCTCATATAGTTGGAATCATACAGTAAATACCTTTTTCAGATTGACCTTTCTTATGTATCAATGTGCATTTAAGTTTCCTCCATATCTTTTTGTCTCTTGATAGCTTATTTCCTTTTATTGCCAAATAATATTCCATTGTCTGGATATACCATAGTTTATTTATTTATTCACCTACTGAGGAACATTTTGCTTGCTTTCAAGTTTTTGCAGTTATGAATAAAGCTGCTATAAACATCTGTGCTCAGGCCTTGGTGTGGGCATGCTTTCCATTCCTTTAGGTAATTACCACAGAATGTGATTGCTGGATCATATGTTAAGTGCATGTTTAGTTTTGTAAGAAACTGCCAAACTGTCTTCCCACACGGCAGTAGCATTTTTCATTCCCACGAGCAAAGAATGACAGTTCCTGTTGTTCCACATCCTTGTCAGCATTTGGCTTTGTCAGTGTTCTGGATTTGGGCCATTCTAGTAGGTGTATAGCAGTACCTCATTGTTTTAATTTGCACTTCCTGATGACATATGATGTTAACCATGGGTTTCCATATGTTTATATGCCATCTGCATATCCTATGTGATGAGATATGTTTTGATCTTTTGGTTATATTTTTATTGGGTGGTTTATTTTCTTATTATTGAGTTTTAACTGTTCTTTGTGTACTTTGGATGCCAGTTCTTCATCAGATAGGCATTTTGCAAAGATTTTCTCTTAGTGTTTGGCTTAAAGGACTAATTTTTAAACAGTTTTTAAACTTTTTATGCTGTAATTTTTTTTAAAATATAAAATATATATTTTAAGAGAATATTTTTAAGTATTGAGTTTATAAAATTAAAGATAATGACTCATCAAATTTATCTGATAAATTAGATAATTATTTAAAACACAGGGCCTGGCATATAGCAAGTTTTACATAAAAGTCAAGTACTTTTTTATTGATTCCATGCAACTATTGTAATGTTTATATTGTGTCAAAATCCTTTTCATAATATAATTTTCATTATAATTAACACAAATAATAAAATTTGATAAACTCCTGTGACATAAAATATGTTTGTTTTGATGAGATTATTATGAAAAAGCACCAAGAAAATGTCTATCTATGACATTTTTGTTCAAACTTTACAAAGAAGCTCATCTTGTAATGCTAATATACCAAACATAATGTTTCACTTCAATTTAATTGGTAGTTAAGTCTTCTGCAGTTTCATAAAGATTGAGCAGTGATCATACTGTATCGGCAAGACACAGTATAAACATCAAATCAATATATGGCTTAGAAAAAGCCAATTTCACATTTTTCATCCATAAATTGTCCACGAAGGATTCTATTTACCTTTTTATAAAAGCACTTTTACTTTAGAAAAAAAAACTCAATTATTTGTCATCTAAATGTTTATCTTTTAGTTCCCAATGACCTCAATTTCTTTCCAACTGTTCCTATTAATACAGATGTTGAATAGAAAACATCAAGAAATAAAATTCTTTTCACTGGAGAAAATTATAGTAGCACAGTTTAGGAAAAAGATCAGTTTCTTCCAAATACTATCAGTACTCCCTCTGCAGAAAACCTGACATCTCCTCTTTGCTTGAAATACTGCAATAATAGATTTCCCTAATTTACAATGTATTCCTTTCCAACTTTAAATACATCCAATTCTTTAATAGTCTTTCTTTTTTGTTGTTGTTTTTTTTTTTTTGAGACGAAGTCTCGCTCTTGTCCCCCAGTCTGGAGTGCGATGACGTGATCTCGGCTCATTGCAACCTCCGTCTCCTGAGTTCAAGTGATTCTCCTGCCTTAGCCTCCCGAGTAGCTGGGATTACAAGTGCCTGACACCACGCTCAGCTAATTTTTTGTATTTTTAGTAGAGACGAGGTTTCACCATGTTGGCCAGGATGGTCTCGAACTCCTGACCTCAGGTGATCCGCACGCCTCGGCCTCCTAAAGTGCTGGGATTACAGGTGTGAGCCACTGCGCCTGGCCTATTTAATAGTCTTTCTACATATTTTGAGACAATTATTCTTTCCTCTCATTTTCTCTGGTTTATAGAGTCAACATAATTGATCAAGCCATTTAACACATTATATGCCAGGCACTGTTGTAGGGGCTGAAAATATTACAGTGAGTACAAAAGAAAAAAATCCCATAATAGAGCTTCTAAGAGATGTTCAAAAAAATTTTTTAATATGTAAAAATATGTTACATTGTTATAAGTACAGACATGAATAACAGGCATGGTAAAAATGATAAGAAATGGGAGGTGGGGAAGAGGAGATGCAATTTTAAACAGGTAGGTCAAGAATTCCTCAGATAGGGTTCACCTTTGAATAAAGATCTGAAGGTTGTTGTGAACTATTTGGATGAGAAAAGAGCTACCGCAAAGGATCAAAACCAGAGCTGTAACTGCCCAGTGCTGTCTTTGCTGCCTAATCAGAGCCGATTTATTAAGACAGGGGAATTGCAATACAGAGTTTAATTCACACAGAGCCCGCTGTACGGGAGACTAGAGTTTTATTATTACTCAAATCAGTCTCCCTGGTAATTTGGTGGGTAGGGGGTTTGAAAGTGGGGAGTGCCAATTGGTCTGGTGGGAGATGAAATCATAAGGAGTTGAAGCTGTCCTCTTGTGCTGAGTAGGTTCCTAGGTGGGGGCCACAGGACCAGCTGAGCCAGTTTATTCATCTGAGCGGTGCTAGCTGATTCGTCAGGTGCGAGGTCTGCAAAATATCTCAAGCACTGATCTTAAGTTTTATAATAGTGGTGCTGTGTCCAGAATTGGTGGGTTCTTGGTCTCACTGACTTCAAGAATGAAGCCGCGGACCCTCGCAGTGAGTGTTACAGCTCCTAAGGTGGCGTCTGGAGTTTGTTCCTTCTGATGTTCAGATGTGTTTGTTGTTTTTTCCTTCTGATGGGTTCGTGGTCTCGCTGGCTCAGGAGTGAAGCTGCAGACCTTCGCGGTGAGTGTTACAGCTCTTAAGGTAGCGCGTCTGGAGTTTGTTTCTTCTGATGTTCGGATGTGTTCGGAGTTTCTTCCTTCTGGTGGGTTCGTGGTCTCGCTGGCTCAGGAGTGAAGCTGCAGACCTTCGCGGTGAGTGTTACAGCTCTTAAGGCAGAGCATCTGGAGTTGTTTGTTCTTCCCGGTGGGCTCGTGGTCTCGCTGGGCTCAGGAGTGAAGCTGCAGATCTTCACGGGGAGTGTTACAGCTCATAAAAGCAACGTGGACCCAAAGAGTGAGCAGTAGCAAGATTTATTGCAAAGAACAAAGCTTCCACAGTGTGAAAGGGGACCCAAGCGGGTTGCCACTGCTGGCTCCAGCAGCCTGCTTTTATTCTCTTATCTGGCCCCACCCACATCCTGCTGATTGGTAGAGCCGAGTGGCTTGTGGCAGCCTGCTTTTATTCTCTTATCTGGCCCCACCCACATCCTGCTGATTGCTAGAGCCAAGTGGCCTGTTTTGACAGGGCACTGATTGGTGCGTTTACAATCCCTGAGCTAGATACAAAGGTTCTCCAAGTCCCCATCAGATTAGTTAGATACAGAGTTTCAACACACAGGTTCTCCAAGGCCCCACCAGAGCAGCTAGATACAGAGTGTCGATTGCTGCATTCACAAACCTTGAGCTAAACACAGGGCGCTGATTGGTGTGTTTACAAACCTTGAGCTAGATACAGAGTGCCGATTGGTGTATTTACAATCTCTGAGCTAGACATAAAGGTTCTCCAAGGCCCCACCAGAGCAGCTAGATACAGAGTGTCGATTGGTGCACTCACAAACCTTGAGCTAAACACAGGGTGCTGATTGGTGTGTTTACAAACCTTGAGCTAGATACAGAGTGCCGATTGGTGTATTTACAATCCCTGAGCTAGACATAAAGGTTCTCCAAGGCCCCACCAGAGCAGCTAGATACAGAGTGTCGATTGGTGCACTCACAAACCTTGAGCTAAACACAGGGTGCTGATTGGTGTGTTTACAATCCCTGAGCTAGATATAAAGACTCTCCACCTCCCCACCAGACTCAGCCCAGCTGGCTTCACCCAGTGGATCCTGCACTGGGGCTGCAGGTGGAGCTGCCTGCCAGTCCCGTGCCATGCGCTTGCACTCCTCAGCCCTTGGGCGGTTGATGGGACTGGGCGCCATGGAGCAGGGGGCGGCATTCGTTGGGGAGGCTCGGGCTGCACAGGAACCCACAGAGGCGGGGGAAGGCTCAGGCATGGTGGGCTGCAGTCCTGAGGCCTGCCCCACGGGAAGGCAGCTAAGGCCCGGTGAGAAATCGAGCGCAGAGCCGGTGGGCCGGCACTGCTGGAGGACCCAGTACACCCTCCGCAGCCGCTGGCCCGGGTGCTAAGCCCCTCACTGCCCAGGGCCAGCAGGGCCGGCCGGCAGCTCCGAGTGCGGGGCCCGCCAAGCCCAAGCCCAGGCCCACCCGGAACTCCAGCTGGCCCGCAAGCGCTGCACGCAGCCCCGGTTCCTGCTCGCGCCTCTCCCTCCACACCTCCCTGCAAGCTGAGGGAGCCGGCTCTGGCCTTGGCCAGCCCAGAAAGGGGCTCCCACAGTGCAGTGGCGAGCCAAAGGACTCCTCAAGTGCCGCCAAAGTGGGAACCCAGGCAGAGGAGGCACCGAGAACAAGCAAGGGCTCTGAGGGCTGCCAGCACGCTGTCACCTCTCAGTGTTATCCCCAGGAGCAATTTGGGGAGGTTCAGAATCTTGCAGCCTCCAGCTGCCTGGCTCCTAAACCATGATTTCTAATCTTGTGGCTAATTCGTTAGTCCTGCAAAGTCCAGGCAGGAAGGGGGTTTGTTTTAGGAAAGGGCTCTTAGTGTCTTAGTTTCAAAGTTAAACTATCAACTAAGTTCCTCTGAAAGTGAATTCCGCCTATACCCAGGAATGAACAAGGACAGCTTGGAGGTTAGAAGCAAGATGGAGTCGTTTAGGTCAGAACTCTTTCACTGTAATAATTTTCCCAGTTATACTTTTTCCAAAGGCAGTTTCAGAACAAGCTTGATATGCTTGAGGAATTGAATGAAGTCAGGTTTAGCTGGAGTATGGAAGTGAGGGGAAAGTCAGAACAGGATGAGATGACTTAGGCAATGCACATCAACTTATGTCAGGCGCCAGAGAAAATAAGGTGTATTCATTTCCTATTGATGCTGTAACAAATTATCACCAACTTAGTGGTTTAAACAATTTTAATATTTTATAGTTCTGGAGATCAGAAATCTAAAAATGTATCTACTAAGGCTAAAATCAAGATATTAATAGGGCTGAAGAAGGAAGAAACAAAAATATTTGCTGATGCTTTTCCTAAAACAAATTTCTTGGTATTTTATAATATTTCTCATCCTCAGGTCTTATACAGGAATTGCTTTGATTTGTATCATTAGTTTGATAATTTTAAATTGATCACCATGGTAGAATTCAGGATAAAACACTAATCACAATTTTCTCTGTAAAGGAATATTTCATTAAAATAAACTGAAATTTTCTTGGCAAATATGTGATATAAAAGATAAGCCTGACTAGAAGAAATTAAACCTGAGAGACAGTGATTTTTTTTTTTTGGAAAAGCTAGTTTTTCAAACTTACTTTTCCCTCTATATTGTGGAATATATAACCTATCCTACTCTGAAATATATGATTTATAGAATTGTTATGAAAGATAAATGAAAACTAATAAAATGATGATAAAAGTTATTTTCTTATCTGTGAGATGGGAACAGTTAGATTCTTTTAGGTGTGTTTTGTAGATTTGGTTACACCCAATTAATTCATCTAAATAAAGATAGATTGGCATTTGAATATTAAACATTGCTAAAAAAAAAAAGGAACAGCAGGCAATCTAGTTAGCTAACCTTGTGGCTGAGGAATAGGCAAAAAAGTTTTGGTGGTCTTGTTTGTTAAAATGAAATCTTTTTGCAACCCTTGTTTTTCACTTCTGTTACATTTTGTTGTCCCCTATGCTACTTCATTGTATGTGTTCTCTCCCTCCTTTAATATAGGGGTTTTTTTTATAGCTTCTTTTTTTCTGTAAAGGAGAAAAAAGTAAATATTTTAAGCATTGCAAACCATATGATCTCTGTTGCAACTACTTAACCCTGCTTTGTAGCAGGAAACAGCCTTAGATCATATATAAACAAATGGGTATGACTGTGCTCCAACACAGCTTTATTTACAAAATCAGGGAGGGGGATGTGCCATTTGCTTCATATGTCACAGTTTGCTGTCTCTTTCCTTAGAATATCACTTTTAGCTCCAGTACTTATCTTACTAATATATTTTTTACGATGGAACATTAGTCATGTAATTAGAGAAACTTCAGGTTAATCTCAGGGTTCAATAATTTTCTAAAAGTATGACTTTACCGAACCTTCAATGAGCTTCTATATATATTATGTAAATCTCCCAAAAGTGAACATGGTATGCAGGATTTCCAAATGTATTGGGGTATGAAAATATTCTTAAGAGCATCCAAAGACTATTATATCACAGAAAACATTTTGGAAAATTTAGAAATACCAAGCAAATATCCATGTTGTATAATTTACAAAAAATTCAGGCATTGGCTATAAAAAGATTACAAATATAGTAGACCAATTTTGGAAAACAGTATTCATAGAAGGTGGAGCCCACTTGATGAGACTGAAGGGTATAGTGAAAAAAACTAAAAACTAAATAAAGAAGATGCTATGAGAAAGAAAAACAGGGAAGTATAAGTGTAGACTGGGGAAATAAGAAGGCCTTTTGATAGAGAACGAAACAGATACATCAGATACATTAAGAATCTAGGAGGGATGTGTGTACTTTTTGTGGGATAGAGTTGTAAAATACTGGAATTATATGCCAAGGGTAGTTGTGAAAAGACTTATGCCATACTAAGAAGTTTGGGCATTATCTTGAATGAAAATAAGAACCAGTAAATGTTTTTTTGATCAGAAAAGCAACATCTCCAGTTCTTTGTTTTAAAAAGACATCTTGGACATCAATTTAAAGAATGTGCTAGAAGGTGTCCAGAATAAATACTGAGATGCCAATTAAAAGAGTCCAGTTATCTAGCCAAGGGCATCGAGGCCTTTATCTACCAAAGTACTGGCAGTGGAACTTAGAGGAGGTGAAAGGTCAAAGAGATATGAAATATGTGGAATGAGGTGAATCTGGCAACTACTTGACTATGAGGGAATGAAGAGAGAGGAAATG
This sequence comes from Pan paniscus, assembly GCF_029289425.2. Lineage (NCBI taxonomy): Eukaryota > Metazoa > Chordata > Mammalia > Primates > Hominidae > Pan > Pan paniscus. The sequence goes on from NC_073255.2 coordinate 97,835,205, forward strand.
AAATTTAAGATAACTCTGAGTTTTCTCATACAAACTCCTGAATGACCAATGATGCCATTAACAAACATTAATAATAAAACTAATACAAATAATATAGGAAGTACAGGTTTGAAGGTAATACATTGTAAATCCTAAAAAATGTTGGAATGTATTTGGAATATAAACTACTAGTTATTTTCCCTTTTCATTTTGTAAAGTTTGTGGAAAATTACTATTTAGAATGTTGGAAATGTTCTGTTTTGTAGAATAGGAATTGTTGAATTAAGGTGAGCCTAATGAAAATATTTATCAACAGACACATATATAAAATAAAGTGTGGCAGATCAAAGTCTGCTTTGTTAAAGATATTTCTGATAATTTTTCATGATCAAGTATTATTCTTAAATCTAAGAATTTAGGGCTTGGAAGAAAGCCCACTGTACTCTCACTGGATCCAATGTGAATCAAGTATAGCCTTCCCACCTACCCCATACTTGGTCCAAAACATTAGATGCATCCAGCATTTATTTCATAGAAACCATGATAAAACATTATTACTTGTCAAACCCTCATATGCGGAGAGACAGCAAAAAGTTCACACAGACTGTAATATAAATTTTGAAAATCAACTATGTCTTTTTAATTTTTACCCTCAAAATGCCCTTTCTTATTACCCTGTATCAGTGGTTTATGCCTTTGTATGTATTAAAACCACATGAGGCATTTGGTAAAACATGTAATTCTTGGTTCCACTTTCTGATTCTATAAATTTTATAGGAATCCTAGGATACTGTATTTTTATTAAGTGCCTCAAAGATTTCTGAGGTATATATTCCCTGTACAAGGGAGCAACATCCGTATACAAAGAACCACGCCAGAGTGCTTTATGCCTTCTGCTTCAGTTTTCTTGTTTTGAAGTTGTAATTTAGCAAGTGTTTCCATTTATTTTTGGTATGTTTTCAATCTTGCAAATATTTCCTTGTACTCCTTCTATAACGTGTCTTTCTGTTACTGCCTGGTCCTTAATGTACATACTGAGGAAGGGATATCTGGGGCCCAAAGGCAACTAATGTAATATCATATTTGCTGTCAGAAATATTTCCCCAAGGTAGCAAAATCACTCTCACATCTTGTGAAGAGTACATCAAACTGAATGAAATAGGTGTGAAGAATCAGAGAGACTGCAGTCATTATTTTGAGCTTATGTAGCTTTTAAATCTTAGTATTTCCCTGAATTTTTTTTAGTAAAATAAAAAATGTGAGCGTATTTTTTTACATCCAGCAATGACATATTTAGGAGACAAGTAACAGTAATGTCCATCCACTTAAGTCTTTCTGAATGAGTAGAGATGCATTGTGAAAAAAGTAATTTGCAGAAGCATTGACAAAATCCCTTCTGATTACCTTAATTGATTCTTTCTGAAAATCTCCATACTTTCCTCATTCTTTCCAAGAAACTCATGCTACGAAAATGTAAAGGGAGTGAACTCAACACCTAATCACTCAAGACTTCAAACTTAAACACATTCTCTAGGTCTATGATTCTCTGCACATTCTCTGAACAGATGCTGGTTTGCTCTAACTCATCAGACCAGCAGTAAGAAAGCTTCAGCTGACAAACACCAAAACCTTCTCTTGTCATTAGCAGTGGCTGCTGGAATAATAAAACATCTGGCATCTTCCTTTACTGATTAAAGGGGTCATTTCAAAGACCTGTCATCCAGCCCTTAGGCATAAAGACTTGAGCCTCCACATTTCTCCCCTTTAATTCATGTTTTGCAGATGCAGGGACACTCTACATACGAATTTATTAAAATAGGATAAGGCTAAATGATTACACATATATTATGAGGGAGTGCTATGGAGGACCCTTAATCACAAGATCTTTATTTCTCTTGTAAAAAAAAAATCACGAATAGATTTAACAATTTGAAAAGATAATGAAACTCAATGTAAATAATACCATATGATTCATTCAGGAAAAAAGTCTAAACCTTAAGTCCAATGTAATAGAATATGAGTTGTCTGTTACTACCCAGGAAATGAATCAGACATTGACTGATAATATGATGTAAAATTTTCAATAAAGCATTGCTGCTAGGAAATAGTTTGGACTTTGGAAAAAAATTTAAAAATATATTTTGCCACCCGCATACAAACATATGCATCTGCACATGAAAAATCTATGTGGAGTTCTGATCATCACTCCTTGCAGAAGAGAAAATGGAATTGTTAAAAAAAAAAAAAAAGAAGGAAAGAAAAGAAGAAAGAAAAAAAGCAGAAATGAAGGATGGTGGAGAAAAAAGATTAACAGAAGGACAGTTTTATTAATAGACTAGAAAGCTAAATGTTTTCGTACATGCAAAGGCAGTGACTGAGAGCTAAAGTTATTTAGAATAACCATGAAGAAATAGCCAGGATAAATCCTTTCTCTTTGATGCTAAAATTTGGGGAAATAAACTATTTCATGCTTATATTTACTATATATAATAGAAACATTATAAATTCATAGATAAAATACATATAATAGATTATTATCAAAAGTCTTGAGAGGCCAGGCATGGTGGCTCACACCTGTAATCACAGCACTTTGGGAGAACGAGGCATGTGGATCACGAGGTCAGGAGATTGAGACCATCCTGGCTAACATGGTGAAACCCCGTCTCTACTAAAAATATAAAAAATTAGCCAGGCATGGTGGCAGACGCCTGTAGTCCCAGCTACTCAGGAGGCTGAGGCAAGAGAACGGCATGGACCCAGGAGGCGGAGTTTGCAGTAAGCCGAGATGGAGCCACTGCACTCCAGCCTGGGCTACAGAGAGAGACTCCGTCTCAAAAAAAAAAAAAAAAGGTTTGAGACATGTCCCAACTTTTGGATGAATCCTCAGAAATTCCTGATAGAGGAGCATGCTGAATCGAAACAGTGTGACAATTATTATGTACCCAATATCTGACTTCGAAACAGGTGACAAGTCTTCAATAACAGAACTCAATTAAAAAGTGGATAAACCTCTCCTTACACATCAGAGCTTCCCAAAATTTATTCTATAGAAACTAGTTTTATTGGGTGTTAATATCTATTATTGGGACATAAAAGGGTCCTTTGGATAAATAAATTCAAGAAATTTTAGAAAATTCTCTATTGGAGAGCTTCTTGGCACTCTTAATATTCTAAAATGTATTTTAAACGTCCTGTAGAGTCTCTTTTATACTGTCATTTTCAAACTTATTGATCACAAAAAAAACACTTTTTCTCATATATCCTTCAGAACTAGTTATCCTTAGCACAAATTTTGGGAAATATCACCATCAGACATTGTAAGCAGAAGTTATCTATTCCAGAAATATTTGAAAATTCAGAAAGGTTGCTAACATCAACAATGATTTTCTTGCTTTCTTCATAACTAAATATTTACCATATGTTTTAAGAGAAAAAATAGTTCCACCACTTCCATTATAGATACATGATAATAATGTGTTGATAATTATGACAATTTCTAGAAATTTAGATAAATTTCCTATGAAATAAATTATACTTTGGGGAGATACTTTCTACTTGCTGACTAACGAAGGGAAAATGAGCTTCCTACTATTTTACCTAAATATGACTGGTAATGGAAAAAATTGTAACCAGCTGTTACTCATTCTCATTTTTAAAATTCCAAAACCTGTTTCAAAAAAGTCTCAAAAAAGGTATAAACACATAAACCATACCCTAAAAATAATGCAACATCCCTAAGTGATTCAGAGGATTGGAGAACGTTAGAGTTCAAGAGTGTGTTCATTATCTGCATTCTTCTTCACTATTTTTTCCCATCATCTTACACATTCAAAAAACAAACAAAACAAAAATTCATATGCAGATTCATTATTTTTGAACTTTCTGTTAATGAGATTTTCAAACTCAGAGAATGGAATGATGTACCCATCACCAACTTCTACAGTTACCAACATTAGCCAATCTTGTCAGCAGTATCTTTGGAACTACTGGAGTTTTAATTGGAAACAGCACATCTGAAAAATATTATTGATAACTCCTTAGCAACCATACTAGTTACACACTAAGATGATTAAAGGCTTAAAATCCTAGGAGTTTACTGATAAAAACTCAACAAATTATAAACCCTTAAAGTTTTAAAAGTCACAACAGTATGATGCTTTCCCCAACATAATAAAAAATGACTTCTACTCGTGTGCTGGCAGACATAGAAACCAATTACTTAGCATAATTCCTCTGTGCCTGTTTGAAAATTATGAGGATTGAATCTTTTAAAAAGCCTTTCTTTTTTTAGAATAACATTATCATTAAAGCACTTAAATAGACTTGTGTACCATATATCATATCTGTAAGCAATCTTGTACCATATTGATTTTTACATAGACCCTAAAACTCTTAGTTTACTATGAAAAATCATCTTTAAGTTTTTTATTTACCACAACTCTTTAGGCTGACAAAATATTTTGAAGTACATCCCTACGATATATAATCACAAGGAAGAATGACATTTGAACACTTTGTACAAAAAAATCTGAAAATTTTAATAAGTGTTATTTTTTACTCTGCAAAAAAATGCTAATAAAATTCATTCCTATGGCACCCAAAACATCTAATTAGCTTTGACTAGAGACACATATTACTATGATATCATCTTGAAAAAATTAATTTCATTTTATTAATTTTTAAATGTTTATTTCCATAAAACCTGAGTTAGGAACTATCTTTATGATTCTTCAACTAGAAGATAGTGACTTCCATTATCCTATATGTGTGCTTATGTATTTCAGCATATACTATGTAGACCAATAGTATTTCCTTAGGAGATTTAGGATTTTATGCTCTATGTTCATCCAAAAAAATTTCTGGAAACAACTGACTAAATATCTTAGAAATTTAGTAACGAGTGTGAAATAATATTAATAGCTTATATTTTTGAGAATCTACTTGATTCAACAACTGCATTCAGTTGGGCATTATTAATGTACTCCCCACTATCCTCAGGAAATTGAAAATATAAAGTGATTTGCACAAAGTCATAAGTAGCAAGAAACAGACTCCATATACTCTGAGGTTGGAATTCAAACTCTTACTTATTATACTGCCTCTGCTGTTCCTAGTTCTGACATAAATCAGGATAGCATATCTGCTGCAACAATACCCATATTTCAGTTTAACACAATTAAAGTTTATTATCCACTGTTATGGTTGCCTGGGTCAGGGGAGAGCTCGTTCCATGAAGTTATTCAGGCACAAAGAATTCTTCCATGTAATGTCACCACCAACATCAACATGAAAGTTGATGTTTGTCATGAAAGGAGAACAGAGACTCTTTATGAGACATTTTTGTTGCCAGGTCTAGAACTCATACATGATTTCATGCCTACCAGCATTTGCCAGATCTTAGTGACATGTTTCCTAACTTGAAAGATTTGGGAATGTAATTTAGCTGTATATAGAGGAGAAAAATAAAATGTGTTTCTTAACCTTATCAGCTATTCTCTGTCACAAATTCGTAAGAAGTTTACAGATAAGTCAAATTTATCTATGTTCATTAATGAGTTTACTTAATACCACCTAATAAAATAAGCATAATCTAATTTATCTCAAATTATTTTCACTATATTTTATATTATTAAGTTCATTTTTAATTAATTGTACTTTTTAATAAATTTGTATACAACTCCAGTCCAAATTTGTATGAAGTTCTGAATGTATATAATTAGGTTCAAATATATTAGATGTCAGTAAAGTCATTTCTAAAAATAGAAAAAGTAACAATAAAAGCACAAGAAAGGTCTCATTATATTAGAATAGAAAGTAATGGTGCCAAATGAATAGACATAACAATGACGGAGTAAATGTATGTTACATTAACTATTAAAATAAATGAGAATCAACAGCATATTTGTATTCAGAAAATGTCTTGCTATTCAGAATCTCTTCAGAACAGTAAAATAGCTCTTCCAGTATTCCCGAAATTGGTGAAATTTCTTTTCAAAGTTTTGTCCAAATTGATCCACAAATTTTACTTTTCTAGTTAAAAGAGACTAGTTTTGGGAAAGATATAGAGAAACTGAAGGAAAAAGCAACAGAATTTTATTCCAAATGCTTATCAAAATTTGGAATTCTTTTCTGAGGAAAAAAGAATTAAAAGTTATAAAAATATAGTTATATAACTAGATGTTCTCATACTTCCTAAGAATAAAAAAGAAAAATTTAAAAATAGAGCATACTATACCCTTAAAATTTTGTTAATATTTTAATATTGAAAGAAAGTCATCACTCAGCAAAAAATAAGCTTAACCTATAGCAAAATGTTTAAAGCGTAACAGTCAAAGGGCATGAACAGGCAATTACAAAAGAGTGAGTGCAAGTGAGTGAATCCATTCAGCCATTCATACAATAAAATGGTTTGAGAAAAATGAGCAACTAGTATACACCTAACATTATAGTTGCCACTGGAGATTCAAAGAGAGACTAAAAGACATAGTACCTGCTCTAAAAGAAGGTGTACTGCCCTGAAGGACGTGGGCAGTTAAATAAATAATTACCACAATGTACTATAACTGCTGTTTCAGAAGAAACATATTTGAACTCTTTACACATAAAGGATTGCTCATAGCAGTTCAAGAAGGCCACCTGAGATGAAAAGTCTATTACTTAGCTCAGGATTTAAATCTGGAGCCAATTCATTGAAATGAATTTTTTAAATAGGACTAATTACAAAGAAAAAACAGTGCATTTTTGTGACATTTTAACTCAAATAAGCTTTAAAATCACTTTAAAAACTATAATTCTTACAAATCTAATATCTCAGTATTTTAATTATTTCTATATCTGAAGTTTCTAAATGCATTGGAAATTAAGAAGATAGATGCTTGATTACTGTGCTAGTTGTGAATAGAACAGGTAAATTAATATTTCGGCACCAAATAATGATCTGAACCATAATTATGGGACATGTGATTTCAATCTGAACTACTTTTCACTGTGAGAAGACCAGTTAACAATGATATATTAAATGTAGTTAACTTTGAATCACTGAACCCAGTGTGATGAAACCTGCTGAATGACACAAACTCTTTTCCTCATTTTATGTTTAAGAAATACATGGTTTCTATTTCAAATCTTACACTAAATTATTTTGATCATTTTATAGCTTTTCTAGGATACTATACTATTTTTAGTATGTGTGATGGTTAATGTGGAGTATAAACTTGATTGGATTGAAGAATGCAAAGTATTGTTCCTGGGTGTGTCTCTGAGAGTGTTGCCTATAAGATTAACATTTGAGTCAGTGGACTGGAAGAGGCTGGCCCACCCTCAATCCAGGTGGGCACCATCTAATCAGTTGCCAGTGTGGCTAGGATAAAAGCAGGCAGAAGAATGTGGAAAGACTACACCGGCCCGAGTCTTCTGGCCTCCATCTTTCTCCCATGCTAGATGCTTCCTGCCTTTGAACATCACACTCCAGGTTCTTCAGCTTTTGGACTCTTGAACTTACACCAGTGATTTGCCAGGGGCTGTCAGGCCTTGGGCCACAGATTGAAGGCTGAACTATCGGCTTTTGTGGTTTTGGGACTCAGACTGGCTTCATGGCTCCTCAGCTTGCACACGGCCTATTGTGGGACTTCACTTTGTGATCGTGTGAGTCAGTTCTCCTAGTAAACTCCCCTTCAGATATTCACCTACCCTATTAGCTCCGTACCTTTAGAGAACCCTAATACCATATGCTTTTTAATACCAGGTCATACTTTAACTTTTTTGGCTGTGGTACGTATGCATTTTCTCCTAGAAAACAGAACAGTGAGAAGTATGGAAGCCGAATATTGCAGTTACATGTCACTTAATGACAAGGATACATTCAGAAAAATGCATTGTTAGGCAATTTTGTGGTTCTACAAATATCATAGAGTTTACTTCCACAAATCTAGATGGTATAGGCTACTATACACCTAGACCACAGGGTATAGCCTATTGTTCTTAGGCTGCAAACCTGTTCAGTATGCTACTGTACTAAATGCTGTGGGCAGTTGTAATCTAACAACAAGTATTTGTGTATCCAAACATAGAAAAGGTACAGTAAAAGTATGACATAAAAGATTAAAAATGGTACATTTGTATAGGGCACTTACCATGAATGGCGCTTGCAGGACTGGAAATTGCCCTGGGTGAGTCAGTGAGTGAGTAGTGAGGGAATGTGAAGTACTTAAGACCTTACAGTACAATACTGTAGACTATAAACACTACTGGTCTAAATTTAGATTTTAAAAATTGCTCTACAATGTTACAACAGCTACAATGCCACTAGGCTATAGCAATTTTTCAGCTCCATTATGATCTTATGAGACCAGCATCATAAATTCAGTCTGTTATTGACCAAAATGTCATTATGCAGTGCATGACTGTATATTCTGTATACAGTAATTCAACTACTCTACCTGTAAATATGAAAAGCTGCAATAAATAACAAGGATAGAACATTATAAACTTGGATCTAAACCGTATTTATTTCAATCCCCCCCAAAAAAAATCACCTATTTTTCAAATAAGTAATCTTGTCTTGTAAATATCCTAACAGTTCACTTTAAACTAGCTTTTAGATATTTAAAATATAACTGTGTGACTTTATCTACTTTTTAAAAATTGGCTTTTATTTTTGAGGTATCCCAAGGCAATTAAGAAAATAATATGTTGGAAATAGCAGGACAGTACACTGACATAATTGCTGTAGATACAGCAATTTTGAGGGCAAATGCCTTCATAACAATACAGATACCATATCTTTTTTTTTTTTTACAGATACCCTTTTAATCTTCAACCTCTCACCTCTGGAAAAACCAAATATTGTGTATTATTTGAAAATTAAGATAGCACATTGAAATAAAACCTGAGATTACAACACTGACATTCTTGTATAGAATAAAAAGCATTGGATAATGATATTATCTGAATTTTCAAATTCAGTAGTATGTTTGCAGGGTAGAAGATGTACTGTATCTGCTCATTGTGGTTATGACAGAGATGTATTTTGTAGGGGAAAAAAGCTATTAACTTACCTGAAATTTGTGCAAAACATCCTGTTATATTCATAACACAAACTGAATAGACTGGTGACTTGTGTTTTCATTTTTGAGGTTTGCATTTTATTTCTCTGCTTTGTCACACGAAAGTCATATCCCACATTAATAAGCATAGTTCTTTGTGTATGCCTTTAAAAATTTACTGAAAATGCAAAATACAAAAGTACTATTAAAACTGGGTAAAATACTGAAGAGAACCAAACTTACATCAGGGTAATATACTAAGTAATTTGTTGTTATAATGATAGCGGCTGAACTTTAGTGATAAGCATTTCGTCATATATTTTATTTGATTTAATCCAATGACAACCCTCCAAAGTAGGTAATATTATATATTAATGCCATCTCCACTTAACAGATACAGCGATTAAGGCTCACATAGTTTAACTCTAGTTTAAAAGTGGCACATTTTTCTTTTATTTTTACTTTACTTATTTATTTATTTTTGAGACAGAGTCTTGCTCTGTCGCCAGGCTGGAGTCCAGTGGCGCAATCTCGGCACACTGCAACCTCTGCCTCCCGGGTTCAAGCGATTTCCCTGCCTCAGCCTCCTGAGTATCTGGGACTACAGGCGCCAGCCACCACGCCCAGCTAAATTTTTGTATTTTAGTAGAGACGGGGTTTCACCATGCTGGGCAGGATGGTCTCCATCTCCTGACCTGGTGATCCGCCCTCCTCAGCCTCCCAAAGTGCCGGTTTTACAGGCGTGAGCCACGGCACCCGTCCACAGTTGCACAATTTTTAAAGTTGTAAAAGATTATGTCTATAATTTAGAATTTTTGAGAATATTCTAACTGAGGCAGAAAACATTGATTCCGTAAAAAATCTTAAAATTTTTGAATTGCAGAAGATATACATATAAATTTAAAAAGATAGATTGGTAAAATATTTGCATAGTACATGACTCATAGAAGATTCATGTCTAAAATAGATAGATAGGTAAACAGATATGAAGTTTATAAATTGAACAAAAAATTGTAAAATGACAAAAGTTATGAATAGGCAATTTAAAACAAGCAAATTCAAATATCCAATGAACATGTCTTTAAAAGACAACCTGACTAATATTTAGGTAAATACAAAGTGAAAAATAAAACTACTGAGCTATTATTTCTCATCTTTTAAAATAGTGGTACCCCAAAATATGAGGAAAATGTAATCTCAAATATTGTGAATACAAAGATAAATTGTTACAAACTTTTGAGATTTAAACCGGTAACATCTATTAAAATTAAGATTGTACAGATCCCTTGGCCCTGAAATCTCAATAGAAGATAAGGATATATGTATAGGGACTTTTGTTGCCCACAAAAGTTGAGACAAAAATAATGTTCTCATTCATGTAAAATTTTATGTTTGTCTATATATACCTATATGCTAATATAGTTTGGATATTTGTTCCTTCCAAATCTCATGTTGAAATTTCATCCCCAGTATTGGAGGTGGGGCCTAGTGAGAGGTGTTTGGGTTACAGGAACAGAACCTTCATGAATGGCTTGGTACTGTCCTGGTAGCAATGAGTGAGTTCTCGCCCTGTTAGTTCCCCCAGAAATTTATTATTGAAAAGAGCCTTACACCTCCTCCTGTTTCTTGCCTCTTTTCTCTTGCTGTATGATCTGCACACTCATGCTCCCTGTTTGGGTTCCACTATAAGTGTATGCAGCCTGAGTACCTTGAAGAAGATGCTAGTGCCATGCTTCTTGTACAGCCTGCAGAACAATGAGTTTTAAAAATGTCTTTTCTTTATAAAAGGTATTTATTTATAGCAATACAAACAGATGAAGACATACGCATAATGAAATGTTTGCAAGGCTGGTCACCATAATATTGGGAGCATGGATGTAATTTTCTGAATTGTTTGATAATTTATAATTACATTACCTTAGTTACATAGAAATAAAAATTGTTTTTATCCTAGAAAACAAATCCAATTACTTCCTGACTCACTTTTTAGGCATCTATAATAGATAATCTACATATCTGAAAGGAGGAATCAATAACTCAGGATCCAGGAGTGGGTTTTATTTTCTAGAAATCCTAAACTGAGGTAGAATTCTAATCCCTAAATGGCCTCTTGATTAAGATATCAAATTTAAATACCTTGGTCTGGAGTATTTAATTACACTTTAATTTACATATATAGCAGAAACAGATAGTTCTAATTTCACATTATCTTTTCAGTCCTTGTCATCAAATCATTTTATTGCTTTCATAAAACATCTTATTAGAATTTGTTATTTAAAATTAATCACACTGGATCAATCCTATCCAATTAGGATCTGGTGCTCAATGGGCACGTATGGTAAGCAAGCCTTACAGAATTGTTTGACGAGACCTATTTGTATCTGGAATTATGATACTCCAGGATTTATACGTTGAAAATTAAATGTCATGAGGCTTGGGGGAGGAAAAAAACTAAGTTCCTTTGACTCCTCTGCCAAGACGAAAGTTCTCCTGTAGATGAGCTTTGCAGCATCCGGCATCTGTTTCATTAAGTACTGCTAAATGATCAGATGTTCTCATCACTCATTCTTTATGTTCCTGTCAGCTCAAGTAATCACACTCAGTATTAATTTACTGAGAGTAATTTTTCAAAACTTTTTTGGCTGAATGTCTATATCTATACTGTATTTTAATGAGAAAACAGCATTACTCTCTGTTTAAAAGGGAGCTCCTAATAAAAGAAATGTATTTCTACCTGTTCTTAGGAAATTAATTACTTCTTAATATGAACTTTGATGCATAAAAACTAGAAAACTCGATCATGTTGTATCTTTCCCCAAAAATAAAATCATGATTTTTGCATATACAATTCTTCCAGATATTTAAACTCTTTTGATAGTCAACAGTTTCTATCAAAACATTTCAAAAGCACACATTTTTAAAAGTTATCCACAGGTCTGCATTGGCTACTTTATGTTTCTTTCTTCATTAGTCTTTGGGTTCTTTATTAATTCCAAGCCTGACAGCATCAGCACAGATATCCTCCTGTCAGTAGGTGTGGAGGTAGATGGTGCATGTACTTACTGCCCAAGATTGAACACTTGTTTCCTGAGGCAAGTAGGCAGAGTCATGTATTAAAGCTTTAGATCTATCATCTTTATTCTTTTTCCAGTAACACCAAGAACAATACAAAGGCATTTTAATATTGTAAAAGCATGAGCAGATCTTTAACCACCCTTTACCCCAAAAGGCTGCCCAAAAGGATAATTTTATTTTGAACAATAAGGGCCCTGGACCAGCCACACATTGTTCAGGAGATGCTTAGATAGCTAGTTGAGACAGGTTATAGTCTAACTACAATACAGTTAGGTATATGCAAGGTGATAGAGGTTGGAGATAAAGTGTAATACTCTGAACCAGAAACCCCCATTAGACCAGAATTGATCTCTGAAAATTCTCTAGTCTGTAAATATGGAACTAGGAAGTTCAGTTTACGAGTTTAATAACAATATTCTCACCCACTTCTAAATTACAGATATAATGTTTTACCTTTAATAAGATTCTAAAATATTATTTTTGTACATTTATATATTAAATCCATCTGTAATTTGTTTTTGCGTGTTATGTAAATATTCAACTCTTTTTTTTCCAGATGCCTGTTAGTCAATTGTGCCAGCATTAGTTTATTAAATAAAATATTCTTTCCCATACAATTTAAATATACTGATTATCTGTAAATATTGTGAGCTTTTTCTACTCCACTGAATAATTGGTATATTACATTACATAATTACAGTAACTTTGAAATAAGTTTTAATATCTAGTAAGACTAAATCCCCCACATTAAAAAAAAATAGTGAATAGCATTGTTGTGAGACTGAAAGCAAAAGAAGTTTCCAGTCTTGTTAAAGGCCAGGAGAATGTAAAACCCTTCTCAGCTAGTCCTGTCTAGCTTACGTTTCAAAAGGCAATAGGAGGCCAGGCGAGGTGGCTCAAGCCTGTAATCCCAGCACTTTGGGAGGCCAAGGCGGGCGGATCACGAGGTCAGGAGATGGAGACCATCCTGGCTAACACGGTGAAGCCCCGTCTCTACTAAAAATACAGAAAAATTAGCCGGGCGTGGTGGCAGGCGCCTGTAGTCCCAGCTACTCGGGAGGCTGAGGCAGGAGAATGGCGTGAACGGGAGGTGGAGAGCAAGACTCCATCTCAAAAAAAAAAAGGCAATAGGAGTAAAACATGTTAAAATTGCTGGTGAGGCATGTTCTGCAGCTCAGAAGCCTGTGAAATAATTTTTTAAATACAGAAAAGGGGTTATAAGGAAAACAGGTTTTTGATGCTGATGAGACTGGAATCTTTAATAAGAATGTTAACAAATGAGCCTGTATAACACAAATGGCCTCCAATGCTTCTGACTTGAAATCATTGTAATATCATGCAGTTAGTCATTTGTAAGAAATATTTACATTAAACAGTGTGGCTTTAAACAGAACACATAGAAAATAAGATTATATATTGATCAATTGGTGAAAATATTGTGACCCAAAACTTACAAGAACCTAACATTGTATTTCCCCTAGGAAAAATGGTTTCCTATTTGTTAATTCAGTGTTCACGGTAACTTTACAGAATATAACTATTGTAAATAACAAAGATAACTGTAATTTATCTTTATCTCTTAGTTTACTGGTTTTCTCTTTCTTGTTCTGTAGATTCACTAGATATGTATAGGCATAGAATTTTATTTATTCAATTTGAGACTCATCGTATTCCTGAATCTAAGGATTCTCATCTTTCATTAATTCTGGCAAATACTCAGGCAAGATCTTTCCATGTATTCCCTTTCTTTTACTTAATATTCTCCACATCTAAGATTCCGATTAGCTGTATCTTGGATCTTCTAATTCTATCTTCCTTATCTTGTAATTTTTTCAGATTTTTCTTTTTCTCCTCCTTCTATGCAGTCTTTTAATTCACCCTTCCCTCTTTGGCTGTGTCTAATCTGTTGTTTTTCAAAGTTACTGGGTTTTAAGTTTGATTAATATATTTGTAGTATATTTTTTGTTTGTTTTGGAAAAAAGATTTCACTATGTGGCTCAGGATGGTCTTGAGCACCTAGGCTCAAACAATCCTCCTGCCTCCACTTCTGGAGTAGCTGGGATTACAGGTTTGTGTCACTGTGCCTGGCTCTATTTGTAATGCCTTAAAGTTCTACGCTTCTATTTGTTTTTTGTCTTCTTTTTCATATTTTATTTCATGTTTTGCATATTTAATAATTTTAACAACACTTGTAGTGTATATCTGCTCTGTTTAGTATGGTAGCCACTGGTCACATTCAAGCTTGTCAGCCCTTAAAATGTGACTAGTCTGAATTGAAATGTACTGAAAATGTCAAAGACTTAGTATGAGAAAGAAGAATAAGCTATCTACTTAACATTTTTATGGATTATATGTTAAAATAACATTCTTCATATTTGAGATAAATTGTATTACTAAATTAATCTTTTTTTATTTTACTCTCTTAATACAGCTACTAACTAGATGTAAAGTTAAATATGTGTTTTACATCATATTTTTACTGGGCAGTAGGTCTCTAGACTGAAACTCTTAATTGCTTGAAATCTTAGGGTTCTTATCCTGCTCTTTATTGTTTTTGCTAACACTTGCTTATGGTGGCTTACATCCTGAGATGTTTTGTAATTTTCTGTTTTGTGTTCTTAGCTTGTTTTCCTGTAGATGCACCCAAATGTGTTACATGTGACCACTTAATATTAATTTCTCAGCTTGTGGTACCTCAGCCAATGTAAATAATGTAAATTTTTATCTTTTTTTAAATTATTATACTTTAAGTTTTAGGGTACATGTGCACAACATGCAGGTTAGTTACATATGTAGACATGTGCCGTGTTGGTGTACTGCACCTATTTAACTCATCATTTAACATTAGGTATATCTCCTAATGCTATCCCTTCCCTCTCCCCCTACCACACAACAGGGCCCAGTGTGTGATGTTCCCCTTCCTGTGTCCATGTGTTCTCATTGTTCAATTCCCACCTATGAGTGAGAACATGCACTGTTTCATTTTTTGTCTTTGCGATAGTTTGCTGAGAATGATGTTCTCCAGCTTCATCCATGTCCCTACAAAGGACATGAACTCGTCATTTTTTATGACTGCATAGTATTCCATGGTGTATATGTGCCACATTTTCTTAATCCAGTCTATCATTGTTGGACATTTGGGTTGGTTCCAAGTCTTTGCTATTGTGAATAGTGCTGCAATAAACATAAATGTGCATGTGTCTTTATAGCAGCATGATTTAAAATCCTTTGGGTATATACCCAGTAATGGGATGGCTTGGTCAAATGGTATTTCTAGTTCTAGATCCCTGAGGAATCTCCACACTGACTTCCCCAATGGTTGAACTAGTTTACAGTCCCACCAACAGTGTAAAAGTGTTCCTATTTCTCCACATCCTCTCCAGCACCTGTTGTTTGCTGACTTTTTAATGATCGCCATTCTAACTGGTGTGAGATGGTATCTCATTGTGGTTTTGATTTGCATTTCTCTGATGGCCAGTGATGATGAGCAATTTTCATGTGTCTGTTGGCTGCATAAATATCTTCTTTAGAGAAGTGTCTGTTCATATCCTTTGCCCACTCGTTGATGGGGTTGTTTGTTTTTTTCTCATAAATTTGTTGGAGTTCTTTGTAGATTCTGGATATTAGCCCTTTGTCAGATGAGTAGATAGCAAAAATTTTCTCCCATTCTGTAGGTTGCCTGTTCACTCTGATGGTGCTTTCTTTTGCTGTGCAGAAGCTCTTTAGTTTAATTAGATCCCATTTGTCAATTTTGGCTTTGGTTGCCATTGCTTTTGGTGTTTTAGACATGAAGTCCTTGCCCATGCCTATGTCCTGAATGGTATTGCCTAGGTTTTCTTCTAGGGTTTTTATGGTTTTAGGTCTAACATTTAAGTCTTTAATCCATCTTGAATTAATTTTTGTATAAGGTATAAGGAAGGGATCCAGTTTCAGCTTTCTACATATGGCTAGCCAGTTTTCCCAGCACCATTTATTAAATAGGGAATCCTTTCTCCACTTCTTGTTTTTGTCAGGTTTGACAAAGATCAGATGTGAGAACAGGAAGGTGTCCACAAACTCTCAAAAACATTTATCCCCATTCCATGGTTCAGGTTGAGGCAAATCAGTTTTCTCTTAGACTCCCATTTTTGGTGGTCACTTTTTCTTAACAGAACTTTTCATTGTGGCCCTTTGTGGGCCTCGATTTTATCCACGGTTTTCAGTCCAAACACCAATCTATCCTAAACCTAATGCTTTATTTCCTGGCTCCACATGGACTCAAAACACAAGCCGCTTTTAACTCAAGATGAGTGAATGCCTCCGGAGCAGGGAGATCACTAGCCTAGTCTTCAGGTTTCCCTTTGTTTTTGGATCCTAAGGATTTCTTTCTTTCATGCTCCTATTCATTTACAACAATGTTTTCCAAGTTATACAGCATTTAAGTGTTTTCTACTGGAAATATTTTCATAGAGTAGTGCCCCCCTAATCCACGGGGATATGTTCCAGGACCCCCCGTGAATGCCTGAAACCATGGATAGTACCACACCCTATACAGATACTCCTCAACTTATGATGTGATTGTCCTGATGAAGCCATCATAAATTAAAAATATAATCGATCAAAATGCATCAGGCTACATCCTGATAAACCAATCAAAAAGTCAAAAATTATTAAATCAAACCATCATAAGTTAGGGACCATCTGTATATACTATATTTTTCAATCAGATAACCACCAAGATGACTATTCAATGACCAATGTGTGGATAATATATAGAATATGGATATGCAAGACAAAGGCATGATTTCACAGCCCAGGTGAGATAGAGCAGGATGACAGGAGATTTCATCCTGCTACTTAGAATGTGCAATTTAAAATTACAAATTATTTATTTCTGAATTTTTCATTTAATATTTTCAGACTGTGGCTGACCATGAGTAACTGAAGCCACAGAAAAAGAAGCTGTGGATAAGAGGGAACAACTTTGTAACATAATCTATCATGTTACTAAAAATGGAAGACCTTGTCATTATTTATTTGTCTATTATGTATTTATTTAACTTGCTTCATTAGATCTAATTTTGATAGGGATATATATCTCTACATATTTCAATATGGAAATATCAATGTAGAATATTCTGAATCTTATTTAAACATGAAGACAGGTATGTCAAATACAAAAATCCATTACATCCAAGCTAGTTTTGTGTTGAAACACTAAGATTTTTCTTAGGATTAATGGGAAGCAAAATTGTGAGAGAAGAATGACATTAAAATTCAGCACCACTCACCTGAATGTCATGACACTCCTGGTCATACCATCTCCCTAGAAATTTTGGTTGACATGCATGTTATTCATGTAAATATTAGCAGGGTTGGTTTTTTATTTTAGTGAATTAAAATTTATCAAATTTTCTTGTTTCTACATTAAAAATATTTTTATGTCAGTCTCTCAGAGTTATAAGCAGTTTTTAAACATAGAAATTAATGTGCCTCATTCATTAATAATCCCCCAAATGTCAAGCACAATGCCTGAAATATGAGAATTCAATAAATTTTTTTAATTAGTGGAGATGTGAATATTTTTATGTTTCTCTTTTATCACCAAAGGGAAATGGTTTCTAGGACAGCTGGTCTGCATAGCAGTAAAGTTTGTGATAAAAGAAGATAGTTCTCTGAGTAACAATAACTTCCCTATGTAGATATTTATATATATATTGTGGACTAAAGATAATGACTTCTAGATTAAGAATTATGTTCTGTCCAATAAAGTAGTATATTCTGTTCAGCTTTTTTAATCCCCCAGCCAAACACTATTCCTGGCAAAAATGTCAGGAATGTTGTTCAAAAAATGGAAAAATTACTGGACCTTGGATCAGAAATCTTAGAGATATGCTATGTAATCTTTATTAACTTGACTTAGGTTTCATCGTATGTTAAATATAAACATTTGCCTAAATTGTCTAAAGGATAAAATACTAGAATTCTATATATAGTACTATTGGGACACAGCCAATTTTGTATGAGAGTGTAAATGTGTGAAATGTATAGTAAGTTCTTTACTGTAAAGCATTAATATTTTCTTCTCTGTGTCTCTTAAAAGGTTTTTAGGTATCTGAGAGTATGCTCATACTCTGTAGGAATTGTCTCTGTGCCATTTCTGTAACAGATCAAGAGATTCTTTATTAAACATAGAAGAAAAATCAGGAAAGAGATTCCTTATTAAACCTGAATGATGAAAACACAGAAGGGATGTAAGGAAGTATTTTTTCCCCAACACTGGCCCAATATGCTTACAAATAACCATCCCTTACACATCTCACTCCCTTACCCTGGGTGGAGGACTGACTAAGGAAGCTTGCGGTCATAGAAACCGAAAGCTGGAGAGCTGCGATTACCAAATTAGAAGGATCTTTAATGGAATGGGAAAGTCTTCGCACAGGTAAATACTCTGACCCTTCAAAAGCGTGAAGACTTTCCCATTCCATATTTCCCACTTACACTAGTTTACAGCATCAGTGTAACATGCACATTCTGTATAGAACAGGGAAAATATTAACTTACGAACCTGAAGAACGTTAGGTTAGAATTGAATTCAACCAAATTTTATAGAAAATGGTATGAAATAAAATAAAATGTACTGTCCTTTATATTCTAAACACTGTTTTGAATATATAGTTTCATTGAATTAGTTTTTTCTTTCTTCTTTTCTGCACATAGAATCTTAATAGTTGGATAGATATGATTTCACAGTCCCATACTAGTGGTACGTAATTATCCAACTATGGCATTATTAATTTTTGTCTTATTTATCTCTGTTCTGTGCCCTAGTCCCTTTCCCAACCCATGGACATACTATCTTGTATTTGATGTGTCCTTCCAACACACATTTCATACTTCTCCTTTAAATATAGCATTTTTTGTGTGCATGTTTTTTAAAGTACACACAAGACTATACACTCTATAAAACACTTTTTATCAATCCAGCATTATGTTTTTGTGAGAAATACATGTGAGAAATGGAATATTATTTATGTTTTCCATTTGCCATTATGTAACAGCTTGTACATCCATTTCTTTTCCAATATGTATGAAGATTGTTTGAAATTATTTGATTTTATGACTAATTCTTCAATTAATATTGTGAAATTTTCATGGTGGTTCATGCCTGTAATCCCAGCACTTTGGGAGGCCGAAGCTGGTGGATCAACTGAGGTCAGAAGCTCGAGACCAGCCTGGCCAACAGGATGAAACTCTGTCTCTGCTAAAAATGCAAAAATTAGCCAGGTGTGGTAGCACATGCCTGTAATCCCAGCAACTTGGGATGCTGAGGCAGGAGAATTGCTTGAACCCCGGAGGCGGAGGTTGCGGTGAGCCGAGATCATGTCATTGCACTCCAATCTGGGCAACAGAGTGAGATTCCATCTCAAAAAAGAAAAAATCATAACACATATATAGAAGAAACTAATTAGTTCATAAAGTATAAACTATTTTAATATTTTACTGCCAAAATCTCTCTAAAATAGTTGAACTAATTATTATCTCAAAACTATTTCTAGAAAATATATATTTACTCACATTCTTTCCAAACTGTAATGATACCAGACTTTTTAATGTTAACTTTAAGTAATTAACATAATGCTAATAAACATTAATATGAATTAATCAACCCAATTAATGTCAATATAGTGATTAGAGCATTTTATTTCATTGTATTTTTATTTTTCTAAGTTTGTGCATTCCCCTACATATTTATTGGCCTTACGAGTTTCTTTTTCCATTAAATTCCTTTTTATATCATTCACTTTTATATTTAAAAATGTCTTTTTAAAAATGTATTTGTGGAATTTTTAAAATATATTTTTTATGACATTACTTTGTCTTCTACATATGCCAGTAAACTTTTTCTAATGGATTGCTTGACTTTTAACCTAGTATTATATTTCATTATCTAATTTAATCTAATCTAATCTGGACTTATTTTTCTTTTATGATTGGTGTAGTTCTTCATTTTGTTTTCATTAAACCTCTACCAACTCTAAGACCATAAAGATATTCATCCATATTTTCTTCTAGTTGTTTTGTAGTTTCTTTGCGTAAAGGCATAATTTTAACTATGAACACTACACCCTGAGATGCATACTATTTTTATGCCCACTATATAGATAAGTGAAATGGAAGACAACATTGAACTGTGTGTTAGTTCATTCTTACAATGCTGATGAAGGCATACATGAGACTGGGTAATTTATGAAGAAAAAGAGGTTTAATGGACTCACAGTTCCACGTGGCTGGGGAGGCCTCACCACCATGGTGGAAAGCAGAGATAATGAGAACCAGGCCAAAGGGGAAACCCCTTATAAAAGCATCAGATCTAGTGAAACTTATTCACTGCTACGAGAACAGTATGGGCAAACCTCCTCCATGATTCAGTTATCTCCCACTGGGTCCTACCCATAAGACATGGGAATTTTGGGAGCTACAGTTCAAGATGAGATTTGGTGGGGACACAGCCAAACCATATCAAAGTGATAATCACACCTTGTTCTTGTTAGGTGTGTGCATTTCAAAATTCTAACTAATATACAAGCCAGTAATACTCACAGGACTGCGTTTAGAGACTCCAATAATAGAACTACGTGTCAGATGTATTCCCTGCACTGCATTTTCCCCAAACCCCCATATATTTACATGCAAATAAAAATAGCTAAAGCTTCTGCAGGCAATTAAACATATCAAAATTATAAAATTTTATTTTATGCCCTTATGATTAGCTTATCTAATCTATTCTCAAAACTATTAAATCAACACAAGTAAAAACAAAGAAGCTTGTTCTTTGGAACAATTTAGAACTTTTCCAACCAGGAATAAATGGCAAACAAGTCTTTATAATTAGTACACATATTTGACTAGTTTATTTTAAAATATACATACTTTTCCCAGTAATTATGTTCAGGTAAACACTCATAAAATTGATGAAAGCATAAAATTTTGTCCAAACTAAAGTTTAAATACATTGAAGATGATTTTTTAATTTAACAAAATGAATTCACTCCTTATTTAGCAAAATGAATTCATGCTAATCATTTGTTATTAGTATTTGATTGGATTTTACAATTTATAAAATATTTTTATATTATTTAATTTAATTCTCTGCAAACACATGATAAAGTATTTTTCTTAAATTAAAATGAGAAAACTAATTTTCTGAGAAATATTATAATTCGCTCAAAATCAAGAAGCTAGTAAATGATGGAGACACTGAAACACAACTGGCAACTATCACTTGTTTCTTCCTGTTTCATCATGTTAAACGTTCTAAGCACAAAATAGAAAAAATGGTGCAATTTTAAATGTTAAGATAAAGAAAATGAATGTGTGCTAATCTTAGAATTCAGAGAGTATGATTAGAAAATATCAAAAGAAGCAAGAGAATTCAGTTCTACTTAGAATACAGCCACTACACAAGGAAGATTAGGGAAAAAATATTAGATACCATTTAATAATAAGCTGACAAGCAGGAAAATGACATTTTTGTCTTGGATATTATAAATATATTTTTGTGATTAGACTTTATAAATAGGGATGTTGGATTTAGGATAACAAAATTTTTCTTTTTAGTGTTGTTTCCTGTTCAGTCTATATAAAGTGAGGGGTGTTCAGAGTACATATTTAACTTTTAAGAAGAGAAGAATGCTAATTACTCCAGTATTCCTGTACCAGCCAGTTCCAAATAATAGACTAGAATGGTAAAACTGAGCCAACATGGTATGTCTTAGGGTGCAGCACTCTCTAATGCTTAGCTTGTTTGTTATTTCCACTCTATTCATTCATTAGGTGCCAGATACTACACCGTCTCCTCTTAGAGAGTGGACATGAGCTAGTGTCCTATTTTCTTTAAGTAAACTAACATCATTCTGTAACCAAATAATATTCAGGTATCAGTTGATGATCTAATCCAAAAACAAGAATTTTGTCCAAATTTCACTCATTTTAGTTATCACTTTCTCAATATTTGCTGAGTACTATTTCTACTATTATTTACTTATCATTTTCTTATATTCATTACAATAAAGACGGTAGTTCATGTTTAATGTGTCCGTCCATGTACTACCCTAAATCATTTTACTTGGTATCAGAGGAATACAAATCACATTTGGGGAAAGACTAGAGTTATGAGAAAAGAAAAAAAAAAACACAGCAGGTTCTGGTGGAAGCAGGAGTTTAAACATTACACATTCCTTTTAGATCCAGCCATTACTCACAGACAAATTACTGCCCGGCAGCAGCAAGACTTTGACAGAGTTGTTATATCTAGTCTTTCAATATTCAGGACCAGTATTTAATAATGAAAACAAGATGGATTATTCCTTGTTACATGTGACAGGCATGATGAAATAAGAATTGTCATAGCTATTTACTACTTTTGAAAGAAGAAATGTGATCAGAAATGAAAATGCTCACTGTGATACTTTTGAAACTTTGATCAACAGCATGTATCTCATAAAAGTGTCCATTGGAAATGCCTGAAATAAGTCTTCCCAAATGCATTTACTTTAATGTTTCTTGTAAAATAAAAGACTTTTATCCCCTCACTGTGTGCAAAATTTCACAGTATTTTATTAAAAGTGATCTTATGATCTATCTGGCTTTGGCATGGAAATCATTTTATTCTTGCTTTTTCTGAAGTTGGCTCACATGATCAATCTAAGAGTTGAGGAAAGAAAAGTGTTAGTCCATGACCTGATTTGCGATGTCTCATTGCATAAGAAGGTATCATAATCCAACTTTCACAGGAAACACAAAGTTACCCTACTGAAAGCATAGTGGATAATAAAAGTGATATTCAGCTAATTTGTATATCTTGAAAAAGAAAGCCAAAAGCAATGAACAGATTTAAAATATATAAGAGAATGTAGTTTTTAAAAACATATGTCTACCAGCCTAGTGACTATAAAGTTTTAAAGCATTAATTTCTATGCATTTATTTATTCAGCAAATATTAACTGAACACCTATACTAAATGTTAGGCAACGTTCTAGATTCTGGGAATAGAGCAGTGAACAGCAAATCAGAAAGAAAATATCTTAATCTTGTGAAGATTACATTATAGTGTGAAAACAGACAATAAACTAAGTATAGTTGATCCTTGAACAACATGGAATTGGCTGTGTGGGTCCACTTAAGGGTGGATTTTTTTTCAATAAATATAACTGACCCTCCAGATCAAGGTTCCACATCCGCAACCAAACGTGGATGGAAAATACAATATTGGAGGACTGGAAGATCACATATATGGAGAACCAACTCTTCCTGTCTGCAGGTTCCACAGGCCAGCTGCAGGATTTGAGTGTGCATGGATTTTGTTATACATGGGGTCCTGGAACCAATCCCCCACAGCTACCAAGGGATGACTGTAAAAATATATATAAAATTGGAAAAAAGATAGGGGTGCATGGATGAGGTAAGCATTGCTTTGTTTTGTTTTGTTTTGTATTTTTAGTAGAGACAGGGTTTCACTGTGTTAGCCAGGATGGTCTCGATCTCCTGACCTCGTGATCCTCCTGCCTCGGCCTCCCAAAGTGCTGGGATTAAAGGAGGGAGCCACCACACCTGGCTAGCATTGCATTTTTTAAAAGGATGGTCGGGGAAAGCTTCCTTAAGACTATGTTAAAAAAAAAAAAAGATTTGTAAGTAAGTGAACCTTGAATATCTGCAGAAATAACATTCCTGGAAGTGGGAATAACATGGGCACATTTCCTGAGGTAGGTATCTACCAGGCATCTATATAAGGAACAACAAAAAATCCAGAACAGCTGGAGCAAAATGAGCAGTGGTGGAAGTAGTGAAAGATGGAGTCAGAACATTAAGGGAGAAAGATCACATAGACCTCATAGAACATCATAAGGAATTTGCTTTTACTCTGAATAAGATGAGAAACCTGGAGAGTTTTGAGCAGAGAAGAGAAATAATCTGACCTTGCTTTATTAATATCACTCTGGCTTCTGTGTTGAGATGAATATTGGATAATGGTAGTAGCAGAAAAGCCAGTGAGCAGGCTATTTCAATAAGCTTGATGACAGCCAAGCAGTGGCAAATGCCTATAGTCCTGGCTACTGGGAAGGCTGAGGCAGGACTGAGTGGCTGAGGCAGGAGGATCACTTGAGCCCAAGAGTTCCAGTCCCATCTGGGCAACATATAATAACCTTGATGCGAGACCCTTTGATTTGGACCAGGAAGGTTGCAATGAAGTGGCAAGACTGTGATATGTTTTGAAGATAAAATCAAAAGTATTTTGCTAACTAATTCACTGTAAATTCGAAAAATGAGGAAAGTTAAGTATGACCCCAAGGTTTTTGGCCTTAAGAAATTAATGTTGCAGTTAACTGTAATTGCAAAGTTTGTGAGAGAAACATGTTTGGTTGGGGAAGATGAGGAGTTTAGCCTTGGACATTGATAAGGTTTGGATCTGTGTCACTGCCCACATCTCAAACTCATGTCAAATTGTAATCCCCAGTGCTGGAGGTGGAGCCTGGTGGGAGATGATTCGATCATGGGGAAAATTTCCCACTTGGTGCAGTTCTTGTGATAGTGAGTGAATGAGTGCTCATGAAACCTACTAGTTTAAAGGTGTGTGGTACCACCCTGCTCTCTCTCTTCCTCCTGCTCCAGCCATGTAAGATGTGCCTGCTTCCCTGTTGGCCTTCCTTCATGACTGTAGGTTTCTTGAGGCCTCCCCAGAAGTTGAACAGATGCTGCCATGCTTCCTGCACAGTCTGCATAATCATGAGCCAATTAAACCTCTTTTCTTTATACATTACCCAGTCCTAGGTGTTTCTTTATAGCAGTGCAAGAATGAACTAATACAGACATGCTAAATTTAAGATGCCTGTTGGACATCCAAATGAGGATGCTTAGTCAGCAATTGGATGTAGGAATCTGGAGCCCAGAGGAAGGTGCTAGTTAAAGATATAAATTTGGTGCTTACCAATTTTTAGATAATATTTTAATCCATGAACCTGGACAAGAACATCAAAGATTCAGATATTCAAGAATATGAAAAAAAAAGTTGGAAAAGAAGACAAAAAAACAACCAGTAAGAAAAGAAAGAAACCAGAATGACGTGTTGCCTTGAAGGAAAAACTCAAAATTGCCCTGAAGGAGGAGGGAGGGGATAATTGGTCAAATGCTGCTGATAGATAAGATGAAGGCTAAAAATCAATCATTGGATTTAGCGACATGAAGAAGTTTTAAAGAGTGTGGAATTTGAAAAGCACAATGCTTTTAATGAGCTAACCTCAAAAAAAGCAGCAGAGAAATGAAGTGGTACCTGGAGGAGTTGGGAGGTTTGTTTCTTTGCTTGGTTTCTAATGGGAGACATAATAGCATGTTGGTATACTGATGTGAATTAATGAATAGAAGTGATGGTGGGATGATGCAATTCAACTTTAATAATAGGAGGAAAGGAAAGATTTTGATAAAAATGCTGATAGGTGAGAAAATATGGTATGAAAGCTTAAGGGATTTCCCTTCTGGTTACTTCAAATTTGTCAGTGAAATAAAAGTCATCAGTTGAGAAGGGATGCTCCAGGTCTGAAGATAAGAAGGTGGGAAAGAGGACTGTAGGACAGTGAATGAATTGAGGCAATGGCGAGTGTATGCTAGAGAGCAGTAAGGGGTCACTTAAAGATTTTAATGAGAAATTTAAAATGAGACTGCTCCACATGAATGTTCCTCTCCAGCCATGTTCAGGTGCAAGGTCGTAGGCACTGATAAGGGAAGAGTTAGATTTGGCAGGTGTTGTTTTTCCAAGTGTTATGACGTAAGACAGAGGCTAGGATGTTGAGGGTATATACAAGGAAGAGATTATAATTGAACATGGAACTAAAGCTGGGTATGAAAAGAAATAAAGACAAGAGGTGGTGAATGATAATGAAATCTGATCATCATAAGTAGATTTAAGTTTTCCATGTAATTATAGAATTAATGTGGAATTGGGTGGAAGAAGAGAGCTCGAATAGGGTCAGACTGCTTGAAATTGATATTACAGATGAACTGTGTTAAACTCCTGAAAATATCACCAGCAATCTATTAATAAGGCAAAACCAGGCTTATTAGAATTCACTGCAGTAAGGATGAACACCACCATGACTCTTAGCCATGTTTCAAAAGGAGAAAATCAGGAAAGGCTATCTATAGTGGCAGGACTCTGGCAACAAATTTCGAAGTTTTTGTTTTGTTTTGTTTAGGTGTGGGAACTAGGAACCGGGTAAAATTTGTGACATAGCAAGATTTAATGTGTAATTGTGTCAGAGAGCTTTTTTGCCCAGGGGAACTGACTTAGGTAAAAGCCCTCAGTAAACTGATTTGCAGGAATTTTCTGAAGCAAATAATAAATGCATTTATTGGCTCATAGTTTTTATCTTATCTTTCCTTGGAAAAGTTTTTCTGAAAAAAACAGCTCAGTCATGCTAACACAGGTAGCTTCAGATCCAAGCCATAAAAGCTGTCATCTTAACTGAAGTGATTGCAGATCTAATTTAGTTACTATAAATTTCAAGGACAAGGTTTTATGACAAAGTATCTAAGTACTTGACGAAGAATTGAGGATTTGATCATTGGAGAAGTGGATTCAAGGAAACAAATGAATATTGAGGTGACAAAGAACTAAGTCAGGAATAGTATTGAAGTCATAGTGAGCCAGTAGTCATAATTATCAAGAAATGAAGAAATGACTAGAGAATGGTAGACAATACAACAATAAGAGATACAGAGGAGTATGGCATGCCAACATGAGATTCAAAATTAGGAAGTTTAGAAAGGAGGGAGGATAAATATCCTGAAAAAGACACATAAGAGCAAGGAGTCCTTCTAGAGCAACTTCTAGGCTGCATGGTACTAGAATTATAGGAAAGCATAGTTTCTTAGCCATTTATGAAAAAGATAGCCAAGCAAAGCCCTAAAGGCAGCTGAGCAAGGCCGAGCCCTATACCAAGCAACTGAAATAGGGATCAGTTAGAACTGGCAACAGTGGGAGTATGAAGTGAGGAAGATGATGGAGAAGCCCAAGTGTCAGGAATGAGAACAAAGGATAAAGATGATCTAAATCAGGAAGAAAATAATAATTAGCTGAAGATACAGTGAAAGTTTGGAAATATTTTATTTCAATTCCTTTTTCCCAGTATGGGCTTTTAAAAATTTATTGTTTTTAATAGACTTTAGAAGGTATTTTAAAAGAAAGGTTAAAAATTCTTGAATTTATATCTTAATAATCAGAGCCAACTCTGACTATGAAGTAAAAAGCTCAAGCATCTTAGAAATAATTCTAGATGTCATTGAACAAGTTGCCTATAGCTGAAACTCTTTTTATTTGATGTTTCATGTGACTAAGTAGAGGATGTGCTATCCATTTCCACTGAGATCTACTAAGCTATTATTTGCCAAATGGAAAAGCACTCAGAGCAAATGATTAATAGTTGTGATGAGTGGTGCACAATGGGGGATTCTCATAGCCATTATTATCTTCATGAATGTGTAATACAAATGAAACATCTAAAGGTTTTCCTTTTGCATTCATAACTAGGTTTCCCTACTCTGATTTTTAAAACAAAGAATGTGATCTCAAAAGAGAATCTTTTCTTTTCTCAAATGGTTGTGAGCAAAACTACTTATCTCTCATCAAGAAAAGAAATTGCATTTACATCCATTTTAATAGTAAACATCTGATGGTCTTATCATTGTAAAGAGTACTAAAAGCATTGCTTGATAATTTACAGTGTAAAAATACATAGTAAACCCATACTCATTCATGATAAAAATAGCAAAGTAGAATAAAAGGGTAACTTCCTCAACTTAACAAAAAAACTACAGCTAACATCATTCTTAAAAGTGAAAAACTAGAAGTTTTTCCACTAAAAAAGGAACAAGGCAAGGATGCTCTCAACAGTCATTTTCATCATCATACTGGAAGTGCTAGTTAATAAAATAAGAGATGAAAATAAAATGTGTACAAAATGAAAAAGAATAAATGAAATTGTCTTTGTCTGCAGATGGTATTTTTGTCCATAATGAAATAGAAAATCCGAAAGAATCAGTGAAAAAACTCCTGGAACTACTAAGTGATTATAGCAAGTTTGCAGAAAATAACAGTAATATACAACACTCCATTGTTTCTCTATATGCCAGCAAGGAACAATTGTAATTTGAAATTAAAAACACAATAACATTTAAATTATCAAAAATATAAATATTTAAGCATAAATCTAACAAAAAAATAAAATATCTATAGAAGTAAAACTACAAAACCCTGACACAAATCAAAGAAATACTAAATGAATAGAGAGATATTTTAGATTCATGAAAAAGGAAAGACTCAACGTTGTTAAGAAGTACTTCCAAACTTAATCTGTAGATTCAATGTGATCCCAATAAAAATTCCAGAAACTTATTTTATGGATATTGACAAACTAATTCTAAAGTTTATGTGGGCAGTCAAGAGATGTAGAATAGACAACACAATACTGAAGAAGAACAAAGACAGAGGACTGACACTGGCCAACTTCAAGACTTACAATTACCTTACAGTAATCAAGTATGGTAATCATAAAAGAAAGGCCAAATAGATCAAGGGAACACAATAGAGAGCTCATTATTACATTTGTGAGACATATATATACACATATATGTTGGTAGAGGTACAGGTCATTTATTTTCATAGCTGTCAAATAATATTCTAGTTTATAAAGATATCATATTTTTCCTCTGTTTTACTGTAAAATGGATATTTGGGCTGTTTCCAGTTTTAGAAATTTTTTTCTGTATACTGATTTTTTTACTCCATGTATTAGTCAACAAAGGTGTGTTAAAATTGTGCATAAAGTTTATAATTATAAATGTATCAATTTTCCCATGATTAAAAAAAAGAAGACACAAAATACAATCACTATCAGGAAGCCAAAAAGAAATAAAAGAGAAAATACATGGGAGAAAATATTTGCCATTTTGAGAACGTCTGTTCAGCTCCTTTGCCCATTTTTAAATCATGTTATTTGTTTTCTTGTCATTGAGTTCTTTGAGTTTCTTATAAATTTCGGATTTTAGCCCCTTATCAGATGTACAGTTTGCAAATATTTTCTCCAAGTCATGGCCTCTCGGCACCCTGTTACTTTTTTCTTTTGCAGTGGAGAAGCTTTTTACTTTGATGCAATCCCATTTGCCTAATTTTGCTTTTGTTGCCTGTGTTTTTGAAGTCCTTACCAAAAAAATTATTTCATAGACCAATATTATGGAGCTGTTCCTCTGTTTTCTTCTAGTAGCTTTACAGGTTTAGTCATTTAAGTCTTCTATCCATTTTGAGATGACTTTTGTATATGGTGTGAGATAAACATCCAAATTGATTCTTCAGCATGTAGATATCATTATTCCAGTACAATTTATTGAAGTGCCTATTCTTTCCCCATTCTGTGTTCTTGCCACCTTTGTCAAAAATAAACTGACTGTAAATTTTGGGGTTTATTTCTGGGCTGTCTATATTGCTGTGTTGGTCTATATGTCTCTTTTTATTTTGGTATCATGCTGTTTTGATTACAATAGTTCAATAGATCAAAATATTATATCGAAATAAAATCAGATAATGTGATGCCTCCAACTTTGTCCTTTTGCTCAAGATTGTTTTGGCTAGTTCAGGTCTTTTCTGGTTTCATATACATTTTAGGATTTTTCTATTTCTGTGTAAAATGACATGAGAATTTTGATAGGAATTGCATTGAATCTCTAGATTGCTTGGGGAAGTATGGACATTTTCACAATATGAACTCTTCCATCCATAAACATGGGTTACCTTCCCATTTATCTTTGCCTTCAATTTATTTTATCAATGTTTTATGGTTTTCAGTTTATAGATCTTTTACCTACTTTTTCTAAATTTTCTCTAAGTATTTGTTAATGCTATTGTAAATTTGGTTGTTTTCTTAATTTCCTTTTCAGATAGTTTATTGTTAGTGTCCAGAAACACTACTGATTTTTGTATATTGATTTTGTAACGTGCAACTTTATTGAGTTTGTTTACCAGGTGTAATATATTTTTTGGTGAAGTCGTTAGGGTTTTCTGTATATAAGACCATGTCATCAGCAAACAGAGACAATTTCACTTTTTCCTTTCCTATGTAGATACCTTGTATCTTTCACTTGCCTAATTGGTTTGACTAGAACTTCTAGTGCTATGCTGAATAGAAGAAGTAGCCAGGCTGGGCATCTTTGTCAGAATCCTGGTCTTAGAGGAAAATCTTTCAAATTTTCACCATTGAGAATCATGTTAGCATGGGAACACATAGACACGTGGAAAGGGTGGAGAGTGGGAGTGGGGAGAGGATCAGGAAAAATAGCTAGTGCTGGGCTTAATACCTGGGTGATGGGATGATCTGTGCGGCAGACCACCATAGCACACATTTACCTATGTAACAAAGCTGCACATTCTGCACATATACCCCATATGTTAGCTGTGAACTTGTCATATATGGCCTTTGTTGTTTTGGGGTAGGTTCCTTTTATACCTAGTTTGTTGAGAGTTTTCACTACAAAAATTGTCTAATTTTGTCCAGTGTTTTTTCTGCATCCATTGAAATGGTTGTGTGATTTTTGTCCTTCATTTTGTTTATATGGTAGATAACAATGACTGATTTAGGTATGTTTAACCATCCTTGCACCTGAGGATGAATTCTGTTTGGTCACAGTGAATGATCTTTTTATTGTGCAATTGAATTTTGTTTGCTAGTATTTTGTTGAGGACTTCTGCATTTATGTACATCAGGAATATTGGCCTGTCATTTTCTTTTTTTGTTATAGTTTCCTTGTCAGGGTAATTCTAGCTTTATAAAATGAGTTTGAAAGTAGGCCCCCTTTTTCAATCTTTTGGAAGAGGTTAGGAAGGAGATTGGTATTTGTTCTTCTTTAAATGCTTGGTAGAATTCATGAGAGATTATTTATTAGTAAATCTTCTTACTCATTTTTGATCTGTTCAGACATTCTATTTCTTCTGATTTAGCATTGAAATGTTGCATGTTTCTAGCAATTAATTAATTTATTTATTTTAAGTTATCCAATTTGTTGGTGTTTACAGGTGGTCCCTGACTAACTATGATTTGATTTACAATTTTTCAACTTTACAATGGTGCAAAAGTGATACTCATTCAGTAGAAATTGTACTTCAAATTTTAAATCTTTTCCTGGACTAGTAACAACTGGTATGATACTCTCTCACAATGCTGGACAGTGTCAGAAAGCTGAAGTTCCCAGTCAGCCACACCATTCTGATGGTAAACCATAGATACTTTATAGTGTACTGTGTTACCAGATAATTTTGCCCAATTGTAAGCTAATGTAAGTGTTCTGAGCATGTTTACAGTAGGCTGGGCTGAGCTAGGATATTTGAAGGGTTAGGTGTGTTAAATGCATTTTCAACTTATGATAATTCTAACTTATAATGAATTTATTGAGACATGACTCTCTTATAAGTCAAGGAGCATCTGCAGTTGTTCATAGTGGTCTCATGACCCTTTGTATTTCTGTGGCATCAGTTGTAATGTCTCCTCTTACATTTCTAATTTTGAGTCTTCTCTCCTTTTTTCTTTGTTAGTCTAGCTAAAGTTTTGTTGATTTATCTTTTCAAAAAATCAAATTTTAGTTTTGTTGTTTTTTTCTGTTGTTTTTCTAGTCTCTATTTTGTTTATTTTTCCTCTGATCTTTAGTTCCTTTCTTCTGCTAATTCTGACTTTACTTTTTCTTTCTTAGTTCCTTGAGGTATAACGTTTGGGTGTTTATTTAAAATCTTTAATCTTTTCTGGTATAGATATTTATTGCTATAAACTTCTCTTAGAACTGTTTTGGCTGGGCACAGTGGCTCATGCCTGCAATCCCAGCACTTTGGGAGGCCGAAATGGGCAGATCACTTGAGGTCAAGTGTTCAAGACCATCCTGACCAACATGGTGAAACCCTGTCTCCACTAAAACTACAAAAAATTAGCTGGGCATGGTGACGGGTGCCTGTAATCCCAGCTACTCAGGAGGCTGAGGCAGGAGAATCGCTTGAACCTGGGAGACAGAGGTGACAGTGAGCCAAGATCACACCATGCATTCCAGCCTGGGTAACAGAGCAAGACTCTAGCTCCAAAAAAAAAAAAAAAAAAACTGTTTACTGCACACCATAGATTTTGGTATGTTGCATTCCAATTTTTGTTTGACTCAGTATATGTTTTAATTTCCTTTTTATTTTTTTTTAAACCCATTGGATGTTTAGGAGCATGTTGTTTAATTTTCATGTATTTATGAGTTTTTCATGATTTTTCTATTACTGATTTCTAGTTTCATGTTATTGTGGTCAGAAAAGATATTCAATATGGTTTCAGTAATCCTCAATTTGGTAAGGCTTGTTTTGTGGCCTAACAGTCTATTTTGGAGAATGTGCTGTGTGTACTCAAGAAAAACATGTACTCTGTTGCTGTTTGATAAAGTGTTCTGTAAATATCTGTTAGGTCCATTTGGTATAAAATGTAGTTCAAATCCAATGTTTTTTAATTGATCCTTTTTCTGGATGATCTGTTCATTTTTGAGAGTGGGCTAGTAAAGTATCCTCCTAGTATTATGTTGCAGTCTATCCTTATACTTAGCTCTATCAATTTTTACTTAATGTATTTTGGTGCTCCAATGTTGAGTGCATATATATTTACATTGTTATAACTTTTTGATAAATTGACCCCTCTATCATTATAAAATAACATTCTTTGCCTCTTTTTACAATTTTTAAAGTCTATTTTGTCTAAGTATAGATACTTTTGCTTCTTTTGTTTTCCATTTGTATAGAATATCTGTCCATTCTTTCAATTTCAGTTTGTGTCCTTAGAGGTGAACTGAGTTCCCTGTAGGCAGCATATAGTTGGGTCTTTCTATTTTTATCAGTTCAGCCACTTGATGTCTTTTGATTACAAAATTTAATCAATTTACATTCAGATGAATTATTTAGGTAAAGACTTATTGTTTCCATTGTGTTAACTGTTTTCTAATTAATTTGTAGATTATTTGTTCTTCTCTTCTTCTTTTGCTGTCTTTCTTTCTGGTTTGATGATTTTCCATAGTGGTGTGCCTTGAATCCTCTCTTTTTATCTTCTATGTACCTACTAAGAGTTTTTACTTTGTGCTTACATGAAACACATAAAATATATTACGCTATTAACAGACTATTTTAAGCTGATAACAACTTTACTTTTATTATTTGCACAAACTCTACACCTTTACTTCCCCCAACATACAATTTGTTTTTGTATCTTTTAAAGTCTGTGTTTCTTAACAAATTATTTGTTTGATTATATGGTTACTTTTACCAGTGAGTTTTATATTTTCGTATTGCTACTAAGTGGCATTTTCCTTCAGTTTCCAGAACTCTTTTTAGCATTTTTTGTAAGGCAAGTCTAGCAGTGATAAATTTCCTCAGCTTTTGTTTGTCTGAGGAAGTGTTTATTCTTCACTTTTGAAGAGCAAGATTGCTGAGTGTAGTGTTCTTGGTTAACAGGTTTCTTTTTCTTTCTTTCAGCTTTTGAAACATATCATTGAATTCCTTCTGGCCTACTAGGTTTCTGTTGAAAAATGTTGATAGTCTCATGGAGAGTTCTCCATGTACATAACAATACACTTTTCCCTTGCAGGTTTCAATATTCTCTATTTTTCCTTAATTTTTGAAAATTTGATTTCTGGTGAGATCCATCCACTTGATCAAAACATGGTGGAGAAAGCTAAAGGAGAAGCAGACATGTGCAAAGCGGCAAAACCTAATGGGCATCCTGCTTTGTAACAACTCGCTTTTGCAGTAACAAATCCATTTCTGCGGAAGCTCATCTAGTCTTATGAGAGCAACAACTCACTCACTGCCAGGGAAAATGAAACTAAAGCTTTTATAAGGGATCAGCCCACAAGACTCAAAGACCTCCCACTAGGTACCACCTCCTAATGCTCTCACATTGAGGATCAAATTTCAACATGAGTTTTAGTGAGAACAAAGTATATCCAAATCACAGCATGCTATAAATATTTTTAAATATTTTATCTCATTGGAGTTTTTAGGGAAAAACCAGAAGGAAATAAACATTACCAAAATGTACTTTACTCATACTATTTCGTTTGTTTCATATTTACTTTCAAATTTCAGTAGTTAAAAACTTTTTACTGGCAAAAGTACCACATAACAAAAAGCAAAGTTATTACACTGCACTAGTTGTTATTTACGTTTAGTAAGAGATAGCTCAGGTGAATAAGGTTCTGCTAAAATAGTGAGGAGACTTTAAGGTAATTCAAAATTATTCATGTTATTGGTTGTGCTCTCTAAGCACAGCAAATAAATCTCAGTCTAAAATTAGAAAAGCAATATTACAATTCCCTTTATCTTTTTGCCTTTTCCCTATCAAATTTCAGCATTACAGTTCTCATAAATACTTCTGAAGTCTTTGTTTTATTTACTGTGCTTAACACGGGAAAAGAGAATTTAAAATCACTAATAAGCTTTTCTGTGTGTTCCTAAGTAATTTTTAATCTCTTTGGTATTTTCTTTCATTTGATGATTTAAACTAACCTATTGATAAAGGCTACCATTTGTAGTATGTGTTTATGTGTATAAGAATATTATGAACCTTTAAAATTTTTCTATTTCTAATCATCAAACATATAATAACTCTTTTTTTTCTTTTTTGAGACGGAGTCTTGCTCTGTCACCCAGGCTGGAGTGCACTGGCGCGACCTATGCTTACTGTAACCTCTACCTTCTGGGTTCAAGCAATTCTCCCTGCCTCAGCCTCCTGAGTAGCTGAGATTTCAAGCACCCGCCACCATCCTCAGCTAAGTTTTGTGTTTTTAGTAGAGATGGGGTTTCGCCATGTTGGCCAGGCTGGTCTCAAACTCTTGGCCTTAGGTGATTTGCCACCTTGGCCTCCCGAAGTGCTGGAATAACAGGTGTGAGCCACCATGCCTGGCCATAATAAGTTTTGCCCAGGGTTTAACTTCAATATAAAACCCGTTTCCTTACCAAATTGTTTTCAGAAATAGATTCAAGATAATAATACACCTTCATGAGCAACGTTTAATTTAAGACTAAGACTGATTTGGGGGGCAGCATTGAATTGTTGATAAGGGAAAGTGGTGATGGAATTGGAAGAGCAGCATGGGAGATTTGTTGGGAAGGGCCTTTTTTTGGCTTACCCAGAATATGCCAGAATGACAGTTTCTACGACCATTGAAAAGAGAATATTGAAACCAACCAAGAAACTCTGAAGATCTCAATGCTTATATTACAATGTCAGCCCTGACACTCACTGACATACTGTTAGCATCCAGGATATCTAGCAAAGATGTACTAACTTTTCATCCCAGTCTATTCTAAGGATCCGTAAGTAGCTAGTAAATATAATGCTTTAAGAGCATTTTTCCCAAGGAATATCCCACAGTATCTTCATAAATATTCACTTGGTATTCCTTCAAAATTAGTTTCTCAGCAAGATTTCTGCTTCCTTTTTAGCAAATATATTTTTTATGAATGTTTTTAAGAGGAGAGTTATAGTGTCACTGATTCAGAAGTTGCCTATTATAAAGGAAGGAGAGAGAAAAAGTCAGCCTCAGAAAACTTTTGTCTTTTGCTTACAGTAAGTGATATTCATACTCCTTCAATTTTGAAAAAATAATCTAACAATGATTGTCTATCCTAGGCTGCTTTTGGATACACTGTTAGTTTCTAAAGCATCTCTGTTTTTTGTTTGTTTGTTTGTTTTTTGTTCTTTGAGACGGAGTCTCGCTCTTTCGCCCAGGCTGGAGTGCAGTGGCGCGATCTCAGCTCACTGCAAGCTCCGCCTCCCGGGTTCACGCCATTCTCCTGCCTCAGCCTCCCGAGTAGCTGGGACTATAGGCGCCCACCACGGCGCCCGGCTAATTTTTTGTATTTTTAGTAGAGACGGGGTTTCACCATGTTAGCCAGGATGGTCTCGATCTCCTGACCTCCTGATCCACCCGCCTCGGCTCCCCAAAGTGCTGGGATTACAGGCATGAGCCACCGCGTCCGGCCGCATCTTTGGTTTTTAAAAATCATTTTTTCTGCGTTTATATCCAAGAGTAACGTTCCTTCTTCTTCTACGTATCTCATTACTGAATGAGGTCTAGCTTAGGAGTATAGAAAACCCAGAGGAAAAACTGGCAATTAAAAATCCCAACAAGAGAATGCTGGATAACAACACTTTTTTTCTCTATAAACCACTTTATTTTAAATTTGTGAATAGTACTGACCTACACTAAGCTTCGTAGAGTTTTTTAAATACTTGTCTTTTTAAAAATAGAAAGTCACCAATGCTTCAATTAATTGTAAAATTCCGAGGTGCTTGAAATTTTCTAGTGAAAGTTAAAAGTGTAAACATATTTTCAAAATTTACCTGTTTTTTCCCTGTAAAATAAGTGATGCCTTGGCAGAGAATGTGCATTCTTGCCCAAAGTGCCTACAGTTTGCCTGACTCACTCCGCCTGGGATAGTTCCATCCTGAAGTTCAGTGAGCTCTGAATTTTCACTCTGCAAAGTAAATGAAAAATTTTGGTGTAACAGGCAGAGATTTTGCCACCAACCATCTATTTGTATTAATTGGATTTGTGAAATGAAATTCCTGCATGGTTTAATGAGAATAATATGCTAAAAACCTCGTTGAACTCCATCTCATGCAGACAGACTTCACCAGACAAAGGATGTAAAACCCCTGCTATTCCTCAGCACTCTGGGCCTTATAATTAGTGACATGCATGGCAACAACACACCCAGCATGCCTGTGCTTTTCACTTTGGGTTGTATAGTTGCAAATGAAAAATAGGACCCATATTTTGTCAATAAAATTTATATTTGGGGAAATATAAATTATTATAACTTATAAATATTAACCATTCCAGGGCATAAGACTCTGCAAAATGACCTAATTCACAAACATTTTCAGTCTTTAATAAATTTATGATGGATAATTTTAAGTAGTTTACCATATTAGAAATTTATAATGTCAGGCAATATATTTTTAATAGTAAAAATGTGTTATTTCTGAGATAATGGGACATATTGTTCCTTAGCATAAAGGCCTAGATCCAGTAGTTATCATCACAAAAATAATAATCACAATAATCACATGTATTATATGACTTTCATGCTACGGAGTTTTATGATCAATATATAACAGATAATCTGTTTTCTATGGAATTCTCTAATTATAGATTTTAAGAA
Organism: Pan paniscus; assembly: GCF_029289425.2. Lineage (NCBI taxonomy): Eukaryota > Metazoa > Chordata > Mammalia > Primates > Hominidae > Pan > Pan paniscus. The sequence goes on from NC_073255.2 coordinate 97,872,561, forward strand.
CATTTTAGTAAAATTTAAAGCATCCATTTCTGCAATATTAGTAAACTTGAAGGATAAGTGAATTTGTGCCTGTCTGTTGGAAGCTTAGTGGCCATACTTAATGACTCATTGAAATTATCCATTAATGAGTCCTGAACCAACTTTCTGAAAACAATTACTTTGACATTACTATGCTAAGTGAGGAGGATGCAAACGTGAATAATGTCTAGTAGTCACTGCCCTAAGTCTGTTAAGAGAAACACAGGTATAGAGCAGACATTCACAATTCAATACAGTGTGCACAAAGTGATGTTGACATAGGGAATCAGAAACTGTTTTCCTGTAGATTCTATGAGGATTGTATCATATGGAGAGAACAGTTCAACCACAAAGGAAAAAAAGGGTGTGTCACGAAGATAATGAAGATATTTCATCATTGAATAACATGCATGGACCATATCAGTATGTCATATGATATGACATACTCTTTCCTGGTAATAATAATATTTCCAGGTGATTGAAGCCAGGAGAAAAATTGTGAAATTTGAAGATAAAATTATAAGATCAATAACTTTCTTTTTTGGCACAGAGTAAAAGGCAGATATTGGCAATCTATAAGTATTTGTTGAATAAATGAATACACGTTACACATTTTTGTATAAAATGGATCATTTAATATTTGCAATGAGCCTACAAAAGACATAAAGAGATACAAAAAAGAGATAAAGAACCTACAAAAGAGATAAAGCATTATGACCTCCATTTGAGATAATATAGTTTAAGATAACAGACTTTAAAAGAATCAACCAAGATCACCCATATAGTAAGTGACTGAGTAGGGACTCAAACATATCTTGATTTCAAAGGCAGCCACTTTCTATCACATAATACCCCTTCTACCTACACTTTGTTTATATATTCAAATTTCAAGATGTCTGGAGAGCAGGAAAATGTGTTTAGGACAAAGATAAGCGAGAAGTAGAAACCCTACTTTACTTTGAAATTTATCGCCAAATCCCCTATCAAAATCAGGGATAGCTTCATGAACACACGTAGTATGCAAGAATATATGTAATGTAATTCAACATCGGAGTCACTTTCCTCTAAGCAAAGAACTCTTGAGTCAGAAAACAATGACTGTAACACTGAGAAAGTAAGTCCTTGAACATTTTCTTAGTCTTCCTCCAGTATGCAAATTCACTTATCAGATTAGTCCTGTTAACACTGTCTAAACAACCTCAGAACGCTTGGGAGAGACAGAATCACATTCACAGGGGGTTCATTGTAGTGAGGGTCTCAGTGATAGTGGAGTGTGTATAGATGAGCGTTGAGAGCGCCACCTTGTGGCCAACATGGAGGAAGACAATCTGGCAGGAGAGCACCATAGGTGGCCAGGAAGTCAGGAAAAAGCACAGATGATGGAAGTTTGAAGGTAGGTTGGGGGACGGGGAGGAAAGGCAAAAATGGAAAAACTCATTATTTTACTTATGCCTCGTCATACTTAAAGCCTGGGCTTTAAAAGAGAAGTGTAGGCATGGGACTATTATATTTTCCAATATTTTCCCCAGACTGTTTTAGAGTTTTAAAGAAGCCATAATCCACTGTGCTTCATAGGAAGAATATGACATAGTGATGTAATATCTGAGATCATGCAGTTACTTGTAAAATTTCCTGTGTCTTGGCCACAGTTTCCCAAGTTAGACCAGAACCAAAGTTACCAAGAGTAAAGCAGTGGATTGCTTTGCTAGTAAGTTCTCTAGTAAAATAAACAAGAAAAACTGTATTTTAAAAATAAGATAGTAGGACTCACAGGTAATATGGCTGAATAGGAACAGCTCCAGTCTGCAGCTCCCAGCAAGACCAATGCAGAAGGCAGGTGATTTCTGCATATCCAACTGAGGTACCCAGCTCATCTCACTGGGACTGGTTAGACAGTGGGTGCAGCCCACAGAGGGTGAGCCAAAGCAGGGCGGAACGTTGCCTCACCTGGGAAGCACAAGGGGTAGGGGAACTCCCTCCCCTAGCCAGGGGAAGCCGTGAGGGACTGTGCCGTGAGGGATGGAGCTATCCGGCCCAGATACTACACTTTTCCCATGGTCTTCACAACCCACAGACCAGGAGATTCCCTTGGGTGCTGACACCACCAGGGCCCTGGGTTTCAAGCACAAAACTGGGCAGCCATTTGGGCAGACACCGAGCTAGCTGCAGGAATTTCTTTTGTACCCCAGTGGAACCCGGAACGCCAGAAAGACAGAACTCTCCACTCCCCTGGAAAGGGGGCTGAAGCCAGGGAGCCAAGTGGTCTTCCTCAGTGGATCCCACCCCCACAGAGCCCAACAAGCTAAGACCCACTGGCTTGAAATTCTCGCTGCTAGCACAGCAGTCTGAAGTCCAGCTGGGACACTCAAGCCTGGGGGGAGGGGCGTCCACCATTACTGAGGCTTGAGTAGGCGGTTTTCCCCTCACAGTGTAAACAAAGCCTCTGGGAAGTTCAGACAGGGCAGAGCCAACCACAGCACCGCAAACCCACTGTAGCCAGACAGCCTCTCTAGATTCCTCCTCTCTGGGCAGGGCATCTCTGAAAAAAAGGCAGCAGCCCCACTCAGGAGCTTCTAGATAAAACTGCCATCTCCCTGGGACAGAGGACCTGGGGGAAGGGGTGGCTGTGGGCACAGCTTCAGCTGACTTAAACATTCCTGCCTGCCAGCTCTGAAGAGAGCAGAGGATCTCTCAGCACAGCACTCAAGCTCTGCTAAGGGACAGACTGCCTCCTCAAGTGTGTCCCTGACCCCTGTGCTTCCTGACGGGGAGACATCTCCCAGCAGGGGTCAACAGACACCTCCTATAGGAGAACTCCAGCTGGCATCTGGAGAGTGCCTCTCTGGGACAAAGCTTCCAGAGGAAGGAGCAGGCAGCAATCTTTGCTGTTCTGCAGCCTCCGCTGGTGATACCCAGGCAAACACGGTCTGGATTGGACCTCCAGGAAACTCCAGCAGACCTGAAGAAGAGATGCCTGACTGTTAGAAGGAAAACTAACAAACAGAAACAATAGCATCAACATTGACAGAAAGGACAACCACTCAAAAACCCCATCTGAAGGTCACCAACATCAAAGACCAAAGGCAGACAAATCCACAAAGATGAGGAAAAAACAGTGCAAAAAGGCTAAAAATTCCAACGACCAGGATGCCTCTTCTCCTCCAAAGGATCACACCTCCTCACCAGCAAGGGAACAAAACTGGACAGAGAAGGAGTTTGACAAATTGACAGAAGTAGGCTTCAGAACGTGGGTAATAACAAACTCATCTGAGCTAAAGGAGCATGTTCTAACCCAATGCAAGCAAGCTAAGAAACTTGCTAAAAGGTTACAGGAAGTGCTAAACAGAATAACCAGTTTAGAGAAGAACATAAATAACCTGATGGAGCTGAAAAACACAGCATGAGAACCTAGTGAATCATGCATAATTATCAGTAGCCGAATCAATCAAGCATAAGAAAGGATATCAGAGATTGAAGACCAACTTAATGAAATAAGGCTTGAAGACAAGATTAGAGACAAAAGAATGAAAAGGAACAAAGCCTACAAGGAATATAGGACTATGTGAAAATACCAAACCTATGTTTCACTGGTGTACCTGAAGGTGACAGAGAGAATGGGACGAAGTTGGAAAACACACTTCAGGATATTATCCAGGAGAACTTCTCCAACCTAGCAAGACAGGCCAACATTCAAATTCAGGAAATACACCACAAAGATATTCCTTGAGAAGAGCAACCCCAAGACACATAACCGACAGATTCACCAAGGTCGAAATGAAGGAAAAAATGTTAAGGGCAGCCAGAAAGAAAGGTCAGGTTACCCACAAAGGGAAGCCCATCAGACTAACAGCAGATCTCTCTGCAGAAACTCTACAAGCCAAAAGAGAGTGGAGGCCAAAATTCAATATTCTTAAAGAAAAGAATTTTCAACCCAGAATTTCATATCCAGCCAAACTAAGCTTCATATGTGAAGGAGAAATAAAATCCTTTACATAAAAGCAAATGCTGAGGGATTTTGTCACCACCAGGCCTGCCTTACAAGAGCTCCTGAAGGAAGCACTAGATATGGAAAAGAAAAACTAGTACCAGCCACTGCAAAAACATAACAAAATGCAAAGACCATCGACACTACGAAGAAACTGCATCAACTAGTGGGCAAAATAACCAGCTAGGATCATAATGACAGGATCAAATTCACACATAGCAATATTAACCTTAAATGTAAATGGAATGAATGCCCCAATTAAAAGACACAGACTGGCAAATTGAACAAAGAGTCAAGACTCATCATTGTGCTGTATTCAGCAGACCCATCTCACATGCGAAAACACACATAGGCTCAAAATAAAAGGATGGAGGAATATTTACCAAGCAAATGGAAAGGAAAAAAAAAACAGGAGTTGTAATCTTAGTCTCTGAAAAAACAGACGTTAAACCAACAAAGATCAAAAAAGACAAAGAAGGGCATTATATAATGGTAAAGGGATCAATGCAACAAGAAGAGCTAATTATCCTAAACATGGATGCACCCAATACAGAAACACCCAGATTTATAAAGCAAGTTCTAAGAAACCTGCAAAGAGACTTAGACTCCCACATAATAATAGTGGGAGACTTTAATACCCCACTGTTAATATTAGGCAGATCAACGAGACAAAAAATTAACAAGGATATTCAGGAGTTGAACTCAGCTCTGGACCAAGCGGACCTAATAGACATCTACAGAACTCTCCACCTCAAATCAACACAATATACATTTTTCTCAGCACCACATTGCACTTATTCTAAAGTTGACCACAAAATCGGAAGTAAAACACTCCTCAGCAAATGCAAAATAACGGAACGGTCTCTCAGACCACAGTGCAGTCAAATTAGAACTCAGGATTAAGAAACTCACTCAAAACCACACAACAACAGGGAAACTGAATGACCTGCTCCTGAATGACTACTGGGTAAATGACATAATTAAGGGAGAAATAAATAAGTTATTTGAAATCAGTGAGAACAAAGACACAATGTTCCAAAATCTCTGGGACACAGCTAAAGCAGTGTTTAGAGGGAAATTTATAGCACTAAATGCCCACAGAAGAAAGCAGGAAAGATCTAAAATCGACACTTTAAATCACAATTAAAAGAACTAGAGCAAGAGCTAACAAATTCAAAAGCTAGCAGAAGACAAGAAATAACTAAGATCAGAGCAGAACTGAAGGAGATAGAGACACAAAAAAGCCTTCAAGGGATCAATGAATCTGGGAGCTGGTTTTTTGAAAAGATTAACAAAATAGACCACTAGCCAGACTAATAAAGAAGAAAAGAGAGAAGAATCAAATAGACACAATAAAAAATGATAAAGGGGATATCACCACTGATCCCACAGAAATACAAACTACCATCAGAAAATACTATAAACACCTCTACACAAATAAACTAGAAAATCTAGAAGAAATGGATACATTCCTGGACACATACACCCTCCCAAGACTAAACCAGAAAGAAGTTGAATCACTGAATAGACCAATAACAAGTTCTGAAATTGAGGCAATAATTAATAGCCTTCCACTAAAAAAAAGCTCAGGACCAGAGAGATTCACAGCCGAATTCTACCAGAGGTACAAAGATGAGCTGGTACCATTCCTTCTAAACTCTTTTTATGAAGCCAGAATCATCCTGATGACAAAACCTAGGAAACATAACACACACACAAAAAAAAGAAAATTTCAGGCCAATATCCCTAATGAATATTGATGTGAAAATCCTCAATAAAATACTGGCAAACTGAATCCAGCAGCACATTAATAAGCTTATCCACCATGATCAAGTGGGCTTCATCCCTGGGATACAAGGCTGGTTCAACATGTGCAAATCAATAAACGTAATCCATCACATAAATAGAACCAATGACAAAAACCACTTGATTCTCTCAATAGATGCAGAAAAGTCCTTTGATAAAATTCAACACCCCTTCATGCTAAAAACACTCAATAAACTAGGTAGTGAAGGAACGTATCTCAAAATAATAAGAGCTATTTATGACAAATCCACAGCCAATATCATGCTGAATGGGCAAAAGCTGGAAGAATTCCCTTTGAAAACCAGCACAAGACAAGGAAGCCCTCTCTCACCACTACTATTCAACATAGTATTGGAAGTTCTGGCCAGGGCAATCATGCAAGAGAAAGAAATAAAGGGTATTCAAATAGGAAGATAGGAAGTCAAATTGTCTCTATTTGCAGATGACATAATTGTATGTTTAGGAAACCCCATCATCTCCTTCCAAAAACTCCTTAAGCTGCTAAGCAACTTCAGCAAAGTCTCAGGATACAAAATCAATGTGCAAAAATCACAAACATTCCTATATGCCAATAATAGGCAAACAGAGAGCCAAATCATGAGAACTCCCATTCACAATTGCTACAAAGAGAATAAAATACCTAGGAATACAACTTACAAGGGATGTTAAGGACCTCTTCCAGGAGAATTACAAACCACTGCTCAAGGAAACAAGAGAGGACACAAACAAATAGAAAAACATTCCATGCTCATGTATAGGAAGAATCAACAATGTGAAAATGGCCATACTGCTCAAATTTATAGATTCAAGCTACCATTGACTTTCTTCACAGATTTAGAAAAAAACTACTTTAAATTTCATGTGGAACCAAAAAAGAGCCTGTATAGCCAAGACAATCCTAAGCCAAGAGAACAAAGCTGGAAGCATCATGCTACCTAACGTCAAACTATACTACAAGGCCACAGTAAACAAAACAGCATGGTACTGGTACCAAAACAGACATATAGACCAATGGAACAGAGCAGAGGCCCCAGAAATAACACCACACATCTACAACCATCTGATCTTCGACAAACCTGACAAAAACAATCAATGGGGAAAGGAGTCCCTATTTAATAAATGGTGCTGGGAAAACTGGCTAGCCATATGTGGAAAACTAAAAGTGGATCCCTTCCCTACACCTTATACAAAAATTAATTCAAGATTGATTAAAGATTTAAAAGTAAGATCTAAAACCATAAAAACTCTAGAAGAAAACGTAGGCAATACCATTCAGGACATAGGCAAGGGGAAAGACTTCATGACTAAAACACCAAAAGCAATTGCAACAAAAGCCAAAATTGACAAATGGGATCTAATTAAACTAAAGAGCTGCTCCACAGAAAAAGAAACTATCATCAGAGTGAAAGACACCCTACAGAATGGGAGAAAATTGTTGTAATCTATCCATCTGACAAAGGGCTAATATCCAGAATCTACAAGGAACTTAAAATAAATGTACAATAAAAAAACAAACAGTCCCATCAAAAAATGGGGAAAGGATACAGACACTTCTCAAAAGAAGACATTTATAATTTATACGGCTAACAAACATATGAAAAAAACTCATCATCACTGGTCATTAGAGAAATGCAAATCAAAACTACAATGAGATACCATCTCATGCCAATTAGAATTGTAATCATTAAAAAGTCAAGAAACAACAGATGCTGGAGAGGATGTGGAGAAATGGGAATGTTTTTACACTGTTGGTGGGAGTGTAAATTAGTTCAAACATTGTGGAAGATAGTGTGGCGATTCCTCAAGGATCTAGAACCAGAAATACCATTTGACCCAGCAATCCCATTACTGGGTATATATACCCAAAGGATTATAAGTCATGCTACTATAAAGACACATGCACACATATGTTTATTGCAGCACTATTCACAATAGCAAAGACTTGGAACCAACCCAAATGCCCATCAATGATAGACTGGATAAAGAAAATGTGGCACATATACACCGTGGAATACTATGCAGCCTTAAAAAAGAATGAGTTCATGTTCTTTGCAGGGACATGGATGAAGCTGGAAACCATCATTCTCAGCAAACTAACACGGGAACAGTAAACCAAACACTGCATATTCTCACTTATAAGTGGGAGTTGAACAATGAGAACATATGGGCACAGGAAGGGGAACTTCGCACACTGGAGCCTGTCAGGGGGTTGGGGGCAAGGGGAGGGATAGCATTAAGAGAAATACCTAATGTAGATGACGGGTTGATGGGTGCAGCAAACCGCCAAGGCACGTGTATATCTATGTAACAAACCTGCACGTTTTGCACCTGTATCCTAGAATTTAAGTATAATTAAAAAAAAAAAAAGATAGTAACAAACTATAGAAATGATCCCTGAAAGTATGTTTATTGCAACACTATTTACAATAGCAAAGACTTGGAACCAACCCCAGTGCCCATCAATGATAGACTGGTTAAAGCAAATGTGGCACATATACACCATGGAATACTATGCAGCCATAAAAAAGGATGAGTTCATGTCCTTTGCAGGGACATGGATGAAGCTGGAAACCATAATCCTCAGCAAACTAACACAGGAACAGTAAACCAAACACTGCATGTTCTCACTCATAAGTGTGAGTTGAACAATGAGAACACATGGACACAGGGAGGCAAACATCACACACTGGGGACTGTCAGGGGGCAGGGGAAAAGGGGAGGGAAAGCATTAGGACAAATACCTAATGGATGTAGGGCTTAAAACCTAGATGACAGGTTGACAGCTGCAGCAAACCACCATGGTACATGTATACTTATGTAACAAACCTGCACACTCTGCACATGTATCCCAGAACTTAAAGTAAAATAAAATAAATAAATAAAATACAAAAATAAAAATACGAAATACAAAAAAAATACTCACCTGTCATAAACTGCTAAAAGCAGGTTAAGAGTGAGTTGTATTCCGGAGCAACAACTCCTGAGGACTACTTCCAAAACCGATGCATTCCAAAAGCTTTAAATGTTGTGATGAGACTGGAACTGCTCTTTGACAACTCTCAATGTTTGTCACTCTGCTGAGATTTCAAACTGGACAGGGCTTTGACTCACTATGAAAAAATGCAATGTTTTCATTAATGTATTCAAAAATATTTATTGGTTTACTAAGTAACCAACCGCATGCTAGGTATCGAGATTATAAAGAAAAAAAAGTCTTCTCTGCAATAAATTCGCAATCTAGTGAGAAAACAAGCACATAAGCAAACTATGGTAGGTATAGTAATGGAGTTTCAATGAATTTTAAATGCATAGAACATTGAAAAACACAGACAGTAGCACCTAATCCAGCATGATTGATCAGGGCAGGTTTCCTGGAGGACAATATACTGAAACTGAGCCTTGTAAAATGAATAAACTTTTCTCCGACAGAGAGGAGGGAAAAAGAGGCTTCCCTTATACCCCTTATGAAAGGGGTAAATATTTCCAACAGTAGCAGTGTTAATCACCATTGACATTTCCTGCTTGTTAAGTGATCGGTGCCTGAATGCTGAACACAACCCACAATTGCAAATGTTGCTTTGAGAACAAGATGCAAACAAGAAAATGGTAAATATAAGGATCTATACAGAGCTTTTGACAATTATTTTGATTTGAAGTTTACTTAGAATTGACTTCATTGTAGAAATGACTTTGAAGTTATGTGGTTGAAGGTGTGCTCAATTAAATGATCATTGCATTTATTGTTTTGTTTGTTTAAATGCAGTATTATCTGGGACACTCATACTTAAAATAATTTTAATCTTCCAAGGAAGTTTGATAGTTAAAAAGTTGTGAAAGATTATTTGTCTGATAAATACATTCAATCAGTAATTTTTGAGATGTCATACATTTTACAGTGTACAATTTACACTTCCCTTGTTGTGTCTAGCCCTCTGGAATTAATGAGAATAGTGTGGCAGAATGCCCGGAGGCAGAAGCTAACAAGTGCTTTTAAAAATATGTAACACTCCTTATCTCCTGCCACTCCTAATACACAATGCGCATTTGAGCCTGAGTATGTTATTTGCCATACTTACACACTATACATGCCCCATCAACCTGTTCACACCTGTACTCATGTGCTCTTTTTGCTGAGTAGCTACACCTCTTTCCACTCCCTGAGTGACTCATGAACAATTGTCGTGTATCTTAGTTTCTGATCTTATATATGTGGTAGTGCTTCTCACTATCACTAGTTTATACACACGCTTTTGGGCTTCAAGTGTCAAAATCATTGTATTTGTTAATTACTTTTATTAAAGCTACCAATTCAATTGTGTCGAACATAGTCAAATTTTCCCACCTTAAAAAGAACTTGACAATCTTAATCTACCTTTAAAAATTTAACAACTGTCAGAAATTATATTAATTTATGGTTTCTCCTTAGGGTTAGTGAGATCCTGTGAAGTAGTAGGACCCTAATAAGAAGGTATCTCCTTGGTACCTTGTGGGGAAATTGATTTTTCCAAGTTTTAATGAGATTTAAATGCTTTGCTGGCTACACAACAGCAAACATTGGAGTTTACCCAACAATTTATTGGCTAGGAATACGAGAAATCTAATTCTAGAGGGTACTAAAAGCATTGGAGAATATGTGATACTGTAATAAAATGCCTAGGTAGATTAATAACACAATTATTGGAAAGATACAAATTGAATTATTGTGAACAAATACCATAAAACAATGTCCCAACTTCTATTTTTATACTTTTATTTGTCTTTATGGAGCACTCTGAATTTTTGACCATTAGATTATGGCTGGGAAAATCAGGCCCATCAGAAATTCTCAAAAGTCACTGGCCTAAACTCACCAGAAGCCAGAGGTCAAGAGAACCATTGATGCAGCTCATTCATTCAGCCCCAGAAGCGTGGAGCAGAGTGGAAAGGGTGAAGAAAGGAAATGGGGTTCCACAGAGACCATTTCAACTGTCCATTTTCATCAGAAAGACTTAAAATAACACCTAATTAACTTCTCACCTAGTTGTATACAAAAATGTTACAGCTTGTTTCTTTCTTTCCCTCCCTGTCTTTCTTCTTCCTTCCTTCCTTTCTTTGTTTTCTCTTACTTTCTTTCTTCCTTCCTTTCTTTCTTTCTTTTTCTCTTTCTTTCTTTCTTTCTTTCCTTCTTTTTTTCTCTGTTTCTTCTTTTCGTTCTTTTTTCTTTTTTATCTGAAAAACTGAGTTTTTATTAAAGGGATAATTTTTAAAATCTCACTAAAGATTTTTGTAGTAAGAATGGGGTACATCTCAGTTGCTACACATACTAGCAAGAAGTGAGTGTGAAAAGATCTGCCTTTGATTATCTCGTCAGATTCATATACTTTAAAACAGCTCTTAGGTTTGTTTTTCTTCCTCTGAGTAACTATAGGTTGAAACTTTCATTTCAACCTGATATAGTGTGGCTGTATAGAATGAAATGGCATTTTGATATTTTTAGCAGAATATATAAAAGGACTTATAAAAATACTAATCTAAAATAATATTGTTCTGTAGTGGTTTGTAAATACTATCACATTACATCCTCATTTTTCATAGTTCAATATCCTTGTCTATTAGGAAGAGGCATAATATTTCTTTTTGATACATTAGTAAGATAATTACTTGGAAAACATACCAAAAAAGAGCTATCTTATGCAAATTCCATTTAACCACAAATGGCATTTGACAATGATGCAGGTATTCATTTTTGATCAAAAAATTTAGCTACCCAGAACTGTTTACAATAAACATCATAGAAAATGCCATTTGTTCCAGATAGTTGCTCTATTTATTTAATTGATGCTTATGATCAAATTGCAGTGCAAGTTTCCAGATATGCATATTGATGAACTAGATGTAACACAGTAAGTTTCTATATTATTTTTTAAAGTACTCTGTGATCCAGTGGATTTGAAATTTGCAGCTACTGTCTGGTTTTACTAATCTTTGCAAATTTTAAAAAGGAAAAATTAATAAAATATAACTACAGATGACACAAATATGTACATGTTACTCTTTGAACATGAATAATTTATAAAACTTGCTGAATAAAAGTAAACATCAAGATTATTTCTATTTTATATCTTTCTTTGGCTTTCCCATTGTTGTAAATGCTAGCAATCAAGATAAGCAGTAATCCATATTCTATATCAATTATTAATTGCTATTATACATCTATATCATTAATTGACATTACTTTATATACAGCTACAAAGGTTTTTGTGTAGCAATGACCCAGATTGCAGACATCACATTAAGAAATTTGTTTCATTAGTCTATACTTTTGCTCTGTTGTCTCTTCTGGATGAGAAAAGTACTTCATTAATAACATGGGATTTTCTAAGTTGTATTTAGGTTTTAATGTTTTCATGACAGCAATCTGACTGCGTTTATTTAAATTTAAAATATACATACCCTTTACGCAGTTTCATTCTGAGAACTTAGTCAACCAAAAAAGAAACCTACCAATACACAAGATGCAATTAGAAGATATTTATTACCATATTATTTATGTAGACCAAAAATAAAAAATAAAAATAAACTGTCAAAAAGTCTATCAATAAGAGAATGTTTAATAAGTTATGGAGTAGGCATTGGGCTAGTCTGGTTCTTATGAGATGCAGATGGCAACACAATTAAATATGCAAAGATTTATTAGGAAAAATGCATATAGGAGAGAATATTGGGTGGGAGCATCTGAAACTACCCTGCAGTCTGAAGAAAGTTCAGTGAAGCCATCGGGGAGTCTGTGAGCCTAAATAGCAAGAAGGTAAGTATTCCTTCATGCACATGGAATCTTTGATACATACATTGATAAGCCATGAGGCAGGGAAGAGTTAATAATACCCCAAATATCTCCAAGTTTTCTTACCTTTATGACTATTGGTACCAGTCTGTCTACCAGGATTCATTCTGCACCTACAAACACTACCCCAGCTTCAAAGTTCAGCTCAAATATTATCCTCAAGCTTGCTACTCATGTACGTAGAAATTTCATTTCTACGGTATTCTTGAAATAAAGCTATAGAGATGGAGAACAAGGTTAGTGGTTGCGAGGAGTTAGGATTAGGAAGGGTGTGGCTATAAAGGCATAGCGCAAGGGATCTTTATGGTAATGGAATAGTTCTGTATCTGAGACCTGAAGATGTTTATTAGCACATATTAACATTACATGGTGGTAATATTCAACGGCTCAAGGGACAAACTTGCATAAGAGTACACACACAAAAAATATAGAAAATTGATGAAATTTGAGTAAGCTCTGTGGATTGTACTAACGTCAATTTCTTGTCTTTGCTATTGTAGTTATCATTGGAAGAAACTGGGTAAGAGGTACACAGGACTGCCTTGTACATATTTTGCAACTTCTTGTGAATCTGTAATTCTTTAAATATAAAAAAATTATACATGTACAAAAAAATGTGCATGGCCAAATTATTTGTAATTGTCCCAAATTGAAATAAAATCAAATGACCATCAAGAATAGAATGAATACAAGAATTGTAGCATTTTCACACAACAGCCTTAAAGCAATGCTGCACGCAACACAGATGATTTTCACAAATGTAATATGGAACAAAAGAAGCCAGTATACACTGTATTACATACTTTTCTTAAAAGTAACCTATGTGCTGTATATCAGCATAGTGGTTATCCTTGGAAGGGTAGTGCCTGGTAAGAGGCATAAAGATACTAAAAATGTTTCATTTCTTGATTAGGTTGCGTGGTATGTTCACTTGTAAAAATTATCTAAGATGACACTTGCATGTGTTTTACACTTTAATAAAATGTATATTTGAGGAATAATTGCTAAGGAAACCAGCTGTGTATTTTTATCACATTTTGTCTGATTGATAGATGGGTAAGAGTGAGTTAAGACGATCAAAAATAATTAAAAATAAAAAGATTTTTAATTCTATGCTTAAAAAAACTACTTTGGAGAGTATACAAAATTACATAGCTATTTTTAACTCACTTTCTTTCCTAGTTAGGGATAAAAAACACTGGGCAGGTGAAGGATTCTTTATTTTTTTTTTAATGGTGGCCTGAGAATCCAAATAAAATGATGAAACCAATAGAAATATATTCATATATACTTGTATGTCTAGTCTATGACTTACATGTGTCCAGGCTTTGACAAATTATCATCAAAGTGACAATTGTTCCTGGAGAGCCCCAGCTGGGGAAAGTGCAGCTGAAGATGTTTCTTAGCACATATACCATTACATGGGACTCATGTAACTTGAAAAATGCTGCAGCTGTAAACCTTTCTCAGTTGAGGCAAGACAATGGAATTTAAATATTTACTGTATAACAGCAGGTGCTAAGTTCCATATTAGGTAGGAATTGTTTATTTTGTTAATCTTCTCTCAGCCAATGTAGGATGATTAGTTTATTATTAGTGTATACTTAGCCAGAGATTTTATAGCTATAATATCAGCACAGATTTATAGGGTATAAGTGATATACTGAAGATTCTTATGACTGTATTTTCCTGTTTAAAAAACATAAAAGCCTAAAAACTCAAGAGACCATCCTCTGACTAAAACATAAAGGTAATTTCAATACAGAATAAATAGTAAATCAATGACAGCCCATGCAGTAAGCCTTTGGAGTTTTCTGTGAGATGTTGCCATGTTTTTCCGTGATTGTTTCTTGGGCATTCAAACTCACAAGTAAAATAGAGGGGAGGTCGGGTGCGGTGGCTCACGCCTGTAATCCCAGCACTTCGGGAAGCTAAGAAGGTGGATCACCTGAGGTCAGGAGTTCGAGACCAGCCTGGCCAACATGGTGAAACCGTCTCTACTAAAAAAATACAAAATTAGTTGGGCGTGGTGGTGGATGCCTGTAATCTCAGCTACTCGGGAGGCTGAGTCAGGAGAATCACTTGAACCCAGGAGACAGAGGTTGCAGTGAGCTGAAATGGCGCCATTGCACTCCAGCCTGGGCAACAAGAGCAAAACTCCATCTGAAAAAAAAAAAAGGGCAGAGGGAAAGAGCATTATAGTAAGAATCCAGATATTTATATGTTTTTATAGCCAGTTTTATCACTATCTTTTTGTCTTATTTTACAAGTCTCTCCACCTCTTTTGTCCTAAGTTTCCCTCCCACAAAAATATCAGCTCATTTTTTTAGTGTTACTATTGACTGATAAGTGACAGAAAAATAGTAGGTGTGAAATTTTTGCTTCAGCAAATTATCTGTTACATTTGCACAGCAGCCTAGTGAGCACAATGGAGAAATATTGGCTGAATCAAAGTATAGCTCGTTGGTTTGCACTTTGGTTGAACGAGGGAACATGTGTCAGAGAGCAGATTGTTGGTTCCATTAGCATCACCTTAGAACCTGCTGCGGAAGGGCTCATTCATTGGCCCAGCCCTGAATAACTCATACATCACTGGCTTGTACCCGAGTATGATAATACAAGTCTCAGATTTGGAGCTGACAAGATGCTAAGAGGTAAAGCATACGTATGAGATCATATTATCAGTTACTCAAAAGATCTAAACAGGACCGAGACTGGTGCCATTAGTCATAAAGGTAGGAAAAGTTGGAGATATTTGGGGAATTGTAAAATCTTCCCTACCTCAGGGCTTACCAGTATACATATCAAAGAGCCAAGATCATGCCACTGCACTCCAGCCTGAGCAACAGAACAAGACTCTGTCCAAAAAAAAAAAAAAAAAAAAAAAAGATTCCATGTATATGAAGGAATACTTGCCTTCTGTGCAAAGTCCACAGAAGCTGTACAGATATCAAATAAATCTAAGGCAAATATATAACACCTCATGGTAGTAGGTCTGCAAAAGACAGCTTAGAAAATTTTGGATGAGCATTGCTGATATATTAAGTTCAACACATTAACAACATAATGTGCCTATCAAAAAACAGCAATAATATTTGCATAGTATATTCTTCACTGGTTGGACAACATCTAGTGAGACTAGTTCATGGCTCCAGATAGGGGACTCTGATAAATTATGGTATACCACATTATTCAGTATGGTGAAGGAACTGAAGCCATGCTATGAGAGCACTGTGGAGGTGCCTGTACATGTATAGGGGGAAAACACAGAAGACAGGATATGTATCATGAAATATTTGAGGAGCTATTAAGAAGAAAACTTATTTGATCAGGAAACCCCTCCCCACAGAGTCAAGTTATAGGAAGGTAGCTTTTTAGTCAACATAAACTAAAAACTGCTAACTATTAGAGATGTCAAAAGATTAAATGAGGCCGAGCGCGGTGGCTCACGCCTGTAGTTTTAGCACTCTGAAAGGCCGAAGTGGGTGGATCACTTGAAGTCAGGAGTTCGAGACCAGCCTGGCCAACATGGTGAAAGCCCGTCTCTACCAAAAGTACAAAAATCAGCTGGCGTGGTGGTGGATGCCTGTAGCCCCAGCTACTTGGGATGCTGAGTCAAGAGAGAAACGCTTGAACCCAGGAAGCGGAGGTTGCAGTGAGGCAAGATCGCGCCACTGCACTCCAGCCTGGGTAACAGAGCGAGACTCTTTCTCAAAAAACAAAAAAAAAGATTAAGTGAGCCATCTTAAATGATGCTCTCCATCTCTACTGTCACTGCCTTTTCTAAGCCACCATGAACTTTAGCCTGGAGCCCTTCAGTAACTGCTTAACTTTCAAATCCATCATTGTTCCAATTCATTTAGCATACAGAAGCATGAAGGAGCTTTTACAAATGTGTATCTAAAGTAGCTTAAACTTGTAAGCATCTTTCCTTCTAACCCGAGCTTCCTTCTTAAATATTTGGCAGGCCTTACAAGGCTTTCCAGGATACGGTTTCTACTCACCTTCTTAGCCTTATGTCTGCATCACTCACTCCCTCCATCATTTCACCCGTGATTGCAAGGACTATGGGCTTACTTCAGTTGTTCAATGCTGTCTCTTACCACTCTACTCAAGAACACCTACATGTATTCATGTATTTCAGAGCTCAACTAATAGTTTCTCAGAGAGGCCTTGCTAGGTCCGATCCCCTTGTATCTTTCGTGTTCTGTTGTATGTATTTATAAGATTCAGTCTGTTTGTCTCTTCAACTGGATTATTTACAAGCTTCGTGGCATCTGGAGCCTAGTATCTCTGTTTCCTGTGTCTCACCCAGTGTAGATTCTGATATATTTATGGATTAAATGTAGCAATAAGTAATATTTTAGGACTTTTTTGCCTATATGACATATAGGGCCTGAATTGGGTGAGATTCACTCTGGTTTTCAAAAAGTTCAAAGGATAGGAAGCCAATAAATAAATAAATAATATTTACTGCTTCTGGCAAAAAAGACAGTGCAAATTAATGTCATATTTTTGTGAGCACGAATTTTCTTAGTGAATTATAGAGCATCCGTCACCTTATTACTCAGAGTGTGATCCATAGACCAGCAGCATCAGCATCACCTGGAAGGTTGTTAGAAATGCAGAGTTTTGAGCCCACCCTAGACGTACTGAATCATAATTTGCATTTTACCAAGACCCCCAGATGATTCAGAAGCACATTAAAAAATTGAGAAGCACTGATCCACAGTATCTTCATATTTATACTATTAATAAGTTAAAATTATTTATGTTTTTCAATATAATTGATGTAATAGAACATATCACTGGAAAAAATAAACTGGACAACTGATAGTTGATTTCCATCACTGTCTAATGGATGTCACAGGCTATATTCAGCTACCCTCATGATCAGGGCAAGTTTACCTGACCACAAAGCAAAGAAACAAACGAAAACCTCCCAAGTCAATTTGATAGAAGAAGCAGATGGCAACAGCCTCACAGTTTAAAATTTATTCTGTAAGCCCATTTTGCATGATGATGTGTCATATAAGCAGCTAGTTTGTAGCCTGTCATTTGGGATATACCTGCAAAACAGCCATTTCTGAAAACCGTTTCATTTCAGTAACTGTGTGGCTGTGTGCAACTGCCGTTATTGAGAATGATTTCTAATTATTTTGGCTTCCTTCTGGTAAATTACCAGAGAGAAGTCTAATTTACCATATGGTTTGCTGATACGATAATATTCACAAGCCATCATTAGATGCAGTTAATCTACAGTCAGGTGCTCTGTTTGTTCAGGCATATTGGAACAACCACTGATTAATATCGCTGAAGAGAGTGGTTAATTTTATTAGCCACTAAGAATTCTACTGTGAATAATCTTATTTGCTTCATGTGAACATTTATCCAAGAATGTGCAATCCAGAGAATATATTTTAAATGCAGGCTCCCCTTGAAACTCATACCAACACTGGTAATGGAGTTCTATAACAGGCACTGGACTTTGTTCACTTTGCAATCTGAGATTTGAGGGGTTCTTTTTCCCTGCTATGTTTCTACTGCTATTTTTATTAAGTGTTGCAGTTTTTTTCTGTCAACTTCACCCGAAGAGACATCAGTCTTGCTCCCCTAGGGCTTAGAATCTAAGCCAGTCTGACAATACCACTCAGACATGTTTCTAATAATCATTTAGAAGCTCCATGACAGAATTCTTTTTCCATTTATCAAGAACTATACACAGGCATTTTGATCATTGTCACAATTTAGAGAGCAGGTAACAGTAAATGTGCTGAGGATCCCCTCCTACATCCAGTAACAGATTCTGTTTGAGGCGGGAGCATTTAATGAAAACAGAAAAGTTTGAATATAGAATGCATTTTTCCACTTTCCTCTGCTCACCCGTAAGGTTTCACTCACTCCTCCTTCTCCCTTCCTTATGATCCTTTTTAGATTCTATTTTCCTTTTTCCCAAAAGAAGTAGTAGAGACAAGCTAGAAACAGAATTTAAATATATTTTAGAATAGATGGCATTCTAAATACACGCTTTGGTTGTTTTGATATCTATCCACTTTAAAAATTGCAAGCATTTGTTTTCACAATTTTACTATACTGTAAATTGTTGTTTATAAGAAAAGAGATTGCATAACTTGGGGAAGGTTTGAATAACTTTTCAGTCCTCAGATATCTAAATTTTGCCCCATATCACATGTTATCTTGCTATTATAATAATTCTCTGAGCTCTTTGAAAATATTCCCAATAATGGAAAGAAATTTGGATATTCAGTACATATCTATTGCTAGTATGTGAAGTATCACATAAAATATTGGGAATGATTCCAAAACATACAAAAATAACTCTTTATTTCAGTATGCCCTATCTGTGCTTATGCATAGTCATAACCAATGTATTAGTATCTGCTGCACTGGTGGCAGATAGAGCTTATGTTTTAGAGTCACACAGAAATGAGAATGAGTTGTAGTCACTTCTTACCACTCTGACTGTGAGCAAATTTACCTCTAAACACCCCATTTCCCTCTGTACTGTGGGGATTACATCTTCCTTATGATACTTGTATCAGGATTAAATTAAAAATATATATGTATCTGTAAAACTTAATGCAGTGCCTGCCTGTCAAAATAAGTACTCAATTAAATGTAGTTATTGATATTATTTGTTTAGATATATTTAAAAACAAAAATATATTCTTGTATTCAAAACAACTCAGTGTATACCTATAGGTGCTTATTCGTTATTGAATTCAAACAATGGCTCACTGGTGACCAAAACAAAGTTCTTTTTGGAAGCAACAAACCCACCCATAGGTATAATATTAAGGCTCTGTGACCCACACACTACTGCTTCATGTTTTAGTTGAATACTACAATGGAAATATAAAAACAGCTAACAACAAGTTTTACTGTGTTTTTGTGTATGCAACTTTTATTCCAGAAAATAAAAGAATAAATAGAATACTTGGCTTTCACAATTTTTGTAAAAATTTGTTTCTATAAAAATGAGACAGTATATTATTTTTTAAATCAAAATAAAGTCGAGTGGGTTAAAAGACTAAAAAACAATAATTTTATAATTGTTCATAAGAAAGGGCATTTCTGCAGCTGTGACTTCAAACATACATGTATCTATGCACATGCCTACTAGAAAATAAGCAATTATCAAACCTTTACAATAGGTACAATTCCACTTGTCACAAGTAACAATGTGTGAGAGATAGGTAACTGTAATTTCCTCTATTTTCACTGTCTAGTATCCATTTCTGAAATGTGTATCCATTTTTTCCTCAGTACTTTCGTGCTAATATTCTTTTTTAAAATCAATATACCATGATGGCAAAAGTAAATGTTTTAAAAATACACAATTATGTTGAGAAAGTAGGACTGTGTGAACTACTAGGAAGTTTTTTAAACTTCACATAATACAACTTTATGTTCCTCCTGAGCTTAAAGTAAAATAAGATTGATTACAAATGTAGTGATTCTAAAATATACAACAAATTATCCAGTTGCTGTACGCATATTCCTCTGGCCATCCAAAGATAGTTTAAGCATTAAACATTAATTCTCACTACCTGGAAAAAATATCATGAGGGCTTGGCTTTCCCATGTGGTAATTACTGAAAGCTATGAATTAAAAATATAATAATTGTATATGCTTGTTAGAATATTTGAGTGGTGGCTGCTGCATGAAATGGACTCATGAGTAGCAATGGTTAATGGTATATACAATTCTCCTGGAAATAATTATTATCTGGGGAATAAAAGACCAGACCAATAGTGTTTATTTTTCTATTTTCACTTATGATCAGAATAGCTTAATTTTACTTCTAACATATTTTTACTTAAAATTCATGTATTTCAAATAATTTCATTCATATATAGTGCATTTTGTTAGGTACAAAAATAATGATTACTGGTCAGAACAGGTCTATGAAATACTTGAGTCTACTAAACTATCGTACTCTTGTTTTTCAAAGTGTGATAGAAAGGACAATAAATGAAAAAAGTTAAAATATGTATTTTTCACTCCAGTTAAAATATGGTTTTAAATACTAAAATTTAAATTATTTGGGGTGTGAATAAGAGAGTTATTCAGTTATATTTGGGGTAATTTATATTTGATGAATTTTGGTTCTTTGTAGAGTTTTTTGTTTGCTTGTTTTCTGGGTTTTTGTTGTTGCTCTAGTTGTTGTTGTTGTTGTTGTTGTTGTTGTTGTTGTTGTTTTGAGGCTAATTTATTTAGCTATCCTAGGAGGAGAAATTAACTCACATTTCACCCACAGTGGGACTGGGGAAAGTAAATATCTGAGAGTCAATCACAACACTCTGGTTGGCAAAATAATAAATATCTGTGCTTTTAAAAGTGTTCAGGTCCATAAAATTTGCACCTTCTATTCATTGTTTGAACTAAACAGTTTAATTTTGCACAGGCTGCATAACTGTTAGCTATTATAATGCTTAAATAACAATCATGCTCACAAGTTGTCAATATTCCTATGCTGAAGTTACTGTATCTGTTAATCTCGATACTTAAATGACATTGGTTGTAAGGATGTTGAAAGAAGAAGGACTCTTTGTTGGCTTTCTTTCAAGAGACCCGAAAGGATCATATATTTTTTGGTGTTTGCTTCGGTTCTCCACTTTGCAAGCCTCAGAAGTTTGATTTTTATCGTCACAAAACAGATGATTCTAAGACATTCATACCAATTCACTCTCATGAAATGAACTAGAACTAAATTGCGTATTTTATTAGCTTACATGGAAGAATACATCTGCCAAGGGGAGAGAAGATGAAGATATGCATTCTCTGGCCAGAACATTCCCTCCCTGTTGAAAAAGCCATTAGAAGCCAAATTATAATCAAAAGGTTGCTTGATGATTATGTAATCAGAACAAGAAAAATTTGTATGATTCGTATGTTTAGTGGCACTAAACCATAATGGGAGATAGCAGTCTCCACAGTTCACTTGATATCTGTCACTGAGAGAGATTCAGTCTTTGTCAGGGCCCCCTGTCTTCTAGAGAAATAAGCCTGTCTCTTTGGTGCTTTGCCAACTACGGCTCTTCTGACTGACTCAGTCATTCATTAGCTTTAGTCTAGTCTTGCTGTGTTCAGAGGGTCAGTCTGTGCTTCTAAGTGAGTTTCATGACTTTTTCTAACTCACATCAGGCTCATTCTATAATTGTAGAGCGAGGAGCGGTTCCGTTCCCCTCTTGTCAAGTTCCAGGGGAAGTATCATTTACACCCATTTAGAGACTTACTGAACAGGCTGGCAAAATCAGAATTGCTATCTTAAATTGTCTGGAAAGTGATAAATAATAAATTTCAACCGCACTTGAAAGTTAAATTAGTTCTTTTCAATGTATTGTCTCATATGATAAAATAGCACTAATTTTTTTCAAACTGAGGGGAGCCAGGGGAGAACAATTTAAGGAAAGAGTACACTATAGATCAGCATGAAAGCTCTTTTAGATATATTGTCCTTTTTATCTTAAAAAAATTGATACATTTGTCTTAGATTTTTGGCTTTGATTTTATTTTAATTTTTATTATGTTTTTAAGTGTGGCAACCATGAACAAAGAAATCACTTGGTAAAGAATATTATCATTAGAATTCTCTGAGAGGCGATTACAATGTCAGGCAGTAGGCACCGCACTGTAAAGCATGACTGCATAGAATCTGCAATCAGTGCAAGGAGCAGTTTCCTTTAGTTTCAGAGAAATTACAGCAGAACCACTAGGTAGCACGTAAAGAAAAGCATTGCTTGTAGAACAGAGAATTGTTAAAAGCAGAGATAGGTGTGAAGGGTAATGGAGACCTTCCCCCACAATAGTCAAAGGCACTCAAAGTCAATGATGATTTTGCAATGCCTCATGTGGATGATGTAATCTCTACAACAACTCAAGTAAGACAGATAGTATTCTTAATTGCCAATGTGGAAAGTCCTCATTTCCATTTTTTACAGAGGTAGGAGAAGTAGGACCTACAGAATTATTATTTCACTCCATGTATCCTTTTGGGTGCTTGCTTCTGGTCATTTAGCTATAGACTATTTGTTGACTGCTCTTCCCCATGGAAGCGTATCTCATGCACTGTCCTGAGATTCATGTCTGTGGCTTCATTCGCTCACTGGACATTTCCACTCAGATGTCATGTGAAAACTGCCAACTTACCATTTCCAAATTTGCACTTGTCTTTTTCATATGTACTCCTGCCTCACCTGACATGTTCTTGACTTCAGTTAATCATGTCACCATCAATACATTCTCTCAATAATATGCTGAGTCATCCTCTACTCTTCCCTGTACCTTAGCTCAGCATCCTAATTCAGCCGACTCTATCCCAAAAATGTATTCTGTATTTTACCTCTACTCTCCTAAGATGCTGCCACTGACTTTGTGTTCTAATCACCAGCTTCCACGACCTAGCTTCCCCCTCATTAGTCTTATCCAACTCTAGTATAACCTTCATATTTTACCCAAGTGAACTCATAAGTAGCAAATCTGACAGTGAGACTCCCCAACATGAGAAAATCACCAGTCTCCCTTAGAATAGCATGTCAAGCCCATGACAGAGACTGGCCAGCTATTTGTCATTTTCCTTTCCTCCTGGGCAGACAATGAGACTACATTGCCAAGCCTTCCTTGCAATTAGACATGGCCAAATGACTGAGTCCTAGTCAATACAATAGAGGCAGAAGTGATCTAAACCATTTCTGGAACAGGCTGCCAGCTCTATATTGATGCCTAGCACTACGTCAGAAACTGTAAGTTAAAGATGAGGGCACTCCCACCAGCCAGGATCCCCGAAAGATCAAGTTGGCCAGAGCCCCTACCCAGCACAACTAGGAATATGCATTTTGGACTATAGGTGAATGAGAAATCCCTTTTTTATTCTTAAGCCACTAATATCTTAGGGAGTATCTAGTACAGCTGCTATTATTACTTTAACTGGTCTAAAGCTTAATCATCCTTCCTAGCCACACACATTCTAGCTTAGTCCCAAATCATCCTGCATAGCCCTGTGCTCTGCACCATTACCACACTCTGCGTGTTCACTGTCCTTGCCTTAAAAGGCTTGGAAGACTGCAAGGCATCCCTCAAAACTAAACTCAAATATTACTGTTACGATGGTTTCCAATGTTCCTAGGGTCCCGTGAATATACATATCTCAGCATTTTCTATAGGACCCATAACTATGAGTGTGATAATGTTATAGAAAAATTCTTGAGGGTAAAGGCCATGTTATGAATGAATGCACAGCTAATATCCTGCGATTGTCTTTCAATAAATTTTGTTAAATGAATGAATAAATTAGGTTCTACATACTAGGATTTTGTAACAAAGAGAAAACAACCAGTAACTAGAGTTTGTCTATGAAAATCATTCTTCATTTGGGCAGACGTACTTGAATATTTTCTGAAAATATTCACAATCCTTGTAGGTATCATAAGTAAATAGCTGTCTTGTTATTTTCTAGGGATGGCTTAGACTAGAATACATCTTCCTTGTCTGTTTCTATAATTTTCAAATTTTTGAAACTACTGAGATTTACTTTTCTAAAGCTTTTCCATGCACTATTAAGCAGAAAAAATGAAGAAAATAGGTCAGGTTTCTGACCTGTTAGCCTTGCTTTAGTTGTGTTCTTACACAAAGACACTGGCAGGCGTTTAAAATGCAGAAATATGAACAGAAAGTACAATACCAATGGCAAAATCTTCTTCTCCATTTATATATTTTGCTGTTCGCACAAAAGAACGATTTTGACAGTATGTTGTACACAAGAAAAAATAGTTCAAAATGCTGCTACTGGCTAGAGCTTCATATAAAACAGACTCATGCTTCCTGGTCTAAGATAGTTTACTTTTCTTTCCCATGTAGCATCAACTAAATAATCTGATGAAGTGCAATTTCTATTCAGAAATCATGATTTTTTTATTCTAAAGTAATAGAAAATATGTAATAAACATAACACAATTAATGTTCACCCATCTCTTTATGTAATGTTCATGGAACTAAATCATTAAATCTTTCATTGCTGATTTTTCCAGAATGGGAAAGATTTATCACTCTATTCATTAATGTTATTTCATACACATAGTCAAATATATATACAGCTGCTTACCAAATTATCTTAATGATGACACTTGTCTCAGAATCTCTGACATAATGCAAACTTGATTCAAAATGAAGTATAGGGTACATAGCTGTGTTAACCTGGGTTATTCTGTACTCAAATACAGATTCAGTGCCTTAAAATACTGAATCATCTTTATTATATTTACTGAATATGTCAAAAAGATCTTGACTGTGGTTAAGAGAACTTCTGAATGTTCAGGAGTCTTTCAGTATTTTGGGCTGGGAAAAAAAGAGAAATTATAACTTTATATCATTTCATCCACATTTATTTTGTCTAACTTCATTTGTTATATTAGCCTGTCTTGATATATTCTTCCAAGATCTGCTCTCCATTCTGTCCTAGAAGTCTTCTATTTCTTTCTTCAAAATTTAGTTAGCTTTTATTATATGTAATCAGCTATTTAATCTGTTCATGTTTGTTGTCTAACATGAGTAACGCTAACTTTCACTAGAACTTAGTTATCCAAATAGCATTGGATTCCAAACATATACATTTATTCTATTGCTGCTGATAAGTCTCAAAGCTGTTATCCTCATAAGATCCTTCTTAATCACTTGGTGAAATCAAGGTGTTGGCAGGGCTG
The DNA here is from genome assembly GCF_029289425.2 of Pan paniscus. Lineage (NCBI taxonomy): Eukaryota > Metazoa > Chordata > Mammalia > Primates > Hominidae > Pan > Pan paniscus. The sequence continues at coordinate 97,897,916 of NC_073255.2, forward strand.
TATTCTTTCTGGAGGCTGTAGAGGACAATCTGTTTCTGTGCCTTTTCCAACTGCTAAAGGCTGCTCACTTTCTATGGCTTGTGGCCTTTTCCTCTGTCTTCAAAACCAGAGATAATGGACTGTGTCCTTCTCATACTGCTGTCTGTCTATTTCTCTTCTACCTTCCTTTTCTTCCATTTAAAGACCTCTGTGATTACACTGGACCCACCTGGATCATCCAGGATAATCTCCATATTTTAAAGTCAGTTAAATAGAAACATTAATTCTATTTGCAACCTTAATTCTTCTTTGCCATGTTGTATTAGTCTGTTCTCATGCTGCTGAGAAAGACATACCTGAGACTGGGTAATTTATAAAGGAAAGAGGTTTAATTGACTCACAGTTCCACATGGCTGGGTAGGCCTCACAATCATGGCTGAAGGCAAAGGAGAAGCAAAGTTACATCTTACATGGTGGCAGGCAAGAGAGCGTGTGTAGGGGACCTCCCCCTTTTTAAAACCATCAGATCTCGTGAGACTTATTTATTATCACAAGAACAGCATGGGAAAGACCTACCACCATGATTCAATTACATCCCACCAGCTCCCTCCCACCATATGTTGGAATTATGGGAGCTACAATTCAAGATGAGATTTGTGTGGGGACATAGCCAAACCACCACTGTCCCCTCCCAAATCTCATGTCCTCACATTTCACAACCAATCATGCCTTCCCAACAGTCCTCCAAAGTCTTAAATCATTTCAGCATTAACTCAGAAGCCCACAGTCCAAAGTCTCATCGGAGACAAGGCAAGTTCCTTCTGCCTATGAGCCTGTAAAATCAAAAGCAAGTTAGTTACTTCCTATACAAGGAGGATACAGGCATTGGGTAAATACAGATACAAGGAGGGTACAGGCATTGGGTAAATACTGCTATTCCAAACAGAAGAAATTGGCCAAAATTAAGGGACTACATGCCCCTTGCAAGTCTGAAATCCAGTGGGGCAGTCAAATCTTAAAGCTCCAGAGTGAGTTCTTTGACTTCATGTCTCACATCCAGGTCATGTAGATGTAAGAGGTGGGCTCCCATAGCCTTCAGCAGCTCCGATCCTGTCACTTTGCAGGGTACAGCCCCCTACCTGGCTGCTTTCATGGGCTGGCATTCAGTGCCTATAGCTTTTCCAGGTGCCCAGTGCAAACTGCTGGTAGATCTACCATTCTGGCATCTGGAGGATGGTAGCCCTCTTCTCACAGCTCCACTAGGCAGTGACCCAGTGGGGGTTCTGTGTGGGGGCTTGGACCTCACATTTCCCTTCTGTACTGCCCTAACAGAGGTTCCCCATGAGGGCTCTGCCCCTGCAGCACACCTCTGCCTAGACATCAACGCGTTTCCATTCATCTTCTAAAATCTAGGTGGAGGTTCTCAAGCATCAATTCTTGATTTCCATCCCCCCACAGTCTCAACACTATGTGAAAGCTACCAAGACTTGGGGCTGGCATCCTCTGAAGCCATGGCTTGAGCTGTACCTTGGCACCTTATAGCCACAGCTGGAGCAGCTGGGATGCAGAGCACCAAGTCCCCAGGCTGCACACAAAACGGGGGCCCTGAGTCTGGCCCGCAAAAACATTTTTTCCTCCTAGGCCTCCAGGCCTGGGGTGGAAGGGGCTGCCACAAAGGTCTCTGACATGCCCTGGAGACATTTTCCCCATTGTCTTGGCTGTTAACACTCGGTTCCTTGTTACTTATGCAAATTTCTGCAGTAGGCTTGAATTTCTTCCCAGAAAATGAGGTTTTCTTCTCTGTTGGTGCAAATTTTCCATACTTCTATGCTCTGCTTCCCCTTTAAACATAAGTTCCAATTCCAAACCATATATTCGTAAATACATTAAACTTTTAACAGCACCCAAATTACCTCTTGAATGCTTTGCTGCTTAGAAATTTCTCCCGCCAGATACCCTAAAACATTTCTCTCAAGTTCAAAGTACCACAAATCTCTAAGGCAGGGGCAAAATGGCACCAGTCTCTTTGCTAAAACATAGCAAGAGTCACCTTTATTCCAGTTCCCAACAAGCACCCCATCTCCATCTGAAAGCACCTAAACCTGGATTTCATTGTCCATACCACTATTGGCATTTTAGTCAAAGCCATTCAACAAGTCTCTAGCAAATTCTAAATTTTCTCACATCTTCCTGTCCCCTTCTGAACCCTCTGAACTGTTCCAACCTCTGCCTGTTACCCAATTCCGAAGTAGCTTCCACGTTTTTGGTTATGCTTACAGCAGTACCCCATTCTACCAGTACTAATTTACTGTATTAGTCTGTTCTCACACTGCTAATAAAGACATACCAGAGACCGGGTAATTTATAAAGGACAGAGGTTTAATTGACTCACAGTTCCCCATGGCTCAGGAGGCCTCACAATCATGGCAGAAGCAAATGAGGAGAAAAGTCACGTCTTACATGGCAATGGGCAAGAGAGCATGTGCAAGGGAACTCCCCCTTTTAAAACCATCAGATCTCATGAGCCTTATTCACTATCATGAGAACAGCATGAAAAAGACCTGCCCCCATGTTTCAATTACCTCCCACCATGTCCCTCCCAAGACATGTGGAGATTATGGGAGCTACAATTCAAGATGACATTCGGTTGGAGACACAGCCAAATCATATTATTCTGCCCTTTTTTTGTGGAAATATGACATATTCAGTTTCCAAGGATTAGGACATAGCCTTTGGGAGGGCCATTATTCTGTCTACCACAAATAGTACAGGTATGGGTTGCAAAACTGACATACCTGGGTTACAAGTCACCACAAATTATCTAGCATTTTTGCTGTAGTGCTCTTGTGGGGAAAGTAGTACCTCCATCACTGGGTTATATAAAAAACAATTTTTTAAAATGAATCTAAAGAGGGTTTTTAGGACTGTGACTGACATATAGTAAGATTTAAATAAATGTTAGTTATTATTAAAATTTTGGTAATCTCTTGACAGTACTTGTTTGACAAAGTGATTGAGCAAAAGCTTTTTTCTTTTCTTTCTTTCTTTTTTTTTTTAAGACTGGGTCTCACTTTTTAGCCCAGTCTGGAATGCAGCGATGTAATTACAGCTCAGCACAGTCTTGACCTCCTGGGCTCAAGTGATCCTCCCACTTCAGCCTCCTGAGCATCTGGGACTACAGGTATATGCCACTGTGCCCAGCTATTTATTTATTTATTTATTCATTCATTCATTTATTTTAGAGACAGGGTCTCCCTGTGTTGCCCAGGAAGACCTCAGACTTCTGGTCTCAAGCAATCCTCCCACCTTAGCCTCCCAAAATGCCAGGATTACCGACATGAACCACCACACCCTGCCAAAAGTTTTTTATTTATGTCAAGTATGATAGTGATGAACAGTTAAGCTGTAAACTCAAGGTCTTAAAGGCTTTGAAAAAGAAAAAAATAAATTGTATAGTTCAAGAAATAAAAGCTAATTTGAAAATTGCAGTTCTAATAGAGAATATTCTATAAAGGACGTGCCCCCTTTGCCTAATTACATTGGCCTCCTAAGGAAACGTATGTCCCTTTGGCATTGTCACTCACACATGTATAAACTGCAATGTTCATTGACCCAGAGCACAGTTTTTCCAGTCTTAATACATGTTCCCTATATTAAGCTCTGGGACTTTTCCTTCCTGTTACAAAAATAATTTCATTTTGTAAACACTTTGTGGTAGTCTCAAAATACTTTAAATACAGCCAGAGTCTCTTTCAAGCCCCAATATCCAAAAGTAGGATCTTCCGAAAAGCATCATGCACTTAATGTAAAGTGCATTTTTGCCAGTTTTAATCTGTAAGTAAACACTGCAGACAGCTGGTCTTATTGCATGAGGCTGTGTATAAACACAGTTTCAGGTCTCTAAATCTCATTAGTTACCATACTTCCCATTCCTATTCCCACACTAAGCTTTGTCATTGGGAAAATTGGTTCATCTCCTTCTCTGTTTCTTTGCCTATCTTGGATTTTTTAGAACACATATATGCATTTTATTTTATTTTGTTTTAAAATTATTTCCACTGAAGTCCCTCTACTTTATACCTTCCAAAAATTCACCAATGCTTCTGTCTCATTAATAACATCCTTTTATGTTTTCCAACAATGCTATAGATTCTTCTCATGTTTGTTTCCTTTGTTGTTTCTATGAGATTTGGAGAATGTGAGCTTCATCCACAACAGGATCAAAAGTCTAAACCATTACATTTTGTTTCGATATATGTGTAAGTTAAAAATTTATTTGAAACAAGCCTACTCACATTTTTGAAAGAGCAATGTATTTTCATTAACATAACTTAATGATACTATTGAAAATATAATGTATATTAAACAATAATCTCAAATTTTTCTGATGTTGTGTATCATACTTAGTAATAATTATATAATGTTTTTGTATTTAATGAATAATAAAATAAATTGAGGTAATTATCAAGTTAAAATTAACTTCCAGGTTATTGTTTAATTTCAAGAAGAAAAATACCAAATCAAAGTAGAACACATCTCAGAAATACTTTAGACTTTAAGCATTAATTTTTCACCTTAGATTTCTTCTTTTGGTGAGATTAAGTGCAAGCTATTATCAAACATATAATTGTAAAATTATCTATGTGTATTTTATATCAGACTCCAAAGACTTATACTGCTATCTAGTGGCTATATTGAGTAATATAAAATTATTAACTAGGTAATCCTGCTCAAAATGCATAACACTACACCATTGCCGGTATATTTTTGAAAATAACTAAGATTGACTTACTGTTCATCTTCTAAGAACATAAGCTCTAAAAATTGCACTTGACTTGCTTATGGAGGACAAGGTACAAATTCTTTCATTGTGAATGTAATATACTTTATGAATAAATGTATTGTTTTAATGATGAATAAAATAATGTTTAAGGATGGAAACACTGAACAAAAAAAAAAACAAAATAAGATAAACACGAGAACAACCCCTAAATAATGAATCACTCTTTCTGATAATAAAAACATAGCTTCTTCTGAATATGTAATACCTTGTCCTCGACTTTTAAACATTGCTAGGACTTTTACATTTTTACCCAGGGATTTTCTAGTGATGGTACAAACTGGGTTACATTTTAAGCAAAGCTATTTACAGGGCACATAAAGTTCAAATAAATTCCAAGGTAACCTTGTCAGTTTATTATTTGTATATTGAGAATTCACATTGTAAAGGATAATTGAGAGTTCTTAAAACCTAAATTATTCGCAGTGAAGAAAAAGAGGGAAAGTTGCCATGTGAAGATTTGATAACCAATGTGAAGATCAAACAGGCAAAATGTAGTGGTTAGTTGGCCTAGCTTTTTTAATGGCTGTATCACATCTACATTATTGAAAAGATCACTTGAAAAGGATGACTACTAAGGAAAATAACGTATTCTCCAAATGTCGAGATTTTGAAATGAGAGCATTACCTGATCCCCCTCACAGTTCGTGCAGCAGGGGTGTGGCTGGTCTGTTTGGCCACCATGCACTCAAACACCTTACAGGAGGGGGAGCATGCAGACAGGCAGGTGCAGGAACCAGGGCAAGCACTTTTGGGCTCTGTCCACATCGTAGCACCTGGGGTGGGTGGTATCTGACACTCCTGAAGCCCCAGTGGGCATGTTACAATGCACTTTTAGCTCTGCCATCCGCAGATGGCTTAAGTGTTAACCAGCTTAGTGCCCTCTTGGTACCCAGGTTCTTGTTGGGCATCCAGGAAGAATCAGGGACACGTGGATGAATTAAATGATGGTAAATGTGGGGGATTTTTTTGTGAGATGGAGGTGGCTCTTAGCAGGATGGATGGGGAGCTGGAAAGGGGATACAGTGGAAAGATGATCTTCTCCTGGAGTTTGGCCATCCCTTGGCCGATCTCCTCTCTGACCATCCCCAGCCAAACTCCTCTCAATGTTCAGATGCTCCTTCTCTTCTCTCCTTCTCTGCTGCACTGTTCTGCCACTCTTCTGCTTCTCTGCTCTGCTGCTTGTCTGCTCATCCGCTTGTGGAGCCTGGGGTTTGGGGTTTATATGGGTACAGGATGGGGGGCGTAGCAGGCCAAAAGGCAACATTTGGGCACAAAAACAGGAATGTTTGTTCCATTTAGGGCCACAGGTTTCCAGGCTTGAGGTTGGGGCCTTTACCTAGGGACCACCCTCTTCTACCCAGTGTTTCCCTGCCTCCTGTCCATATCAATTTGACAGCACTGTCTCCACAAAGAGGGGCCAGGCAAATATTTAAGTATTATTGTTCATAGGAGGAAGGCTAGTTCTGCTGTTTAATATCTGAAAATTGTCTTTGCTACCCAAGTACGTCCCCTACTCACAGATATAGATTGAACATATACGTGAGCCCATAGATGAACATATGCATGATCACAGAGTTCAGATTGTTACCTAGGCTACAAGGTAAACATTTAGTTTTTCTCCTAGGGCAGTTTAACCCTAATTACCTTGAAAATTAAATAAATCTTAGAAATTTGACATTTTCTGGAAATAGCCCTTAGATATTTATAAACATATTAAATGCTATATAATTCATATAATGCTCAGTAAAAATGTTAGCACATATTTTAATCATAATTTTTACACCTAAATGTTAAAATTTGTAATACTTATCATGGCTATTATTTTGGATGTCTCATGGACTCCTTAAACTCAATCAAAGGATTTAAATGAAGATCATTTAGAGTTTCTGTAAGGTTTTACTTACAAAGTATTCATCAACATTTTTCAACAGTAAGGCAATTGCACAGTACAACAAAGGATTATTTATAAATTTTCAATAGGACTGAAATCATGGCTGCGTAATGAAGAGCTTCATGATGCTACTAATAATTTAATTGCTCTGAAGATACTGGAATACATCCCAATTCAAGTGTCACCAACTACTTCTCAACCATAATGATATAAGAATAACTATTCCAAAATCATTAAATTCTGAGGTAAAGGCTAACTTAAATTGTTTAGTAAAACCTCATGGAAAGTATTTGTTGGGCCAGTGAATGCACTTGACAGACTGTGTGCTAATATGAAATTCCAGCATGTGATTACTTCAATTAAAAATCCACTGACTCGGCCGTGTCTTTTGTGAACCTCATACAAATATAGAGAGTAATCATGAGCAATGGTGCACGAAATGACAAGTTCTGAGGAGGTTTACAACAACTTTTGTTGTATGTATATTATTTTTATATTAATACTGTAATAATATGACTTAATATTACCTTTAAAGTGAATGCAATATATATATAATATAGTATGTATAATACATATATTATATACACACACACCCTAGAGAGAGAAAGAATGAGAGAGAGAGAGAGAAGAGAGATACTCCAAATAATAAGTGCCATCTAGTAACAATCATCTTACCTTCTTTATATAAGAATTTCCATAGCTTGATATAATTGTTCCACAATGTGTGCATGTATCACAATGTCACATTGAGCCTCATATTGACAATTATCATTTTTCAATTAAAAATAAACACTTTAGCCTGGTGCAGTGGCTCATGCCTTTAATCAATCCCAGCAGTTTGGGAGGCCGAAGCAGGAGGGTCACTTGAGGACAGGAGTTCAAGACTAGCCTAGGCAATACAGAAAGATCCCATCTCTACAAAACAAAAGTAAAAAATAATTAGCCAGGCACGGTGGCACATACTACTAGGCCTAGCTACTCAGGAGGCTAAGGCAGGAGGATTTCTGGAGCCCAGGAGTTGGAGGCTGCTGTGAACTATGATCATATCACTGTACTGCAGCCTGGGTAAGAGAACAAGACCCTGTCTCTAAACAAACAAACAAATGAACTTTTTTCTGTTGGGGTGCAGAGAAAAAAAAGCAAAACAACTATATATAGTTATATATATATAGTTTTATATATATGTAGTTATATATATAGTTTTTATATATGTAGTTATATATAGTTTTATATATGTAGTTATATATAGTTTTATATATAGTTATATATAGTTTCATATATAGTTTTATATATAGTTATATATAGTTTTATATATGAAAGAATTTTATATATTTTTATATATAGTTTTTTATGTAAATATAGTTTTATATGTATATATAAATATATATATATATGAAAGAATTTCCAAAGCCGGTGAATACGTTTAAGGTTACCTATTCACTCATTTCAAATACTCAAATATTTTTAAGTGACGAAACATACAAGATGAACAGAAAGAACTAAATTACACTCAGTGGCAACTTTAGAGCCTTCAGAGACTAAAGAACAATTATATATACATATATATCATATATATGTATGAAATATATATATCTCATATATATATGTTTTAGTAAAGTAATCGCTATTACTTTAACACAGTTTATTACGAAGCAGAGATGTCATCCAGCGGCCTGCTATTAAGAGTTGAAGTTATAATCTACATGAGATCTGATGTTGGTTGTGAAGTTGATTTCTGCTCTTATCTCCCTGTTAAGAGTTTCCACCCACCAAGCTTCAATAGATTGTACAAATAATGGAAGTAGAAACAGTTTCTACTGCTATCTGAAATATAAAGTAAAAAAGAAAAATCACACATGTGCATGAGAAAGTGTGGTTATTATTAAAATGCATGCTCTTTCATATTTTCCATCTCAGCATTTTGAAAACGAGACGTCAGTCTTTGAAACCAGGCGAGAAGAATCCCACCTTCCTCATCAGAAGAGGAAGTGATAACTCATGCAGATCTCTGCGTGAATCGCCATTACTGGAATCAAATCATGAAAGAAAATATTTACCATTTATGCCTTTGCTTTTAAAATGTTTGAGGTACAGTTAATAAACGTTTATATATTCACATTAGACTCAACCTCTTCACCTCATGCTAATGTAAAAATTTGTCATTCTACTGCTATCACAATTGATACAAAATACAAAATCCATATAAAGATTATAATGGTTGATTACTTTTTCAAGTGAAGAAGGAAAACAGTATATCAGTTATGCCTACAACTGTGTATTTTTTCACTTATATCTACTTGACAATTGTGGGAGACAGCATTGACTTCCAACTCTTGAGGTCTATTGTGAGCACGTGAGCAAAAATTTGGTAAGTCTGGCTTTTGTCATACATCATCCTCCTTTATCTATTAGTACTTTGTCAATCATAATATTATAACACCAAAGTCGTTAATATTCTTCAGCAAGCTTACATTTTAATTCTTTTTCTCATTGCTCACAAATTACAAATAAGTCTTAGTATTATAATTTTAATAATATGTTGGCAGTTTATTTTCAAAGTTGGGAGTACTTGGCTAATGGAGTTATGACTTGCCTCTTCACATTTCAGGAAATATATTTTCTAATATTGCCATATTTCTAATATGATAAGCAATGGACTTATTTGAAATATATTTCACAAACTAAAAATAGTCTAACTTCTGTTCTGAACTTTATATTTTTAACAGCATTTTATACATGCAAAATAACTATGATAGTTTTTCTCTCCAATTAAGCATTTTAAAATAACCAAAAGTAAATACTTAAAATTATTTGATATCTTTTATTATGGAGATGTCAATCAAAACAAAATCAGATACCCAGATATCCAGTATTTCTAGATATCTTAATCCAGGGGAAGATAAAAATGATTTCAAAGCAAAGTGCTTTACACATGCTTACATTTTTAACAAAATGCTTGGAAACACAGAGAATATACATTCTAGTCTTCTCACCCAGGGTCACCTCACAACATCCTTCTGGATATTTTCCTCATACTCTGCTCCACTCAAAGCACACATTTCTTCAAAATGTAGTACTCTATGCATGTTGGTTGACAGCAACCCAATGAAGCTAGACACTTACGCCAAAGCCTGTGTTCAATTCAGCAGAAATGAACACTTAACACACCATTAAGCCAACCATTAAGGCCACCTTGTTCTCTCTGCTTGGCTGCTGCCTAACCTGCCAGGAAAAGGCACCTCAAGTGCTTCCAGTGAAAGCGACACATCACAGCAGGAGAGTGATGGATTCAAAGCACAAATAAGAGCTCCAGAGGGTGGTTGCTAGGATGGAAAAGCAGGTGACTGCTGCCCTAATATTCTGTGATTCTGTTTAAGAGCAAGGTTCAAAAAGAAAAATGCACACACAAGGAATGGACCAATCAGTAGAAAATAAATATTTAGATAACTCTTTTCCATTGTATTCAAAAATGCTCTCTTAGAGTTTCTTATGTCTATGACTTAGAGGTAAATTTCCAACAAGCTATATTGTATGTATGGGTGCGTGTAAAAATGTACCCAAGGTGTTTTTTTTTTTCTTATTGCCACTATAACACAGTCTATAACAATTTAACAAATGAAGCAAGGTAATTATTCTTCTCAGTGTTAAATTACCTTTTTGAGACTAGGCTGGGCTCTTTCTATGATTTAACTTATTAAATATTCACAAAAAACATTTTTTTATTTTACAAATTAGGAAATAAAAATGTAAAGATGTTAAATAAGCTTATCTGAATATCCAAAACTAATAACAATAGAGTTTTCAACTAAGATCTATCTGATATTTTGCCTTGAAGCATCTGTCATTCACAAAACGTCACATTACCTCTATTGAAAATTTGTTTTCTAATCTTTGGTAGCTATAAATCAAGTTGTTTCATTTGCCAAGACAAGCAGCTAAGTATCTATAAATATGACACTTGGTTTGAAATTGAGCTCTGATGATTTCACTTTTAGTAATTTTATGGAAATATATTTCACATACCATACAATTCTCCCATTTAAAGAATACAATTTAATTGTGTTTAATAAAGTCACAGAATTGTTCAACCGCTACCACAATCAATGTTAGAAAATTTTCCCACCCAACACAAAACCTCATACCCTTCTGCAATCATCCTACCATTTCCCACAACCTCCCAAACCAGCCATAGACAACCACCGATGTACTTTCTCTCTCACTGCATTTGCCAATGCTAAGACATTTCTAATAAATCGAATCAAACAATATGTGGTCTTCTGTGGCTGGCTTCATTCACTTAGCATCATATTTTCAAGGCTCATCTATGCTGCGGCATGCATAAGTATTTCATTCTTTCTTATTGCCAAATAATATTGCATTGTATGACTATACTACATTTTATTTATCCATTCGTCTGTTGGGCCTTTGGATTATTTCCACCTTTTGATATTATGAATCATGCACTTATGGACATTTGTATACACATTTTTACATGGACATATGCTTCCACTCTCTTGGGCGTATACCCAAAAGGGAAATTCCTGGATCATATGGTAACTCTAGGTTTAACCTTTTGAGAAACTGCTGAAGTGTTTTTCAAAACTGTGACCCATTTTTCATTCCCAATTCTAGTTGTATGAGTCTTCACCTCTTTTTTTCTTGGTCAGTATAGACAAAGGTTTGTCAATTTTGTTAATTTATTTTAAAGAAGCAACTTTTGGTTTTATTTTTTTCTTTTGTTTTTCTATTCTCTATTTCTTTTCTAACCTCATTTTTTTCCCTCTTTCTGCTTGTTTCAGGTCAAGGGGTGTTTGAAGATGCTAGGTCAATACATAGGTTTGAAGAAATAAATATTTTGATTGTGTATTTACATGACTGTCTTCTCATACTCTGGATTTGAGGTTTTGGAAATCAGGAATTCTGACTTATTCACCTTTGTCTCAATTCCTATTATCTTTGCCACAAAGTACTGCAAAAAATATGGATAAACAATTAAAACCATGTTCTTGAATGCACTGAGGAAGTAACAAGAAAATTGGGGATAATCAGAGAGTGAGAACAAAGTTAAATTAGAAAATTAGAAACAGGTAAGCAACAAGCCATTTTCACCTTGACAATATCAACCAAACAAAGCAAGGTGAATTGAGCTTTAGTTTTCACTGACCTATAGGAGTGAAACAGAATACTGTGAAAGGTAGGAAATCTGGCAAGGTAACAAGGTCGGTCCAATAAACTATATATACACCTGCTTCCCCAGGGTAATGGCAAGGGAAGACACATATTACAAACGTATCTATAGAATATTCAAAGAATACTAAAATAAAATGTATTTTTGATTATACATACATACGTGGTAAAACTATGAAAACTATGAAAGCAGGCAAAAGAATGATAAACACTAAATTCTGATAACGTTTCCTCTGAGCAGAAAGAGAAGAGAATAGGTTACACGAAGACACATAGGGATTTTAAAGTATATGTTAAAAGAATTTTCATAAACTGGACAGTAAAATGTAGTTGTTCATGTTATTATTATTGTACATTTTAAATAAATGTTTGGTATTTTACAACATCTGATTTTAAAAATTAAAAATAAATATACATAGAAGGAAGCCCATAGATCATTGTAAAAATAATATGAAACCTAAATAGTTGAATGACCAACTCAAGGTCAAACAGCTTGTTAACAAAGTCCAGGATTAAACTAAGTTTTATTTAATAAGTATGTATAAAACTTTTGGCCAGGCATGGTGGCTCATGCCTGTAATCCCAGCACTTTGGGAGGCCGAGATGGGTGGATCACCTGAGGTCAGGAGTTCAAGACCAGCCTGGCCAACATGACAAAACCCATCTCTACTAAAAATACAAAAATTAGCGAGGCATGGTGGTACGTGCCTGTAATCCCAGCTACTCGGGAGGCTGAGGTAGGAGAATCGCTTGAACCCAGGAGAGGGAGGTTGCAGTGCACTGAGATCATGCCACTGCACTCCAGCCTGGGCAACAGAGAGAGGCTCTTTTAAAGGCCATCTACAAAATGGTATAATTTTATCACTAGGAAAAATGGCTTAAAATAGCAATAATGTAATTGGCCATATTCTGCTAACCATAACAAGTTTTATATCAATTGAAATTCTTATTAAATGTGCTTAAAAATATAGCTACAACAATTTGCAAGAAGATTTATCCACTTGTGGCTCATTTGCCGCAAGTCCCCAATCCCAGGTTTACTTTTCCTATCCACAAAACATTCTTGAAAAGTTGCACCCTACTGCCTTGTGTTGTCAAGATGTGTAAGTAACTTTCAATATTAGAAAAATAGTACCAAAAATTCATAATGGAATATAATCTCTTCATATTTTCAAAAAAGAATAAATCCACATACATATGATAACACGCATATGTGGACTTTTTGTGCAAAGAATCACAAGAGTTGGTAAATTTTTGTTATGTTTATTTTACCACAATTTTCAAAAGTGGTTTTAGTCAGCTATGGGAGCTTAAAGAAATAGATCATAAAGGAAAAGTCAGACAAAGTTGATTCTAGCATTGTTAAAAGGGCAGTTCTCAAAGGGCAGCTCCTGGACCAGCAGTATCAGCAACAACATCATTATCACTTGGGAAACTGTTAAAAATGCCAGTTTAGCAATTTATGTTTCAATGAACCCTCTAGGTGTTTCTGGTACTAGCTGTGAGAATCACTGATCTATTATATAGTCAGGCTGAGAGCTATCAACTTCAGGGCAGGGATTTGCAGCCCTAAGACATATTAGAATCACCTGGAGAAATTATAAAATGCTGATATCTGGGGCCCATCCCAAATTAACTTAATTAGAATCTCTGGAGGTGCAGCTGCTATGAAAAACAGTCTGAGGTCCTCAAAAAAAATAACAAATAGAGCTACCATATTATTCAGCAATTCCACTTTTCAGTATGTATACAAAAGAATTGAATCAGGATCTTGAAGTGATTATCTGCACTTCTATTTTCATTGCAACATTATTCACAAGCGCTAAAGCATGGAAGCAACCCAAGTAAGTGTTCATTGACAGATGAATAGACTTTAAAAATTTACACACACACACACACACACACTGGTATGCTATTCAAGCTTTAAAAAAAAGGATATACTGGGCCGGGCGCGGTGTCTCATGCCTGTAATCCAAGCACTTTGGGAGGTCGAGGCGGGCGGATCACTAGGTCAGGAGATCGAGACCATCCTGGCTAACACGGTGAAACCCCGTCTCTACTAAAAATAGAAATATTAGCCGGGTGTGGTGGCAGGCGCCTGTAGTCCCAGCTACTCGGGAGGCTGAGGCAGGAGAATGGCGTGAACCCGGGAGGCGGAGCTTGCAGTGAGCGGAGATCATGCCACTGCACTCCAACCTGGGCAACAGAGCGAAACTCCATCACAAAAAAAAAAAAAAAAAAAGAAAGAATATTCTGCCGTATATGACAATGATGCAAACATACATGAACCGATTGACATTATGCTAAGTTAAATAACCCAGTCACAAGAGGACAAATACTGTGTGCTTCTAAAATAGACTCATAGAACAGAGAGCCGAATGGTGGTTGCCAGGAGCTTGGGGCTGGGTAAATAGAGAGTTGTTCAATAGTTACAAAGTTTCAGTTATGCAAGATGAGTAAGTTCTAGAGATCTACTATACAATATTGTACCTATAGTTAACACTGTATAATGCACTTAAAAAAATTTAAGAGGATAGATCTCATGTTGAGTATTCTTAACCACCAAAAGGGGATGGGGGAGACAAGACATGTTTATTGCCTTGACTGTTTTTGTGATGCTGGTTTCACAGGTGTATGCATATGTCCAAACTTATCAAATTGTATACAATAAATATGTGCAGATTTTTGTACTTCAGTTATACGTCAATTAAATAAAACAGCTCCCCAGGTGATTTTAACATGCAGCTTGAGTTAAGAAACATTGTTCTGATGGCCATAAGATGGTTTAGTTAAGGTCCTTAAAAACTCTAATCTTTAAGGCATCTGGGCATACCTTAGGTGTATAGAGTGATGCAGTGTAAGCGAGTGATATGTATAGTTTAACTCCATCACCAAAATTACCGTTACTATGATGTGGCTGGATTTTTTTTGTTTTGTTTTTGTTTTTTTGAGACGGAGTTTCACATTTGTTGCCCAGGCTGGAGTGCAATGCGCGATATCGGCTCATCACAAACTTCGCCTCCCGGGTTCAAGCGATTCTGCTGCCTCAGCCTCCCGAGTAGCTGGGATTACAGGCATGCGCCTCCACGCCCGGCTAATTTTGCATTTTTAGTAGAGATGGGGTTTCTCCATGTTGGTCAGGCTGATCTCCAACTCCCAACCTCAGGTGATCTGCCCGCCTCGGCCTCCCAAAGTGCTGGAATTACAGGCGTGAGCCACCGCTCCCGACCGGCTGGATGTTTTAAATGTTAAATTAATCAGAGTCCATATTCCTTAAGGAAACTACTGATTATCATTTGATTTTTTCATGTACCATGTCTAGAGTTTAGAAAACACTTTGATCATGTTACATGGAAGCAAATCTGGTCCTTTTCAAAAAAAAAATTCACTTCAGATTAATAAATTGGCTTTTGAATTTTTTTTAATCAATCACATGAACTTAATTAATATAAATGTGGCCAGAGATGGGGCCTAAAAGGCCTTGATTCTCTAGTGATAGCATTCCTATATGATCCTATATGTTTAATATTTTGTTCTCTACACCTACCACGTTGTGTTTCATGGTTATCAAGAAACAAAATGTTTTCAAATCACACAGACAATTCTTTTAATTTGTGCTTCATAAATGGTGATTGTTACTATTTTCATCATTTCCTTTCCGCAAAAAGTAACTTTCATGGTAAATCTTCTCCCCAGTTCAAGTGCTTTTAATTCAGTATTATAAATTTTCCAGGACTCACCCTGTAGCACTATGACCAGACTTGGATTTCACAGGCAATGCCCCTCACTCTAAGCCTTTCCATCTGCTTTTCTCCCACTCACTTGGCTTCCAACATTCTTATTTTATTTCCCACCTTTCACCTATGAGAGCAGTGAACTGATTATGAATACCTACATCTATTGATTAATCAAAAGACAGATGAGGTGGTTATATAGCTTTCCTCATTTTAAATATATTAAGTACATTTTAAAAGTTTCCTTTTAAACTCAATTATCTTTCCTTTTCAGTTTAATTTTAAAAAGTAAAAACCCATAGGAAACTTTTGACAAGAAACACTTCCAAGGCAGGTTGATGTCAGCATCATCTCCAGATGATTCTAATGTGTCACTAGGGTGGCAAACTCCTATTCTAGAGTCCATAGTTCATTACCCTGTCTATACATTAGAATTACCTTGGATACCTTTAACTATACTTCTTGAATCCCACTCTTAAAGATCCTGATTTAAGCTCTGGAGGTGATTTGAATGTGCAGCTAGGATTGACACTTGCTGCTCCAAACCAATGATTCTCATAGTCTCCATCAGAAACACAAGGTGAGCTCATTAAAACCGAAGGCACTGCGGGAAAAGACAGCGGGTTGTAGACTTCATGTCTACCAATCAACAGAAATAGAAACTGGATGTTATTTGTTTTATGCCCTATAGTTTCTGATTCTAGTCCCTGATATGTAATAAAACAATACAGTATGCAGTAGTCCCATATATTGGGACATCTGCAAAATGGAGACAGAACTTGTAAAATATGTCAAAAAATTTTTTGGTTTTCAGCAAAACACCATACAAGTCTGTAAACTTGCTTTCTGAGTATTATCTGATCTGATTCTATGGAAGGTATTTTGCAATTGTAAATTGTAGACAGCTGATAGCAATGCAAAATGATTGTCTGTAGACATGCAAATTCTGTCTGTCTGGGACAAGTTCTATTGACTTTCCTTCTCCACTACAAAAGAGGCTAGCTTTGCCTCCATTTGCACATTCAGAGCTGTTTTACACCTTTTCTAAAATTATTTTTAACAAATTTAGATTTTTTTTAATAGTGCAAATAATAATGGACTGGCAATAGACATTTTTTCAAAGGATCTTTTGAGCTCAAAGGAACAAAAATTTCAAAGGAATTTTTAATTGTACCAGTTTGATAGTGTTTAATAAAAAATAATATTTAATATATTATGTGCCTATCCAAGTACAATGCAAAAATTATAAAGTAAATTTTCCCAGAATAATTTCATCCTAAATATAAATGTAGCAAAGATCTCCTGGTATAGTGTATTATTACTTACAAGGACTCAAATTACATATTACATATTACTTACAAGGACTCAAAAAAAATTTTGAGACTAAATATCAGGATGAACCACTAGGTGGCAAAGTAACATTTGTTTTGTCACATTTTTAAACAGACTTGAAACCTTCCTTCAATGTTATTTGTAATTGAAATATGATGTTCATGGGATTCTGATTCAGTAAGATTTTCTAAATATTCTCTTATTCAAATGAAACTTAGTAGTTTTCTCAGGGAAAAGCAATGTTCATAATACATTCTTTAAAGGAACAAAGAACAAAAAGTTGTGTTGGATTGAAACATCTATTCTGAAATCAAAGCTAAACTTGAATTTAACAGTTTTATATCTGATGTAACAAAATCCTCAAGTATGAATGGACCTTACATATCACCTGTACTAAAAGTTCACCTTTACGCTGAAATGAACTTTAAGATTGTCCTGATCATTAATTCTTTGTGCTCCTATTAAACATTTTCATTTAGAGAAAATATGCTCTCTCACAAGACATATGTATTTTTCTTTCTTTAATTAACATTATACCTTGGGGTCTTCCTTTTTAAAAAAAATTATTTATTTTATTTCAGTTCTGGAAAATGCTTTGTTTTCTATGGCACACATCCTATTTAACACAATGTCAGTCCAAATTTACCTTTTTTTTTTTTTTTTTTTTTTTGAGATGGAGTCTCACTCTGTCACCCAGGCTAGAGTGCACTGATGCAACCTCGGCTCATTTTAACCTCCACCTCCCGGGTTTAAATGATTCTCCTGCCTCAGCCTCCCAAGTAAACTAAAGGCATGTGCTACCACATCCAGCTAATTTTTGTATTTATAGCAGAGACGGGGTTTCACCATGTTGGCCAGGCTGGCCTCGAACTCCTGACCTCAAGTGATCTGCCCGTCTTGGCCTCCCAGAGTGCTGGGATTAGAGGCACGAGCCACCACTCCTGGCCCAAATTTATCATTCTTAATGGCAGAGCTCTAGCAGTATTTCTATTAAACACAGAAACAAAAATAGGATGTCCCCTATGTTCACTATCTATGTCTTAGTAGTTAGTAACCATAAACTTCAAAGCTTAAAACAACACATATTTATTATTGTAGTTTCTTTAGGTTAGAAGTCCAGTGTGGCTATACTGGGTCCTCTGCTTAGGGTCTCACAAGTTTGCAATCAAGGTGTTAGCCAGGGCTTCAGTCTCATCAGAGGCTGGACTGGGGAAGGATTTGTTTTTGTTGGCAGAATTCCATTTCTTGCAGCCATATAGGACTGAAGGCTTCACCTCTGCTCCTAGAGGCCAAACTCAGTTTCTTTCATGTGAGTCTACCAACATAGGCAGCTTAGTTTTTCAAAGCCAGTAAGGAAAGAGAAAAGCAGGCAAAAAATTCTAGTAAGCCAAGGCACTGCAATCTCACGTACTTAATCATATACATCTCATCACCTTTGCTGTATTCTATTGATTATAAACAAGTTATAGGTCAGACCCACACTCAAGGGAATGGGACGACGCAAAGACAGAAAGTTCAGAAAATGGGTATCATGAGGAAGCATTCTAGGGTGTGTCTACCACACCACTATCACCCTTTTTGTCTAATATTATACTTAAGGTACTAACGGTATTAGTCCTTTTTCATGATGTTGATAAAAACATACCCAAGTCTGGACAATTTACAAAAGAAAGAGGTTTAATGGACTTTCAGTTCCACATAGCTGGGGAGGCCTCACAATCATGGCAGAAGGCAAGGAGGAGCAAGTCACATCTTATGCGGATGGCAGGAGGCAAAGACAGAGAACTTGTGCAGGAAAACTCCCATTTTTTAAATAACCAGATCTTGTGAGACTTATTCACTTTCATGAGACCAGCACTGCGAAGACCCACCCCCATGTTTCACGTGGGAATTATGAGAGCTACAAGATGAGATTTGAGTGGGGACACAGACCCAAACCACATCACTAACTTACAAGAAAGCAAAGAATAAGGCAATATAAATAAAACAAAATATAAGAACAATAACACTAAGTGTAAATGAATTTAACTCCCTAAGGACCAAATTCATGGGTTGGATGATTTTTCTAATCCAACTACATGGCTTTCTATTTTATTTTATCTTTAATAAAGTGACAGAGGAAAGTTTCAATGTAGATGAATAGGAAAATTATTTCAGAAAAAGATGGAACAAAAAGACAATATAAAAATAAAAATACGGGCCAGGCATGGGTGGCTCACGCTTGTAATCCCAGCACTTTGGGAGGCTGTGGCAGGCAGATCACCTGAGGTCAGGAGTTTGAGACCAGCCTAGTCAACATGGTAAAACTCCGTCTCTACTAAAAATACAAAAAATTAACTGGGCATGGTGGCAATCGCCTGTAATCCCAGCTACTCAGGAGACTGAGGCAGGACAATCACTTGAACCTAGGAGGTGGAGGTTGCAGCGAGCTGAGCTCGCACCATTGCACTCCAGCCTAGGCAACAGAGTAAGACTCTGTCTCAAAAAAAAATACATAAAAATAAAAATACAATTCTTAATATACATATCAACATGCTAAAGGACAAAGTAGGCTACATTGTATTTATAAATAAATAGCATAATTTTCTTTTTCTTTTTTTTTTTTTTTTTTTTGAGATGGAGTCTCTCTCTGTCCCCCAGGCTGGAGTGCAGTGGTGCTATCTCGGCTCACTGCAGGCTCTGCCCCGGGTTCATGCCATTCTCCTGCCTCAGCCTCCTGAGTAGCTGGGATTACAGGCGCCCGCCACTGCGGGGTTTCACTGTGTTAGCCAGGATGGTCTCGATCTCCTGACCTCGTGATCCACCCACCTCGGCATCCCAAAGTGCTGGGATTACAGGTGTGAGCTATCGCGCCTGGCCAATAGTATAATTTTCAAAAAAGAAATCACACTCATAAACCTTTCCATGGTTAAAATTTTAGATCAAAATATTTCTAACAAGGAAAGACAGGACTTCTGGTAATGACAGCATGAAGAGGTCAGGTGATCTCTTCCACAGAGAATAATTACAAGCACCTCTTTGGAGGCACTGAAAATGACCAGAGATAGGCAAACTCTTGAAAAGAATGTACTCATGGAAGGATACTATTTCCTTGGATAAGAACTCTGAGTTTGTAATTTTCTTTCTAGAACATTCCTCAAACCCACCCTTTCCTCCAAGTCAGGAAGTAGAAATCAGCAGCCTGAACAGCTCAAGATGGCAGGTGATGGAATTCAGAGAAACAGAGCAACTAGAAATTTAACAGAGAAATTTTGAAAGTGAGATTGCCACAAAATCTGTCTATAAACTCTATCCAAGTCTCTGGCTGACCACTAAACTACGTGTGCAGAGGGAAGAGCCCATAAGCCTGATGAAAATGCAGGCAGAAACTAGAGAAACATAATTGCTCCTGGTGGGATTTGAGGGCTTGCTGCACCTCTGACCCACTGCCTTCCCCAACCCGTACACAGCTTAGAAAGCAGAAAGCAGAAACCTTTCGTTTGAGGTGTGAAAGAGCAGAAATTGGAACGGTAGAGCAACTAGTCATTAAAGGGGGAGGGAGATAGATGTTACTGTTCACAACAAAAAAGCGAAAGTTCTCACAATAACAAGAGATTCCAGAATCACTGCAAAGTCTTATCTTAAAGGTCAATTTATTAAGGCAAAAATGATTAGACGTGCAAACACACAGGAAAAGATAACCCATTCTTAGGAAACAAATAGCAGTTTCTGAAAGGTTCCAGATGTCGGATTTGGCAAAGACTTCAAAGAAGCTATTATAAATATATTCAAATAATTAAGTGAAAATGTCATTTAATTTACTGAATAAACTAATAAGGAATTTTAACAGAGAAATAGAAGATATATGTAAGAAAAAATACAATAACTGAAATGAGAAATTAGATGTGAACAATAACAGATCTGATACAGCAGAAGAAAGAATCTGTAAATTTGAAGATAACTCATTGAAATATCCATTTTGAAGAACTAAGAGAAAAAAGACTGAATCAAAGTAAACAAAGTATCAAAGATCTGTGGGGTGATATCAAACAGTCCAACATTTATGGAATTTGAATCCTAGAAACAGAGGAGAAAGAGTAAAATATAAAACAACTTTTTGAATACAAAATAACTGTAAACACCTTAAATTCTGTGGAAAGCTTGTATTTCCAAAAACCTCAACAAACCAAAATTAGGATAAATGCAAAGAAATCCACACCTAAACACATAGATGAAAGCCAAAGCTAAGGAAAAATTCTGAAAATAACAAGTGCTTTTAACAACATTATTTATCATAGTGAAAAACTAGAAGCAATCTACATGCTCATCATCGGTGACTGGATAAATAAATTATGACATATTTATATAGTAGAACATCATTCCAAAACCAAAAAGGAATAAATTGCTGGGAGCAGTGACTCAGGCCTGTAATCCCAGCACTTTGGGAGGCCGAGGCAGGCAGATCACCTGAGGTCAGGAGTTCGAGACCAGCCTGACCAACATGGTGAAACCACATCTGTACTAAAAATACAAAATTAGCTGGGCATGGTGGCGCATGCCTGTAATCCCAGCTACTAGGGAGGCTGAGGCAGAGAATCGCTTGAATCCGGGAGGAGGAGGTCGTGGTAAGCCAAGATCGTGTCACCGCACTCCAGCCTGGGCAACAAGAGCAAAACTCCATCTCAATAAAAAAAAAAAGGGAATAAATTACTAGCACCATAACTTGGATGAAATCTCAAGAATACTATACTAACTAAAAGAAAGTACACATGGATGATTGTATACTGAGCGATCACCTTTATAAAATATTCTAGAAAAGGAAAACTACCCAAAAAGCAAATCAGTGATTGACTGCAAATTGGGATGGAGGAAAGGGTTGACTACAAAAAAATAGGAGAGAAATTTGGGAATGATTATGATAGTCCATACTTCGATTTTGCGCATAGTTACAAGATTATATTCATTTACCAAAACTCAAAAAACAATTTAAATGGCTGAATTTTATTGTCCATAAACTATACCTCAATATAATTATTAATAAAAATAACTACAGGTAATGCACACCCCCACATACGTAATATGAAAGTGCAAGAACTCGAACTCAGTAGACATTAAAAGTCTACTTTTAATATATTTTTGCTTACTTAAAGGACAAGACAGCAAAAGTAAGCAAAAATATAAAGTGAGATGTTTTAGGCCATTCTTGCACTGCTATAGAAATAGCTGAGACTGGGTAACTAAAGAGGCTTAATTGGCTTATGGTGCTGCAGCCAGTAAGGGAAGCATAGAGGCATCTGGGAAGGCCGCAGGAAGCTTACAATCATGTGGAAGGCAAAGGAGGACCAGACACATCACATGGTGAGAATAGGAGCAAGAGAGAAAGTAGAGGAAGAGGTGCCACACACTTTTAAATGACAAGATCTCATGTGAACTCAGAACAGCAACTCACTTTTCATCAAGGGGATGGCTCAAGCCATTCAAACGGGATCCACCCCCATGATCCAAGCACTTCACATAAGGTCCCACTTTCAGCATTGGGGATTACATTTCAACATGAGATTTGGGCAGGGACAAATATCCAAACTATGTCATTCTGCCCCTGGCTTCTCCCAAATCTCATGTCCTTCTCACATTCCAAAATACAATGGAATTGTATGCCTTCCCAATAATTCCTCAAAGTCTTAACTCACTCCAGCATTAACTCAAAAGTCCAAAAGTTCAAAGTCTCATCTGAGACAAGGAGAGTCCCTTCCACCTATGAGCCTGTAAAATCAAAAACATTAGTTATTTCCAACATACAATGGGAGTATAGGCATTGGGTAAACACTGCCATTCCGAATGGGAGATGTTTGTCAAAAGAAAGGGGACACAGGTCCTACACAAGTTTGCAACTCAGCAAGGCAGCCATTAACTTTTAAAGCTTCAAACTCTTAATCTCGTTTGACTCCATTTCCCACATTTAGGGCACACCACTGCAAGGGGTGGGCTTCCAAGAACTTGGGCAGCTCAGCCCCTGTGGCTTTGCAGGATTCAGCCCCCAGGGCTGCTTTCACAGGTTGGAGTTGAATGCCTGTAGCTTCTCCAGGTGCATGGTGCAAGCTGCCAGTGGATCTACCATTTTGGGGTCTGGAGGACAGAGGCCCCCTATTCACAGCTTCACTAGGCAGTGATCCACTGGGGACTCTGTGTGGGGGATCCAACCCCACATTTCTCCTTGGCACTGCCCTAGTAGAGATTCTGTATGAGGTCTCTGCCCCTGCAGCAGGTTTCTGCTTGGGCACCCAAACTTTTCCACACATCAACTGAAATCGAGG
This sequence comes from Pan paniscus, assembly GCF_029289425.2. Taxonomy (NCBI): domain Eukaryota; kingdom Metazoa; phylum Chordata; class Mammalia; order Primates; family Hominidae; genus Pan; species Pan paniscus. Next base: position 97,921,175 of record NC_073255.2, read on the forward strand.
TGGAGGCTCCCAAGCCTCAACTCTTGCACTCTGTTCACCTGCAGGCTTAACACCAAGTGGAGGCCACCAAGGCTTACAGCTCATACTCTCTGGAGCTGAGGCTTAATCTGCACATGGGCCCTTTGAACCAACGCTGGAGCCAGAGTGGCCAGGATACAGGAAGTAGTGTCCTGAGGCTGCTAAGGGCAGCAGGGTCCTAGGCCTGGCCCAGGAAACCATTCTTTCCTCCTAGGCCTCCAGGCCTGTGATGGGAGGGGCTGCCATGAAGGTCTCCAAAATGCCTTTTGAAGCCTTTTTCTCCTTATCTTGGCTACCAGCACTTTGGCTCCTTTCTAATTATGCAAGTTTCTGTAGCAAGTGGCTCCTCCTCAGCTGGCTTGAATTCTTCTCCCATAAAAGCTTTTTCTTTCTTTGCCACATAGGTAAGCTGAAAATTTTTTTAAACTTTTACACTCTGCTTCTCTTTTAAATATAAGTTCCAATTTATTTCTTTGCTCAGACATCTGAGCACAGGTTGTTAGAGGCAGCCATCTCATGTCTTGAATATTTTGCTGCTTAGAAATTTCTTCCACCAGATATAAATCATCACCCTCAAGTTCAAACTTCTGAATATCCCTAAGCCTTGACCAGAATGAAGCCAAGTTCTTTACTAAGGTGTAACAAGGGTGGCCCTTGCTACAACTCACAATAAGTTTCTCATTTCCACCTGAGACTTTGGCAGCCTGGACTTTACTGTCCATGTAACCATCAGCATTTTGGTCACAACCATTTAACCAGTCTCTAAGAAGTTCCAAACTTTCTCTTATCTTCCCATCTTCTTCTGAGCCCTCCAAACTCTTCCAGCCTCTGCCTGTTGCCCGGTTCAAAAATCACTTCTACATTTTCAGGTATCTTTATAGCAATGCCCCATTTCTCAGTATCAATTTTCTGTTAGGCTATTCTTGCACTGCTCTAAAGAAATACCTGAGACTGGGTAATTTATAAGAAGTTAGAAGGTACAGGAGGCATAGGAGTTCTGACAAGTATTGTAAAGGCCATATTCACAATGTGAATACACTGGAAAGAAAGAAAGTTTAAATGAAACCTCAACAGTAAAATTTTTTAATGATCTTCTGAACAATATCTGAATCAAAACTGAACTTGCAGGCTAGTTTCATGATAGAAATCAATAGCAAAGCTTACAGAGGAATATTTCTGTCTTTATGGTCTCATTGCTAAACAACAAAAATACTTATGTAACCAAACTGGGCATTTATTTTTAGAAATTAGAAACAAACTGACAATACAAACTATGGAAAGAAGAGCAAAAAAAATTTATAAGATAGTAGAAATTGTAAAGAACACCAACAAAATAGAAAAAAAAACTGAATATTTTAGTAAAGAATTATGTCCTTTTAAAAATCAGTGATTTTACCATGGCTAGGATGGAAATTTTAAAAGCAGTAGAAAATATTGTATACTACCATTTGCTATATTTTGAAAACTTTAATGAAATAGTGAAGTACTGAGGACACCAAACACTATCCCATTTCTAAGTTGCTCTTAAGCCAATTTTCTGGCTCTTTGATTATTTTGTGTTTGAAATGGGACTGTTTTCCTTGATAGATTCTCAAATACTCTGCAGCATGTTTGGGTTCTCAGGGACTACTGCTCCTGGGCGGGGCGCCATGGCCTTGTCTCACTGCCCAGCCTTCAGGGTTCAAGTAGCAGACATACACACTTAAGTAACCTGGTGGGGGACTTGTCATACTACAGAATCTATATTTTGAAATCTATTAATAAAATTAAGCACATCATAAGATTTAATGAGAAACAACGAATGATAAAGTCAATAATAATGGCAATTTATGAGTCCTTCCTAATTTTAAAAATAAAGTAGTGAACTATTAGTAAATTTAGACATTATTTGGAAGTCCCTTAATTTAATTATTCACCATTGTTTTGTTATGTATGCATATGCATATATTAATGACCTTTCACTTGTTTATACTTTTGTAGATATGCTGAGAAATGATAAAGTCACCCCATGATATTACATGGGTGTTTACATAAGCTTGTCATTCTTACTGTTTTATGTCTCCATTTTATTGTTATATAGTGAGCCCTCTGTATCCATGGGTCCACATCCACAGGTTAAACAAAATGGAAATTGAAAACATTAGAAAAATACAATAAAAAATAACAATACAACAATAAAAATAATACAAATAAAAATACAGTATAACACCTCCTACATTACATTTACATTGTATTAGGTATCATGAGTAATCTAGAGATGATTTAACATACACACAAGGATATGGGAAGTTATATGCAAACACTATGCCTTTTTATATAAAGTACTTGAGCATCCCCAGATTTTGTTATATCCCAGGTTTCCTGGAACCAATCTCCACCGATACAGGGATATGACTGTTAACTAATTTCATCCTAAATTTATGTTTATAAGAAACTTATTTTACTGATAAGTTTAAGTTTAAGACAAGTAAACTTATGAGGCCTTATATAAGTAGGAGTCAATTTTGATTGTTTTACATATGAAGAAAAACTTTTCTAGGTATACATTACTTGTTCAAAATAATATCCTCTCAAAACTGTGAAGATTTTGACTCATGAGACTTCAGTCTTTATTGTTGTAGAGAAATTGCTAGCTTTGTGCTGTCTTTTCGTAAGTAACTATTTTCACCCTGTGTGGATATTAAAGGATTGTAAATTCACTTTTGAAATTCTAAAATTTTATCAAATATCCAAGTATGTCAAATCTTGGACCTTAGTTTTATTGTTTGGTTCCTCCTAATCCCTTAACATCTAAATTTTTCAAATTTTTCTCCAGTCCTGAACAGTCATCTCCCTTTGTGTCTTAGATGGAAGTGACCACTTTATCAGCCCTGTATTTCATTTTTGTAGTTCCTGTTACATGCATATTTCATCTTCTGGACCTATGTCATATCTTTTATTATATTTTGATTATTTTCCTTTGAATTCTATGCAAATTTCTTATGCATTTCTTCTACATGTCAGTAATATCCAATGTGGTATCAATCATCTCCATCGCACTTTCAAAAATAAATCTGGCTATTCTGTTTTTCATGTCCTGCAGCATTTTTATAATAATTTCGTATTGCGCACTCTTGGTCTAACTTTATTTCTGACTGAAATATTTGCTCTAATTCCTCACATAATTCTCCTATCATAAAACAGTAATGTTTTTGGTGCCAATTGTTTTTGCTTTTTCTCAACTGCCAGCAAGAACTCTATATATGTCTTTTCTTAGGACTGAAGTCCTATCAGAGACTGAGCAGGGCTCCATTTGAATCTTCTAGAGCCATATAGAGGAAAAAGAGAAAGAAGGTCCTTTGTCATCTTTGTTAAAGGAAAGAAGCAGCTGGCCGGGCATGGTGGCTCATGCCTGTAATCCCAGCACTTTGGGAAGCCGAGGCAGGTAGATCACCTGAGGTCAGGAATTCGAGACCAGCCTGGCCAACATGGTGAAACCCTGTCTCTACTAAAAATACAAAAATTAGCTGGCCATAGTGGCAGGCATCTGTAGTCCCAGCTACTCAGGAGGCTGAGGTAGGAGAATCCCTTGAACCCAGGAGGCAGGGGTTGCAATGAACCAAGATTATACCACCGCACTGCAGCTTGGGTGACAGAGCAAGACTCCATCTAAAAATAAATAAATAAAAAGAAACATAAGATGAATTTTCTCTTACATTGGGAGAGTTAGGCTCTTTCATTTTATTTCATAAGGGCATAGATTGAATCTATGTGTAAATACTAGAGCAAAATCAGGGTAAAGAGATGTGGGAGCCCAACCAAAAGCTAGTGGCTACACTGGCAGCTTAATGCCCTCTATAACCTGAACCAGGATTGAATTACAGCATACATAAAGCAGGACATGTATATGGATTTCATGTGGCTTCCCAGTAGTCTGCTGGAAGAGAGTCTTTGTTGTTTACTTTAGCACTAAATATTTTGTCTCAGAGCCAGTGACCCACAGCCTCTAATTTCGTAATCCAGAGATCATTTTCAAACACTGACCTAGTCAAGGAGATATCTTCTAAGTCTAAGACATTGAATTCTGTAGAAAATAAAACAGTAAATATACAATTAGGAAATAAGTATGCCACCTATTCTTCATGTATATGTGTATTTGATTTCCTGATTTTTACTAGACTTCTATTTAAAGATTTTAAATATACATACCAAGTTGATGAGATATGCCTAAAATTGTGCTTAATAAAATTCAAGGCATATTTTAAAGCCTTAAGAAATATTTGTTATTGAACCACATTTTGACAAACAACTGTTCTCCATTAAGCCCAGCACTTGATTCTCTTTTTCTCTCCCTTTACCTCTTACCCACATCTCTCCTTCTCCCTCTTTTTCTTTTTCTCTCCTCCCACAGCCTCTGGCTTGGAAAAATACCTGAGTGGCATACTTGTCACAGAATTACAAAATATTATTTATGTATATATATTTTGAAAATGAAAGCAATTATCAGCATTCTACTTCTCATCTTCTATAACTTATGATACTTAATATGATAATATGAGTAATATTCATTAATTCTACAGGTAAAACATTATTTGCAGATGGATAAGAGATATTTTCTAGGGGCAAATTCAGTAAGTCTGCATATTATTATAAGCCAAGAATAGCAGGAATTATTATAATAAAAACTTGAAGAGCAGAACTTGGACATATAAATCAGATAATCTTGTCCCAGAAATGAAAAAAGGCTGCACAGCTTGCAAGCTGTGTTCTATTTCTGAAAGAATTTCAAACAAATATTACACATTCCATCAATGAAGAATCAACCTCATCATAATACTGACAATTGACTGTATATACTTATGAAAAAGCTGTTGGATATTCTGAATTTTCCATATGCAACTGTGATATCAACATGCTTCCAGTTTTCAATTCTTGTTTTGTTGTTTTTTCATGTTGTTATTGTTGCTGTTCTGATACTAGGATAGACATTAGCAATTTTAATACTTTAATACTGTCCTTACCATTTTCCTTTCCAAACAAAACTGTGTCATCTACAGCTCTGTCCGATGTAGACCAAGTGACACTTCTCCCAGGCCACAGATGGGTGTGACAGAATCCTATGGCATTTTCTCAGATAGCTGGGGCAGTTGTAGGGAATATTCTGTGAAAGAGAATTCACAGAAATTTGAATTGGAAACATACAGAAAAAAATGAGGTCATTATTAGTGAAAACTAAAGATGAAATAAAGCCATGAGAACGATTTAGGATCATGAGGGTCATGCTAAATTGAGTTTATGAGGAGAAAGAAACTCTTAAGCACAATAGGAAATTGAGAATACGAATAAGCAAGAGCTGCAAGGTAGGACAACAGAGAAGGGCTGTGTTCTAGCATTCCTCTAAGACACATACTTTAGATTTATGAAAATTTTTAATGTTCAGCCATAAGTTCCTATAAGAAGGAATCGTGAGGAGACTTACACATCAGACATTTCTAGGCGGCCTATAGGCCATAAAAATTTTCCCAAGGTGCTTTGGATATTTGTCATCAGTCAATCATCATGACCATTTTCAACTATTCCCCTAACATGATTGCATGTTTAGGCAATATATTATGTTTTTTAAGATCAGACAGCATTTTTTAATATGATTGCTATTTTATAAATGTCATTTGCAACCTCCATCACTGCAAACTCATTAATTAATTAAACAAATATTTATTAAGCTCTTATTCTAGGCCAACACATTGTTATCTGTGATCATGTGAGGTAAAAACTAAAGGGATCCACAGGAGGACAGTAAAATACAGAAAACTTGTCAAACAATGAATGAATCATACTTAACAGGGAAAAGCTGAAATATTTTCCTCTAAGATCTGGAACAAGACAAGGATACCCACCTTCATGACTTTTATTCAACATAGTACTGGAAATCCTAGCCAGAGCAATTCAGCTAGAGAAGAGTGTAAATGGCATCCAAATTGGAAATGAAGAAGTTAAATTGCCCCATTTGCATATGACATGATCTTACATATTTTTTAAAACCCCTAAAACTCCACCAAAAAAAAAGCCTATTAGAACAAATAAGCTAATCTAGTACATTTGCAGGATACGAAATCAACATAGAAAAATCAGTAGCATTTATACACACTAATAGCAAACTATCTGAAAAAGAAATCAAGAAAACAATTCCGTTTACAATAACTACAAAAAATAAATAAATACTGAGGAATAAATTTAACCAAGGAGATGAAAGATCTCTACACTGAAAACTATAAACATTCATGAAAGAAATTGAAGACACAAATAAATAGAAAGATATTACATGCCCAAGAATTGGAATAAGTAATATTGTTAGACTGTTCCTACTACCCAAAGTGATCTACAGATTCAATGCAATACCTATCAAAATACCAGTGGCATTCTTCACAGAAATAGAAAAAAAAACTAACATGTATGGAACCACAAAAGACCTCAATAGCCAGAGAAGTCTTAAGAAAAAAGAAAAAAACTGGAAGTGTCACACTATCTATCTGACTTTAAATTAACTAAAAAGCTGTAGTAACCAAAACAGCATGGCATTGGCATAAAAGCAGAGACATAAAGCAATGAAACAGACTAGAGAACACAAAAATAAATTCAGACACTTACAGACAAGTGATTTTTGACAAAGGTGTCAAAAACACACAATGGAGAAAGAACAGTCCCTTTAATTAAGGGTGCTGGGAAAATTGGATATGCACATACAGAAAAACAAAGCTAGACCATTATCTCTCACCATAATCAGAAATCAACTCAAAATGGATTAAATACCTTAATGTAAGACCTGAAGCAATAAAAGTGCTAGAAGAAAACATATGGGAAATGCTTTGTGACATTGGTCTGGGTGAAAATTTTTTGGATAAGGTCCCAAAAGCACCAGCAACAAAACCAAATATAGACAAATAGAATTACATCAAACTAAAAATCTTCTGTACTGCAAAGGAAACAATTAACAGAGTGAAAAGACAATAGAGTGAAAAGAATGGGAGAAAATATTTGTAGACTATACATCAGACAAAGGTTAATATCAAGAATATATAAAAAGCTCAAACAACTCAATGGTTAAAAAAAAATCCAATTCTCAATGAGCAAAAAACCTGATTAGATATTTCTCAAAAGAAGATATACAAATGGCCAACAGGCATATGGAAAAAAATGCTCAACATAACCACAATGAGATATCACCTCACTCTAATTAGAATGGCTATTATCAAAAAGTCAAAAAAAATAACAATAGCTGGCACAGACGTGAAGAGGAACTCTTATACACTGTTGATGGGAATGTAAATTAGTACAGCCATTATGGAAACCAGTATGGGGTTTTCACACACACAAAACAGAACTACCATATGATCCAGCAATCCCACTAATAAGTATTTATCCAAAGAAAATGAAATCAGTATATCAAAATGATGTCTGCACCCCCATGTTTATTGTAACACTACTCACAAATAGCCCAGCTATGGAATCAACCTAAGTGTCCATCAATGGATGGATTTTTTTAAGTGCTATATATACACAATGGAATACTATTCAGCCATCCTGTCATTTGCAACAGTATGGATGAATCTGAAGGACATGATGTGTATTAGTCTGTTATCACACTGCTGAAGAAATACCTGAAGATAGATGATTTATAAAGAAAAGAGGCTTAATTGGCTCATGGTTCTGCAAGCTGTACAGGAAACAGCTGGGGAGGTCTCAGGACACTTTCAATCACAGTGGAAGGGGAAGGAGAAGTAGGTACGTCTTACGTGGTGGCAGGAGAGAGAGAGCAAAGGGGGAGGTGTTACACACTTTCAAACACAGACTCCTGAGAACTCACTCAATATAATGAGAACAGCCAGAGGGATATCTGCCCCATGCCCCTCCTCCAACAATGGTGATTACAATTCCACATGAGATTTGCATGGGGACACAAATCCAAACCATATCGTTATGTTAAGTGAAGTAAGCCAGGAACAGAAAGATAAATACCTCATGATCTCACTCAAATGTAAAAACTAAAGAAGTTGATCTCATAGACGTACAGAGTAGAATAGTGGTTACCACAGAGGCTAAGGTGACGGGGATTGGGGAGGAGATGAGGAGAGATTGGTCAATGGATACAAAGTTTACAGTAAAATAGGAGAACTAAATGCTGGTGTTGACAACAGAGAGACTCTGGTTAGCAATACTGTATTGTATATTTCAAAATAGCTAGAAGAGAGGATTTTGAATGTTCTCACAGCAAAGAAATGATAAATACATGAGGTGATGAATATGCTAAGTACTCTGATTTGATTTTTATACGGTGTATATATGTATTAGAACATTGCACTGTACCCCATAAAAATGTACAATTATGTCTCAACTGAAAACAAAATTAAAAAAAAAAACCCTGGTGCAGTGACTCACAACTATAATCACAGCACTTTGGAAGGCTAGAGAGGATGGATTGCTCGAGCCCAGGAGTTTGAGACTAGCCTGGGCAACATGGTAAAACCCTTTCTCTACCAAAAATACAAAAGTTTGCTGGGTTTGGTGGTGTCTGCCTGTAGTCCCAGCTACTAGAGGTGCTGAGGTGGAAGGATTCCTTGAGCCCAGGAGGCAAGAGTTTCAGTGAGCTGAGATGGTGCCACTGCACTCCAGCCTGGGTGACAGAGTTAGACCCTGTCTCACAAAAGAAAAAAGAAAAAAAAAAAATTAGCCAGATCTGGTGGCGCACGCCTGTAGTCCCATCCACTCCAGAGGCTGAAGTGGGATGATCGCTTGAGCCTGTGAGGTGGAGGCTGCTGTGAGCCATGATCACGCCATTGTACTCCAGCCTGGGTGACACTTTCCTAGATAATTTGAGACTTCTGCACACCAAACAGGAAAGCAGTAAAGAAAAATACCTATGTTATGCTAATTCTTCAGAGAATTTAGGCCTGAACAACCAAAGGAAACAAATTTTACATCCTGGGGCAGGGTGATACAGGCAGAAGTAGCAACTAGCACAAAGTCCCTGATGAGAAAATGAATTAAATGCCCTTATTTTAAGAGGAGAAATCACGGTCCTGGGTAGGGAAGATTATACAGCAAAGCTGGAGCTCCAACCACAATATTTCCACTTAAAGTACATTTCTCAGCCGGGCGCGGTGGCTCAGGCCTGTAATCCTAGCACTTTGGGAGGTCGAGGGGGGCGGATCATGAGGTCAGAAGTTCGAGACCAGCCTGACCAATATGGTGAAACCCCATCTCTAATAAAAATACAAAAAAAATAAAATTAGCCAGGCGTGGTGGTGTGCACCTGTAATCCCAGCCACTCAGAAAGCTGAGGCAGGAGAATCGCTTGAACCGGGGAGGCAGAGGTTGCAGTGAGCCGAGATCATGCCACTGCACTCCAGCCTGGGCGACAGAGTGACAGTGAGACTCCATCTCAAATAATAAATAAATAAATAAAATAAAGTACATTTCTCTTCCTAACAGAATGAAATGAAACTTCCTAAAAATGAGAGGTAATGTGTATGGATTATGTGATCTACATAAAATCAAATTTACCTACTTAAATATCTTCAATAATTCCCATGATAAAAGAAAAAAGAACATCCTATAAAAGACAGGAGCACTAAGAAAATGGAATATCAAAATGTCATGTAGAGGAAGGTCAGTTAGTGATACAGGAAATGTTAATGATATATTCTAAAAAGAGGATTTACAATGAGTATGTAGTTTGCCTTTGCCTTATGATCCTCCCCAGAAGTTGTTGGTGAGTCTGAGCTATGTAGACTTTGGAATGGGGAGGGGTTGCACCCTCCTAGTGCATACACCCCAGTGGGGTGTATATGGCATACGTTCAGGAGGTGAATAGACTCGCATGGAGTGTCATAACCCTTAGAGAGTGAGGAGGACATCTGTGCTGGGAGGTGGCCTGATGTTGGATGTGGAAACCCAAGCAGAGTGAGGAGGGCTTTTGCACAGGAATTTTGTCTGGTTCAGGGTGTCAGAGCCTGAGAGGGGCCAGGAGGATGTCCGTGCAGCTATCTGCCTGGTAAAAAGTATCATATCCCTTGTAGAAAAAGAAAGTTATCTGTGTAAGAAAAAATGGTGATGGTAGCAGGACATTAGTTACATACAAGGATATTGATAGAATTAGTAAATACATTAAGTATAATGAGAGCTAAGTTTCTTACTGTCAATGAAAAGAGGTACCAGTAGGAAAAGGGAAAAAGCTAGAATTAATCCAGTAGTGTTAGATAGGAATTGAAGATATCAGTGTTATGCTCTAGATCTACAGATAGGTAAGTAGATTAAAAAAATAGATGTATATGTGTACGTGTGTGTGTGTGTGTATATATATACGTATATATATACGTACATATATACTTATATATGTGTGTATATATATATACGTATATATATACGTACATATATACTTATATATGTGTGTATATATATATACGTATATATATGTACACACACCTGTATTCTCTTAGCTTGGACTGCTATAACAAAATAGTATAGACTGGATGGCTTAAAAAACAAAAATGTATTTCCCACACTTGTACAGGCTGGTCCAAGATTAAGTTGCCTGACAATTCAGTTCCTGGTGAGGCCTCTCTTCCTCATTTGTAGACAGCTTCCTTCTTGTCATGTCATCACAGGGCCTTTCAATGGTATATGCACATGGGGTGAGAGATTTTCTCTCTTCCTCTTCATATAAGGCCCCCAGTCCTATCAGATTAGGATCCCACAATTATGACATCAGTTATTAATGACCTCTTTAAAAAGGCCCATTTCCAAATATAAGCACATTGGGAGTTAGGGCTTCAATGTGTGAATGGGGGGAGAGACACAATTCAGTTCATAACATATATATGTACATTTTGTACATGTGTGCAAATGTGCAACCAGCACCCAGATCTTGACTTCTAATATTATTTTCTACTAAAAAGAACCAGAACTCCTAGGAAAAAAAAAAAACATTGCTGACTTCAAGCATGGAGAAAAAACAATACAAGATGAGCCTGAAATATATTTGTGTGAGAAAGTCAAGAAATGCTCAACAAATGAGAACATGTCAAAAGGATAAAGAAGCCAGATTGAAAGGGCTCCCAGTGGCCATTTCTGGGATAATTTGAGCCTAAAAATAAATTATCATATAAATTTATTATAATCTATTGAATAAAATAGGAATCTATGAGTCTATAATAATTAATTAAATAATTATATAGAGTGGAATCTTTATAAGGAAGAGTATACTTACATCATTCACAATGAAGACTTTCTCTTCCCTTGGGTTCATCCTCTCTCGGTTCTCCTCTGCTGCTGCCCTCAACCCCTTCCTGTTGATATTCCCTGGCCTCTGATCTCAGCCCTGAGCACTTCTCACATTAAACAGTCAATAAACAACCAACCTTGAAACTTAGGAGTCCTCCTTGATTCTCCCTTCGCCTAAATCCCTGCATCCAAAAAGTAAACACATCTTATTTTCTTAAACCATTCCTCAAAACTATTTTGTAGTTGCTAAGTTTGTGTTATGCATTTTTGACCTCAAAACTTTTCCATCTATTCCAGCCTACCTACTTCTGCATTAATACAAGCCTAAATTACTGCCTCCTTTCCAGCCTCCCTGCCTCTAGTTTATTCATTCTGCCATTCATTCAAGTATATATTTAACTTATATTATGCATTAGGACAAGACAGCCCGTTCTCACCCTCAGGTAATTTATAGCCTAGTGGTGACTAATGAACTAATTTGATAAATAATTACAAAATTAACCTTGTAAGTATAATTGAGATACAGATGCAAAGGAGAACTACAGGAGTTATGAGAAGATATAACCAAGAGAAAAGTTCTAATCTGGAGGATGAAAAAGTCATCATCAAGAAAGTTGTATTTGGGCATGGTGGCTCATGCCTGTAATCCCAGCACTTTGGGAGGCTGAGGCTGAGATCAGGAGTTCAAGACCAGCCTGACCAACATGGAGAAACACCATCTCTACCAAAAATACAAAATTAGCTGGGCATGGTGGCGCATGCCTGTAATCCCAGCTACTCGAGAGGCTGAGGCAGGAGAATCACTTGAACCCAGGAGGCGGAGGTTGCAGTGAGCCCAGATAGAGCCATTGCACTCCAGCCTGGGCAACAAGACTGAAACTCCATCTCAAAAAAAAAAAAAAAAAAGAAAGAAAGTTGTATTTGAGCTGTGGTCTGAAAACAATAATGGTTTTTAATGGTGGGATGGTTGGGATAGAAAATTCCAAATAATAAACACTGCATATGCAAATTCATCAAAGCAAAAAGAAGCAAAGTACATTCTAGAAACCAAAATAAGCCAGCCTAGCTAAAGAACAGTGAGGGAGGGATAGAGAAGAGGTGGATTTGAGAGATAGCTGGGAGGTAAAATTGACACGAGTTTGGATGCACTGGATCTGGTGTTATCTGGGAGAGGGAGGTATCAAGGATGACTCTTGAATTGCTGATTTTAGCAACTAGTTAGATGATTATGCTATTTGCTTTGAAAAAGAACTGGAGCGATTCCAGGCTTGCAATGGAGGAGGAGGAGAAAGAACATGTTTACTTTCAATTTCAGGTAGAAAAACTTTTATCTGCCTATGGAACTACTTAGAGGAGACAAATGGAGCTCGGAGGAGGCATGTGATAGATGTGTAAATTTGAGGACAGCTGTTGAAGATAAGAATTTTCTGAGACAGAAGAGTCAAAGAAGCTAAAGGAAGGAAGCCTTTCTAAATGCAGGAAGTGATTAAGTCTTAATGTCTGCTGACACATCGGAGAGAATAACTAAAATTCATCTATTGGAATTAACCATATGAAGGTCAAATTACTTCAAACTCTTAAACATACCAGTCAGTGGGATGGCTGGTAGTGGGGGGTGCAACACTCTCATGGGACATTCCTGATTGACTCACCTCCACCACAGGGGACTTATTCACATTATTTCTCACTGCCCCACCTACCCATGTTCCCTCAGAAATATTACCTTTACTCAAGTCCTGATTCAAATTTCTCCCCTGAAGAACATTTTTGCCTTGTGTTTTTATTTACAGTGCCCATCACTTTTAATGTTCATTGTGATTTTTATATATATGTTATCTCTCCCTATAAAAAATATTAGCTCTTTGAGGGCAAGGATCATATTTCTGTCATCGTTGCTTCCACAGTGACTGGCACATGGGATATAAATATGAGTTCAGTTGTACTTTTTAAATTTTCTATTACTCATGAGTTGCTTTTCAATGAATTTCTCATTATCCTGTTTCTCTTTTCATATGCATTTCTGAAAGAGGCTGACAAGATGTTTCCCAGTGAGCTTTGCCAGGTGTCGGCATATTCGTGAAGTCACCATGGATACAAGTTCTGTTCCTCAATTTTGTAAGTCAAAAAATCTTAATTTCACCAGTTAATCTAGTGGTGACCAGATTCTAGAAAGTATTCACAACAACTGAGTTTATAAAAAATGTATATATATACAGATATATATACACATATGTACACACACACATACACACACACATACACTCCCCCCACACACAAATCTGAAGATAGCATACATTCATATGTTAAATATTCCAAATTAAAGAATACTTTGAATGTTTATGAAACGTAGAAAAAATAATATACACATTAAAATATTTAGCTTGTCCATGATTTTCATATTTGATGTTTTGAAAAAGGGAAAGACAATGATAGAGAAGGCAGAGTCCATAGATACTGTGAGAGTCGTGGTAAAGTAGGAAGAACATAGTGCATCTGAAATGAAACAAACCAGGGTACCAATTCCAACTATGGTTCTTAAGCAATATTTTTTATCCTTAAACTGGGAATCACAAAGCCTACCAAATAGAATTATTATGAGAATTAACTGATTCGATTTATAAAAAGTTCCAAGCGTGCTATATTATATGGGTTGAGGCCTCTGGACTCAAACTGAAACATCGGCTCTTCTGGAACCTTAAAATAAGAACTACACCATCAACTCTCCTGGGTCTCTAGCTTGCCAACTGCAAATCTTGGGACTTGTTAGCCTCCATAATAGCAAGAGTCAATTCCATATATATATGGAATATATAGGATTTTATATATATATGGAATATAGGAGATATATCCTATTGGCTGTGTTTCTCTGGACAGCTGACTAATATACATATCTTGAGAGAATGAAAGAGTTTGATGAGGGTCCTCCTAGTGTCATAGTTAATGATAAAACTCACTGTAGATTATTGTCAATATTTACTATCTCAACCAATGCCTCCAGATCTCTTAATTGATGTAGCATGCTAAAAGCATACATTTACTAGAAACATTTAGCAATATTTAGAAATTTTAGTCAGCCATTGAACGTTTTCCAAGGTACACAGGTAAACAAATTTCTGATAGCAATACCTATTGCTACTTTTTTCCCTCCCTGACATATCCAGTTGTAACATTTCTTTTTCATATTTGCGGCATTACAGTCATAAGGAAATGTTTAATCCATCTCAAAAGTGTTCATTAAAGACACCGTAGAAGCTAAAGCATGTGTTTTTGAAAGGCAGTGATTTTTAAAATGTCTCCCCACGCACTCTCTCTGCACACATGGGCACGCACACACTTGCACCATCCATAAAATGTTTAAATGAGAAAAGGAGCGTATTTTATTTGGAACTAAAATATACTAATCATATCTTATTGAAAATACTTTAAATTTTACTTAAAGAGCTTTTGTCAAAATCTGTGCCACACTTTTTTTTTCCTTAGTTACTGTGGAAATTTTTTTCTGTAGAAAATATGTAAGATGCTACCTATGGTTAATTTTTGCACAGTCTTTTGGAATTTTAGTTAACAGATGAGCCACAGTATAAATTTTTTTTACTACAACAGGGCTCCAAAGGCAATATGGATTTGAGAAAACTACTCAACATTTTTATATATGTTTCAGTCAATAATACAATCTTTATTACAAAATATAATTTCAAACATGATAAAAGACAAATTTATAAACTTACTCTTTTTCTCTCCCTTATGTCTAAAGGAAAATAAACATCTTTCCTTGTCCTTGTTAACAGATAATTTTCACACAATGGTAAAATCATGATGCTCACACAGATATAAAAATAAACAGTTGTTCATTGCTATTTAACTCAATCTTTAAAAACAGGCAGATATTATAACTGGTTCAAACAAGAACTCATGACCAGATGCATTTATAGATCAGGAATATTGAAGTAAATGTGCAGATGGGTGCATAACTGTTTTTCCAGAAGGAGGGGAGGGAAAATTGCAGTCAATTAAACCTCTCTCCAGAAAGGAAAAATTTCATATGCCTGTAGACAATAATTTTTTTTTGCATTATTATCAGTTATCTACATTTAACACAGTGGTAAAATAGCTTCCAAAGAATCAGAACCAGATAACCTGAAGAGGTATTCTCTAGGGCCTAACAATCTGTAGTTGTCCACTGAAGCACATATTTTTCTTTACATTCAAAAATGTGATGTGTGCCTGCAGTCCCAGCTACTCTGGATGCTGAGGTGGGAAGATGGCTTGAGCTCAGGAGTTTGAGACCAGCCTGGGCAACATAATGAGACCCAATCTCTTAAAAGATAAAAGAAAGCAAACCCTAACCCTGTCTCTACAGCTGTCAATGAGCAAAAATATTGGCATTTAAATGTGTTTTCGTTGTTTGGCCATATACTAACCAAAAATTTCATAGAGCTTCAGAAGGATAACTTAAAGCCTCATTCCTCCAACCCAGCCAGAGAAATATAGCTTTTAAAAGACTCAGATTAATTCTTTTAAAAGGCCCCAACTGTTCAAAGTTTATGATGTTGGAGTCAGTGGGGCAGACAGGGGTAGCGGATGGAAGCTGGCTGGAGAGAGAAAGAAGGGAGATGTTGGAAAGAAAGAGGAAAAAGGGAGATGTTGATGCCCTCTATCACTTCTCTGCCTGTCATTACCTAATCCTGTCTCTAAAAAATAAAAATAAATGTGGGCTTTGTTATTTAGCACAATCGTATTTATACATGAATCTATTACTTTTATACCCAGTAATCCATTTTTTAAACTGTGGTATTTTAAAATATATGTAACATAATATTTACCATTTCAATCATTGTTAAGTATAAAATTTAGTAGAATTAAGTGCATTAACATTGATGGGTAACCGTTACCCAATCATCCATTTTTTTATTCCATACATTTCCAGGACCTTTTTCCAGGGCAAACTGAAATGAAGTAGTAAGAGGAAGAAAACTGTAATACATTTTATATAAAGAAAGCTTCTCCTTGTCAGCGGATATTTTTCAAAACATCAGTCTATCACTAATACATTGTTATTGGTGACATTTCATATGTTCATTAAAATTTGCCTGAAAAATTGGTTTGAACTTGTGAAACACAATAACAGACCTGGGATCTGAGGCTTGTTTGCGAATGTAAGAATCTGTTTGTAAAAGGCCACCTTTCAAAGCATCTCCAATATGTCTTTTTCCTACTAATATAAAAGGGTGGACTCATTGCTAGACAATAGTAATAAATAATTTTTTTAAAAGCTAAGACTCCATAACAAAGAGAATATGTGTGGAGGTCTTTGGCTGTAATGGTGTTTCCTGATTACCTCAGTCCAGTCACATTTAGAACCTGTCATCATGCCTGTGGGGTTTCCTGCCTATGGTTTTTTCAACATTAATAAATCATTTTACTGATTCATAGGACCTTTTCTCAGCTTGACTCTCTGTTTCCTGATTGGAGCCCACTGCTTCTGAATCTACCTCCAATCAGAGTCATATAATCATTAAAAGCAACAACAATAATAAGAGCTAGCATTAATGACATGCTAGGCCTTTAATTCTCCCAATAACCCCATTGCAAACTTATAGATGACATGATTGAGCCTTTGATTGGTTAAATAATCGGCCCAGTCATAAAACTATTAAGTGGTTGAACTTTAATAGATAGGTAATTCATTCAGGCTTTTATTAAATGTTGACAGGCAGTCACGGACTAGATGCTAGAGCACAGAGGTAAAAAGATAAGAACTCAGGCCTTACGTGGCACAGTTGTGCTTAGAGTCAAATATGGTTAATCAGGTACCTGATGGATCTGAACTGGAAAAATTATGATTTGAGGAACTTATAAGCAGTTTTTAACCCTTTCAGGCGAATAATGAAATATCTTTAACGAAATTCTCTACTCTTTTCTTAAAAGTGACCTTTTGATGATACCCTGTAGTCAAGAACTGATAAAGCAACTTCCCATAAATTCTTCTTACAAGTCCTGATCGTTGATAAGTTGTTTTAAAATCAGATGCTTGAATCCACGTATAAATGCAAATTGCATGTGCTCTCAATATTGAGACAATCTTTTGTACTAAAATTTGAATTTAGATCAATCTGTAACTGAAGATCATTATTTGTTCTTGAGACATCTATGTGTTTTTGCCCAAGAAGTTCCCAAAAGGCTATATTCGCCTAAATCAATAACAGGTTAGACACACAAAACTGACCTTCTCTTCTGCTCATAACACAGTGAAGTTTCCAACAAGGAATTGGACTAGATTTGGAGAAAGGCTACTCAGAGTAAGTGGTTTTTGTCCTAAGAATAGTGTTATTAAAGGCTGAATAACCTGGGTTTTGGATGTTTAATGTGAACTATTGTGAATGTCTTGATTAGTTCTTGCTGTTAAGAGCACACTTCCTGGAAGAAAAAGGATAGACTTACACTCAGTCATCCAAGGAATTGGCCTCTGATTGGAAAATGTTTATTCCTCTCTTGGTCCAAGGGCAGTTGGGCGTAGATGGAAAGGTGTAGAAATGACTGCAGATTCACATGGGTGAAAACTAACCTTCCATCTCTTGAAGCCCACCAGCAATAGATATGGACTTTGCAAATAGGGTTTGTCCCGCGGGCTCTAAAACTTCAGGAGGGGTTGCTGATTCTATCCCATACATTCAAGTATTCCCAGGCCTTCAGTAAAACTTGGTTCAACTTTGGAGCTTAATTTTAGTTGTACTATGGGGAATAAGGAGCATTGCTTCTTCTACAAGGTTAGAATGGGAATATCTGCAGAGGTACCATCAGATTTTGGGTGTTCCTGAGGGAAAACAATCATAGATTTTTACGTTTCTTTCATTTGCATATTTCATGACAATAATTTATTTAGGTTTCTTTCATTTGCTTATTTCATGACAATTATTTATTTTTGTTTTGAAAATGTTTATTATGTTTTTCCCCTAAGCAGACTGTAAACTCGTTGAAAGAAAGAACCATGTGTCTGGTTTACTGTTGAACACCCATGGCCTAGCACAGTGATGAGTACAAGAGAAATGCTCAAAAAATCTATTCCTTGAATAAGACAGAGTTATTGAGAGCAAAGGCAGCTGTAAGACGACAAGACAAGAAATCACTGGAAGGAAAAGGAGAAACTAAAAATGCAGTTTGCTTAATTCTGGAATTGAGATGGGTAAATATGCATAGGGATTTTGATTACTGAAAACAACCAGAAAAATCAAGTCATAGATCAGTGTAAGTGTGCCTCCATGAGTAAGGGATAATATATTGCCACTCAATAAATTAAAGGGGTGGCGGGAATCCCAAAAGTAAGATGTCTTTATGAATTCATTGCCCGAAATGGGTCAGGTCACTGTGTTTGTGGTAAATATGCATATGCATGAGCCTAATAAATTTCTTAGTCCTCATATTATATACTTATTCTTAAGGCAAGGACCATGTTAATAATCATAATTAGTAGACAGCATGAACTAGCTGGTTTAAGATAATGTGTTGTTTTTTTTTAAGGAAGGAACTTAAGAGAGTTTCCACTACCCATGTGAAATAATTACTAAAATTCATTATTCTATTGATCTAAAGAGTGGGATTATGACATTTTACAACCCAGTACAAAACCCTCTTAATATTTTCATCAATAATAGATTCAGTCATCAAAAATTTATCATCTGTGACCAGGCGCGGTGGCTCACGCCTATAATCCCAGCACTTTGGGAGGCCAAGGCAGGAAGATCACCTGAGGTCAGGAGTTGGAGACTAGCCTGGCCAACATGGCAAAACCCTGTCTCTAGTTTAAAAATCTAAAAATTAGCCAGATGTCATGGCACACGCCTGTAGTCCCAGCTACTCAGGAGACTGAGGCAGGATGATCGCTTGAACCCGGGAGGTGGAGGCTGCAGTGAGCCAAGATCGCACCACTGTATGCCAGCCTGTGCAACACAGTGAGACTCATCTCAAAAAAATAAAAACAAAAAAAATAAAAAAAGATTTATCATCTGAGGCCAATGCAAGGGTACTTCACATGCTAGCAAGTCATTCCCTATTTTAAAACTATAATGATAAATTCTAATGTGATTGTTTAGCCATTAAATTTCCTGATTTTAAAAGTATTAATCTAGAATAATGGTTTTTGCTTTGTTTCTTATATTTCTTCCAAAATCTAGACTCTGAGTATTTACAATATGGATTTAGCTGTCAGTATCTGAGAAGCAGCAGAGAGCAATTGATTTTAAAATTACAAAAACATGAATAAAAATATTAGGTCATATCTATCCAATCTCTAAGCAGTTTTACAGAGAATGATAACTATAAAGGAATTAACATCAAGGGCATTGTTCCCTGAGTCTTTAATTCATCTTCATTGTTGGAGGCTGCCTTGTAAACTAAATTGAATGCATAGGTGTCTGCTTCTTTAAATCCTGAAGTCAGAGCTGTTCTGCAAATGGCACCTTTATTGTCTTCATTTTAGCTGTTTCCTCTCTCTTATTTTTTTCTTTTTGTCATGTCTATTTGTTATCTCTCCAGTAATCAATTGTGCCTTCCATGTTCTATAAGTTAAATCAACAAATATGATTTGGTAGATTACACAAATGGATTGCTTTGTGAAAGGTAGAAAGCAGGAATTTGCCACCTCCCTTAATAGATTTTTCAGAGAATTTATCCACAGAAGAGCATTTATTTTCTGTGGCTTAATCTTCTTAAGGGTACCATCAACATTCTCAATAATTACTATACTTTAGTTCACTTGTTTGATTGCCTTTTGTACACTTTGAGGAAGAACAATACAGCCTGTTTTCTATTGTGTTTTCCTACAGTAATTCCATATCTGTAGAGTAGGCTCCCAAATATCTTCTTGAATACAAAGGACTCTATTCTTCCATTCAATGTGAAAAATTTGTACAAATAACTACCCATAAACGTCACTCGAATGTGAGGAATAAATAGCTCCCTTAAAATATCAAACACATCATTTAAACTTACTCCCATCAATGATTTTAAATCTGTTGTCACACTTCAAACATTTGAATTGGAAAATTTAAGTAATAATATTATAAAATATTAAAGTCCACAAATTTCCAGAAGACTTGACATAGTTTTCTAAAAGTTTTAATTATGACAGAATTTATACCTTTTTAATTGGACTTTAAAATGACTCAGTAGACACCTTATCCCATTTGTGAATTTGTAATCCTGTTGCAAGAGACAATTGAATTGTGCCCTGAAGAGATATATGGTCAGACACAATTGTATACATTTTTAACACATTGACAATATTATTCTAAATTATCATGCATTTATCTATATTCCACATACTTTTATTTTAGTCAATATGCAATTCAGTACTTATATTTCAAGGATACAAAATTTGATCATATTTTTCTATATAATTGTTTAAATAAGTCTGATTAGGTTTATATTTCTATTAGAAAGCATATGTTTGAATAATAGAGCCAATATTATGTTTAATTTTTAATTGTAGGAAGTCATTTGTAGCCACTAAAGGTTGTTGCAATTTGTCTAAATAGCTATATTACTTTCTTTCTTTCTTTTTTTTTTTTTTTTTTTGAGATGAAGTCTCGCTCTGTGGCCCAGGCTGGAGTGCAGTGGCACGATCTCAGCTCACTGCGGGCTCCGCCCCAGGTTCACGCCATTCTCTGCCTCAGCCTCCTGAGTAGCTAGGACTACAAAGGCCCACGACCTCGCCCAGCTAATTTTTTGTATTTTTTTAGTAGAGACGGGGTTTCACTGTGTTAGCCAGGATGGCCTCGATCTCCTGATCTCATGATCCGCCTGCCTCGGCCTCCCAAACTGCTGGGATTACAGGCGTGAGGCATCTCACCCGGCCTTAACTTTCATTTTAAATCAATTGTAACATCTGCCTGGTTTCCCAATACCATGAGTAAAATAAACACTTTATTTAATATATTGTTCATGCTTATATCTGCATGAGAGTCAGAATTTTACGTTTTATCTGAAAATTATTACTAACAGAATTTTCCAAACCAAGATTATTGTCATAAATTGTATTACCCAGAAGCAGATGCTGAGGTGGAGACTGGAGTATAAGATGTTTCTTAGAGAGTAATAGAAAAGTAAAGAGAGGAAGCAGAACTGGGCTGCAGAACGAGTGGAATTGCAAAGCAGTCCTGACTGCCTCTGCCAGGCCAGTTGTAGCCCATTAAAGAGTCCCATGCTAGCCGTCTACCTCGCCTGCCTTAGTCATGTGATGCGAGCTTCCCAGAGAAGGCTGTGACCTCAGCCAAGGAAGCTCCCTACCCCTAAGACAAATCCTGCATTCTCCTTCTTTCTCTTTCACACGTATAAATTTGCCTAAACGATGCCTGCAAGCCACCGCATAACCTTTGACTTGCACTTTTTGTGTGTTTCACAAAGCTGAGTGAACTAGCGAGTTAGCAGGAGTCCTCCTGGAAACTATTTCTACATGGGACTGCTAGGCCAGCAGTAACACAACTGCACTTGGAAATGACTGTAAAGCACATAAACACAAGCCCCTAATTCCATGCTCAGTGTATCGCCTTAAACAGATTCCAGAAATGCTTGTAGCCTCTGCCAAACCACAGGCACTAGGGAGTGTTAAATAGGAGAAGCAATGTGACTTATCCAATGGCAGTTTTTAAAAAAATCTTACATTTGCCAAAGTCACAAAAGCATATATCCATGTGAACACATGGCAAGGGCTCCGAAGGAGCTTACCCTGAAACTGAAGCATCATTTTCTTCATAGCAAATCTATTTCTAAGTATATGTATGAGTTCAGTGTCATAGGGGAGTACAGAAGATAGAGTGAGTAATGCCAGGAAAACTTTACCAAGGAGATGATATTTGCTCTTGCTAGGAAAAGAGGAGGCAGCAGGTAGAGAGAAAATACTGGACTTACAAATCAACAGGAAATACGTATAATGAGTGTAGCTTTAAAGATCTGGTTTGGATAAACATTCTAAATTTGAATGCTTATCTCAATCTCTAGATGTTTTCTGAAAACCAACTACATTTAGAAAATAGGAATGTAAATATTCTGAGAATAGATTATTTCCTCTGTGAACTTTTGCCTGAAGAACAAACTTGCCTTGCTTCCCAGTGGGTATACAACAATAATCTGGGCTAGACTTCTCTTAAAGGAGACATAACAAGCTATCAGTAATATTCCATTTGTAATATTGATCAAATAAATAGTGTATCTCTTTAATTCCTCTCCCAGACTCTCATTCCTTTACTGTTGTTGTTTCTTTACTTCTCATTCTCCCTTTTTTCCTTTCATTTTTAATGCACCCCATTAAATAAAAATCCCAATTCTCCTCCCTTCCCACCCTTTCCTAATATGGCCTCTGGAAAACCTCCTTCAGTAAAGAAACTCCTATATGTCCTTTATGTCTTCCTGCCATAGCTTTGCCTTAATTGAGATCTGCTTCTTTTTCCTATTGAGAAAGATTTTTTTTTAGCTCTTAAATTTAGGGCAACAGTACAGTTCATCATTCTAACTGGAAAATTTCAAAGAGTGAAAAGCGGGATGTTGGGGGGCAGTCTGTTTATTATAAGGCTGGGATCACAGGCATAAACCTGAACTGCCTGGGACAAGCCAAGATGTCTGTTACTCTACCTTAACCACGAACATGAAATTAGAGTTGGGTCAGAAAAAAAAGAAGTAAAGTTTCTTAAATCTCCATCGTCACTTCCAGAATATTTTTTCACTATTATTTGACAGTTCATCACCCAGATAACTGTATTGCCAGTCTAGAACAGGGGTCAGCAAGCTACAGCTTGCAGGCCACGCCTGTTTTTACAAATAAATTTTTATCTGAATACAGCTACAGTCTTCATTTGCATATTGTCTGGCTGCTTTTAGCTACAGTGGCAGAGTTGAGTGATTGCAACAGAGCAGAATGGCTCCATAAAGCCTAAAAGATTTACTGTACAGTCCTGTAAACAAAAGTTTGCTGATCCCTGGAATCCACTGTAAGTGGGGGTCTGAGCATGTATGTGTCTATTGATCTTACTCATCATGTATATCAAAACGACACATGAAGCACAGAGTAGATGCTCAGTATTTGTTTTATAAATAAATAAAATGTAAAATAAAGCTACAATAACTAATATGCATGAACAGACTGATCTATTGAACAGAAAACACAAAGTCTCCCTCATAGTTACCAGTATTTAGCATAGGTATTTAGTATTTAGTAAATTTTCTACAAAAGAAAAAAATGGCTTACGAAGTAAATAAACTTGAAAAAAATTAAACTGTTTGGAAAAATTATATATTTACCTTAGCTATTTTGTGTGCAGAAAAAATGTTTTCTAGTTAGATTGGGAACATCTGCCACCACACTGATGCTCTCCTCTTTGAACTGCAGAAGTAACTCTGCACCCCTGCTCTGGCTTGAGCTCCTCCTTGTTCCACACACTCGGGCTCTCACTCCACTCATTTTCTTTTCTTCTTTCTCCAGGATCTTCCATCTCTACCCCTCCTAACTCTTACTCAAGAGGCAATGGTTATATACAAGGGCTTTTGAGTCAGACTTCCTGGGTCTGATCCTGGCTCTAACTCTAGCTAGTTAATCTTGGGCAAGTTTTTAACCTTTCTGTCCTTTACTAGGCTTGTCTTAAAAATAAGGAGAGCTGTCTCATAGATGCCTCATAAATTTTTTGTGAGAAGTAAACACAACACTTCATATAAAGTGCAAGAACACTAGCACATAATTAGCACTTGATTTTTAAAAAATAATCGTAAAAAATAAAATTATATTTAAGACTAACCTATCTTTACAAATCCAAATGGTGTATGACTCTATATCCCTCTTTATATGCCCTTCTCTTCTCAGACAAGTTCTTTGAATGAGTAGTCCTAATAAATTCCAATGCTCCTTTTTACCTCCATCCTTCCACCAAATTGCTCTTCTCTCAAGGGTCCCTGGTGACCTAATTTCCAACATCAAGGAAAATGTTTCATTGCACATTTTTAAATAAACTGCTGCATTTTCCTGTTAGCTACTAGATCCTTTTGAAATTCTCTTCTCTCTTACCGTCTGTGAAAATAATTTCTTTTGATGATATACTGAACTATCTGATTAGTCTTGGTCTCCTCTGTGAGCCCTTTTGCCTCTGTTAAAAGATGGTTAATCTCCAAAGTTCTATGTAAGTTCTCCTCTCTTATAATTCTATTCCCTCTCACTGGAAGGGTAGATGAATGCCTCTGACTGTATCTACATCAGAGGATGTATCTTTCGATCTCTGGAGTCGCATGTGCAAATGCTTCTGTACATATCTGATTGCTTACATCACAGATCTTTCACAACCATCATATCCAAAACTGCACACATCATCTTTTACCTCCACCCATTATTGCATACTTTCATTAATGGTCTCACTAGCTACCTAACTGGTCAAGCCAGAAATCCTGTGGTCCTATTGCTCCTTTAGTGCTACTGAAGGAATTCTATCTAGAATGAGAAAACTGTGTATTTTGAAGCCAAAACAATCTGGCTTAAATACAGCTCTTGGACTGCTTAACTGGTATTCTTTGGCATGTGAAAAACATTATTTGATCTTCAAGTTCCTCTTCTATAAAAATGGGGCAGCAGCCAGGTGCGGTGGCTCATGCCTGTAATCCCAGCACTTTGGGAGGCTGAAGCGGGTGGATTACTTGAGGTCAGGAGTTCAAAACCAGCCTGGCCAGCATGGTGAAACCCCATCTCTACTAAAAATAGAAAATTAGCTGGGCATGGTGACGCTATGATGTAGTCCCAGCTATACAGGAGGCTGAGTCAGGAGAATCGCTTGAACCTAGGAGGCAGAGGTTGCAGTGAGCCGAGATTGTGCCATTGCACTTTACCCTGGGCAACAAGAATGAAACTCTGTCTCAAAAAAAAAAAAAAAAAAAAAAAAAAGTGGGGCAGCAGTACTAAATTCACGTATTTGTGGGGGGAGATTGAATGGTAATCTGCCACCACATGAATGCTCCCCTCCCTCAATTGCAGAAGAAACTGCACCTCTGCTCTGGCTTGGGCGCCTTCCTGTGCCAAATATTCAGGCTCTAACTCCATCCATTTTGTCTATATAATATAGAAAAGCACTTAACATGAAACTCATAGTAGATTTTCAAAAAATACTAATTTGCCCTGCCTGTCTTCATTAACCACACATCCAGTTCATCACTTTCTCTGTCTTCTTTCTATATGGTTTTCAATCCCATTTTTTCTTTTCCATTCCTATTGCCACTACCTTAGAGCCGCCCTTCATTGTTGCTCACTTGAATCAGCAACACCTTCAACTAGTCTCCTGGCTTCCAGTGTAAACATCCCCCAAATCATCCTTTACCTTTAGAATGTGCTTTTTGAAAATTTTGAAATCCTACTTACATCTCCTTTCTTTCTTTCTCTCTATACCAAAATTCCTTGAATGAGTTGTGTCTGTGCCCACTTTGCCCACTCCCATATGCTCTTAAATCTTCTAATTGATTTTTCATAAAACATGCTTCTATTAAATTCACCATCATACTTTACACTGCACTATCCAGCCTGTATTCTCAGTCCATTTTATTATCACTGACCTGTCAACATTATTGAACTCATTAGCTGACTTTCTGCCCCTTGAAATATTATTTTTTATTCTTGACATTTAAAATATAACATTATCTGGGTTTCTCTCTCTCTCTCTGGACTCTTTCTCAGTCTCCTTGATGTTTTATCTTCATTACCTGATCTCTAAATATGGAAACCTTCTAGGACTTTTTCATTCAGGATATTCTCCCCATGTCAGTATTCAGTCTTTATGGGATTTCATCTAATCTCATAGTATAGTATAATATCCCATCTATATGCTGAGGATCCCTGCATTAATACATTCATGCTGATCCTCTCTCCAAAATTCAGACTCATATAACCAACTGCCTTATTTATATCTCTACTTGGATGCCCAATACCAATAATCACCTCAAGCTTAAGTATCCAGATCTGAACTACTAATAACTCTCCACCACCATCACCAACACAAAACTGTCATCCACAGTCTTCCTATCTCAATAAATGGCAACTCTAGGAAGGTGTATTAGCAGAAAGTGGAGGTTGTGATGTAGATGTAGTTAAAAATTAACCTGTGTTAACTAATTATAACCCTAGTTAAAACCAGTCATCTGCCAGGTGCACTGGCTCACACCTGTAATCCCAGCACTTTGGGAGGCCAAGGTGGGAGGATCACCTGAGCCTGGGAGTTTGAGACCAGCCTGGGCAACATGGCAAAACCCTGTTGTTTCACCATTCAAGATTTTTTACGTCTATGGATTAGATTAGTAGTATTTAATTTTCCTTATTAGCTTGAATTCAATGAATCCGTCTTAATTTTGGTTCTTTAGGTGGAGGGAAGCCTATATATTAATATGCTAATTAATTGGAAGTATAATCCTAGGGCACTAACAGTGAGAGAAGAAGAAAGTGAGGCAAAGAAGATTGAAAAATAAATGCAAGGGGATATATTATCTATCGCTATCTGACAAGCCTTAAAATGACATGTCTGGAAAACTTGTGTAATGAAACAGTCCATTGGCAGGAAAAATAGGAAATTTATCTGCTGTCTCTTTTGTGTCTCTTACCAACTATTGGTCAAAATTTGCCCTGGCCTGCCCCTCTTTGTTGTGTCCTGGTCCCTATGGCAGCCTCTGGTGAAGTGAGATCCCAAATTCTGCAGTGGCAGCTGCAATGGGGATAGTAATACAGAGTCTGAAAGCTAGGCAAGTCCAGGAAGCTCTGAGGAGACATGTGGTGTGGACAGTGTTTGACAAACCCCCATATAAGTCCATCAGCAGATTTAATAGTTAATGCCTCCTAAACACCAATGGAATTTATTTCTCCTCTCAGCAAGAACTCAGATCTATGCTTCAATACTTTCAAGTAATGTTTTAATTAGAAGAAAACAGTAATTTAGAAGTACTATCTGGCCAGGCGCGGTGACTCACACCCATAACCCCAGCAGTCTGGGAGGCCCAGGCAGGAGGCTTGTTTGACGCCAGGAGTTCGAGATCAGTCTGTACAACATAGGGAGACCACATCTGTACAAAAAATTATTTAAAAATTATCTGGGCATGGTGGTGCACAACTGTAGCCCCAGGGTACTCTAGAGTACACTTTGTACTCTAGATGAGGTGGAAGAGTCACTTGAGCCCAGGAGGTCAAGACTGCAGTGAGCCCTGATAACGCCACTACATTCCAGCGCAGGTGACAGACTGAGACCCTATCTCAAAAAAAGAAAAGAAAAGAAAATCAATACTATCTGATAGCTGTTATTTTTTAAATGAATATCAACTTATATGTTGCTTACAATTGTGGAATAGCTTGAAAATACATAGGCATTTGGGACTATTAGTTCATTGTTTTATGAATATTCACAGTTAGAGTTTTTCACTCATTTCCTAAATTATTTCTCAAATAAGAAATAACCTGATACTACATTTTATTCTAACCTTACTTTTCAATCTCTTTGATGTTTAGAATGTTGATGACTAAGGCAAATTTCATGACTTTTTAATATCTAATCATAAAATTTTTCCTCATAAAGTTTCAGTTTGTACTCCTGTAGCAAGGATTTTTTACCATTTCCGTTTTAACTATTTTTGGACCCAGCTGACTAGAATAATATTTGTATGTGAATTAGCTGTGAAGTCTACACAGATTTACAAATAAAATATCATTGTTAGAAAACTTGGCCGGGCGTGGTGGCTCACGCCTGTAATCCCAGCACTTTGGGAGGCCGAGACGGGCGGATCATGAAGTCAGGAGATCGAGACCATCCTGGCTAACATGGTGAAACCCTGTCTCTACTAAAAATACAATAAATTAGCCAGACATGGTGGCGGGTGCCTGTAGTCCCAGCTACACTGGAGGCTGAGGCAGGAGAATGGCGTGAACCCGGGGGGCAGAGCTTGCAGTGAGCTGAGATAGCGCCACTGCACTGCAGCCTGGGTGACAGAGCGAGACTCAGTCTCAAAAAAAAAAAAGGAAAACTTATTTTGGCACCAAATTTTATGGCAGGCTACTACTGAATGGTAATGTTACTTGTTTTAAAGGTACCTCAAGAATAAATGAGTCCACCTAAGATATTTAAAACCGCACCTTTGACACAATCTGGTATTAACTAAAGAGTAAATCTAAATTCTGGAATAGATGATCAATATTAAAAAGTGTACAGTTTATTTTACATACAAATAATTGAGTTACTTTAAGAAAAGTACAAAAATAAATATTAATATCTATTTAAATTATACTGACAGGAAAATTTTTGATATTTTTTAAGTGATTGTAATATTAGTTCAATAAATATCATCCATTAGGCCCAAAGGTTTGAAATAGTGCTTATAATATGAAGAACTTTCTTTAGAAAATTCTCAATTTTCACCTCCATTTAACATGTTCTGTAACATTCTCTTTCTTGATATGAAGGCTGATTACAGAACTCCTCCTTGTTTTACACAGTAAATGTGGAACTAGCTGTGAATATAAATTTGTTTAAATTAATAATTGCCATTCAATAGCCTTCTGAGTTCATTTCCATCAGATTTATTTAAAATCGTTTTTAGAGTACAGTAATAGTGAGAGTTGAGTTTCACATATAATGTTCATGAGGGAACAAAATGTTCTCAAACACAAATTTTGAAAGCAGTCTTACAGTTTCTTGTATTGGCTAGATCATGCAGATAAATTTTTATGAGGGTATCACTTTGATAGGAAAATATATTCAATTATTACTAATAACTTCTTTATATATAAAAGACAATATTTCATTTGCTTTTCCTAAACCAAACTGGTGCATGCCATACTTGGTCATAGTAAATAAAAGAAAAGATAATATCAACATCTTTCTTCTAGTGAGCAGAATTCAGGAACGTTCTCAACATGAATACATTGTGGTCAGGTTTATAGACAGGTTTATTAGGCAGTAGGTTTAAAGAATAGTCATATACTATTAATACCAAGTGGTGATAAGCAGCGATAAAATAGCTTACACTACCCAGTTCTGTTATAGAAACAAAAAAGGCACATTTTATTACTTCCAAAAGTGTATCTCTTCTTTTTGAAATGGAGTTTTGCTCTTTTTGCCCCGGCTGGAGTGCAATGGTGTGATCTCAGCTCACTGCAACCTCCACCTCCCGGGTTCAAGAGATTCTCCTACCTTAGCCTCCCAAGTAGCTGGGAGCTACCACCATGCCCAGCTAATTTTTTGTATTTTTAGTAGAGATGGGGTTTTGCCATGTTAGTCAGCTGGTCTTGAACTCTAGACCTCAGGTGATCCACCTGCCTCAGCCTCCTAAGGTGCTGGGGTTACAGGTGTGAGCCACCTTACCCGGCCAAGTGAATCTCTTTTTATAAACCATTGTTTTAAGGTAGTCTCTTGTTTGATGTTTCAAAGTAATTCACCTATTTTAGTGGCAGTAACTCATTAGCCCTATCGACCTACAAAGATTTCTGGTAGAATAACATCAAAATAGTAAGAATAGTGTTGTTGACATTAGGCTAAGTACACAAATAAAAAATAAAAGATTAATTTAATATTGCAAAAATTTGAATCTATAAAGCAAGAGATCCTAGTGAATCTAACTAGCAATTGAACCAGCTGTAGGCAATGAATGCCAGATTCAAACTAAAGAGTAAAGACAAATTACAAACAGTTCGGAGAAGGATTTTTATAGACCACTAGGTGCCACTGTTTTGTGAAAAACTTATTAAATGATATAATGGAACTCTAACTTATATTCCTTTTTTAAAAAATCACATCTTGAATTGGGATGTTGCTATATCATAGTTCTAAAGTGAGTAAATTTCTTTGTCTCTGGGATTAGTTAAACTCACAGCAAAATGAAAGTAATACAGTATTTGAAATAAGTTATAAAGCCCAAAATTTATCATTATCAATGTAAATTTTTGGCTATTAAACTTGAGCCATCATTGATCTGGAAACAGTGATTTTGAACTGAAAGCTTAAGTGGTTTGACTGTATGTAATAAGAGGGCTGCATATTACTTGGGCATATTACTTGGGCCCAAAATACTTTCTTTGAAAAAGAAACATGATTGCTCACAGAAATTTAGGAATGGCACCACCCATAAGGTAGCGTGAGAAAATTTCTTGCAGGCAGCTGTCTTTAATCCATCAACTGGCATTGATCTCAAATTAGATATAAACGAGTCCACATCAAAACTACAGAGGAGGAGATCATCTTCAGAAGTAACCAACCTATTGATATTAAAATACAGAAGACCCTTTTATTTTAAATATGCTGCATTTTAAAGGATGATTTTACTTATTTTCCAAAATGAACCTAAGCAAAATCATTAATACAATCCTTTAGTGTCAGGCAGAGATACAACATTTTTTTCAGCACTTATGGAAGTTTGGTGGAAAGCTGTAATAGATGAGTTCTTATTCTTTTATTTTTCTTTCTCTCTTTCTTTTTTCTTTTTTGGCCAGTAAACAGAATTTATTAGTAAGCATAAGGCAGATCGGCATGGCCCATGCCGATGGGACTTTTGACAGTGCTGCCAAAAGCCTTCATGAGTACAGAACCTGTCACTTGTCCAAGGGGCTGTGATTGGGAACTTACTTGACCCCACAACCATCAGGGATGAGGTGCTTCTCGGCCACTTTGTCTTCAAATTTGTCAGCATTAAACTTGGTGAAGCCCCACTTGTTGGAGATATGGATCTTCTGCCATCCAGGGAACTTGAACTTGGCCCTGCGTAAGGCTTCAATCACATGGTCCTTGTTCTGAAGCTTAGTGCGGATAAACATGATGACTTGACCAATGTGGACCCTGGCCACAGTACCCTGGGGTTTTCCAAAGGCCCCTCGCATACCCATCTGGAGCCTTTCAGCCCCAGCACAGGGCTACATCTTGTTGATGCAGATGACATGGATGGGATGGAGCTACACTCGGATGTGAAAGCCATCTCTGCCCCAACTTTTCACCATGTACTTATTGGCACAAATACGGACAGCCTCCAGGGCTTCAGAAGACAGCAGCTCATATTCATCAGACACCATGTGGCCACAGAGTGGGAACTCATCCACTTTTGCCTTCTTTCGACCCAAAGATACAGATCTCAGCAGAAACGAGACTTTGGGTATGGCTGTTTTTTACAATACCAATAACAAGGAGCAGGATGGTGGCCCCTGGCGACACAGGAACTTCGCCAGTGCGTGGAAGAGACAGTGCACTCCTATACTTTTCAACTAACGCTAATATCTAAATATTTACAAAGTATTCCTTTGAATAGACTAATGGCTTTCCAAATCTAACCAAAGTAATTAAATGAACTAATGTTGACTAACAAGCTATCATCTTTTTATTAGACAAATGATGTCTAATAAGCTATCATCTGATTAATTTTTTAGATACTCAAGCTAATATACTGTTGTAACACAGGATACTCTATTAGTTATCTATTGCTGTATAACATATCTCAAAATCTAGCAGCATAGAAATAACAAACATTTATAATTATCTCACAGTTTCTGAGAACCCAGAATCCAGAGTGGCTTAGCTGGATAATTTTGGTTCAGTTTTCTTGGAGGGTTGTGGCTAAACTGTCAGCCAGGGCTGTAGTCATCTCAACACTCAGCTGGAATCAGATCCACTTTAAGGTTCATTAACGTGTTGTTTGCAAGTTTCCACTTCTCTCTGGCTGTTGTTCAGAGACTTCAATTACTCACCATGTAGGATTCTCTATAAGATGGCTTATAGTATGATAGGTTGCTGGCCTGAGAGTGAGCGATATGAAAGAGAGAGAGTGGGCACGCAAGGCAGAAGTCAGTCTTTTTATAATCTCATTTAAGTGACATACCATCTTTTATTCATTAGAAGTTCACCACTAAGTTCCCACACTCAAAGTGATTGCAAAATAACATAAATATCAGGAGGTGTGGATCATTGACAGTCATCTTAGAAGCTGCTTACCACACCAACAGTGAAGTCTAAGATATCCTTTCAGTATCTCTTAAAGTAACTAAAGGCTTTCTAAAGCTAACAATGACTACTAAGCTTTTATCTGATTATTAAACAACTAATTTGATATTTTTAAGTATTCAAGGTAATATTGTCATAGCACAAGGGTACTGATTTCACAGAGTCTATAAAAAGAAACAGTGAACAGATCCTTTCATTGTTTCTTTATACTATTCAGGCAGTTTCCCTAACAGAAATAACCCCCTGAATTAGGATATAATAGTTTGATGACATTATTTCCTGAAATCACTGTTCTCCTTACATTGATTGATTCTATATATTACATACAAACAATCTAACCTTGAAAAAGTGAGGGTCTATTGCAAATCTGTCTAAATATTTGTCTTTTATCTGAATAATATAAAAATTCCTGATGAACCCTCTTAAAATGTGAGTGTTCAACAATTTTATTTCTTAGTGCAAACTAGAATGTGAAGGTAATCTGGCTGTGTTACGTGTTGTCCCATGATTAATTCCACCCATCAGACTAGTTTGCTCCTTGGCTATGCCAAGTGTCTACCTCCTCCAGCTGTGACCTGGATTGAAGGAGATGATATTTCCAGAAAGTGCCAATTAAAACCTTCATATTTTATTATATTAGTCTCTGGTGATTCATGTGAAATAATTTCTCAAGATCTTAATAATCTCTGAGTAAACTCATAAAATTATGACTTTGGCATATAATTGATACACAATAATTCTGTAGAACGACTGAACATGCAAACCTCAAGAGCAGTTTGACCACATGTACCCTTCCCTTCCCTTTCTTTTAAAGATCCATTAGTGTCCTTTTAAAAGCATCCTCTATGCTTGTTGTTTGTTTGACAGTTACTTCAGTTTTAGAGTCTCTTACTGGAAGCATTGGGGTTATACGAACAGCCCTGCAGCACGCAAAGATGGTGGAGTTTTTGTGGCCTCCTGGGAAGGGTATGGGCTGGAAGGGATGTAGTTTGACCCTGCTGGATGTCACAGGTATTGCCTCATAGTTTAAAGTATTCTAGAAACTAAACTGGGCAAAAGCGGGGAGAGTCAGCATTGTTCCTCTGCTCCTTGCCGCCCTCGTCTAAGCTAATTACGGCAAATGTGCACCCAAAGTTAGCCAAGTCCAGCCAGGTTCAGACCAGAGCTAGGATGGCAGAATCAGACTAGTGAGGTAAAACGCCAGAGATGAGACAGAATTTGCAGAAGCAGCTGGGGGAGAAAAGAAAATATAAAAGAGGAAAAATGTGAATGGAGCTATGGTAATTATAAAAGAGAAAAAAAATACATTAAGAGGGCGACCATTGCTTTAGGAGGAAGGCAGAATCTTTGTTATGCCCTTTCACAGTCACTTCAAGGTCTGACAGATGTCCATGTTCCCTCCCTGGCTGTCTTGAAATTGTCTCTCTTTTTAAGAAATAACTAGAGAGATATGGCCATGTTCACTGCAGGAAAAACCCCTGAAAAACAAAATTGTTTTACTTTGACTGGATCCCAGTAGGTAAACTGACAGTATCAGTTTTGCAAAAGAAAAAAAAAAGGCACAGACAAACCTGATAAAATTATGCTTTGAAATTGAAAAGAAATCACAGTTACCAGTATCACACATATACACACATAATTTATATTCCTTATTAGGCCTTTGCTAACAGTGGGAATATAAACAAGTTATGTAACCAATTTTAAGCTTCATTTTCTTCTACAAAGACGGAACACCTACTTCACAAAGTTAGTCTACATGTTGTATTAAATACTTGTTTTGTGTTTCAGTGGAAAACTAAGCGTCTTTTACAGGAGACCTACCTGGGATGTTAGATTCTAGCCCTGTTCATTGCCTTTCAGGTATTTTGCAACTCTTTGTAAGTTATAGGTAGCTGACAGATAAGTAAATTCTGCGCTGTCTGGTAGTGATTTAATTGACTTCATCCCCTCTGTGGAAAACTAGTTTTGTCTCCATTTGCAATTCGTCTCCACGTTCCTTTATTCTATAATAATTTTTGCTATTTTGCTCATTTTTTTCTGAACCAGTTATAACATCTACCTGGTAACTTCATATCGTATAAGGAAAATAAATTCTTTAGCATGGGTTCATTTTTATATCTATATGAGTCATGATTTTTTATTTTGCAGAAAATTATCTTTTAACAAATGTATGATAATGCTGAGCACAGTGTATAGTATATATTAGAAGTTCCAGAAAATAAATTATATTTCTGATTTTAATTTTTTAAATTTTGTGTGCTATTATTATATTTTGAATTTTTTAAATTATATTTATTCCTCTTAAAAATAATTTATGGACATATTATAAAGATAGTGCCAAGACTTACAATGTACATCAATAGTTCACTACAGTATTCTCCATCTTGTAGGCCCTGACCCCACAAATTATGAACTGTGAAATTTATAGCTTTGTATTTATCAATAATATGCTTACACAGCTATTTTATAAGTTACCAATTTTAGATATTTCCTATCGATTTCACATCATGGCAAATTAGAATTTAGCTCTTCCATACCATAAATGTCTATTTCTCCTGCCCCCATAATTAACATAGATATACTGTAAATTTTATTTTATTTTATATTTTATTTTATTTTATTTTGTTTTATTTGACAGAGATTCGCTCGCCCAGGCTGGAGTGCAGTGGCTCAATCTCAGCTCACTGCAACCTCCACCTCCTGGGATCAAGTGATTTTCCTGCCTCAGCCTCCTGAGTAGCTGGGATTACAGATGTGCACCACCACGCCCGGCTAATTTTTTTTTTTTTTCTTTGAGACGGAGTCTCGCTCTGTCCCCCAGGCTGGAGTGCAGTGGCATGATCTAGGCTCACTGCAAGCTCTGCCTCCCGGGTTCACGCCATTCTCCTGCCTCAGCCTCCCGAGTAGCTGGGACTACAGGTGCCCACCAACACGCCCAGCTAATTTTTTGTATTTTTAGTAGAGACGGGGTTTCACCATGTTGGCCAGGCTGGTCTCGAACTCCCGACCTCAAGTGATCTGCCCACCTTAGCCTCCCAAAGTGCTGGGATTACAGGTGTGAGCCACTGCACCCAGCCCATAAATTTTAGTTAAACCAAATGTTAGTGCTTTCTTACATTATATGTTGCGTAAATGGTGCCCCAGACACTCTGCAAAGTAGGAATAAAGATTAAATATGTTCACACAAATAATCTTCCTTCCCTCCAAAGTGCTACACTTTGATTATTCTTTCTTTCTAATGCTGCTGTATTCATTGTCTATTGCTGCTGAACGAATGACTCCAAAGCTTAGTTACTTAGAACAACAATGAATTCTGTGGGTCAAGAATTCAGAGGCAGCTTAGTTTGGTGGTTCTTGCTTGGAATCTCTCATGAGGTGCCAGTCAAGATGTTGGCTAAGGTTGCAAGTTATCTGAAGTCTTGACAGAGGCTAGAAGATATTTTCCCAAGATGTCTCACTCATTTGGGGCAGGTTGTTGGCGGGAGGCCTCAGTTCCTTCCCACAGGAGCCTCTCCATGGGCTGCTTAAGCATGTTCATAATATGGTGCCTGGCTTCCCTCAAAGGGAGCATTCCAAGAAATAGCAAGGCAGAAGCATGATATATTCCATGACCTAGGCTCAGAATTCATATACCATCATTAAAAAGAAAAAAACCAGACTTTAAAAAATATAATTCACATGCCATATAACTTACCCATTTTAAATGTACACTTTAGTGGTGTTTAGTATATTCACATATATGCACAACCATCACCACAGTCAATTTTAGAGCATTTTCATCACCTCAAAAAGAAACCCCATATTCTTTAGCTATCACCACTATAAACCTCTATCATCTGGCACCCAACCGTAAGTGAGCACTATACTATTTTCTGTCTCCATAGCTTTTCCTATTTTGGACTTTCATATAAATAGAATATGTTTTTATGTGGACTTTTGGACTGGCTTCTTTCATTTAGCACAATGTTTTCAAGGTTAATCCAAGTTGTAGCATATGTCATACTTCATTTATTTTTATAGCCAAATGATATTTCATTTTATAAGCATACCACATTTTATGTATCCTTTCATCCACTGACACATTTTGGCTACTGTGAATAATGCTGCTATAAACATTCATGTACAAGGGTGGGCATGGTGGCTTACACCTGAAACCCCAGTACTTTGGGAGGCTGAGGCAAGAAGGTCGCTTGAGCCCAGGAGTCCTAGACCAGCCTGGACAACATATTAAAAACACGACTCTACAAAAAATAAAAAGAAATTAGTGGGGTGCGGTGGTGTGCACCTGTAGTCGCAGCTACTCTAGAAGCTAAGGTGGGAAGACTGCTTGAGTCCACCTTTTTGAGACAGGAACTCACTCTGTCACCCAGGCTGCAGTGAGCCAAAATCGTACCGCTGCACTCCAGCCTGAGTGACAGAGTGAGTCCCTGTCTCAAACAAACAAATAAAAATTTGTGTATAACTTTTTATGTGGACATGTTTTCATTTCTCTTGCATATATACCTAGAAATGGAATTACTGGTAATTCTGTTTAATTATTAGAGGAAATGCCAGACAGTTTTCTAATGTGACTGGACAATTTTGCATGCCCATCAGCAATTTATGAGAGTTCCAATTTCTCTACATTCTCACCAACACTTGTTATTATCTGACTTTTTAAACGTAGTCATCCTAGTTGGGTGTGAAGTGGCATCTTCCTGTTGTTTTGATTTGCATTTTTCTGATAACTAATGAGGTTGAGCATCTTTTCATTTGCTTTTTGGCTGTTCGTATGTCTTCCTTGGAGAAATGTGTATTCAGGTACTTTAGCCATTTCTTAGTTTATTTGTCTTTTATTATTAAGTTGTAAGAGTGCTTTAAATATTCTAGATAAAAGTCCCTTATCATGTATATAATTTGCATATATTTTCTCCTATTCTGTA
Organism: Pan paniscus; assembly: GCF_029289425.2. NCBI lineage: Eukaryota > Metazoa > Chordata > Mammalia > Primates > Hominidae > Pan > Pan paniscus. The sequence continues at coordinate 97,958,349 of NC_073255.2, forward strand.
GTGTGTTTCTTTAAATTCTTGATAGTGTTCTTTGAAGCATAAAGCTCATTGAAGTCCAGTTTGCAATTTTTTCTTTTGTTGCTCATACTTTTGGTGTTATATTGAAAAATCCAAGGTCATGAGACTTACTGTTTTGTTTTCTTCTAAGAGTTTAAACTTTTACATTTAAGTCTTTGATATATAATATCTTGAATTTATTTTTGCATATGGTATGAAGTGAATGTCCAACTTCATTCTTTTGTCTATGACCATCTGGTTGTCCCAGCACCATTTGTTGAAAAGAATATTTTTCCCCATTGAATGGTCTTGGCACTCTTGTCAAAACTTATTGACCATGGATATATAGATTTATTTCTGGTCTCTCAATTTTATTCCATTAGTCTATATGTCTATTCTTGTGCCAGCACACTGTTTAATTACTATTGCTTTGCAGCGAGTTTTGAAATTGGAAAATGTGAATCTGCTTACTTTGCTCTTCATTTTTAAAAATTATTTTGGCTATTCTGGGTTTCTTGCAATTTCATATGAAATTTAAAATCAGCTTGTCAATTTCTGCAAAAAGTTTGTTGTTATTCTGTTAAGAATTGCATTGATTCTGTAGATAAGTTTGGGAAGTACTGCTATCCTAACAATACTGCTATCTTAATAAATAATTGCTATCTTAACAATAAATAATAATGAATAACAAACATTCATTGTCATCTTTATTATATATCCAAATAATACATAATCCAATAATCCAAACAATAAGTAAACCTTGCAACCCATAAGTTTAGGTTTTTTAAAATTTCTTTCAACTCTATTTCATAGTTTTCAAAATATACATTTAGCACTTCTATTATTTATTTCTAAGAATTTAATTTTTTTGATACTAGAGTAAGTGGAATTATTTTCTCAATTTCATTTGCAGGTGGTTAATTGCTAGTATATAGAAATAAAATAGATCTTTTTATATTAATCTTGTATACTACAACCTTGTTTATTATTTGCTCTTGTAAACGTGTAATAGTTTTTAGTGGGCTTTTTAGTATTTACTATATATATACAACATCATGTCATCTGCAAAGAGAACTAGTTTTACTTCTTCTTTTCCAGTGTGGATGCCTTTCTTTTTCTTGCCTACTTGCCATGACTTGACTCTCTAGTGCAATACTGCCTAAAAGTGGTGAGAGCAGACATCCTTTCTTGTTATTTTGCATGGTGTTGACTGTGAGATTTTTGTAGATGCCCTTTATCAGGTTTAGGAAATTGTCTCTATCAAGAATACTTGACTGGAGCTCTCCATTCTTCTGATCCACTGTGGACGGGTTGCTCTCTAGGAAAGCCACACAGCAGTTGTCCTGGAATTTCCCTTTATTGTCATCCTTAAAATTTTACTGACATTTTTCTAGAATTGATCATTTTTGCTGAATACTACCTCTGTCTTTCTTAATTTACTTCCTTATTTGTTCAAGTATATCCTCCAATAGCTTCCCATGAATTAGTAACTGACATATATTTCTGCATTTCTAAAAATGACTTTAATTTATTCTCATCATTGATTGATAATTTGGCTATCAAATTATTCATCAAATATCATTTTCATCAAAAATTTTGAAGACATTGCTCCAAGGTCCTCTATCATTCATTATAGCTTTTGAGAAGGCTAATGCAATTCGGATTTCCTGTCTCTTGTAGGTGACCTTTGTTATTTTCTCTAGAAGCTTTTTCTTCTTGATGCTCGTTGTTTTGAAAGGTCACATTTTATGTGATTTGTGAGGTCTGCCTTTATTTTTTTATGGGCCACTGGTGCTGGACACCTACAATTTGGAGATTCATGTCTTTCTAAAAATTGTTTTTTATAGTTCTTGATAGTTAATCTATCTTGTTTTTTCTTTTCTCTGTATATTTTGTATAAAACAGTTGCTGAACCTCACGAATTTTTCCTTTCTTTTCTATGTTTACTATTTTCACATTTTGTGTGTGTCCGCGTGTGTGTGTGTGTGTGTGTGTGTGTGTGTGTTAAGTTTTGGTCCTTGGCTTTATCTTTCAGTCCTTTTATAATGTTATTTGTTTCTATCATAGTTTTATTCTCTTTTCTTTCCTTTCCATAGCATCCTACTCTTGTAATATCTCATTGAGAATATTAGATTATTTTCAAATTTTAAAAACTATTTCCTGTATTGTCAGTTTCCAATGGGTATCTTTGTTTTTGTATTTGTTATGGTAGCTCTTTTTTATTACTTTATTGTTTTAATATTGTTTTAGTGAGGTTTGCAGAGGCAGAAAAATAATGTGTGATCAGTCTTTTTTTTTAAAAAAAATGTACTGGGTTAAATAGTATCCCCATATAATACATGTCTCCTGAGAACCCATGAATGTGGCCTTATTTGGAATTTGCAGAGGTAATCAACTTAAAATGAGGTCATACTGGAGTAGAGTGAGCTCTGAATCTAATATGACTGGTGCCATTATAAAAAGAAGGTAGGCCAGGCACAGTGGCTCATGCCTGTAATCCCTTTGTGAGGCCAAGGCAGGTAGACCAGTTGAGCCCAGGAGTTTGAGACTAGCCTGAGCAACATAGGGAGACCTTGTCTCTACTACAAAAAAAAAAAAAAAAAAAAAAATTGGCCAGGCCTGGGCATGGTGGCATGCATCTGTAGTCTCAGCTACTCAGGAGGCTGAGACAGGAGGACTGCTTCAGCCCAGGAGGTTGAGGCTACAGTAAGCTGTATCATGCCACTGCACTCCAGAGCCTATGTGGCAGAGCAAGACAAAGACAAAGAAGAAGAAGAGGAGGAAGAGGAAGAGGAAGGCGGCAAAGAGGAGGGATATTGGAACACAGAGATAGATACACACACAGGAGAAATGGAAGGAATGTGAAGACAGAGGCAGAGGTTGGAGTGATACGTCTACAAGCCTAGGAACACCGAAGATTGACGGCAATCACCAGAAGCTAGAAGAGATAAGGAAGGATCCTGCCCTAGAGCCTCAGAGGAAACATGGCCCTGCTGTCATCTTGATTTCAGGCTCCTGTCCCCAAGAACTGTGAGAAAATAACTTCCTGTCATTATAAGTTACCTGGTTTTTGTACTTTGTTAAGGCAATCTTAGGAAACAAATATCCTCTTCCTCATTAAAGTTGGATGTAGAATTTAGCAGGAACAGAAATATTAACTTGCTTTTTTAAAAAATGTCTCAGATTAGTTCCTTTTAAACCTTCCTTTTTTGAGAAAGAGAAAACTGACACAATCCAGAGTCTAGCACCTCTTCCCTATAATCATTACCAATGTTGTAAAAGTTTGGCTGCCTCTCCCTGTTCAGTGGTTTCTCCTGGCCTGTTCAGTTCAAGCAACACTAGCAATATTTTCCACCCAACGACATGTGAGTAGAATAAAACAGTTCTTCCTATGGTGATAATTGAAAATAAAATTATAGTTTTATATATTTAACTAATTAGAAGTTTAGCTAATGACTGCTTTTCATATATAATTTTAGGGTCTGGGCAGTTTGACGGCTTTTTTTTTCTAAATCAGATTGGCATTCATTTTTCTTTTATGTCTAAGAATTTGTTCAGCTCTGCTACTAATTTTACTTAAATATTTTTGTTTCAAGACTAGTGAGAGATAGAAGGAGATGTAGGAAACAAAAAAGAAAGCCAAAAAAGGAAAGTTTAAGAAGGAAATACTCAACTGTCTAGCAAATGCCACATAATCCAAGTTAAATATTACCTAGAAACTGTTTTATGTGGAGGGAGTTAATGTCATCTTTGGTGTCTTAAATACCATCAGAGGCCAAATTGCAGCAGGCTCATGATTGCATTGGAAGTGAAGAAACGGATATGTTTAGAGTGCTCTACCCTTTCAAGAAGTTTTGTTTCAAAAGGAAGGAAACAGGGGCAGTTATAATACTTTCAGAACAGAAGTGACTAAGAGTGCTTACACTCAGAAAAGAAAGGGTCTGAAAGAGCCAGTGGAGCTGAGGAAGTTGAAAATATAGGACAAAAGGAAAGATAGAGATGAGATAAAGAGATGGAGTGATAGCAATAAAGAGTTAGAGAGCTGATAGAGAGAAAGGAAGAGGGGAGAGAGAAAATTGGTAGAGAGATTATCTTGAGCAGGAGGGTGTACAAATATCCAGAGAACAACATCAATTAGCATCAGTTTTGGACATAAGCACAGCCCCTGAGACTAGAAAGAGAAATAACTGATGTGGACGCAGCTTTGTTTTCATGGAGTTAAGTGAGGAGGGACAGGAAATTGAGAACTCTTGACTTTCTGTGGAATTAGAAGGCAAAATCATGTGCTGAGTGCATTTATAGAAAGAAACTAAATAAGCTAAAATCATTATTTTACCTTGAAGTCAAGGTAGCAATAAAATGACAAAATAAGCAAGTGCTCTAAGAGCTCTCTTTAAAACAACATGGAAAGAGAATCATTGAGTAACATCGAGTGTCCTAAACACATGGCTTCTTAGTAGGCCATTAACAGAATTTATGGATTTCACAAAGCCCATCCATCTTCTATTTTTAGTTCATTTACAAAACAATAAATGACAGGTACAGACTGTGGTTTCAGATGCTAAGAGACTGGTAAGTTCTGCTATTTTATCTCTGAAGGCTGTAAGTATCCTGTTTTGGTTGGAAAAAAAAAATAGTGCTTCCTCTAAAAGACATCCATTGAGGATGTGGCTTTTTGAGGTACAGTTTTGCTTTTATTTGCCTAAGTGCTTGCTCTTCAGAGTGTAAGAAAAAGCTGCATGGAAATTATATTTGACTTCATCTGGTCACACTGTCTTATTCCAGAAAAAAATTAGTATAAGAAGTATGTAGCTCCTGTAGATAAAAGTTCCTGATATAAATTTCTAAATTCAATAAAATACAGATAAGTTACTTACTGACGTATTTTATATCAAACTGCTTATTTAGAAAAGAAAGTGCTTTCATCACCTAAGCATATAATTTATTCAATTGTCTCAATTAAAGGAATGCATTCATAATTGAACATGGCACAAATGTTTGCTAGAATACTAAGAGACGCACAGAATAAGACTCTTGTTTACAAAAAATAAAATGTATAGAGACATTTGTAAAACACAAATATTCCAGGAAGAATTGAAAAAGTATTTTTATAAGTATTGCTGTTTCTATTTATCCTTGCTTTTGCTATGTATATAAGTGTATTCTAGACAAAAAGGGAGAGTAATGGCACAGGTACAATTTTTATATTCAGCTTAGGCACACAGCTACTTGTAGCTGGCTCCATTTCCAAGTGAAATCATACAGTAATTGGTATGAGCCAATCAAAACTTGGATAAAAACTCTGTCTATTTCTAGCAAGTTAATCAATCTTACCATTATGCTGAACCACTTTGTGATGCTTTTCTTCCTGTCCATTGGGTTACTGTGAAAAAGCAAAGTTGCATTAAATGTGGTATCTGTCTTCTTGGCTTTTACTTTTTCTGCCAATGATTATTTCTGAATGGATTTTAGTTTTGCAAATTATAGCACAATGTCAGGGTCAAGAATGATGAGAAAAGATGAAAAATATAGAATTATGGAAATGATCCCAGCAACACTTAAAAACTTTTATTGTACGTATGCAAATGAGACTGCTTTAACTTAAAAATCAAAGAGAAATTGAGCATTCTGATTACCGTAGAAATAGAAGAACTGAGTTATTTAAATGCCCATTTTCTTAAAATAGCAGGGTAATATCAAGGCATTTTGATGTTTGTTGGGAGCTGGAAGAAGCAGTATGTGGGCTGAAAGACCTTATATACTTCATTCAACATATTAATTGATAATAAAACATTACTTTCATGATATTTTATAATTTTCATTTTATACTAGATTGTTTTTCTTTAAAAATAGAAAATACAACAAGTTATTTTTAAACTGTTACATAATAGAAAATTTCTTTTAAGTATCCAATAATTAAACCAAGTGGAAAGTAATAAATATTTATAGTAATAAATCGTTTGTAACCATACAAGAGTACATACACATTGGACATCAATATTATTGTTCTTGAATTCTTGACTACTTTCCATGTTTAAAAATATTTTCACAAACATGGTATGAAAACTGAGTTTAGCGTTCACAGCCAAGAAAACTAGATAAGCCATAAATGTATCACTTATGTTAACACAGTTGTACATACCTAAATACCTGATAATAACGCACATCAAGTGATTAACTTACTGGTTTGTAATAATTTGGGTATACTGTGTTTTTAAAACAGAAAGCTCATTTTGATGGTCCTACATTCCTAGGCAATTCTGGGCCCACAGATTACCCCTGAGAGCACATCGATATAGATTACCAAGGATACTTATCAAAATTTGTATGTTTTTGATACATTCATAAAACATTCCAAATTATTAGCATCTTGGTTTGTCTTCTAGAGCCTTCTTATTCAAATGCATCCCTGAATCAGCAGTATCCACGACTCCTGGGAGCTTGTCAGAAATACAGACTCTCAGGCCCCAGCTCAGCCTTGCTGAATTGTGATTTACATTTTAACACGCTCCCCAGCCCAGGTGATTTGTGTGCACATTAAGAGTTTGAGCAGAGATGCTCAAGGAATTAAAAACCTAGTATATTGGAAGATTTAAAGGTTTTCAGGTGGCGTAGGAAATAAATTCCAAAGAAAGGCAGCCCAAATCATAATCAACTTTACTTTTTGACATCTTAAATTCTCTTTAGAATCTATATGTTGCAATTTGGCCATTGAGTGAGTCAGTTAAACGAACAGGCACAGTTCAGGATTTTGTAGAAATAAGAGACTTTATTATAAAGTACTGTAGTTCGGAAAATTTTTTTGAAAATAGAAAAAGATATAAAAGGATGATTAGCAATATGTTTTCTGGTTAATTTCTTCAGCATTTTAAATCACAGTTTCAATAATATTCAATCTGTCACTGAATCAAAGGCAAAAATCCCTAAATAATGAAGTGATTAAGCACTCCATTCACTTTCATTGCATTAATTGAAAATATTTCCAAAGCTAAAGAAGTTGTAATGAAATGGAAAGTACACAGGACTTGGTCCTATTTCAAAAATTGTCTAAATGTATGTTCTGGAAGTTTTCCTACCATCAGGTATTGAGTTCTGTATAAACATTTTTTGAATAAATGAATTAGTGAGAAATCAGAGACAAAGGCTATTCTTTCTAGAATGTACTGTAACAGGAAAAGATAGAAGGCAATATTCCAAAGGAAGATGTATTCAAAATATTTTTGACTGTTTATTAATCCAGAGAGCCAATTTGTTATTTTAAAATAAGAATTGCATTATCGGCCGGGTACGGTGGCTCACGTCTGTAACCCCAGTACTTTGGGAGGCCGAGGTGGGTGGATCACCTGAGGTCAGGAGTTTGAGACCAGCCTGGCCAACATGGTGAAACCCTGTCTCTACTAAAAATACGAAAATTTGCCGGGCATGGTGACAGGCGCCTGTAATCCCAGCTACTCGGGAGGCTGAGGCAGGAGAATCGCTTGAACCTGGAAGGTGGGGGTTTCAGTGAGCCGAGATCGTGCCATTGCACTCCAGCCTGGGGAACAAGAGCAAGACTTTGTCTCAAAAAAAAAAAAAGAATTGCGTTATCAAGAAGAAAGGATACTCATATTTGCTAATCAGCACATTCTCTTCCTGGGGAAAATATGTGTCAGAAGCAATGTTATAATCAGAAAGTTACTGTGAACCCAAAACATTAGATGGATGATTATAATGGCTACTGCCATCATGCCTGAAAAACTGAGAAATAGCTTTTTGCCTTAAGATTACACTAAACCCACAGAATAGATGCTTGTCTTTGTGAGTTCAGGGCAACTCTTCATGTGGTCAGTTATAGAGATATTTTGTTACTATTTGCCCTTCTGATTCTCGTTTCTTTCTTTTGGAAAAAACTGCTTGGAATGAAAGCAAGAACGGATTAAAGGAGGCCAATTAGGAGCCAATTGCGTGTGTGTCTGTGTGTGTGTGTGTGTGTGTGTGCATACAAGGGACCTCAAGTAAAATTTGGCTTGGACAATCTTCATTTACTCCTGTTTAGCATTTGTCCAGGATTTTTTATTTTTATCAAAGTATTTGTATCAATATTTGCTTTAAAATAATCAGAGATGAGTTAGATCTACTCTTTGTATTCCCAGCTTGTCAGTTGGTCAGGCGCATGGTTATATATTTAAAACAATATGCAATAGCTACCTTTTCTAGAGCCTTTCCATATTTAGTAAAACTAACATCTCCCTTTCAAACAGCATATAGTATGCTCACTGAGAAAACCAAGTACATTTGGAAGTGAGTGGCTAAGACAGTCAACTCTTTGCAGTTTCAGGTGGTGATGGGAGAAGTTTTGAAGCCGCAGCCTCTGCCAGACACTTGGTAAACTAGCCAGCTCTGTCATGGCAAATACCACAGACTGGACAATGCACGAAATTACCAGTCAACAGTCAGCAGGGTCAACAGGAAATATGGCAAATGAAAGGTTAGCTATATATGATATTTCTACTGTATAATGTAGAGAATATAATCTCTTGGTACAGTAGTTTGGTCATTTATTGTAAGTCTATAAATATTTATTTTATTGTTTGGTAAAGCTTTTTTAGTTTGCAATAGATTTTGGTAGCAATGAACTGAAAACATGAAAAGCAAGTGCTATAGTTTGGATATTTGACTCTCCAAACCTCATATGGAAATTTGATCCACAATAATGGAAGTGAGGCCTAGTGAAAGATGTTTGGGTCTTGAGGGCAGATCCCTTATGAATGGCTTGGTGCACTCGTCATTGTAGTAAATGAGTTCTCACTCTATTAGTTCCCAGGAAAGCTGGTTGTTAAAATAAGCCTGGCACCTCCCTGCCCCTGCTTCCTCTCTTGCCATGGGATCGCTAGACAGCAGCACCGCTCTGCCTTCCACTGAGTGCAAGCCGTCTGAGGCTCTCACCAGAAGCAGATGCTGGCACCAGGCTTCTTGTACAGCCTGCAGAACTAGGAGCCAAATAAACCTCTTTTCTTTATAAATTACATAGTCTTGAGTATTCCTTTATAGCAACACAAATGGTCTAAGACAACATGTATAATAAAAAATTTAGTACTGGTTGCCTGTAGTTCCAGCTACTCAAGAGGCTGAGGCAGGAGGATCACTTGAACTCCCAGGAGTTCAAGGCTGCTGTGAGCTACGCTTAAGCCATTTCACACCAGCCTGGGCAACAGAGCCAAAAAAAAAAAAAAAAACAAAATCGTACTGAATATCCATTTCCATTTTTAAAACAAGTGAATAATATAAATTTGCACAAAAAAAGTTTATCCATGATTACTATTCACCATAGGGACCACAGTAAAGTCAGTAGTCACTAGAAAACCAGAAAACACAAATCTCTGAGAAACCATCAATATCTATTCAAAAGCCAATCACTGGCTGGGTGCGGTGGCTCACGCCTGTAATCCCAGCACTTTGGGAGTCTGAAGCGGGCGGATCATGAGGTCAGGAGATCGAGATCATCCTGGCTCACACGGTGAAACCCTGTCTCTACTAAAAATACAAGATAATTAGCCGAGCCTGGTGGAGGGCGCCTGTAGTCCCAGCTACTCGGGAGGCTGAGGCAGGAGAATGGCGTGAACCCTGGAGGCAGAGCTTGCAGTGAGCCAAGATTGTGCCACTGCACTCCAGCCTGGGCAACAGAGCGAGACTCGGTCCCAAAAAAAAAAAAAAAAAAAAAAAAGTCAATCATTATTTTAAGAAGAATGTTTCCAAAGACAACAATTTAATACCTGCAGCTGCTACATTCCATTTTGAAAAGCATGAGTTTTCATTTAAAACAAATGAGTGTTCTTCTAAATAATTTATTTTCAATCCCAATTTTTATGCACATATGAAAAGTGAAGAAAATAGCTCCAATGCCAGTTTTATATAAGTGTAATTATATGCTTCAAATAAGAAATTTTGTTAGTTGAATCCAATAATGCTTCAGAATATTTTTCCACCCAATTCATGGAATCAAAATCAAATCAATAAAAAATTTTAGAGAAGGTGAGCATCTGTCATTTACAACATTACATCAATGTAAAATCAGTTTAAAAGTTCAACATTTAAGGTACATTTAGATACATTAAGACACAGTTTTTAAAGGTTCATTTTTACAGTGAAATTATGAATACAAATTTTGGTGGAGTCAGGATTATGGTAAACACAATGTTGCAGCTAAGAAATCTATTGTATCAATTGGCCATGCCACATTAACAATAATGCTCCCTAATAAATCACCCCCAAATTCAACAGTTTAAAACATTTATCTTCATGGCTACGTGATGGCCAGCTAATATCTGAATCAATAATCAAGAGTGAGATGATGGTAGCTCAGAGGAGGGCAGGAGTGAGGCCTTGGGTGGTAATGAGAAGTAACTGAATTTAAATATATGACAGTGAGAGGTGAAGCCAGCTGAGCTTCTGGGTCGTGGGGACTTTGAGAACTTTTGTGCCTAGCTAAAGGATTGTAAATGTATCAATCAGCGCTGTGTGTCTAGCTAAAGGATTGTAAACGCACCAATCAGCACTCTGTTAAATGGATCAATCAGCGCTCCGTAAAATGGAACCATCAGCAGGATGTGGGCAGGGCCAAATAAGGGAATAAAAGCTGGCCACCCGAGCCAGCAGTGGCAACCTGCTTGGGTCCCCTTCCACACAGTGGAGGCTTTGTTCTTTCGCTCTTCACAATAAATCTTGTTGCTGCTCACTCTTTGGGTCCGCACTACTTTATGAGCTGTAACACTCACTGCGAGGGTCTGCGGCTTCGTTCCTGAAGTCAGCGAGGCCACGAACACACCGGGAGGAACAAACAACTCCGGACGAGCCACCTTTAAGAGCTGTAACACTCACTGCTAAGGTCTGCGGCTTCACTCCTGAACCCACCGGAAGGAATAAACTCTGGACACATCTGAACATCTGAAGGAACAAACTCCAGACTCACCATCTTTAAGAGCTGTAAAACTCACCACGAGAGTCTGCAGCTTCATTCTTGGAGACCAAGAACCCACCGGAAGGAATAAATTCTGGACACAATAGGCTTTGCATCAGACTGTAGCAGCTGAATCCATTGATCTGAGCTCCATTCAGCTGACATAATAGTTCATGTGTTTCTCATTCTTCTCCTGGTACCAGTGGGCTAGATCAGGACATGTTCTTCTCATGGTGATAGCAAAAGCTTAAGAGGGCAAGCACAATTACCGAAGATCTCTTCAAGCCTGGGCTCAGAAATATTAATAGCACACTATCAAATCTGTCTATATGCCACTGGCCAAAATAAATCAAAGGATGGGAAAGTACAATCTGCTTAGGATGCCAAGGGTGTGGATACAAAGAAGGATGCAAAGACTTGGGCTAATGTAGTTTGATCTAGAAACCCTTCTGGCAACAATGAGCTCAAAAACAGACATATGCTGTATTTGGAAGTGGTTGTGGTAGACACATAATTAATTGCAAACTGAAAAAGTACAATATTCTATAATCAACATAGAGAATGTAGGTGTCAAAATTTACACATTTTTATATGTGTACAGAGTAGGTAAACTACAAAATTTTTGTGATAAAGTTGATCTTAAATAAGTTATAACACACTTCAGCATAGCAATACATGCTTTTTTTTCTCTTTGCTGCTCATCATCAATAGGATTTTAAGAAATGTTTGCAACTTGGAAAAATTAGTTTGCAAAACAACCTAAAAGGCTTACAGTGAACTGAACTTCTTTAAAAAAACACAAAGCCTCTAAATTTTGGTTCATTTTGTTCAAAATTAAGTTTGGAAATCTTTAATCAAAATGTTCTGCAAATAGAGCAATAAAAAAAAACTGCAGCTTTTCAGGCTTATGGAAAAGTAAAATGGAAAACAATGCTTAACACAGAAAGGCATTAAAATATATCTACATAACCAAGGTAATGACTGAATAAATTAAGAAATGAGATCTCAAATGATGTACATAATTTTGGAATACTATAATTTTACTTTGAAATACTTAAATTTGTGGGATGAACTTTTTGGTGTAGGTCTTTTAACAAATTAATTTATAATTTCTACTAAAATTGAATAAAACACCTATAGATTTAAACTTGGTGAAATACACAAAAGAATAAAAAAGAGACACTTATTTGACAAGTTATTTTCTTTTGTTTTATTTTTTCTTTTATTTGGAACGGAGTCTCTCTCTGTCACCCAGCCTGGAGTGCTGTGGCGCAATCTCGGCTCACTGCAACCTCCACCTCCCTGGTTCATGCCATTCTCCTGCCTCAGCCTCCTGAGTAGCTGGGAGTACAGGCGCCTGCCACCACGCCTGGCTAATTTTTTGTATTTTTAGCAGAAACTGGGTTTCACCGTGTTAGCCAGGATGGTCTCAATCTCCAGATCTCGTGATCCGACCGCCTCAGCCTCCCAAAGTGCTGGGATTACAGGCATGAGCCACCGTGCCTGGCCATTTTAACAAGTTATTTTCTTATGAAATACATATGAAAGAAAGGTTTTTAAAATGCAGACAATAAGATAAAGCCTGTTAAAAATATCTAGGTCGAAATATTTGTACATTTGAACACCAAAAAATAAAATAAAATAAACAATAACCTCCGTTTAGCAAAATTTGCTCAGGTCTTACTGGGCATCTTACATCTGTAAAGAGAATATTTGTTGTTTTTTGTTTGTTTGTTTGCTTGGTTTTTGTTTTTGAGACAGAGTCACGTTCTGTCGCCCAAACTGGAATGCAGTGGCAAGATCTCCACTCACTGCAACCTCCGCCTTCCAAGTTCAAGACATTCTCCTGCTTCAGCCTCCCAAGTAGCTTGGATTACAGGCCCCCGTCACCACGCCCAGCTAATTTTTTGTATTTTTAGTAGAAACGGGGTTTCCCCATGTTGGCCAGGGTGGTCTCAAACTCCTGACCTCAGGATATCTGCCCACCTCAGCCTCCCAAACTGCTGGGATTACAGGCATGAGCCACCATGCCTGACCAAGAGAATATTTGTTTAACTCAAAATATAATGGTCCACATAGAAAATCAACCTAAATTTTCAAAAATTCCAAATTTATTAGCCATAAGATACAACTTTGAAGAAGATTGTATGTAATTTTATGAAAACTGAAAATAATTAAACAGTATTAAAAAATAAATTATTAAGAAAAATTTCAGTGGCATTATATATAGACATGGATAACAAACTGCTTAAAGAACATGAATAGTGGGCCAGGCATGGTGGCTCATGCCTGTAATCCTAGCACTTTGGGAGGCTGAGGCTGGTGGATCACTTGAGGTCAGGAATTCGAGAATAGCCTGGCCAACATGGTGAAAACACATCTCTACTAAAAATACAAAAATTAGCTGGGCATGGTGGCGAGCGCCTGTAATCTCAGATACTCGAGAGGCTGAGGCAGGAAAATCACTTGAACCTGGGAGGTGGAGGTTGCAGTGAGCCAAGATCACGCCATTGCACTCCAGCCTGGGCAACAAGAACAAAACTCTGTCTCAAAAAAAAAAAAAAAAAAAAAGAATAAATAATATGAACAGTTTTCAAGAATAATTATTCTGCTTATATTTTTAACATTAATATAATCTATAAAATCGATATTAAAATTTTTGCTTTATGAACATGGACACATGCCACTTTTTATTTTTAGGAATTATTTTACAGTTTCAGCATAAAAATAATTGTTTGTAAAGAGATAAATATTTAAAAATATGTAATTTTAGAGGGGGCCTCTTTCATTCTCAGAAATTTCCTAGATTGAGATTTAAATAAATGGTCAAACCTATATTTCAGCAGTCTAGGCATAACGTAATATAGCAAAAACTACACAGATGATAGTTGTCAGAAATGTGGATAGAGTGTAATTATTTTTAAGTAAAATCAATAGGATATGAAGTAGACAATGCTAGGTTTTATAAGTTGATGCGTGGAACTAGTTGTTTAGTAGAAGGTGTTGACCCTCATGGGATGAAAATTTAAAAGGAGGCAAAAAGAGGTACAGTTTGGCCAGAAACCAGTTTTCCGGTGGAGAGATTCAAGAGACATTGATACATAGGTCTGAAGCCTACAGAAGTCTTGGCTATTGATATAAATTGAAGGTACAGCTTCTTCTAAATAATGTGAGGGTTAATATTGAGTGTCAACTTAATTGGATTAAAGGATGGAAAGTATTGTTCCTGGGTGTGTCTGTGAGGGTGTTGCCAAAGGAGATTAACATTTGACTCAGTGGAATGGGACAGGCAGACCTACCCTCATTTTGGGTGGGCACCATTTAATCAGCTGCCAGCATAAAAGCAGGCACGAAAGGAGCAGACTTGCTGAGTCTTCTGGCCTCTGTTTTTCTCCTGTGCTGGATGCTTCTCGCCCTCAAACATCAGACTCCAAGTTCTTCAGCTTTTGAACTCTTGGACTTACAGCAATGACTTACCAGGGGCTCTTGGGCCTTCGGTCACAGACTGAAGGCTGCACTGTCAGGTTCCCTACTTTTGAGGTTTTGGGACTCAGACTGGCTTCCTGGCTCCTCAGCTTGCAGACAGCCTATTGTGGGACTTCACCTTGTGATGCTGTGGGTCAATTCTCCTAATAAACTCCCCTTCATATATTCATCTATCCTATTACTTCTGTCCCTTTAGAGAACCCTGACTAATACACCATGTTAAAGGCATTTCTCTTATCAAATGTACAGAGTTCAATTCATTTGAAATCTCTGAATGTAATTATTTTAGGTGTTTTGAAAAAATATTAGGTAAAAGATAACATATTCTGTATTTGTCTTGTTATGATAGACCAGTAACAAGTTAGTAAACAAGAAACAAAAAAATACTCACTACATATTAGTTTTCTGTGATATCAAGGCAAATCAATGAAGCCCCCAGTAAGATAATATAGAGAAAGGTAATTTCATAATTCCATTTACCCAGCAAACATAATGTATAATTCAACTACACAATGAATCCACTGGAATTTAGTACATGGATGAAATTAAAAATTAATATATTTTCATTCTATATTGATTTATTTTATTACTCATGAGAAAACACTGTGTTGTCATTTACAAACATACAAATACTACATACCTTAAAATCCCAGCTCATATAATACACCAGTTGAAAATGTACAGATACAGCAGATAAACTAAGGCAACTTGGCATTTTTAATGTTTAAAAAAGACTGTTTCAAATTTTTCACATGGTTCACTTTGTAGTCATCCGATATATTTAGCAAGGTATTACCTATTGCTTTAGTACAAACTAGGTTATTCATTTGCATAATCTTATGATTACTAAATCCATGTTTTTGTGTTTTCTCTTTCAAGATTTTTCAAGATCTTTCAAGATCTTATTCAGTTATTTGAATCTGGAAATGAGATTTCTGTGTGTGTGCATATGTGTATATTTTGAAAAATCTTTGTGGAAAATATGTTGCAGAATCCTGCAGTAATATAACATCTAAATTTATAGGATTTGGTAGTTCTAAGACTTCTCATTACATCTGAAGAAAACTCTAAATACCTCTTTTTACTGGAGACATTTAGATATTTAGTCTGACTAGATGTCAGTAAGTGTAGATAATCAAGTGCTTCACAGGTAACTAAGAACAGAACAGAAAAACATGTGCTAGATGGAAACAGAATCAACTGGATTCTAACAATTATTAGAAAGCTAATTCTAAAATTAATATGAGGCTTTAATTTCCTGAACCTTTGAAAATATGTCAGTCATCCTACTTGATGAACTCAATCTTTCATGTCTTGAAAAATAACACATTCATTATAACATTAGAATACAACAGAAACATCCGCTCCTTGCTCCTGGTGAGGATATTCGTTTTCTCACCCCACCCCCAGTTAACTGTTACCCAGGTTTTTCTCTTACTTTATATTTACCTCTCCTTTCCCTTTAATTCTTAGCTGGTGCACACTAGACCTCATTGTTCACTAAGAAAAATGGCTACAGGGAAACTTCCTCACATTTCCTGCAGCAAATCTATTCATTTTCTCCACTATTCCTACTAGTACAAAAGAACTAACTGTGCTATCAAATCTACCCTCATCAGCATGCAGATATTCTCTATTATTTCTATGTTAAAAATCCCTTCCCTAATCCCATATTTCCTCCAGTTATTATCATATATTTTATTCCTTTCCTCAGCAAAAATCCTTTATCTAGTTGCCTGACTTACTCTCTCCAACTCCATTTGTCCAATTCATCCATCAAACTACACATATTTGACTTTATTCTCCTTTCCACTGACTTGATTCTTTTCAAGGTCAGCAACTACCTCAGAGTTGCCAGTGTCAATAGGAATTTAACCTACTTGGCAATGCTGTTCTTCGAGAAAGCTTCCCTCCTGGATTCCTGGATCTAATAGTTTCACGCTTTTCTTCCTACGTCACTATCTCTTGAACTCAATCTCTGATTTGCACCCTCCTGCTACTTCTGATTCAAGATTTACCTTTCCCTCCTCCTCTTTACTGTCCACATCTTCTTCCTAGGTTGTCCCTTTCTTTCCTATGGCTTTAGATCACATTCTTGTGCTCCCATGTTCCAAATCTCATTCTGAGGTCAGACCTATCCTCTTGGTCTGAATTCTAGACTCAGGTGTTCAACCGCCTGTCTGACATCTTCTCTTAGATACCTAATTGGGTTGAAAGGTTCAAACCATAGCTGGTGATTCTCTC
Organism: Pan paniscus; assembly: GCF_029289425.2. Taxonomy (NCBI): domain Eukaryota; kingdom Metazoa; phylum Chordata; class Mammalia; order Primates; family Hominidae; genus Pan; species Pan paniscus. Next base: position 97,975,012 of record NC_073255.2, read on the forward strand.
CATTGATCCATTCCTCTTCCTGTTAAAAATGGCTCTGCCAATTAGTTAAAAAATATACACACACACACACACACAAATCATGCTTGATTCCTCTGTGTTCCACACTGGCATCCCTGATTGATGCCCAATTGACCATCAGGTCCTGTTGGTTCTAACTGAACTGCCACTGCCCTATTGTAAGTTATCTTCCTATCTTTTCTAAAATACTGCACGAACTTCTTACTTCTTAATTACAATCCCTGCTTTCATTTTCAATTTTTCTGTTCTCCAAACTGTGGCAACAGTGATCTTTTAAAATAAATCAGATTACATCCCTTCTCTGTTTATCCCCCTCTAATGGTTCCCATTGTGTCTTTTCATAATCAAGCCCCTAATTCCTCTGCAAACCCAGGTCCTCTATATTCTCTCTTGCTTACACTCCGTGTTTGAGCCCCCTGGCCTCCACTCTGCTCCTCTAGCCTCCACCTTACCTTTTTCTACTTGAAATGCTCTTCTTTCCATCCGTACCCATCACCAGGCTCATTCTCAGGAAAATATCCTTTAGATTTCAGCTCAAACATCCCCTCCCCTATAAGATTTAAAGTGGGCTCTGCCTACTCTCCTTTATCTTCTCACCCTAGCTATTTTGCTGTACACTTATCACCATCTGAAAACACCCAATTTGTTTTCTTGTTTACCATCCATCTATTTAAACGTCCATTTGGATGGATGCTCCCGAACAACAGGAACATTGTCACTTTGGATCTTCCTTAGACCTAGACCACTGCTCACCCTGTATAGCACTTAAGAAATAAATGTTAAATAAATATACAATTAAATAAATAGATTATTTGTATAGCATATTTGTTATATACAAAGGGCCAGGGATTTTGAAATTGGATGACATCACAATCTAACTCAAGCTAAGTGGTCCAACACCCTCAACTGTCTAGAAAATCCAGAAAACATTAATAATCAATGGAGACACAGAACAACAGCACAGCTGAAGAGAATAAAAGTAAAACAAATATATTAAGCTGGAAGGGACCATTATTTTCCTTTTCTGAGAAGTTACATAGAAATGCGTATATAACTATAGGAATCTTAGAATATGTTTATAAGAAAAAATAATCAAGAATACATAAAATCCTTCATTTGGTTAGGACCTGAGTTAACATTTTATTATATGATTTTCAGATTTTTCCCATGGAGAGCTGTACAGTTACTGAACTCTTGAAATGTAGTTAGTGCAAATGAAGAGCTTTTTATTTTATTAACCTAAAAGTAAAATTGAAGCAATATAAAAGGTTTTTACCAATAAACACCACTTTATTGTTTAGTATGACTGCATTTCACTTCAATTACTGAAAATAAAATGTGTGAATTTAGACACATAAATTCTGGATTTGTATGCTGGCTTTTTTTTTTTTTTTTTTTGAGACAGAGTCTCACTTTGTTGCCCAGGCTGGAGCGCAGTGACACGATCTCGGCTCCCTGCAACTTCTGCCTCCCTGGTTCAAGTGATTCTCCTGCCTCAGCCTCCCCAGTAGCTGGGATTGCAGGCACTTACCACCACGACTGGCTAATTTTTGTACTTGTAGTAGAGACAGGGTTTTGTCACGTTGGCCAGGCTGGCCTTGAACTCCTAACCTCAGATGATCCGCCCTCCTTGGCCTCCCAAAGTGTTGGGGTTACAGGCATGAGCCACTGTGCCTGGCCTAATTTTTGTATTTTTAATAGAGACAGGGTTTTGTCATGTTGGCCAGGCTGGCCTTGAACTCCTAACCTCAGATGATCCACCAGCCTTGGCCTCCCAAAGTGCTGGGATTACAGGCGTGAGCCACCATGCCCAGCCCATATGCTGGATTCTTGAAAGACTTAACTAAAAAAAAAGCAAAATATTTTGCTAATAAATTTCTGATGGATAACATGTTAAAATAACATTTGTGATATAATGGATTAAAATATATTTAAAATAAATTTAACCTATTTATTTTTATTTTTTTCTATGTGCCTATCAGAAAATTTAAACTACATATGTGGCTTATATTTCTACTGAATAGCACTGAATATTTAACCTTTTTGAGTAATTGTTTAGTATTTCACTGTGTGGAATATTAGAGCCATTCTTAGTGAGTGTTTAGATGGTTTCTAAATTTTCATTTGTGTATACAATGCCAGGATAAATGCATTAAGCAAAACTTTTATTGTTGATGGATGGTTATAAGGGCCAAGTATCTTTTATGCTGAATTTTAAAAGAATTGGAGAACGGCATGGCAAATTTTTAGAAAATCATTTTTATAAAGCACATAAAAGTACATAAACTTATATATTTTATAAAAGTATACATTTTATATACAGTTGTACCTTGGTATCCACAGAGGATTGGTCCCAAGAACCCCCAGGACACCAAAATTCACAGATGCTCAAGTCCCTAATGTCAAATGGCTTAGTATTTGCATATAACCCACACACATCTTCCTGTATACTTTAAATCGTCTCTATATGTACAACACCTAATACAAGGTCTACAACATCACTTCCTTCACATGGATTCAACATAGTACTCAGCACCTAGCAAATTCAAGTTTTCCCTTGGAACACTGCGGAAGTGTTTTTTCTGAATATTTTTGATTCATGTTGTTTAAATCCACAGATGTGGAACCCACTGATATGGAGGGCCAACTGTACTTTGATAAAATATACTCATTATACAGAGTATAAACTATAATCAATATACATTAACATAATGTATATTATAAAGATTTCCATGAAGAACATTTAAAACACTTAAATGCTAAATCATTATTTTCTTAAAAAACACATTCTATGACTATTTCACCTCCCTGAGAACATCTTACAATTTTTGATGAAATACTGTTATTTTAAAAAATAGAATACAAGCCCTTGGATATAAGGGACCAAAATCTCTGGTCTGTTTCTGCCATTTTTGCCTGTCTCTGCAGAGATGCCTTGAGTACAACCTCAGAAGACAAAAAGCCAAAAGACAGGTACCCCAGCAGCCCCCCTGGGAAAGTGTGTCCTCTCTGTGCTAATGTCACCCATCTAAGCGCTAGTGAAGGGTTTGCAAACAGAAATGGAATTGTTCTCAGTCCAGTTCAGAGAGGTCCTTACTTTCTGAGAGCCAACCTGTTAGACCCACTCCAAGTGGCCAGAATCTATAACAATATTGTCTCCAGAGAATCATAATACACTCCACATTAGAGGAAATAAACAAAGTAGGACTGTCTTCATTTTCCAAGCGTTTTGAGTACTTGACCTGAATATTGACCATTTGCTCAATATTTCAGTATTATATGAATTACATATTCCCAGTGTCCCCAGGCCACTATTAGGTTCCTAGACAGCCAAAGATTCAAGTTTAATATAGAGAAAATTAGAGACATAGAAAAATTATTTTATAATATATGAAAAAACTATCATATTTAATAATTCTAGAAAGTCTTTTAGAGTTTGAACCAGTTATGCTACTTACCTTATTCATAAAATTATATGACTTTCCTGGGTAAGAGCATTACAGTTTAGTCTTTTTCATTTGCTTGTTTCATCAGTAAGGGCTTTGCCTTCTATGTCCTACATTGGAATTTACTATAATTTCATTCAATTTATATAGATAATAAGTGAGATCTAACGTTGTTCACTTTCTCACAGTTACAGTTTTATATAACTAGGTTGGAAATTCAGTTAGAAGGCACTCCTCTCTACATAATCTTTGTAGTGTCACAGAAGCATCCAGAAGGTCTGCCTTCTTCTTCCAGCCCTGCCATGTATTGATTATGTAACCAAGGATCTGCCAATTGATCATTCTGGAAGTCAATTTCCTCATCTATAATATGGGGAAAATAATTTCTGTGCTACCAACCTCACAAGATTGCAGTGAGAATCAAATGGGGTAAAACATATAAATACATTTTGAAAAGAAAAAAAAAGAGAGAGAGAAATAACATTTCTGGAAACCCAGAACAACTTTAACAGCAATAACAATAACAAGTCCTCATTTTGTAACTATGTCTTGTATTAGGAATTTTATGATTGCAATCAATAGAAATCAACTCAAACTAGCTTAAGAGGGGGAAAAAGTGGAGAGAGGACTGCATCATAAGGATTCAATGTCATTCTGGGATCTGAAACTAGGAGCACATCAAGATCTCAGGAAAGAACTGGAACCAGTTACCTTTCCTCTCTTCTCTTGTATTTGTTCTCAGTTTATCTGAAATATTATTTCTAATATCTAAAGATATATTTCCTCTGCCTATCCTTGAATAAAAATTTGGTTGCTTGCATATGCAGAGCATGTATTTTCCAGATCCAGCCACTTCGAGACACCAATCTCTATTTAATTTCCAATTACAAATTCACTGGGAATCTGGTTACGCTTCGATTATGTGCCCACTTTCAGTTCTACAAATTGTGATGAATGATCAAGAATAAGATTTAAAAAATGGCTGTTGGGTGAATACTGCTATTCTCCAATATATTAGAGACTTTTTATTTCTTTTTCCTCCAGAAAAAAAAGGTTGTTGAATATAAAATCCCTTAGGTATCCACTCTTCTCTTTAACTTTCCAAAGCATTTTCACATGTGAATGAAATGAGATATTGTATTATCTTAACAGATAGAAACAGAATTTCTCTGAGGGATGGAACTATTTTTGTTGAAAGGGGGAAAAAAGATACTTCAGTAAGCCATTTGAAAGAGAAGAGAGATCTGGAGGGCATAGGTGCAAGCTGAGTCCCAAGAACAAAAGAGCAGCTTGGGGTGCTCTGCTTTAGAAAATGAAAGCCATTGGATTTTGCTCCTAAGAGGATTGGGGAGAAAAAAGAAAGAAGGAGGAGACTGGGAGGCAAAGAGTCCAAGAAATGTGGCGCATCAAAGTGGCATGAGGCAAGGAACTTGTAAAAATCTCCCCATTGGTACTGTGGCCCCCACCCCTTCACCTTTACCACCTCCACCCTACACAAACTCTTTAAGAAGAAAAATATTCAAGATGTGATTTTCAGTTGTTTTTGTGCAATTTGAATTATTTGTTCATTCTGCGGAATTAAGTAAGAGTGTGTGTGTTTGTGTGTGTGTGTGTGTGTGTGTGTCTAAATTTAGTACATCTGGCCGGAAGTGGTGTGGAACAGAGGGAAAGTGTGTTAAAGCAGAAGTGGAGGCAGAGCATACACCACCCAAGGTGTCAAGGGCAGGGAGGCAGCAGCTGACTCTGGGTCATAAATGCATTATCTCCTATGCTCCCTCCAATAACTTGCCAAGTAATTAAAACAGATATCATTACTGTTTGACAGATAAGGAAACCGAAGACAATCATTTACGGAATGTCTTACAGCAAATTAGTCTTGGAGCCAAACTAAAATCTATACATCTTTTCACTGAACTCAGGTTATTGCATTGAACTTCCTTCAAATGTTATGATAGGGACAGGACAATGGTAGCATACCTTAGTGGCAAGAATCAAGAAGACATTTCTTTAAATGAAATGCTCTTAATGCTTTTAGTGAAACCATTAAGATTACCTTTTAGTCATTCTTCCATTCATTTAATATATATGTGTTGAATTCATGCTCTGTAATTAGCATTACGATAGGTGATAGCCTTTTGCTTATGAGTGAGAATCATTTGATCAAAGTGAATCTTTTTTAAATATTTTATTTAATTTTAATTTTATCTATTTATTTTATTTTTTGAGATGGAGTTTCACTCTTGTTGCCCAGACTGGAGTGCAATGGTGCAATCTTGGCTCACTGCAACCTCCACCTCCCAGGTTCAAGTGATCCTCTTGCCTCAGCCTCCTGAGTAGCTGGGATTACAGGCATGCACCACCACGCTCAGCTAATCTTTTTGTATTTTTAGTAGAGACGGGGTTTCTCCATGTTGGTCCGGCTGGTCTCGAATTCCTGACCTCAGGTAATCCACCCACCTTGGCCTCCCAAAGTGCTGGGATTACAGGCGTGAGCCACCACACCCGGACTTGACCAAAGTGAATCTTAAAACTATGAGAAGAAAAAAAGGAATAAGAGGACCATGAAATCCACAGCATCCTGTTTTTTTCTGGTTTGTTTTGTTTCGTTTTGTTTTTTTGGTACTTTTTGAAATTGCAGTGACACAAAGTCTGACCTAGATTCAGCACCAGAAGTAACTAATTATGAATCCACAACTAACCATATTAATCTTCATACACTGATGGTGGGAATTGAATGGTATATAGCACTTTAGAAAACAGCTTGGTAATTCCTCAAAAAGTTAAATACAGAATTACCATATAACCCAGGAAAATCATTTTAAATTTTCCTAAGATCACGAAATGCCTGGAAAGTGCTCTGCCAGCCTAAACACTCTCCCTTATCCAAAAGTTCCCAAGGAGAAGGCTATATTCTGAATGTCTGTGTCCCTGCAAAATTCATATGTTGAAATCTAATCCCCAATTCAATAGCATTATGACGGGGGGTGCCTTTGGGAGGTGATTAAGTGATGAACGCAGTGCCTCATGCATGGAGTAGTTCCTCATAAAAGAGACCTGGGGAAGCCTGGTTGCCCCTTCCACCATGAGAGGACACACAGAAGCCATCATCTATGAGGAATGAGCCCTTGCCAGATGGCGAATCTGCTGACATCTTGATCTTATACTTTCAAGCCTGCAGAACTATGAGCAATACATTTCTGTTGCATATAAGTTTCTCAGTCTAAGGTATTTGTTATAGCAGCCAGAGTGGACTAACACAGAACTGTTTAGAAAGGGGACAGGAGCACTTTGTGAATTAAAGCACCACTCTTTCAATAGCTGTGCAGCCCCAGATACCCAAAGAAGTGCCTTGGTAAAAGAATGAGGTTGAATTTACAGCTGAAGCTTGAGAGCTAAGCAGCACTTTCCAGTTAACACAAATGAAAAATGGGTGAGCCCGCGTGCTCAGGCGTGCTTGTGAAAAACAATGTTTAACTCAGGCCGGTCCCGAACCCATTGACCCAACCAAGTGCACTGAATGGAAAAGAGAAGCTCCTGCAGAAGTTCTGCCTGTAACACGGAGATTGGAAACACATATGCAAGCAAAGCATGGAGAGCAGAACATTGCTTTTAAGATAAACTCAATGTTCTGAGGCTCATTCCATGTCTGAAACTTCTGCCTACTGAATTTTTAATGTATCTTCTTCAGTGTTAGAGTGATAGTGAGCTGGGAATAAAGGGGGTAAGGATAAGCCAGGCATAGGAGAGGTGACCAAAGATTTTCTTTCAACACATACATTTTTCCCCAGTCACTTTTATCAGAGATTTAGGATCTGATCTTGAGCACTTGGCTGACTGACTCTCCACTTTGCATAATGTTATAGATCGGTATATGGAAGATCTGGATAATTTCATGTCTTAAAGCTCCTCCTGTGTGATATTTTTCCCCATTCAACGGCCCTTAATTCTTTTTGTTTTGTTTTGTTTTTGTCTGAGACAGGGTCTTACTCTGTAGACCAAAGTGGAGTGCACTGATGCAAGGCTGGAGTGCAGTGGTGCAATTACAGCTGACTGCAGCCTCGAACTGCCAGGCTCAAGCAATCCTCCCATCTCAGCCTCCCAAAGTAGCTGGGACCACAGGTGCATGTCACCATCCCTAGCTAATTTTTAACTGTTTTGTAGAGTCAGGGTCTCACTATGTTGCCCAGGCTGGTCTTGAACTCCTGGGCTAAAGGGATCCTCCTGCCTTGGCCTCACAGAGTGCTGGGACTACAGGTATGAGCCAATGCACCTGGACCCTGAACTCTTACAAAGACATATATCTTAAAAACTGAAAACATTTTATTCCTTTTAGCCCCTACTCCATATGTGGTCTAATAAACCACTGATATTCAACAAATGTTTGCTAAATGCTTTAATACAATTATTTGGAATAATATTGCCACTGATAGTAATTAGAACAGAAAAGCACTCAATGCTTCCCTGAATCCCTTTGGCCTGCCTCCTATTCCCAGTCCTCTATCAACCCTTCTGTTGCAGTTCCTGCTGAGCTGAACAAGAGACACACATGCCAGCCTCACAGCTTAAACAAAGAGCTACAGTGAAAGAAAAACAGCTGAGCCAGCAGGAAGCATAAACAGAGGGGGAGGTGTCAAGATAGCTATTTTTAAAGCCAATGTAGTAAATAAACTCATAGGCTTTAATAAAGCCAGGTAGCTCTTTTCTTCAGAAGCTAGCCTATGCTTCAAGCTTGGCCCAAGGTTTGCTTGATCCTCTGTTAGGACAGCATATTTGAAATTTTGGTAAGGGCAAACAACACTGGGGCAGGGGAAGACATATCCTCATTCTTAGGTTTATTCTTAAAAAGAAAAATAGGAAGCTTGAGAACCATGAAAACACAATGCAGATAGGAATCACAAAATATGTACAAAATGTTATTGTTGCCCATCAAGATACAAACGGATACATCATGAATTTGATGACAATTTCTCCTCTTCGGATCTTATCTACATCCCTCCTTCTGGCCCTCAAAGTCCTCAATTATCCCTGTCACCTTAATCTCTTTCTCTTTCCTATTTTGTTCTTATTCTTGGATCTGACAAAACAGAAAGAAAAATGCACTATAATTATGAGCACATGATGTGCCTGGAACTGTGTTATGAGTTATCTTACTTAACACAACACTTCTAATATCTCCAGTGTTGAAGAAGAAACTGAGGTTTACAAATTCCAAAGTAGAAAAAATTCTCATCTCCACTTCAGTCAAACTAACCTTTGAGTTCCTTGATCAAGTCAACTTCCATTCCACCCTAGGGCTGTTGCCCTTGTATTCAACATTGAAAGGCACTGGAATCTTCTTCCTCCAAACATGGTTCTTTCTAGTCATCTGGTTCTCTGCTCAAACGTTGTCACCTCATTAGAGTAATCTTCATGAATGTTCAGTTGAAAGTACCTAATCTTTCCCTCAGAGTAACTCCTTGTTGTGGCCACGAAAGTGCACCATTCAGATGACCCTTTAAGGGAGCATAGTTGGCTGATAGCCTCCAACTGCCCCATCTTTAGATCCATTGCAGTGTTCTCACTTAGGCCTGAGGCTCTCTCTTCCAAGGCTGCCCTGAGCCTGTGACTGAGTAAGGTAGGGGTACTAGACCCAGCCCACTTCGCCACTTCCGCCCAGTACGGGACTTCCCTAATGAACAATATCTACTCAGGACTGGGTTGTGGGACAGAGATCTCATCAGGTTGGCCAAGACTTTCTTCAAGCTGCACCATAACCTGTCCCAAACTCCCTCTTTCCTTCTCTCCTTGTCCAGGTGTCAGAGCTGCATCACATTTGAAGTGCTCCCCAGCTACTCCTGCTCCTACTCTCTCTTATCCTTCACAGAATCTTCTCCCAATCTCTTGTTTGTCTAATTCTGTCTTGACGTCTGCTTCTCAGAAGACCTGAACTGGTGCACTCTCTTGTAAAACACTGTTTCATTACTTTCATAGCATTTATAACTATTTTTATTTTATCCAATTAAATTGATCCACTTGTGTATTTATTTAATATCTCCCTCCTACCACTGCCACCATCTCCTCGTCAATGTAATCTGTCTTATTCATCACCTTATTCCCAGTGCTAAGAACAGCACCTGGCTTATAATAGGTCTTCAGTTAATATTGTTGAATAAATGAATTAATGGATTTAGAAGGCTAGATTTATACTTTAGATCCAGAGGCTCCTCTTTATTCAATTACTGCGGGTTTTACTGTTCTAGGTTTTGGACATAAAACAGTAAGCAAGAAAGACAAAGTCTCTGCTCTTTTGAATTTATATTCAAGGGAGGGAAGACAGGTAATAAACACATAATCACAAATATATATATGCTATGTGATAAGAGATATAAAGAAATTATAGTGTGTAATAAGGGAATAAAGAGTGGTTGTTGAGTAGTTAGGAAAGATATCTCTCTGATAAGATGACATTTGAACAGAGATTTGGATGAAATAAGGGAGTGAGTCAAGCAGATACCTGGCTCAAGAGTGTTCCAGGCAGGGGGAGCATAAATGCCAAGGCCAATGATGGAGTGTGTTTGGCAAGTTCAAACAGTCTGGAGGTCAGGGAGGCTGAACCAGACAACAAGGAGAATGGCAGAAAATACTACGGGGAGGCACATGGTTAAAAAAAGGGTAAGTCCTTGTATGCCATCATAAGGATTTTAGATGAGATTTTCCTCTAAGTGAGATGGAAAGTGAATGGATAGTTCTCCCTGACATTTTAAAAGGATGCATCTGGCTGCTAGGTGGGAAACAGTAAGCAATTAAGGTAAAAGTAGAGGGAGCAGAAAGCAGGTTATTTAATATTTGATAAATATCTCCAGTGTCTATCAGTAAAGATGGCGATATTTGGCCAAGTTCTGGTTATATTTGAAGACAAAGTTAGTAAGACTTCCTAACAGATTGAATAACTAAGGCTTGCAGGAAAGGAAAGAATCTAGGATGACTCCAAGTATTTGGCCTGAGCAAACAGAAAGGTGGAGTTGTTGATTACCGTGTTTTCCTCTGGTCAAGCTCAGCTGAACAGGTATAGTCATACAGAGGCAGAGTAGATTTAACCAGATTTGAAGTTTTTCCTGTTGAATACAATGGTGGGAGTGTTTTGAGGATATTGCAAAGGAATAATTATCCTGATGGAAGATGGGATATAAGTTGCATAAGGAGAGACATTAGCACATGCAGCGCACGACAGAAAGAGAAAAGGCATATGGTCGGTAGATGGAAGGTCTCTGTGGGACTGGAGAATTGATGGTAATAATGTAACAGAGGGTGAGATGAAAAGGTCTGAAGTGGTGATCAGAAAGTAGGGTGGCCATATTTTTTCCTTTGTCCCATAACTGTATTAGTCTGTTCTTATGCTGCTAATAAAGACATACCCAAGACTGGGCAATTTATAAAGGAAAGAGGTTTAATTGACTCACAGTTCAGCATGGCTAGGGAGGCCTCACAATCATGGTGGGAGGCAAAGGAGGAGCAAAGTCACGTCTTACATGGCAGCAGGCAAGAAAGCTTATGCAGGAAAACTCCTACTTATAAAACCATTAGCTCTCATGAGACTTATTCACTACCAGGAGAACAGTATGGGGGAATTTGACCTCATGATTCAATTATCTCCACCTGGTCCCACCCTTGACATGTGGGGATTATTACAATTTAACCTGAGATTTAGTTGGGATCACAGTGAAACCATATCAATAGCAATCCTTTTTTCTCAGTTGAATAATATTTGAGAAGAGTTACGAGTGAAATGAAACAGATTCCATACCTACCTCTCCAACTACCATCCCATGTGTCAACCCCTCTCCATGGTTAAGATTCTTGAAAAAGTCTCCTTATTCAGCTTCTGCATTCTCCATGTTTACTTCTTAATTCCATATGGTAAGGCTCCCATTCACAACATAGCAAGGCAAAATTTTGTTTGCTACAGGTTTCAACACCACCTTGAAGCCAGCTAAAAAAGTCTATTCCTTTTGATTTATGACATCTCTTCAGTCATATCTTCTCATTCCTACATTAAATATCCCCCAATTTCTTCAATTATTCCTTATGACATAGTTTGTAGCTACTTTGAAACCTGAGGCTCTCAGCTGAATGTGTTCTAATTTGTCTCTTAACATATGTCTCTAACTCTCTTAACATATAACGTTCAGTATTATTCAGAAATAAGAAGAAATAAAGTACTGGTGGATGCTACATGGATGAACCCTGAAAACTTTATGCTAACTGAAGGCAGCCAGTCACAAAATACTGTATACTATATGATTCCTTTTATATAAAATGTCAGAATAGGCAAATCTAAAGAGACAGAAATTAGATTAGCGGTTGTCTAGAACTGGGGAAAGATAAAGGATTGGAGATGATGGCTAAGGAATGCAGAGCTTCTTTTTGTGGTGATGAAAATATTCTACAATTGATTGTAATCATGGTTGCACAACTCTGTGAATATACTGAAAGCCACTGAAGTGTACACTTTAAATAGGCAAATTCTATGGCATATGACTTATATCTCAAAAAAGCTTGAACCCGGGAGACGAGGTTGCGGTGAGCTGAGATCGTGCCACTGCACTCCAGCCTGGGCAACAAGAGTGAAACTCCGTCTCAAAAAAAAAAAAAAAAAAAAAGCTGTTAAAAAACAAACATGGTGTTGAAAAGAAAAAACAGTATTCTGAAGTAGAGTGCTTTAACCTCTATAATTTCAATTTCATTCTGTATAAAAGAGATAAATAAATAATATCTGCTCCACCTCCTTGACAAGGTTGAATCATATTTTGCAACATCCTAATTACGTAAGTTATTAGCTTGAGTGACTCTCACCACCTCACATTTGGATTACTAACACAATTCACTTGCTGGTACCCATTTGTTTTACGTGTAGTGGTAAGAGGGTTTTTTTATTTTTTTGCTTTTTAACATCTAGTACCCAACTCAGGAAAGAATGTAAGGAGCACTTTGTACCCACTGTATCAAGTCCAACCCTTCACCTTAGCATTTAAAGCTGTCTTCCAACTTTGTCCCACACATCCTATCATTCTTCACAACCAAACAACTTTCAGTTATAAAACCATTGTTTTCTCTTTCACGTATCTTGCATATTAACTCTTTAGCTGGTTATTCCCCTCAAACAAAATATACCCTATTATGGCCTGAATGTCTCCAAAGCCCTAACCCACAATACGATGGTATTTGGAGATGGAATCTTTGGGAGGTAATTAGATTTGGATGAGGTCTTGAGAGTGGGGCCTTTAAGACGGGGCCTTTATAAGAAGAGGAGAGACCAGACTGCTTTCAAGCTCTCTCTCTCTCGCTCTGCCATGTGAGGACGCAGCAAGAAAGAGGCCATCTGCAAGGCAGCAGCAGAACCCTTACTGAGGAACTGAATAAACTGGCACCTTAATCTTAGGTTTACCAGCTTCCAGAACGGTGAGAAATATATTCCTATTGTTTCAGCCACTCAGGCTATGGTATTTTTAGGGCAGCCTGAACTAATACATACTTCTTTAAACTCCCCACCAATATCCTGGTATCACTTCCTTCAAACGTTTTTTCAAAACTTTCTTATCTTAGAATTTCCCCCCATACTGATCAGTTCATTACTCTGCATCCTTTAGGAATTGTGTTACATAGAAATCTAATTTGCTGTTCTTATTCGTTTATGTAACACATTTTAACTCACCTATTTGACTAACTTCAAAGGATGGAAGTAATGTTACCTATTTGACAAACTTCTGTTACACATACTTCATTTCTCCGAAACACAAGTTTTGTAGTCATTTCTACCAATATTCAGCCAGCACTGCTTCTTCTTTTGCTGAATCTGTTGGTTCCACACTCTGGTCCGAACTTAATAGGAAAGACTCACCATAAAAGATAATCAAGAATGGCTAATACACAGTGTGTTGAAATTTGATTTCCTTAAGTTTAATTCCAGAGTTCTGATACACATTAGCATTTAGAGTGCCTAGAATTACAGTGTAGAAGGTGACTAAGTACATTTAAAGATTGTTCCTTTTTGTTGTTATATTACAAAAGATTATAGTTGAGGCAGATCTTGAAATTGCATCTCATCAGCCCAGCAGGTGGTGTGACTCCCATAGGAGAACAGGAAAGGACATGTCCCATAAGGAGACAACTCAGTCTCTGCTAGCTCACAAGCGTGGTCTCAGTGACCTACTCGAAAGCTATTCTGCTTGTATCATCAGTTCAGCCTCACCTTGGAAAACTCAAGCCCAGTTTTCCCAAATGATTTTTAGAGAATAAGATTTCCAGATGAAAACCAGGGAGCATGTTCCAATTTTTAATACATCAAGGACGATGTTTTTCCTTGCTACCAGCCCCATTTTCTAATCAGTTAACGCTTCCTGTGATATCTGTAGGGGAAAGGTGTAGTGCAACTGACAGGGAGAGACGAGATCTTAAGCCTCTGCTCATTCATTGGGTGCTGAGTAGCAATGCCTCCCGCGGGCCACAGGAACTTATCTCCGCCGATCTGTTACAGCTGGAAGGATGGGGCGATAGCACCATAGATCCACTCCTCATTTTATGGGCAAAGAAGCTAAGGCCTGTAAAAATGGCATGCCCAATGGTACAGGAGTTACAAACACGGTCATAAATATTGGCTCCTAATTTGGCATGGAAGCTTATGTGCTGCTCTAGAGGAGATCTGCTATGATGTGGAGATTGGCTTGTGTGGGTGTGTTTTATTGCTCTTGTCATTTAAAAATACTCTTGATTATTTGTCTTCCATTTTTTTAGGTTACGAGGAAATCCTTCAAAATGCGTTCTTGTGAAAAACGTGAGAGTGGAAGGAAGGAGGGAGGGATAGGAGGAAGGAAAGAGAAGCAAAAGGTAGGAAGAAAGTGACCTTGGTGCCCTTTTCTAGTCCCCTCCCCCGACTTTCCTGTTCTCCACTGTGCCCATCTCTGGTTTCACCAGGATCCATTCCTTCCCCAGTTCCCTGTTTCTCACGGCCCTGAAACCAGCCGACAGGGATTTGCATTTTGAAAAACCTTGCGTGGCTGCCGGCGCTGGGCATGCTCAAACGCCCAGAACTGGCTTTTTTCGGCAACTTTGGCAGCTCTCCCACCCCCACCCGAAGGGGCAGGTACGCACAGTTCCCTCCGTGTGAGTAAACGGAAAGAAATTACCCCACTCCCGCCCAGGGCAGAAGGCCACAGCCCCGCGGGGCAGTGGCGCGCCCCGGGGATGCTGCCAGGGGGCGCCAGGCCCTCAGTGGTGGCGCGGCGCCGGGGTCGGGGGCCGGGGGGCGCGCGCGCCCCTCCGAGGGGGCGCTGTCCGAGGGCACGTGCGCGGGCGCGCGCTCTGGGAGTGGTCGCGGGGTGGTGGGAGGGGCGGGCAGGGGCGGGGCCGCGGCGGCGCGCGGAGGCCGAGCTCCGCTGGGCTTGGCGAGGCTGCGGCGCGGCCACCGGCGGGAGTGCGGCGGCCACTGTACCCAGAGATTCAAAACCCCAAACCCGGGACTTGGGGGCGCTGAGCCGGGCCGGGAAGCAGAGCCTGGTCGTGAGGAACAGCCGCCCGTTGCTGTCTGCCCCTTTGCGGACAGCGTCTCCCTCGACTCCGCTTAGGCAGTGGTGGGGGCGGCGTGGCCCCCGTCGGGAGGCGTTCGAACGCCCGCTCGGAGAGAGAAAGGATTCCCCTGTGCTTGGAGCCCGCACTCGGGCGCGGAGGGAGCGGCGGCAGGCTCTCGCTTTCGGCACCATGGGCTGCACGCTGAGCGCCGAGGACAAGGCGGCGGTGGAGCGGAGTAAGATGATCGACCGCAACCTCCGTGAGGACGGCGAGAAGGCGGCGCGCGAGGTCAAGCTGCTGCTGCTCGGTAAGGGCGGCCGGGTCGGGGCCCGGGGGTCGGCGGGGGACCGGGTGCGGCGCTGCGCGGCCCTCGGCGTTTGGAAACCCGGAGGGAAGCGGGAGGAAGCGCCCGAGGAGGCTTCTGAGCGGGAGCTGGGTCCGGCGGTGCGGAGGCGAGGCGGGTCCCCCTCTCCCGGTGTCTGGCCTCTCTCCGCCCCGGCGGGCGAGGACTCCCCGCGGCGGGGCGGGCGCGTCACTTCACTCGGATGCCTTCGTGCGACCCAGCAAAGAGCCCAGGCGCGAGTCCGAGGCGGCGGGTCGCGTGGAAACCCTCTTTGCTTTGAAGTTTAGCTCAGCCTTGTAAAGATGAAGGGGCATTCGCGGCTAGAAAATGAAAACACCCCCCCCCCGCGCCCCCAACCCCCTCCCGGAAAACCCTTCTTCGTGTGCGGTGTAGGTTGTGTTTCGACTGTGGTTTTCTCATGCCCAGAGTGCCACGTTTGGTGAAATCAGTGCACCTTTTGTGGGGCCTCTGAGATGGGGCTGAAGCGTCTTTCCTGTTAACTTCCTATGGCGACTCCTTAAGTGGTCAAGGAGCGCTGATTACATTCCCCCTGCGCTGAGAAAAGGCTGCGCTGGATGCTTGATTTTTCTTGCTGTGGGGGCATGGAAGCCACCCAAGTGGGGTTGGGAAGCTTTGCTTTAGTAGTAGGCAAGGCAGATACTCGAGTGATGAAAACTGCTGTGAAAGAGCGAGAGGGTCACGCCAGACAACAGGGTTCTGTCTCCGCTGCCACCGTTTCTGATGAATGAGATTTGCCAGGTACACGCAAGGCTTTTATTTGTTCTTAGCACTGTTCTGTTCGTGAAACGCTACGTGGGGGTCTTTTCCAAATGTTTGACGGGGAAGAAAATAAAGAGTAAACCAGGGTTTTCACTGAGGGAAGCATTAGGAAAATCTTTACAGGTTAAGATTCGTGAGTTAGGGTTTTCTTTTGTTTGCATGTTTTCTTCTCACACTCTAGGTATTTAGATAGATGAAAAATTTCTCAGAATCTTCATTTGCATTTCCAAGGACTGCTTTTATTTTTATACCAGTTATAATAAAAAAGAAATGTTGCACAAACCTGTTTTCAGTAAGCTTCTGTTTCATTGGTTTAATGACTGCAGAAAAAATGGTGGGTTTTTTTTCTCCATTACTAGTAGGCTTGGGAGCAGCAAAGTTGGCATGACTAAAAGTAATCATGATCTGAGTCATTTTGCAAGTAAACTGTGAAATAACTTTGCATTTTAAAGACCTCGGTGGCTTTTTTCACCCTGTCGCCCCCAACATAAATCTTTCTCAGTTAATGTTGTTTGCCTAAGTTTTTACATTAATAAGAAATACTGTGTTTTGAGGAGGTTAGTGTATGTACTTCTCTTGTGAATTGAATGTGAGATAGATATGAAATAAGAGGATTAAGAAGTTTTTTTCTTGCAGTTTTTGCTCTCCTGGTGTGATACGTTGTTTCAGTGTATTTCTGTGTGACTCTTAGTTTGAGCCAGCCATCCACCATGTTTAAAGCAATTGAAAAATGAATCATCTGGTGGTGGTGTTTTGTCCTTTAATTAGGTGACTGTTAGGGATGGACTAGAATAAAGGTCCCAGGAGTAGGCTTTTGCTTATGTTCAGAAGAGATCAGTGTGTCTTGATCTTAGCACGGTTGGCATTTGGGGCTGGGTAATTCTTTGTTCTGCAGGTTGTTTTTGTGCATTGTAGGGTGTTCAGCAGCATCTTTGGCCTCCACTCATTGGATGCTAGTAGCAGCCCCCTAACCTGTGAGCTCCAAAAGTGTTTCCACATATTGCTAGAAGTCCTCTGGGGGCAAAATACAGCGTTAGTTAAGGACCACTGTTCTAGATTAAGACTTAAATATAACTGAATGTATAATACAGAACCAGAAGTTGAATCTTGACAGTCATCATAAGTGAGTTCAGAGAAAGATGTAGCAGAGGCCTCATTTCCAGAAGAAATTATGGAATTCTTATTTCTTTTTTTTTTCTTTTTTTTTTTTTCTTTTCTTTTCCTTTTTTTTTTTTTTTTTTTTTTTGAGACGGAGTCTTGCGCAGTCGCCCAGGCTGGAGTGCAGTGGCCCGATCTCGGCTCACTGCAACCTTCACCTCCTGGGTTCAAGCGATTCTCCAGCCTCAGCCTCCTGAGTACCCGGGACTACAGGTGCGTGCCACCATGCTCGGCTAATTTTGTATTTTTAGTAGAGACCGGGTTTCACCATGTTGGCCACGCTGGTCTCCAATTCCTGACCTCAGGTGATCCGCCCGCCTCAGCCTCCCAAAGTTCTGGGATTACAGGCGTGAGCCACCTCGCCCGGCCAGAATTCTTATTTCTCTAAACCAGTACTGGTGCCATTAGAAATATTTCAGAATGATTTTTAGAAATCTTTAAGTGACTGAATTCTTTTGGCTGTCTTTTCTAGCTTTGGTCTTTTGCTTTTCCCTACCTCTCTCCTCTCTGGAAATCCTGGCTGTCCCTGCTGGCCCAGCACTCTCCTCTGTCTTATACCCGTTCTAGTCTACCCTTTTGCCCAGAGTTCCATCACCCTAGTCCTGTAAACAGAATGCTGGCTTACTTATTCCAGAAATTCAATTCTTGGAATGTTCGAAAACATCGTTTTCCTAATTTGACTTTAGTAGTAAATTGTGACCTTTTGGTTCTTTTTTGAATCGTTAAAGCATATGTGTAAGCAGCTAAATGAAATAATTCCATGTAAAACACGGCAGTAGAATAAACTGGAAATGTAAAATCGTTTCTAGGTAACGTATAACCAGTGTCACAGTCATTTACATTAGATCGTGTTCATCTTCACTTATTCTGTTTTTCTCATCACATGATGTTTTTTAAATTTAAGGCATAAAATTTTTAAAGTACTTTTAAGACAGTCTGTTAAATATATTGCATTTTTTTCTTAAGGAATGTATTGTCATTTTAAACAGCTGGGCTGAGTAATTTAGATATGAGACTTGCACACTATTAGTAAAGATTTTGGCACTGTCTATATGATTTAAATCAGAGGTATTTCACTATACTGAGCGGTGAATTAGGCCTTAAAAAAAGAGGAGCTAGTCTAATCATTGACACTAAGGAAATCAGGCCAGAGTTTGGGTTGTTTGTCTTTTAGGTTTAGTTTTTATGCTTATTAGGATGCTAATACTTAATAGAGAAACATTTTAAAGAAGTAAGTAATGAAAGTTTTTTATATAATAATGTCTAATTGTTGAGGAAATTATTTTTTATTTTTATATCTTTGAGAATGTTTTAATTTATCATCCTTTTAAGGGCAGTAAGATTAAGCTTATGCTTTATTTCGGTAGGTAGCTATAGTATACTACTTGTACTTATGAAATATTATGTATTTTGAGGACATAAGAGTTGACATACAAATAAATGATCATGAATTTATTTTCTGTACTTTGAGCAGTATTCTCCTTTATTCCACCTCACTATCCTTCCTTCCGCTCCACTCCCCCTCATATACAAAATTCCACACCCTTGTCTCCTTCTTCAGCTTGGTTTAAGTATTCCAGGTTTGGGGGAAAATGAGCTGAGGGATTGGATTTCTTCTGTGTGGTGGATATTTTTCTATTGCTGCCACCAGGCAGCTCTTTGGGATGCTGCATCATTTATCTTCACTCCTTTTGAACTTGCCCTGTGACTTCCCCTAGTTGAGAAATGTTGGCATTGCAGGGCTTTTGATTTTTCATTGCTTTGACTTTCTTAGAATTGGTTTAGGATCTTAGATGTCAAAAAGCCCATTTCCTTGAATAAACGGATCCGGTATTTCAGTATGGGTTGTGTGCTTCTTTCTCATGGCATACCTTGTATTAGCAGTTACTTTAATAAGAAGCCACAGGTGGTTTAAGAGTATGTTTTGGAATTGCTGATTTTTTTCTGTACCTTCTGTTTTTCATTTTCATATTCATAGTTCAAGTCCTTCTCTGCCTCTGGCAGCCTAATTCCAATAGGCTCTCTTGCTTCTTGTCTTTTCCTCTAGCCTGTTCTTTCTACTGCAGATATCATGCTGCTTCCTTGCTCAGAAACCTTTGTTGACTTTTCCGTTTCCTGCAGAATAAAATCTTTTAGACTTGGCTTCCCTGTACACTTATACTTTTTCCTTAGGGCACCCTTCTCCAAACAGAAACTGTTGGCACATGTTAAAGCATATTTGCACTTGATTTCTGGTATTGTTTATCCTTCTGCCCAGCCTATTTTCCTACTGCTGTGGGCACTTTAAAGGCAGAATTTTTGTAGGTTTTCTTTGAATACCTAACAACCCTTCTATTTTATTATGTGTAAAATGACTTCTTAATTATGTAAAATTATTATCTTGCTGGAATATAAACTTTATGCTCTGCTGTTTTCAATATCAATGAGAGCAAATAACTGTCCAGCCAAATTATGTAAACAAAAAAGGAATAGTAAATTATGTGATGACCACAGTGAACACATGGCATCTAAAATCAAATTGTTTGGTTTAAGATTTTTTTTCATATTTATAAGAGCTTTTCACAGTCATTGTATTTGATAAATTAAAGTTGAGAAAATGATAATGGATATTCATTGGAGGAGGATCTGCTATGTTGCAATTATGGCACTTTGCCCTGCAATTTTTTTTTTTTTTTTTGTAAAGGTAGATCTCATTTTCTAATTTTTATTTTTGGCCCCAATTTCTTTTTTTTTTTCTTTTTTTTTGACGGAGTCTTGCTCTGTCGCCCAGGCTGGAGTGCAGTGGCGCAGTCTCCGCTCACTGCAAGCTCCGCCTTCCGGGTTCACGCCATTCTCCTGCCTCAGCCTCCCAAGTAGCTGGGACTACAGGTGCCTGCCACCACGCCCGGCTAATTTTTTTGTATTTGTAGTAGAGACGGGGTTTCACCGTGTTAGCCCGGGTGGTGTCGATCTCCTGACCTCGTGATCCGCCTGCCGCGGCCTCCCAAAGTGCTGGGATTACAGGGGTGAGCCACCGCACCCTTTGGCCCCAATTTCTAATGCATAAAAAGTATGACTGTTGTTGAATGTCTCAGTGATAGGAAACATGCCTCTCTTACAGAATTTAATAGATGTTATTTAAACTTGAAAAAGACTGCTGTAATTTTTTAAACAGAAATTGTGTATTCAACCACAATCAATTTTTATTTTGTTACACATTTCTAACTGCCTTGGAAAATTCTGTGTACAACAAATTCACACAGGAAGACCTGAGTGTATTTGAGTGTGTTTGTTGCAGATTTCTTGGTCACATGTTCTGGCATGCAGTTAACCAATGTATGACTCCCCAGAGTATGACACAGTGAAGTTCAGATCCCAGACTCCATTTGAGTCTTACGAACTAAGGTCAGCTCTACCTAATCTTTTAGTGCTCAGACTGGTTTCTGTCATAACTTGTTAGTGCCAATTAAAAACCGTAACGGAAATAGGGCAAAAAAATTTTTTTAATGAATGTTCATTACCATAAACGTAGTGACAACACAAAATTTATTGTCATACAGTTGTGGAGGTTAGAAGTCCAAAAAGGGTTTCCACTGGGCTAAAGTCAGGTTGTTGATAGGGCTTCTTTTCTTCTGGAGATTCTAGAGGAGAATTCATTCCCTTGCCTTTTTCAGCTCTACAGAGGCTGCCT
This sequence comes from Pan paniscus, assembly GCF_029289425.2. Taxonomy (NCBI): domain Eukaryota; kingdom Metazoa; phylum Chordata; class Mammalia; order Primates; family Hominidae; genus Pan; species Pan paniscus. Next base: position 97,995,971 of record NC_073255.2, read on the forward strand.
GCTTTCATTGGCTCATGGTGCCTTCTCCATCTCAAAGCCAGCAATAGCTGGTGGAGTCTTTCTCATGTGGCATCACTCTCCTGCCTCCCCTTTTCACTTGGAAGGACCCGTGTAATTACATTGGGCCCACCCACATAATCCAAGTTATAGTCCCATCTCAAGATCACATCTGCAAAATTCCTTTTGCCCTATGAGGTGACATATTCACAGGTTTCAGGGATTGGGACATATTTATCTTTGGGGACCATTATTTTGCCTTCCACAGTCCGCCCTCTGGCTCCCAAAGGCTCATGTGCATCCTGCATGCAAAATGCATTCACCCTCTCCCAACATCTCCAAAAGTCTCAACCCAATACAGCCACAGCTGACTGCAAAATCTCAACCAGTGCTCTTGATCTAACTCAGGAATAGGTGAGATTCTGGGTGTAATCCATACTGGGACAAAATTCCTGTCTGTTTGTGGACCTGTGAAACTAGCAAACAAGTTATCTGCTCCCAGAATATGGTGGGTCAGGCATAGGTTATCATTAAATGGAAAGAAAAAAGGAGTCTCTAGTTTTGAGCACTTTCAAAACTCCTTTAGGTTTCAAGGACTGGGGATAGTTCTCTGTGACTCTTTACTCCACCCTGTGGGTACTGAACTTCTCCACTCTTGGGAGTCATCCTTCTTTTCTAATGAAGGGTGTAGCACCTGTATTCTGCTGATTACTTTTATCAGCCTGTTTCTTGCCTCTGGAATTATGGTGGTCTGACAGCATTATTTCATTTCATATTCTTTTACTTCACTTTTTTCCTGTCCCATTTTACTGTAACCAGCAAGAAAAAACAAAAACAAAGAACCGGCCACATCTTTAATACTTTGCTTGGAAATCTCTTCATCTTAATGTCCAGGTTCATAGCTTACAAGGTCTGCTTTCCACATAACTGCTGGACTTAATTCAGCTAAGCTTTCTGCCTGTATATAGCAAGGATCCCCTTCCTCTAGTTTCTGATAACATGTTTCACCTTTCTTCCCATCCAAGTCCTCATCAGCAGCAAATTTAAGCTCCATGCATCTAGCAATAGTATGTTCATGATAATTCACATATTTTCTAAGGTGATAATGTTTCATCTACCATGCTTCTCACTTCGTTCTGAGCCCACACTGGGAGAGACATTAACATCGTATTTCTATTAACAGTATGTCAAGACCACCTAGACTTTTTCTATTATGCTTCTCAAAATTCTTTTAGCCTCTGCCCATTGCCCATTTCTGCATTTTTAGGTGTTTGTTATAGCAGCACCCCATTTCCCATTATCTTCATTGGTATCTCATATATCACTTTTGAAAGCGCAAAATAATTGTAATTTTACATTCTCCAGTCCCTCATAATTTATGTGACTATCATGGTAACACTAAAAGCACCAGTTTCTTACACGTCATATTGAACCCATGGTGTTACTCAAGTCGTAGTGTGAAAGAATAAAGCTTTTCTTTGCCTCTTCTTTATTGACATTTTTCCTGATCATCCAGTCTAAATTAGTCTTCCTTCGTCTCCCTTCCTACTAATACCATATTGAAATCATCTTGTACTTTTATTTTTTATTGTCTGTTGCCTTTATGGCATTGGCCCCATAAGAGCATGAATCTTGTCAGACTTATCATCTGATGGGATGGTACATAGTAGCTGTTTCATAATTGTTATTTAAATTAATGGATAAATTGTTGAACATTAATTTTGACTAGTTTTCTTTTAAAGGGAAAAATTGGTGCATATTCTTTGTGCCTTGGGTATTTTGAGTGAATTTTAGCCCAATATATATCTTGCTGGTTTAGAGTAATGAAAACCTACTGCATTATTCCTAACACATTTCTAAAAAGTAAACTAATTTTGGGGACCATATTCTTGTTGCATGATCAAAATCATGATTCTTGGTAAATAATTAAGTGGTAGAGTGAAATGTGATTTTCATATTTGAATATTCTGGGAACTTTGTTTTTAACAGTATTGCTGCCTTGCTGTTTCACATGTTATTTTGCTGCTTTCTTAAAATGCATACACTATTGCAATGTGGCATTTAATATATACTCACAACTATATATTTCACACAGGATGATGTGACTCTGGTAAACCTCAGCTTTCAGGAGCCAGCAGGCTGCTCAGAGGCTCACCAGCAGACTGTTCTTTATGTCTTGCTTGTTCCTATGTGGTGAGGATGATCACTAGTAGCATTTGTAAGATGTGTTCCATGCTTTTCCTGTCAAATTACGCTTTAGCCTTACCAGATCCTTAAGAGAATTTACAGTCTACTTGGGGAAATACAATATATACATAAAGATAAGTCCTCATAATGTCAAATGGGGAAGAAAAAGAATAAAATAGATACTAGGTAGGGGAGGTGAGTGTCAATATTGGGACTTCATTGTTGATCTTGGGGGGTGGAGGTGGAGGTAGCCTGCCTCTCAGATATTACTTTGGTTATAAATCTGTCAATTGTTTTCATGTATTTCTGAACCTACTATTTAACCCTTACTGGGTGTAAGCTTTGTGTTGTATGGAAACTTATAATGTAGAAGAGACTTTGCTATCTATGAATTTAGTTTTCTAACATTTTCCATGTCTAAGGAATTTTTTTCCCCTCCAAGGTTTATTTAGCTCTGTAGAAAGACTTTCCAGAGAGGAAAGGTGAGTTGACTTAGAACTGTGGTGGTAAAAGTTTTCCCATGAGACCTTGGGCAAGTTACCAAATTTTATAAGCTTCAGTTTTTTCTTCTATAAATGCTGGATAATAAATATATCTACTTCATAGGGCTAGTGACAAAGTAAGCTAATGCATCTGAAGTACTTAGAATACTACATGGTACATACATTCTTAATAATTATAGGCTATTATTATAAATACTTTAGAGACTCTGTGGAATCAGCCCTCCCTTGCAGTTTCATCCATTTGTGGTCATAGGCATTAAATTCTTTTTATTGGCTTTTCTTAGCAAGGATATGTGTGTGTGTGTGTGTGTGTGTGCGCGTGTGTATCTATATGTGTGCATATATGTGTGTGTATCTATATGTGTTCATATATGTGTGTGTGTATATATATATAGTGAAGACTTCAAGAAGTATAAATTCAGTTTTAAACATTAGTTTCTAATCCCACCGTAACTTCCTTGAGGGACTTGGATTTCTCTTAACAGCCTCCTTACTGGGACTAGACCAGGTAAATATCTGTGCTGTGTTAAGAATTCTATAGAGAATGCACTTTACGTAATCAGAAGACTTTACAAGTGTTATAGCAGTAATTTTCTCTTCATTTTATTATCCATTTTTAGAATTAGTGCAGTGGCTTCTTGCAAACTTTTTTTTTTTTTTTGGAAAATAAAGCTGTTAGTGTAAATTATGAAACGTTAAGTTTATTCAAAAGATGGTGCCATTTCTCAGAGGAGTTTGACAACTTTCCACAAAATATAAAATCCTTTCTAAAACTTCCTGCACTGTTGATTCAAAGAGATTCCTGATAGAACTCCAGGATTATAATGGATTTACTTTTAGGAGAAGAATGTCTTTAAAAGTGGTGGTAACCGTGATAGAGAAACAGTGAATTGTTGAATCTGTGATAGTATTTGTGCCTTTTAATAAATTGTAAAATGAGTTCCTTAAGACTTACATCTTGAATTGTATGAAACTCCTCCTGTTACCCTTGCCTCACTAAAGTACAGTCCAGAATTTTTTCTAGTAACTAATCTATATTATTCATTTTTCTTGTTTGGGCACATACATCTTATTTGACAGCCGTTGCTGAAGGCTTACTAATTTTGTTCTTCATGGTATTTAAGAGGGATGGAACTTGTAAGTAAACTTACAGTTATAATCAATATAATGTAGTAGGAGTTAAACTGCCTTCTTATATGGTTCCGAAATTAATCTAATTCCAAGAATTACATTTATCTCGGTATAGCTTGAAATTGATCCATGTATACTAGCTCACTTAAGTTTTCACAAACTGAGCACATTCAATCAGCAATCAGATCAAGAAATGTATGCAAGGTATATTTTGTTACTGTAAAAAGTAATGCTGGTCAGTAAAGTTGCTGGGACTATAAGATGGTGCTCCTGTAATTCAAGACCAACACTGAGCACTTGCCTCCATCGATTCGTCCTCTCTTGCCTCCAGCACCTTTTTCCATCCACCTGATCCACTAGCATCTTCATACTGCTTTAAAGACTCCCGTGTCCTGGTCTCAAGTCATGCCTAGCTTTAAAAGTGATAAAATCCAAGTAATACACTCCTTAAGTAATTTTTAATCTATTTTTTTATTTAAACTTTTCAGAATATTCAGAAAAATAGGCAGTGTGCATATTTTTCCTTTTTCACTTTGCAGTCACTCTTTAAATTACTTTCTGCTTTAAATTATTGACTTTCTGATTGATATAGAAGTATTGAGAAATAGGCAGTCATGTAACCATATCAATCTATATATTTTTTAAAGAGGTAATGTGGTGTTTATTCCCGTGTACTTTTCTCCTTCTGGAGTTCCTTTTATATGAAGGTTGGGCTTCTCATTCGAACTTAATTGTAACTTCTTTGTGGTTTTTATCTTTTTGTGCTACTTACACATTTTCTAGGTTCACTTTTATCCAGTTGGTAATAACTAATCTACCTATTAATATATTGAGCTTTACATTTTAGTGGTGAAATTTCTATGTCTAAAAACCATTTCTAATCTTTAGCTTGAAAAAGTATCTGTTATTCTACTTCTTTATTTTCTGGCTTTTTCAAAGCCATTTTCATTATATTGTACCTATTTCATAGTCTGAAAAACGATTTTTGAAGTTCTTGAGCTTCAGCTATTTATGGTGTCTTGACTCTGTCTCGTGGTAAATTGTGTCCTCTTATAATTTTTCATTTGTGAGCATATATTAAGCAGTACGTTGTCTGTGTGAATCCTGTACACCCTGGGTTGGCTGCAGTTTTCCTTTCAATCTCGTGGATGCTGTGTCCTTCTTACTTGGTTTTTCCCAGGCAGCCCTTTCCTGTAGAGCCAGTATGAGGTAGCCAGGTTCTCAGCTGTTTCGAGTGCTTTGCCTTCTCTGGTTATCTCAAGCATCAGAAAAATTATATGTTGCATACATTCCACAGAGGTCCCATGGTGATGGGGAAGGGTCAGCTCAGGCATTCCCTCTGCTTAGCCACACTTCATCATACTGCTTGGATACATGTTGCTGCCTAGGAGACTTTCTTAACCCAAACAGGCCCCACTGCCTTTAGCAGTTTCTTCATCTTCTCTGACATACAATTCAGCTTTGGCCCAGAGTGGAGATTAAGATATGGGTCTGACTCTGCCTCTCTTTTCCCCGTCTGACTTCTGCAGTTGCTCCTAACTGAATGCCCTGTAGCTCCCAAGCTTGCAGGCTCTGCCATGGGATGCCTGGGAAAGTAAGGCACTTGTACTCTTCCATTTTTGTGTGGATGATACCAGTGTCTGCCTCTTCTCCCATTATTCATGTAAATGCAAAAGAGAAAAAAAGCACTTTAATAATTTTCAAAAATTTCTCATATTACATTCTCTATTGAGTTAGGTTTTTGTGTTTTTTTCCCACAATTATTCCTACTGTATGTCCTTGCTGCAATCCAAGTGCTGACCTTATTTTTTTAGAGCTCGTTCTTGTTAAAGTTAAACTTTACTATGCATAGAAGTAATTTTGAATCTTTCAAAATGCAGATTCTCATTGAGTAGGTCTGGGGTGGGGCCTGAGATTCTGCATTTCTCACAGGCTCCCGGGGTGCTTGTATTGCTGAGCCACAGTCCAGTCCATCTCAGAGTCCTAGAGGAGGTAATCTTCTCTGGTTCTTTTCCATTTATGCATTTCATAAGCATTTCTCACGTCTTATCTGGCCTTTGCCACATTCATGAAACCTATCACTTTATCAGTAAGGTATTTAAAACACTGCCTTGCACAGAGTAAACATTCATCATGTTCTAGATATTCGCATGTACATGAACACACACATATCTATCACACTTAATATTATTGCTGTTTTATAGTTAAACTTCTTCTAATGTCGATCTAGAAACTTGTTTTAGTAGTACATTTTGAGAGAAACCATTTGGTGTCATCTTGCATGGAAACATCCGCTTCCTTAGGAATGACCAAAAACTATTATTAGTGATAATGAATCTTTTATGATTTGGCAAGAGTGTTTTAAGTGGAGTTCTTTTGATGATACGATTATTCAGGTCAGGCTGAAAGAGCCCCAATAATAATGTTTTTCTGACTGTTTTCCTCTGGTAATGTTTGTGATAAAATTCCTTTGTCATAAATAAATATTGTTGCTGGTGCAGACTGAATATTTGTATTCCCCCAAAATTCACATGTCGAAACCCTAACCCCCAATGTGATAGGGTTTGGAGATGGGGCTTTTGGGAAGTAATTAAGGTTAGATTAGGTAATGAGGGCTGGTCCTTCATGATGAGATTGGTATCCTTATTAAAAAAAAAAAAAAAGACACAGGAGCTCTCTTGCTTTTGTACCAAGAAGTGGCCATATGAAACATAACTCAGTGAGGGCCCTCACCAAGAACCAGACCATTCTGGCCCCCTGATGCGATCTCCAGCTTCTTGACCTATGAGAAATAAATGTTGTTTAAGCCACCCAGTATAGTTTTCTTTTATAGCAGGCTTCACTGACTGAGACAGTTGTAAATTCTGATTAAGTTTACAGTCATTGGACTTGAAATAATCGTGCTGCTTTCCCATCACTTCAGCTCTTCTGATCTGTAGGTGGTGCATACAACATGATTTCCATTGCTTTTAAAAGGGAATTCTGATCTTAGAAAACTACCCTTCATGTTTAGTGATAAGTAATTGCAAAATAAGAACTATTTGGTGATTAAACAGCATGTGTTCTATAGCTTCTACTTTCATCATAATATCATTTGCTGGTTGGGCTTAGTTGCAGTTACGACATCTGGTTCTTATGAAACGTGTAAATTCATTCAACAAATATTTATAGAATGCCAGTTTTATGGCCTGCATTTTCTAAATATGTGGGAATGGAAGTCTTTGGGAAGCCGATAAAGTACATAACACATTATTGGAACATTTCACCATTAGGTAAAACAATGTGTTTTTTGTTGCTGCTGTTGTTGTTTAGTTATGTTTAAATATAAAAACTGGGCTGTGGGTTCTCTCTCTCATTTGTCTTGATAGGCCTTTGTAGTAAGATGATTATCTTAAAGATGTTTTAGATGAATGCAGTTTATAGGTCAGGTTGAGTTTTACTGCTTTTTGCCAAAAACTATTTCAGACTTTCAGAGCTAAGCACTAAGTAAATGGACTCCACAGTAATTTATACTGTGCACATGGTGATGCTTGGAATTTTAGAACTAATTCTCTGGAAAGTTGTCAACTGACAAATGTCCATTGTAGAATTAGCAGTCCCATCTGAAATAACTTAAACCGTAATTTGAAAAGTAGTATAGAAAGAGCAATTCTGAAAAATATGAAACTCTCAAAAAGATCTTAGTAGTGGCCCCCTTTGGAGAATCGGTAGGACTTAGGCTTTGTAATTCATAGACTTGTGTAGATTTTGCATTGTATTTGGGTATATGTCGACGTTTATGTCCATCAGTGAAAAAAATGTTATTTTAAAATTAAAAAAAAACAAAAAACTTGGAAAATTAGAGCATCTGAATGATTTTGTTAGATAAGCAACTTAACTTTTAAAAATATAAGCTAAAAACCATTTTGAAGAATTTCTAGAATGGGTTCATATCCATGGAGAAATAAGTTGAGAACCAAACTAATGTTTTAGAATTGAATGGTTGTATTCTAGAAATGACTTAGTATAAAGGTTTGTCTTTATTTCTGAAAGTTAGGATTAGCTATTTAGATTGAAGATAGTTTTAATAACTAAATATTATGTGGATGTTTACAACTAATATCTCCAGTTTATTTGATGGAACTTTTGAGGTAAAAATATAGTTATAACTTCCTTGTAATATATTTCCCACATATTTTGAGGTGTTCAGTCTTGAGACTGATATGTGGTATTACTAATACTAATGTAGTCTCAGTAGTCTTAATTATATGCAGTATCAGTGTAGAAAAAAATATAGGAATTGCTTTCTTTTGTTCTAGTATTTATTTTCAAATGCTGCTTCTCTCTATATAAAATATTACAGCTATACTGTGGACATTTAGGGAAGCAAACATTTGAGTAAATTTCTTTTCTCGATGTATTTTGAGTGATTGATGTTGTATTGCAAATGTAACTTTACACTTATTCTGGCTTAAATATTTACTTATTAAATATTTTCTGTAAATCCCAACTTTAGTGGCTATATAATATGTTTTACAGATATTCCATAATTTGTTTAATCACACTAATGTTGATAATTGATGTCGCCCACATTTACAGTCATGTACTATGCTGGAACTGTCAAATTTTATGCATGTATCATTGCCTGTATTCCTAATTATTTCCTTAAATTATTGGGTTAAAAGTTTTGAACCCTTTTAAAGCTTATGATGTGTATAGATATTCACCCCCTAAATGGTCCAGTTTCTATCCCTACAGGAGGCATGTGAAGCTGCTGTGTTTCACCTTACCCTCATGAGCATTGAGTGTTCTTGTAATTATCTGCACTAACTTGATGAATAACAATGGCTTCCCATTATTACTTTAATCTGCAATTTTGGATTTGCTGAGGGGCAGTAGAAGGACTATATACTCTAAAGAAGTTAATGTGCTCCATTTTGAGATTCATCAGAACCTGTCTTGTAATACTTTACATGTTTGTATATTCCCGCTTTCCCATGTACTTTTTGATTTTGTTATTTTTTCACCTAGATAGATTGTTTTGCTTCATGTTAATGAGTGGATTTAGAAAGCCTTAAATTGTTGGCCCATGTAACTATTCCTTGAGTGGTTTTAACAAGGCATTTTTAAAATTTACGTAATTTTATATGCCTTCAGGATATACAAACTAAAGTAGAGAAGAATTTGTTAAATGAGAAGAAAAAAGGAAACTACAATAGACAAGATTGATTAATTCACGTTAGCATTGAAAACCTACATACCCTAACAAAGTGGGACCAAACAGCATACCATCTATATACCACCTGTTTTCATGGAAGTGCAGATTACAATGAGATGCCATCAGAACCGGACAATACCAAATGTTGACTTGACAGCTTTAATGTACTGTTGGTTGGGAGCATCAATTGGTAAAACAATTTTGGGTAAAGCTTTATCAATACTTAGTAAAGGTTACATACCTTTAAATCGATAATCCCATTCCTAGGTATGGATTCCAGAGAAAGTGGTGTACATGTACCAGGAAAAATATTTACTACAACATTGTTAGTAATAGCAAAGTTTCAAAAGAACTAAATTATTAATCATCAGGAGTGAATAAATATGTGAGCAGGAATGAATAAATAAATGAGGGTATATACTGAAAGTGAAATACTATGTTAGAACTATACAAATGAAGTACTATACAGAGATAGTGAATGTTTGATAAATCTCAATAACAATGCTAAGTTAAATATGCACTTTGTAAAGTGATATGCTTTATGACCCATTCGTATAAAGTTAAAATATCCTCAGAACTATGCCATATGTTTATAGGTACAAACACATAAAGGAAAACTGTAAATAAATGCAGGGAGAGGATAAACATCAAATTCAGAGTGCTGGTTACTTCTGAGGAGGCGGAGAGGGAAGTGGATCAGGAGGATGCATCCAGGGTACTGCAGTGTTTTAATTCTCAAGCTGGATGCTGGACACACAGATGTTTATTATCTTATTTTCTCGATATTTTTATATGACTGAAATATTTCGTAAATAAACAGAACTTTTGTTATTGTAGGCTAATTCATCTCAATTTTGGCATGTTTTTCTGTGATTTCACATCCGGTTATTTCCCAAGCCTTATTTACTCCTTATTGCATTGCATTGTCCATCCATCATCCGCCGTTTTTCCATTTTTACTCAAGTTATTCTTTTGTAATGTCCTCCTACCTGGTCTTCCTCCCTATGTGCTTCCCACCCTTCAGTCTATATCAGTCCTCCAGAATGACAGCTTTGATGGTATCAGTAACTGGCCAGAAGTCGTCAGTAGCTCTGGTTATTTACAGAATATTGTTCTCTTCATTAGCATGGAATTCAGGAGCCTCTGTGGTTTGGCTTCCACACTGCATTTCCATATTTCCCATGATTCTCCCTTGCCACAGTATGAGAACTTCCCCTGCTTTCCCATCTTGATATCCTTGCTTATGTTCCTCTTTCAGGGAGTGCCTTTCCACCCTTACCTGTTTCCAGTCCTGCCCAGGCATGTTCATGAGCAGAGTTTGGGAGAACTTTTCTCAAAATTGAGTAATATCTGGATCCCTAATAAAACAGTTCTTAATGGATTCCTAATATTGATTTAAATGTATTGCAAAATCACTTCAATATACAAAACTATGAAAACATATAATTAAGTAGAAAAATGTTTCTCACTTCTAGATAACCACAAAGCCAAAAAAAAAATTACACACAAAACCACAAACCAATAGAGTTCTCATTAACATGACTTGTTCTCTGCTGGTTGTGATGTCAGTCAGCTATAAACTGCTTTCACATGTGGTATGCCTACTATCAAATGGCGCAAGATGTCTCAGTTCTTCCCTTCTCTTTCTCTAATTGCAAAGTCCTCATTCCTGGGGTGCTCCCACCCCCAGTGGAATAAATGCCTCAATGAAGCATCATGAATGAAAAGGCTCAGTAGTGTTCCCCACCAAGTGGCTGCATTCCTACATGAAAAAAATACATCTGCCTCTAACTTTCAAACTGCCTAAGTGCAGATTTATTTAATAAATATTAGCTATTGTCTGCTACAGGCTGTGTCAAAGGTTGTGTGGATCCAAACATGTATCATACATGGATCCTGCCCTTGAGGAGTTTCGTGGCAAAAGAAACCAAGGAAACATTATTTACGGGAGGGATAAATGCTAGGGGGTGTGATTTGAACTTGTATAGGGAGGCATCTGAATTTCAAGTTCAGAGCTGTTAGTACATAGCCCTTCAGCTATTAAAGGGCACAAGCAAGAATATGAAGTTGACATGTTTATTTTTAATTTTTTCACTTTGTTCTCCTTTCACGGCCTCTTTTCAGTTTTTTAGTATACGCTATTTCCTTCAGTTTTCTAGAACTAAGGTGGTAGGTAGTATTAATCTCATGTTACAAAGCAGGAAATTGAGTTTTTGATAGATAAGGAATTTGCCCAAGACATACTGCTAGTACGTGGCCATGCTGGGTGTTGTCTCCTTCTATACTGCCTCTCAGTCCTCTGTTATGCTTCTTTCCTTATGTTATTTCATGTGTGCATTTGCAGTTATGCAACTAAATGGTATTTTTCCCTCTATTAGGGAGAAAGGGCCTGGTCAAAAGTAGACACTAAGTAAATATCTGTTGAATAAATTAATGAACAATTATATCTTATGTTGCAAGAATTAATAACTACAATACCATTATTAGCTGATATACCCAACAGGTGTTTTAACTAGATAATTTAAAAGGGGAGACTAAGTCATGCATATCCATTGAAATAGGTCGGTGTTTTGTTTTTACAAAAACGGGTTAAAGAAACCAACTTAAGGATCTAATCTGGGGTAGATTCGGTCTCAATTCTTTTTTTTTTTTTTGAAACATAGTCTTGCTCTTGCCCACGCTGGAGTGCAGTGGCGCATTCTCGGCTCACTTCAACCTCCGACTTCCGGGTTCATGCCATTCTCCTGCCTCAGCCTCCCGAGTAGCTGGGACTACAGGCGCCCGCCACCATGCCTGGCTAATTTTTAAATATTTTTTTAGTAGAGATGAGGTTTCACTGTGTTAGCCAGGATGGTCTCGATCTCCTGACCTCCTGATCTGCCCGCCTCGGCCTCCCAAAGTGCTGGGATTACAGGCATGTAATCCAGGCCACTGCACCCAGCCAGATTCAGTCTCAATTCTTAAACACCTGCATTATTTATGGCTAAAAGATTTCAAATGAAAAGTGAAATTTATTTAAAAAAAAAACCTGAGGCAATTAAATATCCTGAATCTTTGAAGAGAGTTAATTATATCTAATACACTGTATTTACCGAAGAATGTAGACTTTTATATTTTAGAAAGATTTTTTTAACATCATTACTTTCCCATTAACCAAAATAACTAAAATATTAAATTTATGATAATGTGTCAAAAGTAAAAATATTCTTATCATTGACAGGCCAGCCCCTGCATGATAGTGGTGGAGATTCCAAGAGGGCAGTTAAATTAATCAAGCTTGTCATGTCATAGATAGTCTTCAAGAAGGATCAAAGGGTTCATTTTCACTTTGTATTCTTTTTTTTCCCCATTAATATGGCCATAATATAGTTTTACATCCTTGGTTTTGATTATACAATGTGCATCTTAAAAATTAGTAAGCTGTAGTTAATGCTTGTATTTTTCTAATAACTTTTAAATTATGTTTGAGCACTGATTTGTCTAATTATCAAATTGGAAGTAAAACTATTTCCAGTTCCACAAGTTAACTTGGAATAATGTCAGAGGTATTTTTTCTCTAATACAGTAGGAGAAAAACAGTGAGGTGGTTAATAAGACACAGGTGGCCGAGGTAGGATGCTTATTCTATCTGAAATGCTTAAATAGTGTAAATATACAAGGGAGTGTTTCTGGTGAGTTTGTTTTGAGGACTTGTATTAATGGCCTTAACATTCTGAAACATGGTCCTAAAATACTTTTTTCCTGAGGTCATCAAGAAGGTTTACATCCGTTGTGCCATAGTCAAGAAGGAGAAAATAAATTTAGGTAACAGAAAGTGGTATTTTATTTTTCTTGCACTTTGGTGATTGCCTAGTTTTCTTAATCTTTATATCTTCTGTAACTTCTTTGTTTCCTTGAGCATAACTCCTAGAAATATTTCAGGCAGGCAATTTACATACATTTCTATGGAAATCAGGCTTATATAGTCACTGAACTGATTATTTTTTAAATTAATTAATTATTTATTTATTTTTGAGACAGCCTCATTCTGTCACCCAGGCTGGAGTGCAGAGGCATGATCTCGGCTCACTGCAGCCTCGACTTCTCAGGCTCAAGCGATCCTCTCACCTTAGCCCCCCAAGTAGCTGGGACTACAGGCACTCACCACCAAACCCAGCTAAATTTTATATTTTTTTGTAGAGATGGGGTTTCACCATGTTGCCCAGGCTGGCCTCAAACTCCTGTACTCAAGTAGTCTGCCCGCCTTGGCCTTCCAAAGTGCTGGGATTTACAGGCATGAGCCACTGTGCATGGCCACTGAACTTTTTTTTAGAAAGGAAATAAAAGGTGCACTTTTAAATTGTTATTTTATGGTTATAATGTCTTGTGTTTAATAGAGTTCTCACTTGTAAACATTTTGTTAATGGTGTATTTTTAAGCTTCTCTGTGAATTTGGTGAATTTTGTACTTGGTGTAGTTATGAAAAACTAGGATTAAACTTGGTGCACAGGGATTTTAGAAATAAAGCCGTAATCTTCCCCAAGTTCTTGGGTTTGCTCTGGAAAGAGTGGCAGGAATGAGGTGGCAACATGATTTTTTGAACACTGTGTATACATTAATTTCCAGACTGAAGTTATCTGGGGCTTCCAGTTTTTATTTGGATTCTTCTTACATAAACAAGCCTCTAGCATGCTTTCTGTTGTTTACTACAGTAACTTTAGGTTCATTGTTGACAAATAACATGTTAAACTTTTACATCATCTTTTATAGTTGGTTTTCTTTATATTAAAGGAAATGATGTGCACACTGTATATTTAAGAGAAAACTATAATGTTTTCCTGAAAATGGTATTTTCTTGAAAATGGTATTTACATTTGCAAGAAGTTGGTTTTGATTATTGTCACTGGAGCTTTGGGCTCAGCAATAGCTTTCTGGGCTGTGTTCCAGAATTATTTGAGAGCTATAATTGTGAAAGACTTGGATTTACAACTTACTAGGTTATAGATAAAATATTTTTTAAAGTAGATTCTTTTTCTAGAAAATATAGTTTGATCTTTAGTGAGATATATTACTAGAGGAAAGTTACCTATTACCTATTCAGAAAAAAATAAAATAATACATTGCTTATTTTTTCCATTATAGCCTGATTTTGAATTCAAGTTTAAATGTATTGTTTGTTATAAATGTATTTCTAACTGAAGTGATTTTTCAAGATTACTGACTCAATATGTGGGATTATGCAATTTTTGAAGTATTGAGCTCTTCTTGGTAAAAGAAAAAGTTTAATACTTTTTATAGTCTCCTTACATGAAGGAAGACAGAATATTCTGCGTTGATATTAATCAAACACAGGAATTATTTTGGTTTTTGGATATTTTAATCAACATTGAATTGTTTTTTTCTTACATAAAAAGTAAACATTCATTGATACATTATCAACTTCAGTAATATCGAATTCTGTATTTCTATCCAGTAGTACATATATAATGCCTAACAGTGATTTCTTTGGGCCTCTGTAAGGTCTATAATATTAAATAAAGTTTTCAGTGATTTCCGTTAGGTAGTTAGAGGTTATGTTTTTATTTATTCTGAAATGATTTCATCAGGATTAAACAAACTTCTGTATGCTTACCTTCCTTAAATGTATTTTATGTAGTCTAGTTTTCAAGACTTTGTACTCTTAGTCATTAAGGTGTCAAAGTCAGTGAGTAGGCTGGTGCCTTTATTATTGAAGATCAGTGATTATAATTGAAGTTTTGAAATTTTAAGTAGCAATGGCATTCCAGGAGGAATGATAGCACAGTTACACAGTTAGATGTTTAAGAAAAAAAAAAATACATTGTGTTATTGAGCAGACTATTAGAAAACTGCTGGGCACGGTGGCTCACACCTGTAATCCCAGCACTTTGGGAGGCTGAGGCGGGTGGATCACGAGGTCAGGAGTTTGAGACCAGCCTGGCCAATATGGTGAAACCTGTGTCTACTAAAATTATAAAAATATTAGGCGTGGTGGCGTATGCCTGTAGTCCCAGCTACTCAGGAGACTGAGGCAGAAGAATCACTTGAACCCAGCTTGCAGTGAGCCGAGATCACACCACTGCACTCCAGCCTGGGCAACAGAGCAAGACTCTGTCTCAAAAAAAAAAAAAAAAGAAAGAAAGAAAGCTGATGTACGTATCAGCAAGCAAGTCTGCCTCTCTTCCTCGTGAAATTCAAAAACTAAGAGCTGTTGGTGCAGGCATTAGTTTTCTGAGGCTGTGGTATTCATTTGCATAATCTTCTCACTTTTCCAGTCCTAAAAAATATGTTGTACTCATTAGGCATTTATTGTATGCTTATCATGTACCATTTATCCTGTTAAAAGAAATGAAAGAAAATATGGAAATAAAAGATTCTTATACTCTGGATGTAGCAGTGAATAAGAGATTTAAGATTTCCTTTTGCAAGGTGAATCAAACACCCCGAGTGTATGTTATGTTGTGTTATGTCATGTCATATCATGTCTACCCTTATAAAGGAAAGCTTTTTTTTTTTGAGACGGTGTCTTGCTGTGTTGCCTAGGCTGGAGTGTAGCGGTGCAACCATAGCTCACTCTCACCTCAAACTCCTGACTCAAGTGATCTTCCTTGTCTTAGCCTCACAAGTAACTGGGACTGCAGGTACATGCCACCATTCCCAGCCAATTTTAAAATTTTTTATTTCGTAGAGGTGGTATCTTGCTCTGTTTCCCAGGCTGGTCTTAAACTCCTGGCCTCAAGTGACCCTCTTATCGCAGCCTTCCAAAGTGATGGAGTTACAGGAGTGAGCTGCTGTGCCTAGCTAAAGGAGGGCTTTTGAGCATTGAAATGAATCATTGCTTTCTAATTCTATAATTTTTTGACAGACTTTATTTTTTAGAGTAGTTTTAGGTTCACAGTACTATTGAGCAGAGAGGGTACAGAGCTTTCCCATATATCCCAGCCCCCACACATGCATAGACTCCTCCATTATCAAAATCTCCCAGCAGAATAGTACATTTGTTACAATGGATGAACCTACAGTGACACATCATCATTCAAAGACTATAGTTTTACATTAGGGTTTACCCTTGGTAGTGTACATTCTATTGGTTTGGAAAAATGCGTAATTACATTTATCCAGCATTATAGAATCACACGGAGTAGTTTTACTGCCCTTAAAATCCTCTGTACTCCTCGTATTTATTCTCCCTCCTACCTTATGCTAAGCAACCACTGATCTTTTTTACTGTCTCCATAGTTTTTTCTTTTCCAGAATGTCATATAGTTGAAATCATGTAGTATGTAGCCTTTTCAGATTGGCCTTTTCACTTAATAATATGCACTTAAGTTTCCTCTATGTCATAGTTTGATTATTTATTTTTAGAGCTGAATAATATTCCATTGTTTGAATGCACCACAGTTTATCTGTTCGCCTACTGAATGACATCTTAGTTTGCCCAAATTATGGTAATTATGAATAAAGCTATTGTAAGCATCCATGTGTAGATTTTTGTGTGGACATGTTTTAATGTCCTTTGTGTAAATACTAAGGGACACAATTTTTGGATAATATGGTAAGAGTGAGTTTAATTTTGTAAGAAACTACCAGACTGTGTTCCACAGAGACTGTACCATTTTGCACTTGCCAATGAGTGAGAGTTCCTGTTGTTCCATATTCTCACCAGCATTTGGTTGTGTCAGTGTTCTGGATTTTGGCCATTCTAATAAATGTGTAGTGGTATCTCATTGGTACTTCAATTTGCATTTTCTTGATGACATATGATGTGAAGCACGTTTTTTCTTTTTTTTATTTTTGAGACAGAGTCTCACTCTGTCGCCCAAGCTGCAAATGCAGTGGCATGATCTTAGCTCACTGCAACCTCTGTCTCCCAGATTCAAACAATTCTTCTGCCTCAGGCTCCCAGGTAGCTGGGATTACAGGCACTCACCAAAACACCTGGCTAATTTTTTTGTATTTTTAGTAGAGATGGGATTTCACCATATTGGCCAGGCTAGTCTTGAACTCCTGACCTCAAGTGATTCATCCACTTTGGCCTCCCAAAGTGCTGGGATTACAGGCATGAGCCACCATACCCGGCCCTGAAGAATATTTTTATACGCTTATTTTCCATCTGCATATCTTCTTTGGTGAGGTGTCAAAGTTTTTAGCCCATTTTTAAACTAAGTTATTTTCTTATTGTTGAGTTTTAAGAGTTCTTTGTGTATTTTGTATTTTTTAAAATATACATTATTTTTTGAATTGAGAAATATAACCTTTGTATATTTTGGATAATAGTCCTTTATCACTATGTCTTTTGCATGTTTTATCCCAGTCTTGTCTGTTCATTCTATTGACAGTGTTTTTCACAGAGTATACGTTTTTTATTTTAATGAAGTCGAGCTTATTAGTTCATTCTTTCATGGGGAGCGTGCCTTTGGTGTTGTATCTAAGTCATCACCAAACCCAAGGTGATGGAGAGTTTCTCTTCTTATCTTCTTGGAGTTTTATAGTTTTGCATTTTACATTTAGATCTGTGATCCATTTGATTTAATTTTTGTGAAGGATATAAGGTCTGTGCCTAGGTTAATTTTTTTTGCATGTGAATATCCAGTTCCGTCACCATTTGTTGAAAAGACTGCCTTTTTTCTATTGTATTATTGCCTTTGCTCCTTTGTCAGAGATCAGTTGACTTTTATCTATGTGGATCTGTTCCTGGGTTCTTTGTTCTGATCCATTGTTTAATCTGTCTGTTCTTTCACCGCTACTACACTGTGTTGATTATGATAGGCTTAAAGTAATCCTTGCGAACAAGCAGTGTCAGTACTCCAACTTTGTTCTTCTCCTTCAGTATCATGTTGGCTACTCTGGATTTTTTCTCATATAAAGTTTAGAATCGTTTTCTTGATATCTACAAAATAATTTGCTGGCTAATTCCGTAACTCTTAATGAGGTGTTTGTTTGCTTAATCAGTATTCTAATATTTAGCAGTGTTTCCACATACTTATGAAATTCCTGTTTTCTAAAGGGTGACTGAAAAGGTTTGGCTGAGTCCCTACCCAAATCTCATCTCGAATTGTAGTTCCCATAATCTTCACGTGGGAGGGACCTGGTGGGAGGTAATTCAACCATAGGGGTTGTTACCCTCATGCTGTTCTTACGATCATGATTTCACATGAGATCTGGTGGTTTTATAAGGGGCCTTTCCCCCTTTTACTCACTCCTCTTCCTGCTGCTATGTGAAGGATGTGTTTGCCTCTCCTGCCATGATTGTAAGTTTCCTGAGGCCTCCCCAGCCATGCTGAACTGTGAATCAGTTAAACCTCTTTCCTTTATAAATTACCCAGTCTCAGGTATGTCTTTAATTAACAACATGAGAACAAACTGATAGTCACAGTATAAATGGCAAAATACTATTTTCTCAGTTTGCCCCACGCTATTCATGCCAGCCTTAGGCAATCCATCCCTTTCAAATTCCTCCCAGTTCATCCTGGGATATGTAGGGAGGACCTTTCAGCTACAATCTTTGACCTATGGCTCCTGGATTCTACAGGAACTCTTATCATTTTCCTCTTTTCTCACTATGGCTCACAGTGGCGATGTCTTCTAAAGCTGTTGAGGTTAGAGGTGGCATAGCTTCTGCCACTGCCCACCACCCACCACAGACATGCTGATACTGCTGATGCCCAGGCTTGAATTTGCTGTGTCTATCTTGTGGCCTTGAAGAGTTGCTTGTGATGTTCTCCATGTCAAGCTGAGGGTGCCATCCTGGGCCACATAATAAATTTATCTTGTGCTGCTGGCTCAAGTTCTGGTGGCTTGTGCTCTCACAGTCCCACAGAGACTTTTGTGAAACAATTTTTTTGGGAGGCTTACTTGTTTGTTAGCAGTGCCCTTGTGCCCTATTTCAGTCCAAGTCCAGATGGGCTGGGCTAAGTGACACCATACTCAGAAACATAGTTCTTAGGCTTGTACTTTGTTTTTAATCCAAGCTGTGTACATTGATACCCTGTAGCCCCACCTTGAGAGGTGTCTAGACAAGCCTCATTTCTTGGTGAACACATCTAAAGTTCAGTCAATACTCTTGTTGGCCCATAGCAGACACTTTAAATATTTTCATTTACTGTCTTTTTTTGAAAAAAAAGTGTGATTGACACATAATAATTGAATGTAATTATGGGGTACAACATGTTTCAATACATGTATACGTTGTGTACATGATTGAATCAGGGTAATTAGCATATCCATGACTTTAAACATTTATTATTTCTTTGTGCTGAGAAGATTCAGCACAACACTAACATTTAAAAATATTCGTTGTTTCCTGTTTGGATGGTGGAGAATCTTTAGTTGCGGTTCTCTCCAGATAGATATTCTTGATTTCACTTTTTTGTATTGTATTAAGAGTCTAGTGTTCAAGTAGGCTGAATTTAGTTTGAATCTCAGCTTCCTCGCTGGTAGTGTGATTGTGGCACATTTCTAGATTTCTGGGGAACTCAATCTCCTTATCTGTGAAATTGACAGAAAACACATCTCATAGGGATTGCGTGAGGATTAGAGATATATGTTAAGTGTATTGGGCACTTGCCAGATACTGGTTATGTGGCAGTGACGTTGACCTCTCTGAGTTGGTTGTATCACTTATTAACTATCAGTAAATAAAGGAATCCCTCCTGTTACTTGGCTTCAAAGATCTGTGCTCAGAGGCAACTCTGTTGCAGATCAATTTCCTTAAAGCCTCTCTGGGAAGATGTCTGCTTCTGTAAGTATCACATCAACACTCTACAAGTGACTTGCATACTCTAGGTAGCCTCTCCTCTAAGTCAGGTTATTTTAGACAGTTTTTTTTTTTTTTTTAATGCAGCAGTCAGAAGACTGTAGGTAACAAAAACAAAACAAAACATTCCATGGAGCCCAGCTTCTCTGTAAATTTTCTGGACCTCATTTTGGTTACTAAAAAAAAT
The DNA here is from genome assembly GCF_029289425.2 of Pan paniscus. Classification (NCBI taxonomy): domain Eukaryota; kingdom Metazoa; phylum Chordata; class Mammalia; order Primates; family Hominidae; genus Pan; species Pan paniscus. The sequence continues at coordinate 98,015,926 of NC_073255.2, forward strand.
GGGAGTAATGAGCCAGGTGATCTTTTAATAACTCGTTTGTGTTTAAAAAATTCATTATTCTGTAAGAGAAGATCTGTTAGGCTCAATTTTGTATTTTAGGCAGGTGGCTTCCATATATCTAGGATGTATTCTGGTATTTCTGGTGTGGAATTAATTAAGCATTCAGGAGAAATTCAGTATAGGTCAAAGTTTGGGAATTGACCAGGCAGCTTTCAGCCCGTTTTGGTTTTGGTCTGCAAACATTTTCATTACGTTTTAAAAATGAATTCTTGTGATATCCATTTGCAAATCAAATTCTTCATTTTAAGCTGTTTGCCAGTGTATTATCTGTTGTGATTTTGTCAGTTGTAACTTTTTAGAAGAATATTACTTTGAATTGTTGATGTAGCCCAGTATGTTCTTCAGACCATTATGAAAATCTGTTTTATTAAGGAGAATATTTTGGTAAAACAATTTGAGTATTTCCTAAGGAAGGCAAAAAGTATATTTTTTATATTCTTTCCATTTAATTCCATTATTTGGTGCTAGTTCTAATTTTTAGGAAAAAAAATGTCCTGGTAACTAATGTAATAGTTGGCATTGTGTAGTACGATATCTTGCAGTCTTCTCCAGAACACCAAATTTCCACAAACCAAGTGGCTCCCTAGTTAATCACATCTAAGAAGTGCCAAATGAAAGTAAGTTAACAGACTTTTAAAATATAGTACTCTTTTGAATCTTTGATACACTAAGTGAATTGTGAATCCTCAAAAAGAAAGTAGAGTATACACCTACTAAACTACCTAGCCTGGTATTCAAAGAACAGATGTTGAGATTCTTCATGATATTAGTGTTCCAAGGATATGGTTTGTGAGAAGCTCATTATATAGTACTTTGTAGTTTATAAAGTACTGTTGCATTATTACCTTATTTGTTTCTCACAACCCTTTTACGTATTGTTTTACTGGTCAGGTACATGAGCATCTGAGAAATTGTTGCTGCATATTGAAGGCACATACTTATTTACTTGGAGATTAATTTGTGTTAAGAAGGAAATTAGAATCTTATATCAGCAACATTATTTTTTTGATAAGCATTTTAGGAGTTAATTGAGTACAGCTCTGGTGATTACAGAGAAATCTGTTAGAAGTTGTTGACACAAAGAATGAGTTTTAAAAATGTCAACTATTTTACCACTGGGCATGCTAGTGAAATTTTCCACTCAATTATGTTTGTGTCAACAACAAAGAATTTCTTTAAATGTCATATATTTTTAGCAGTGCATTATGCATTATGGCTGTGCAATATAAACTCTCTTAGTTTTTATTAAATTTAAATGTGTGTTAGCCTGTAATGTTATCGTTAATGCTGTGCTTGTTTCTAAAGTGGGAGCTCCACAACTCAAAATACTCTGAATCATAGACTAATAGGAAGTTGAGTCCAAAGAGACTTTTTTTAGCATCCCTTGGTTTATACTCCTCTTCAAAAAGCTGAAATTACCCCTGAAACTACTGGATCATGGAATTATACAGTATGATTGAAAGTCACTGGAAAGATGCTCAATTTTTTATTTACTGATAGATACTTATACAGTGCTTACCATTTGCTAACCTATGTCCTAAAGGATCTATAAATACCAGGTTATTTAATAGTTATCGAGTGTCTGTGCTGTGGACTGAATGTGTCCCTCCGAAATTGTATGTTGAAGCCCTAACCCACAGTGTGATGGCATTTGGAGGTGGGGCATTTGGGAGGTAATTGGGTTGGAATGAGGTCATGGAATGGAGTCCTCATGATGGGCATGAAGGGACCTTGAGTTCTCTTTATCATGTCTGGATTCAGCAAGTAAGTGACTGGCTGTAAACCAGGAAGAGGGCCCTCACCAAGAACCTGACCATGCTGGCAATTTGATCTGAGACTTCTAGTTTCCAGAACTATCAGAAATAAGTGCTTGTTGTTTAGGCCACCCAGTCTGTGATACTCTCTTACAACAACCCAGACTAAGATAATCTGCTCCTGTGCCAGGTAGTTAGCCTGGTCTTTAAGGCATTTTATGAAATTCTACAGCACCTCACTGAAGAAGTTTGTATTATTTTACTCATTTTATAGATGAAGAAACAGATACTCTTCTAGAAATCTGCTTCTCAAACTGAAGGTACACAGCTGTATGGCAAGGTTAATACAAGCAACAGGAAAAGAACTATCCTACATCTTTAGGATTTGGCTTTGTTGCTGCACAAGCAAAATCAGCTGAATTCTTTTCAGCTTTATATTTTCGAAGAGAAAGTTGTTCTTGGAGCTTAACATTTCAGTACCAATGGAAAATTTCTCCACCTACGAAGAAACCCTCCTTGGGTTGAAGGCATACTTTGAACAGCTCCTTGAGGTTGGGGAATAGATGGTTAAGATACATACCTGGGATAAGTAATAAAATGGGCCTTATTCAGCCACACACTAGGATTTGGTGTGGCTGAGCACAATGGATGGGTTTTGAGACATCCTGTGGGAAGAGATTTAAGAGAGTTGAGGTGGCCTTCAGTGAAGAGAAACAGCAAGGAAGAATGGAAGTGTGTGGGTAATATTGATAGGTTTCTGCTCTGCATTGTTTGATGTTAATCTTATTCTTGTCTTCCCACAAAATCTTTAAAGTGTTTGCTTTAAAAAATAATTTGTAAAACTGGGTTTGTTTTAGGGAATGTGGCCAAGTACTGATGATAGATTCAAGGAAGCCTTAGAGGACTTGCTGAGACACCCAAGGGAGTCTGACACCCCTGGGTTTCATCTGTCTGTCTGGGACTTGTGTTGATTTCCTCTGGCAGTGTATGTGTCAGTTCTCTTTTATATAGCATCTGAAGGTTTTACATGTTTGAAATACGTTGAAATACAGAATGGTCCCTATCCCCCAGGACCCCTCAGTACTTTATTTAAGCTACATAATTTTAATTTTGTAATCATCTTTATCCTACACCTCAGCATGCATACTACTAGCCCTTCTGTGGGTAGGCTCATACCTGTTTACCAAATGCAGGTGTGTTCTGAACAGTAATGAGTTCTTACACCTTGCTTGATCTCTACGTGTCCTCTTAATAAGATGGTCTGTTCGTAGTAGATTCTCCATCACTCCATTGTGTGTTTAGCGAACTCTTCACTGTTGGCACGTTAATTATATTCAACTGAAATTCACTTACATAACTACTTAGCTCAAACCAGTAACACATATTTGAGAAACTGAGCATTTTGAGTCCAAGTTCTGTGTTTTACATTAATTTAAACATATGTGAAGATAGTTTTAGCCCATTATTGTTGAATTTTGAGATATTTAGAGACAGTAGTTTTCCTTTTGTCTTTTTGCCTACCTCATAGTCAGAGTATGAATTCTGTTGCATATAATCCACATGTTGATACTAATTCATTAATCAGTATTCTTTAGAGTTGCCCCACCAGGTGCAAACCTACGTAAACTGGAGGCCAGCCTTGTATTCTTGTATTGAACATAAGAATATCATGCGGCATATTGTAAAAGCATCACTGAGATTACACTACTCTAGGCCTCAGATATGGTCCATGCCTTTTTTCTTGTGTCTAATAGTCTTATCAAAACAGAACTGACCTTTTTTAGTGAATCTATGCTGCTTTGTCAAACTGGTGGTTTCTTTTTTTTCTTTTTGGTGGGGGGGACCGAGTCTCTCTCTGTCACCAGGCTTCTTTGTCAAACTGGTGCTTTCTATTTTTTTTTTTTCACCAGGCTTCTTTGTCAAACTGGTGCTTTCTATTTTTTTTTTTTGTGGGGACCGAGTCTCTCTCTGTCACCAGGCTGGAGTGCAGTGGCGTAATCTTGGCTCACTGCAACCTCCACCTCCTGGGTTCAAGCAATTCTTCTGCCTCAGCCTCCCAAGTAGCTGGGACTACAGGTGTGCGCCACCACATCCAGCTAATTTTTGTATTTTTAGTAGAGATGGAGTTTCACTGTGTTGGCCAGGATGGTCTCATCTCTTGACCTCGTGAGCTGCCACCTCGGCCTCCCAAAGTGCTGGGATTACAGGCGTAAGCCACTGCACCTGGCTGCTTTCTTTTTTTCTTGCTTTCCTTTTTTTCTTTTTTTTTGAGACGGAGTCTTGCTCTGTCGCCCAGGCTGGAGTGCAGTGGTGTAATCTTGGCTCACTGCAAGCTCCGCCTCCCGGGTTATGCCATTCTCCTGCCATAGCCTCCCTAGTAGCTAGGACTACAGGTGCCCACCACCACACCTGGCTAATTGTTTTGTATTTTTAGCAGAGACGGGGTTTCACCGTGTTAGCCAGGATGGTCTTGATCTCCTGACCTTGTGATCTGCCTGCCTCGGCCTCCCCACTTTCTGTTTGACTACTCACATTTTACTTTTTAATGAGTTGTCTTCAGAATTGGCAGAAGTTGACTCTAGACTTTACCTGATTTTATCACTGCCTCTTTTAATTTGGGGCATTTATCCATCTCTGCTCTTCTCTAACATCCTCCATGATTTCTCAAATTTCCTTTGATGAGTTTACAAAGATACCAGTAATTGGAGAAGCAAAAATGATGATTTAATAATAGCTGATTGACATTTCAGAGCATTAGTATACCACTTACTTCTTTACTCGACCTTTTTAATAGCAATGGAGAGGCATTGGAAAAAAGAATATATGAAAAGTTAGAAAATACGCCTGTGAGAAAAAGCTAAAGATGACATTATTTGTCTCCAAAAAAGAGAAAGCTCAGACTTTATATGTGAGGATGTATTGTAGTAGCCAGCTCTTTTGTATTTTCCACCAAGACCGAACTGAAGGGAATTGATTTAGGCTGCATTATTAAGGGATGTATATTGAGTATTAATAGGAGTTTTATGATTCTGAATATTGTTCATCTCTGGAGGGACTTTTTGGTAGAAGTTGTGATTTCTCTCCCCTCTTAAATCTCTAAAAATAACATCAATTTTCATCTCTCAGTAATGTTGTACAGTGCTCCCAAAGGCTAAAAGAGATATTAGGTGACCTTTCAAGTCCTTTCTTGCTCAGTGACTTTGTCTTTTCACAGATCTCACTCCACAGCTAGAGATCTGTTGCATTAGATTCACTTTTGTTCTTTCTTTGTCATTTAAAGGGCTGTTAACATTCCATCATGAATCTGCTAATGGAAGGGTGACCCTGCAGTTTAATATACTATCCTAGTGTAAAAATAAAACTCCACTTTGTATGTTTATGTAAAATACAGATACTTTATGTGGTATTTCAGTTATTTAAAAAACATGAGATATTTGATAAATTATTTTTAAAGACAGTCTTTATTTTCAGTTTACCTTCAGAGTTTTGGCAGAATGTTTTCTCTTTCTGTTGTGAAATTGAACATACTGTGCATTTATTTTTATTTTTTCATTCAAGCACTTTATTTCTAGTTCTTTTAGTTAACATATTCTGTAACTAGAAGTAGTTTTTAGTATAATAGTTTTTAAAAACTAGATTGCCAAAGAACAAATGCTATTTGAGAATATCATCTCTCAAAATTTCTGATTTGGAAATAAATCATAGATAAAAAATCAAGGTTAATATGTAAAATACTTTCATAGCAGTTACTGTACCATTTGGACAATATTATCTCGTTTGATCTTTGTTACTTTTACTTCGTTGAGAACTAAATACAGAGAGGGTAAATTAATATAAAACCTTGGACTCCTAGATCTCAGCTTACAAATAGGGATTTTGGGCAATTTGCTTAATCTTTGTTTATTAAACCTCAGTTTTACCATTTATAGTCTAGCATGGTAATGGCACAGTGCTTGTTTAGATTGCTGGAAAAATAAATACAGAATCCTTAGCATAGTGTTTGTCACATAGTAAGAGCTATAAAGATTATTATTTTTATGCATTAACAACAGATTACATTTTGCTTACTACCATTCACTAGGCATTATGCTAAGCAGTGAGCATATAAGGACAAAAATATTTCATTCTTTGTACTGGGGAATCTTTCATCCTTGTATTGGAAACATAGGTAGAAACATGTAATTGTGATATGAGTGCTCATAGACATGCAATCTTCCAGAAAGTAGAGTTGGATAATAATTTGATTGTTGGAGAAAACAGAATTTCGAAATTGTTTAAAAAAACAGAGGGGGTTACTATTTCTTTAGATTGTTCTCATTTTAGCAAAATAGATTGATACATTATTCTTACAAATAATCATAAAGTAGACATAAACAGTTTTCCTTTGCTTGAATATAAATGTGTTTAGAAGATAGTTGGAGGAACTGGAGAGCCTCTTAGTTCCATTTACATACTGATATTAATATTCTAAGTTGATTTTAGGATTACTCACATTCAATTTATATTCTAATGTTGTTTATTTAACTCTACATGTGATAATTTACTTTTAGTCCCTTAAAATGACATGGGTGCTTTGGCAATAATATCTATATTTATAAAGTTACTTTCAGTTTGATATCTCCCACCTCTCACTAATACTACTGTCATAGATTGGGGATGAAATGTTACAAATGAATCTTCTGCATGTAATACATGTGTATACCTGTGGTTCTTAAAAATGATTTGCTGCAGCTTCCCAAGCAGGTTCCAGGTGCTCTTCCCTTTTTAGTCTTTAGATTTATAAGTTGACAAGATGTATAAAGCACTTTTGTCATTTGAGGCTTATTTGTCATGATTAGAGTATATTACCTGAGATGTCAAACAGCCTGTGAGAGCTGATGAGGTGACTGTCATCATTATAAATAATAGCCAGTGAGAGTGAGTGGGTTAATGGATTGCCATTTCCTGGTAGTGTTTTAGAAGCTAAGGTCACCTGAGAACCATTGGTGGTTTCATAGACTTCTTAGAGTTGGAAAGAAACTTGGAGTTACCCCTTCAGCCTCACAGCTAAGATAAGAATGACCTTTTTCTACGTCTCTGACTAATGGACATCCAGACTCGAACACTGCACATGGATGCATGGAAGAAAGACAAGAAAGTTTTTCCTTGCAATGCTCAGCATTATGTGGAATGTAGACATTTGTAGCGTCTGTAGTGTATAGCAGGAGGCGTATGCAGTTAGGTTCACTTTTCTGTGCTTAAGATGGTGGTCAGTGTCACAAAAGTGAAGATGGAGTCAGAAGTCTGGCAAAGGAAAAGATTTTCGTATTTTACTTCACCTGGAGTAGTAGCTCCCATCCTGCCAGACCCGATGCTCACTTTTGTAATATAATTTTAATGCCTCCTATAATATTCCGAAACAAAATTTGTAGATAATAGTAACCTATTTTCATATATTTACTAAAAACCACTATAATATGCCCATCTGCAATATATTAGAGAAATAAAAGTAATTTATCCCGTTCTTCAGTATGTAAATGCTCAGCCACAACTGTGTCTTTATAAAAGTTGGATGCTTGTTTCCTTATATAGAATCATTTATAGTTCACTGTATATGCAAACTGCAATAGATGTGCCATTGAGACTATGGCATGCAGAAATGGTGTTCAACTTTACTGAAATTTCCAAATGACAAGGATTACAGTCTTCTCTCTTTTATGCAGTAGTTGCATTGCTGGAAAAAGTCAACACATATCAAAATCATGCAAAAAAGTCTTTGTGTTTATGTGGAAAATTGAGTTAGGTTGTAGATTCAGATATTATGAAGTTATGATTTTTCACCAACAGAATATAGGTCATTAGAAAATTGTGCAGGACATGGAAAGTACTCTGTTGATGGGATTCTTCTGTATATCACAGTAGTATACCCAACCACACCAATGACCAAAAATGTTCCCACAAATTCCCATTAAACTGTTCCTGGGGTAGCGCTATCCTTTTTGAGAATCATTGCCCTTAGCTGACTCCATGAGAACTTCAACTTGCAACTTGAAGCCCTAGATGCTGCCTCAGACTAGAGAATATACAAGAAATGGCTTTTGACAGGTGCTCTAGAAATCTCTAGTCATGTACTTAACCCTCTTTTTACTCATTTACTCGGTTTTTAAAAGATTACTGTGAAATGTATTAGAAACAAGCCCCCCCATGCATACAAAGGCCATAACTAGAACATCTGATTCACTTAAAAATTCTGACAAAATATACATAATATTCACCATTTTAATTATTTTATTTATTTATTTATTTTTTTGAGACAGAGTCTCGCTCTGTCACCTAGGCTGGAGTGCAGTGGCACGATCTCGGCTCACTGCAAGCTCCGCCTCCTGGGTTCACACCATTCTCCTGCCTCAGCCTCCCGAGTAGCTGGGACTACAGGTGCCCGCCACCACGCCCCGCTAATTTTTGTATTTTTAGTAGAGACAGGGTTTCACCGTGTTAGCCAGGATGGTCTCGATCTGACCTTGTGATCTGCCTGCCTTGGCCTCCCAAAGTGCTGGGATTACAGGCGTGAGCCACCGCGCCTGGCCAATTATTTTTAAGTGTACAATTCAGTGGCATTAAGTACAGTCACATTGTTGTTCACCATCACCAGTGTCCATCTCTGGGACTTCTACATCATCCCATATTAAAACTCTTTACCAATTAAATAATAAATCCCCATTGCTTCTTCATTCCCAGCTCCTGACAACCACTATCCTACCTTTCTAAAAATTTACCCTACTGGTTTGACTAAAAATATTTTATTACAGGTTTTCCTTTTTGATGATGTTAGATTGACTGTCTTTTTATGTTACAGGACCTATATATTGCCTCTGTTGCCAGAAACTTATGCTTCATTTTGTTTCTTTAATGTTGCTTGTTCTGTCCCTTAAATGTAACTAATAATATTCTAATTACTCTTCTTTCTGTACTTCTGTCCCTGATTCTTTTGATTTTGTCATAAACTATGATTTTCCCCTTTAAAACGTTCTTAGATTTAAAATAGGGAGTAAGAACTGTGTCTTGACAGATGACAATTGTAGTTAGATTCCGTAGTCTACACGTGGCTTTTGCGGTGGTTTTCCATCCACTTGCCTCTGCTCTCTTTAATAAAGTTCTGTTGTGACTGTTAAAAGGCCTAAAACCTTTTAACGTTTGCAAGTTGGAGACTTACAGGCTAAAATTTCCTCCTGAGGGAATCCTTTTGTATTTCCAGTATCATTTTAAAGTAATAGACATGTATCATTTTCTCATATCAAACACCACCCCTATCTATTAGGTAAAATCTTTGGACTTCTATTTTATATAAAATCAGTAGTCTTTCAGCAAATTGTGTATTCAGAAATGCTATACAATAGAAGAGGAGGTGGAATGAAGGTTCCATTTAGCAACAGTTTGCTCTTAGCAAGTAACCAGGTGTTAGTGTTTCAGGATGACTTCATGGAAGGGAAGTCATTGAAATGTCTATAATCAGGTTTTTAAGTGTCATTCCCAAATTATCTTGTTGATTATTGATTACCAAATTTTATTAACTTTTAAAGACAGTTTTATTGAGATATAATTCACCAAAAATCATTAAAGTATATTTCCATAATTTTCAAGTTTAGGCATAATGTTTTGCAGCCATTACCATAATCAGTTTTGGAATATTTATATTACCACCAAAAAGTTCATGACCTTTACCAGTCACTTCTCATTTCCCACAAAACCCACACCCTTACTCAACCACTGGTCTACGTTCTGTCTCTATAGATTTGACATTTCTGGACATTTCGTATAAATGGAATCATATAATACGATCTTTGGCTTCTTTCACTGAGCATAATAATGTTCATAAGGTTCCTCTACATTGTCACATGTATCAGTACTTTGTTCTTTTTCATAGCTGAGTAATTCCATTGTACAGACGGGCTACATTGTTTACCTCTTTATCCGTTGATGGACAGTTGTCTTGTTTCCACCATTTTGCTATTATGATGCTGCTATAAACATTCATGTACAACTTTTTGCCTGTGAGTATATTTCATTTTTGTTGTGTATGTATGTAGGATTGAGTGTTTAACCTTTTGAATAAATGCCAGAGTGTTTTCCAAAGTGGTTGTACCATTTACATTCCTAGCAAGCAGTGTATGAAGATTCCATAATTCTTCTACATTTCAGCAATACTTGGATTGTCTACCTTTTTATTATGGCCATCCTAGTGGGTGTGAAGTAGTACCTTTATTGTGGTTTTGATTTCCATTTCCCTGATGACTAATGTTATTGAGCATCTTTTCATGTTTATTAACCTCTATTAACTCTGAAAACTCAAGTGTACAAAATCCCTAATGGAAGCTTTATTAGTCCATTCCTGCACTGCTATCAAGAAATACCTGAGACTGGGTAGTTTATAAAGAAAAGAGTTTTAATTGGCTCACAATTCTGCAGGCAGTACAAGAAGCATGGCTGGGAGGCATCAGGAAACTTTCAGTTATGGTAGAACACGAAGGGGAAGCAGGTATGTCTTGCATGACTGGAGTAGGAGGAAGAGAGAGGCGGGGAGGTGATATATACTTGTAAGAAACCAGATCTCAGATAACTCACTCACTATCACCAGAACAGCACCAAAGGGGAAATCTAACCCCATGATGCAGTCACCTTCCACCAGCTCCACTTCCAACATTAGGGATTACAATTTGTCATGAGATTTGGCTGGGGACACAGACCCAAACCATATTAGAAACTCTAACCTGGCAGTTTGCTCCATTAGTGATGATGGATCAAAGGGACATAGTGTATTTCATTAATTCTAAGATAGACATTTTTCACATTTGACATCACTAAAATCAGTGCATTTTACAGTAAATATATTACGGCTTTAGTAAAGACAGTTTGGAAAAGAAAATTCAGCTTACAGTTGAGGTTTATTACTTCTGGTTGTCTTAGTCCTAGAGCAACTGATTCAACTAGAAACTAAAGTATATTGTTAAATTAGGACCAAATAGTTCCTTCTCTTACAGCTCATCAGATTAAAATTATGGTGTGATGCCTGTTTACCTACGTAAGCCTTTTCTGATTAGTATTTACTTGCCAATTTATAGGCAATGATAAATTTGATGTATTTATCCTCATTAAAAAATCCTTGTAAAAAATTTATTAATTTATTGAGTATTTCCTCAAGATTTTTTTCTATGTTCTTCTTTGTAAACCTTAGGTCTCTGTGTGTCAATGCACGTGAAATAGTGCAGGGATTTAGTGAAAGCTACACCATCATTTATCATTGTTAGACTCACTCTTGTCTGGCAAAGACAGCTGACGAAGAAAAATATTGAAGGCTTGTCTTTTATTCATCTCCACTGGACTTTGACCCTTGCAGAAACTGGCTATGGCCAGAATGTATGAAGTCAACGTCATCTTTTATTATTGATGTTTATTTTAATTTACATCTTGATGTAAAATGGCATCTAGCGAAACCGTATGCTTCCCATAGTATTATAGAAAACTAGGGTGCAGGGCGAAACAATCCTATTGACAGATGATGTACTTTGATAGATTCTGGCATCAGATTATTAGATTATATCTTTTCCGGAACCAAATTTGCTTCTGTATAACTTCTGTTTTTGATTTTAAATTTCAGTGTCTTAGTTACACAGTATGACTTCTCTTTCATAGGAGGGCTCTTCAGTTATTTATCAGACATCTTATTTACACTAGTCTTTTTTCCTTCTAAACATTCCTTCCTCCCTCAGCTTTTCTTCTAATGAAATAGTTTGTTTTGTACACCACATCTCTGTATATAATCCTATTTGTGTGCCTTTCCTGGAAAAATGTCTTTAAAAATGATATTTGAAAGAATAGTGGTCCAATGAAAAGTATAATAGTGCTTGTACTTTTAGGATTATGTGAACTTGTACACATTTTATTTGTATCAGCCTTTCTGTAATCTTTTACTGTCATTTTCTTGTAATCTGAGCTTTTTGGAATTAGGACCTACGTGTTATTTAACTTTGACTAGATTTCTTAACGTTGTCCTGGCTATGTCGATGAAATAGTTCATTTTGAAAGATTTCTATGGCTAGTGAATAGTTGGAGGTTCGTAAAAAGAGGTGAGGCTGAAAGGTCTTTGGGTCCAGTTCTAGAAATGCCTGGAATGCCATGCTAAGAAGTTTGCATTAAAAAGTTGTTACAGATTTAAACATTTTAGGAAAAGAGTTCTGTAAGGAATATGCAATTTGGGAGCTGAAGGTAGTTAAGTTTTGAATATGTTAATATGCAGAGGGAAGTTTCCTTTGTCTCATGGGATCAGATTTTGTCTGTCAAACCAACCTGTCTTAAGGGAACTTCTAAAAACAAAATAAAAATTGCCAGCATACCTTGAGTATTTATTTTAGTCAAAAACATATTCTTCTATTCAGCAATCTTTTGATGTAGAGTCATGACCTTTTTTTCTTGAAGTATTGTTCAGAGTTGTCTTTTTCACATAACCAAAATGTACTCCTTATTTCCAGTTTCTGTTTCTTTCAAGTGAGAATTTAAAGATACTTGCAAAGCAACGTGAATGAAGAATCCTTCCAGATTGTAACATCCTTTTTCCTCCGTACTTAAGAATTATCTCACCTTTTTACCTGTTCAGCGGCATTTTTTAGCAGCTTGCCTTACTTATTTTCTTTCCGTGGCATTCACCTTAGTTTTCACGAGGAAAACCAAAACAAATTTTTTTTTAAAAAACTTTCATCTTGCATGTTTATTTGCATAATATTAGAAGTTTTTTAAAACGTAAAGATGGAACCGAGGGTAAAGGAAAGAGTAGGTTTATGGAGTGTGACAGAGACTGCCAGTTATCCCCCAATAACCAGTGTCCTTCAGCATCTGTTTTCTGGGCACATGGCCACACAGTTAGTGACTGTATTTCCTAGCCTTTCTTGAAGCAAAATGAGGCCAGAAGACAAGCTTCTGCCTATGAGGATGTGAATGGAACTGATGGGTACTGGTACCACTTCTGGATTGTGCCCTTAAGGTGAAAGGACACCTCCTCCACTTCCCGTACTTGTTTTCTCCCTCCTGCTGACTGCAGGGTTCACGTACAGGTGGGATCATGAACAGATATCTTACATCTGAGGTGGAAGCCATCTCATGAAGATGGCAGCACAAAAATATATGTCTTTTATATCTTGTCTAAATATACTTTTAAAATATGCTTAGAAACCTGTTACGTATGTTTTAGTAGGATTACAGTAATTAATTTGGACTACAGCTTAGATGTCAAGTAAAAAAAAGTTATTTTAATTTATCCTGTACACAGCCTACCTCCTGCTGAGCCCCTATATTCTGATAAGTAGGGAAAAACTAGAGAATGTCCCAAAACTGCAAAATGCTTAAGCCTTAGTCCTGTCTGATAATTTAAAAAGTCCACTTATATAGTGTTCAGATAAAAATGTTTCATCACTTGCCATGCTCCCCTTCTGCTATTCTCCCCAATTGGTGTGGGGGACAGCAGGTGGGTGGGAAGGGAGGGAAGAGTGGCTTAAACTCATTGTAGCAGGAATTGTCTGATCGCATAGATGTGATGTTCTGTGCCTCCCTAGTCTCAGAGGTGATGGCTTCCTGGTATTCCTGGCATCACAAATGAAATATCTGGTGCTATAACTCACAGCTTGCTTGGAGCTTACCTGCTTGAGTTCCCTCTAAGTGCAGTCCTCAGTCTTTTACTAAGTCTTGGTCGTCTCTCCTACGCGATATTGGTCCATGTAACATCCCAGTGTCTGTCAACTCAGTTACCACACTGTCTGAAAATTAGAGGTGCCTTGATTGGGAAATATCAACCCCAGAGGCTCTCCTGCCCAAATGTGGTGTGGTCATTTTTAAGGCCCACGTTGATAAGGGGCCCAACTTGGGAGAAAGTGTGGGGAAGGATTGGAGGTAGGGGTTATCAGGAAACTTTTGAGAGTTAAAAGTAATTTGCTTCGACTAGGAGTGAGATTTATGTATATGAATGATGAGATGGGAAGATGGGTAGATGCAAAGGAAATTAAAGATGATTTTATTCAACTTAAATCATAGAGATACCATTTTTTTCTAAATAAATCGCATACTTTTGATTTTGTGTAAAAATTTGGAAATTACAGAAATATTCAAGAAGTAAAAACACACTACTCCAGTATAAACACTTTTTTCACTCAGAGATCATTGTTCTGAGTTTTAATTTTTTTAATTTATTTTTTAAACAGTATTTCTTCAATGTAATTTTTCCCATGTACTTGTCTTTTATGAATAAACATATGTATATATAGCTCTAAAATACACTATATATGCTTATTTTCCCTCTATGAATTGTTTTTATATCTTCTGCTGTTTTTTTTTTTTTTTTTAGAATATTGGTATTTTTCTTGTAAGTGTTCATTATGTATTAAAGAAAACTATAGTTTGATACTCATTAATTATAAATATTTTTTCCTATTCTGTAGTTTGCCTTTATATTTTATTTATGGTTTTACATTTTTTTCTTCAAGTAGGTTTTGGGGCTTTTTATTTTATCTTATGTGTTATGTTTACATGTTTATATATTTGTTTATATATTTAAGTCTAGCCTGCTTTTAAAAAATTTGTCAGCGTAAAAGCCAGGCTCTTGGATCACATAAACCGAACCTGACCATGGCTTAAGGAAGGCAGATGTTTATTTCTCCCATGTCACAAATATAAGTTTAAATAGTCTTGAGGCGCTTTACCCCATGTCATTCAGGGATCCAAGTACTAGTAGTCAGTCATTGATTCTTCACTACTGCGCACCTGTAATAAAAGAAAAAGCTAAAGAAGCAAAAAGTATTATTATTTTCATTAAACTTTGAGCCATAAATATATATCTCTTTAATATTCCATGTGACCAAATGGGAAATACGCTTACAGTACTCCTGTATACCAAAGCATGATGGTTGGTTATCGTGAGGGAAAGCAGTTGTATGAATGTTTGAGTTGTGAACTGAACTAGTTCTTTTCTTGGAAAACCATTTTTAATTGATAGACAAACTATGGTTAGTCCACCTTGGGATTGGCAGAGTTAGCCATTCACTTCAAGGAAAATAGCTAACAGTATTTGTTGTCAGCAATAAAATTTGAACTTTCAAGCCAAATAAAATTTTTAAAATAAAAATATTTAAAAACTTGTTCCTGCTACTGGCATCTCGGCGTCTTCACAAGACTGAAATCCTTTTCTGAGGAGATTATGAGTAATTTTGAAAAGGAAATTAAAAAATATATGTGTATATTTATGTGTGTGTGTGTGTATAAAAATAATGAAATACATCAACATTTGGTTCTGCAAAACTTAACCAATTTCCAAATCAAACATGGGTTAAAGATTCATTCCAAGTACAAGATAGACCGATGGATTTAATGTACAGGCATACCTTGTTTTATTGTTCTTCACTTGATTGTACTTTGCAGATACTGCCTTTTTTTTTTTTTTTTTAACAAATTGAAGGTTTGTGGCCACCCTGCATCCAGCAAGTCTGTCAACACCATTTTTCTAATATGTGTGCTCATTTTGTATCTCTGTGTCACGTTTTGATAGTTCTTACAATATTTCAAATGTGATCTGGGATCAGTGATCTTTGATGTTACTATTCTAATTGTTTTAGAGTGCCATAAACTCTGCCCACATAAGACAAAGAACTTAGTTAATAAATATATGTGTTCTCATTGCTTCACTGGACTGGCTGTTCTCTCATATCTCTACCTCTCCTCAAACCTCCCTATTTCCTGAGACACAGGAATATTGAAATTAGGCTTATTACTAACCCTGCAGAGTGGCCTCTAGTGTTCAAAGGAAAGGAAGAGTCACAAGTCTCTCAGTTTAAGTCAAAAGCTAGAAATGATTAAGCTTAGTGAGGAAGTCATGTCCAAAGATAGGCTAAATGCTAGTGCTGTTGCACCTGAGATAGGCTGAATGCTAGTCCTCTTGCACCAAACATTTAGCCAAGTTGTGAATGTAAGGGAAAAGTTCTTGAAGGAAATTAAAAGTGCTACTGCAATGGGCACACAAATGATAAAGTGAAACAGCCTTATTGCTGACATGGAGAAAGTTTTAGTGGTCTGGATAGAAGATCAAACTAGCCACAACATTCCCTTAAGCCAAAGCCTAAGCCGTATCTAGGCCCTACCTCTTCCGTTCTGTGAAGGTTGAGAGAAGTGAGGAAGCTGCAGAAGAAAAGTTGGTTCAGGAGCTTGAAGGAAAGAAGCCATCTCCATAAAATAAAAGTGTAAGGTAAAGCAGCAAGTGCTGATGAAGAAGCAGCAGCAGGTTATCCGGAAGATCTAGCTAAGATCGTTGATGAAGATGACTACACTGAACAACAGATTTTCAATGTAGGCAAAACAGCCTTCTATTTGAAGAAAGTCTCATCTAGGACATTCATAGCTAGAGAGGAAAAGTCAGTGCCTGGCTTCAGAGCTACAAAGGACAGACTTACTCTCTTGTTAGGGGCTAATGCAGCTGGTGACTGCTGAAGTCAGTGCTCATTTAGCATTCTGAATATCCTAGAGCCCTTAAGAATTATACTAACTCTTGGCCAGGTGTGGTGGCTCACGCCTGTAATGCCAGCACTTTTAGGAGGCCAAGGCGGGCAGATCACCTGAGGTCAGGAGTTCGAGACCAGCCTGGCCAACATGGTGAAACCCCCATTTCTACTAAAAATATAAAAATTAGCCAGGGGTGGTGATGGGCTGTAATCCCAGCTACTCGGGAGGCTGAGGCAGGAGAATCTCTTGAACCCAGGAGGCTGAGGCTGCAGTGAGCTGAGATCACGCCACCGCACTCCAGCCTGGGCGACAAGGGGAGACTCTGTCTCAAAAAAAAAAAATTATACTAAGTCTGCTGTGCCTGTGCTCTGTAAATGGAAGAACAAAAGCATGGATGACAGCATATCTTTTTTTTTTTTTTTTTTTGAGATGGAGTTTTGCTCTGTCGCCCAGGCTGGAGTGTAGTGGCACAATCTTGGCTCACTGCAAGCTCCGCCTCCCGGGTTCATGCCATTCTCCTGCCTCTGCCTCCCGGGTAGCTGGGACTACAGACACCCACTGCCATTCCCTGTTAACTTTTTGTATTTTTAGTAGAGATGGGGTTTCACCGTGTTAGCCAGGATGGTCTTGATCTCCTCACCTTGTGATCCACCCGCCTCAGCCTCCCAAAGTGCTGGGATTACAGGCGTGAGCCACCGTGCCCGGCCAGCGTATCTTTTTAGAGCATGGTTTTCCTAATATCTTAAGCCCAGTGTTAAGACCTTACTGCACATATATAAAGATTCTTTTCAATATATTTCTGCTCTTTCACAATGCACCGCATTATCCAAGAGCACTGATGGAGAGGTACAAGGAAATTGTTGTTGTTGCTGTTTTTAGAGACAAGATCTTGCTCTGTTACCAGGATGGAGTGCTGTGGCATGGTCATAGTTTACTGCAGCCTTTGACTCCTGAGCTCAGGTGATTCTCCCTCCATAGCCTCCCATGTAGCTAGGACTACAAAATGCCTGGCCAGTGTTTTTTATTCTTATTTTTTGTAGAGTTGGGGGTCTTGTTATGTTGCCCAGATTGGTCTTGTACTCATGGCCTGAAGCTATTCTCCTGACTTGGCCTCCCAAGGGGATTATAGGTTTGAGCCACTGTGCCCAGCCTGATGTTGTTTTTATGCCTTCTAACACAGTATTTGTTCTGCAGCTTATGATCAGGAAGTAATTTCAACTTTCATGTGTTATTATGTAAGAAACACATTTTGTGAGGCTATAGCTGCCATTAGATAGTGATTCCTTTAATAGATCTGAGTAAAGTAAATTGAAAACCTTCTGAAAAGGATTAATCATTCTAGATGCCATGAAAAACATTTGTGATTCATGGGAAGAGACCAGAATATTAACATTAACAGGCATTTGAAAGAATGCCTGGGTTGATTCTAACCCTCATGAATGACTTTGAGGGGTTTGGGACTTCAGTAGAGGAAGAAGCTGCAGATGTGGTGGAAATAACAAGAGAACTAGAATTAGAAGTGGAGCCTGAAGATGTGAATGATTTGCTGCAATATCATGATAAAACTTTAAGGAAAGAGGAATTGCTTCTCGTAGATGAACAAAGAAAATGGTTTCTTGAGATGGAGTCTTTTCCTGGTGAAGATGCTGTGAACATTGTTGAAATGACAACAAAGGATTTAGAATCTTAAATAAACTTAGTTGATAAAGCAGTGGCAGGGTTTTAGAGGATTGGATCCAATTTTGAAAGAAGTTCTACTGCTGTGGGTAAAGTGTTACTCAAAGAGCGTCACATGCTGCAGAAAAATCTTTCTTGAAAGGTAGAGTCAGTCAGTGCAGCAGACTTCATTATTGTATTTTAAGAAATTGCCACAGCCACCCTCAACTTTCACCAACACTACCCTGATCAGTTGGCAGCCATCACCATGGAGGCAGGACCCTTCTCCAGCAGAAGATGATGACTCGCTGAAGGGTCAGATGATTGTTAACATTTTTTAGTAATAAAGTATTTTTTATTAAGGTATGTACATTTTTTAGACATCATGCTATTGCATAGTTAATATAGACTATGGTAGAGTGTGAACATAATTGTTATATGCACTGGGAAACCAAAAAATTCATATGAATTGATTTATTGCAATATTCTCTTTACTGCAGTGGTTTTGAATAGAACCCGTAATATCTCTGAGGTATACCTGTACAAAAATAAGAAAACTTCATAGAAATCGTTTCAGATTCTACACTGTAATCAAACTTTAAGAAGTTACCGCTTCTCAAATTACGACGTAGAATAAGACTATCCATAATTATACTTAAATGTTATTGAATGATCCACCCTTTTCTAACTAAAGTATGTGAAAATGGATTTTCTTCTTATATTTCAACCAAAGTGTAATGTATTACAGTATATTAAATGCAGAAATAGATATGAGAATCCAGCTGCCTTTTATTGTGCTATTTGTAGAAATGCAAAACAGTGCTACTTGTCTTACTATTTTGGGGAGGAAAGGGAAAATATAATTATTTCATTAAAATAGTGTATTCCTTTTTAATAACTAGTTAGCAACTTAATGACTGTGTTATGATAACTAATCAAGAAAAAAGGAGGTGACCTTTTTCTTCTTTTTCTTCTTAGTGGCTCTCCATCTTTAGCATGCATCAGAATCACTTGGAGGAATTGTTAAAACACAGATTACTGGACCCCTCACCTCCAGAGTTTCTTTCTGTTTCAGTAAACGCTGGATGGGGCCTGAGATGTCCATTTCTAACCAAATCCTCAGGTCATGCAGATACTGCCATCATAGCTTCAGAACCACTGTTCTACGTATTTCTTTGGCTTATTAGGCAAACTTGTTTTACCTGCCATTTGGGAAGGAAAAGTACTAGAATTTTAAAAAGACATGTAGTTCAGGTATAAAGATGCTGGAAGTGTAGTATCCTTAGTTGCCAGAAATTTGGGAATTAATTAAAAATTAAGCAGAACAGTTTGTCAGGAATTATTCAGTGTCTGAGACTTTCCCCTACGTACAAGCTAACAATTTACCATATCACCATTTCATAAGTACTGTGAAAAGACCTGAAATTCCTGGGTTAGAGACAAAAAGTTACTTTAATACAGCAGTTATGCCAGAGAATCAGCACTGGTGGTGATTTACCCAGTCCATAAGGGCAACCTGAACAGTGCCAGGTGATAGGTGCACAAGAAGTGGGTTACGTTATAGTAGAGGAACCCTGACCTTAGGGATCACAATTTTTTAAAAATAAGTCAGTGTCTGACCTTTGTCCCAGAGGATATATTACCTTTATTATACTGGACAGTAAACCTATTTTTTGCCGTAGAAGGAGACATTATCTGTATCTTCTTGTCTCTGCAAATATCCTTGAAAAGATAGGAATAGGTAGTCTGTGACTCTGCTCACAAACGTGAGAGAGGCCCATGAAGAATTGTAGCTTGGCATAGGAAATGTTGAAAAAGTTTGTATATGTTAATTATTTGCCAGTCCTTAATAGAAAACAGCTTAGCAAAAACATGAGCGCAGTTAGACTTGAGCTTTAGACAAAGCAGTATATGATTTCCTGATGAAGAAAAACATCCTCCTCTTGTGTGGTTCTAAATTATTTTCATAAATGTGTATGTATAATTGTCATAGGAAGTAAAATTTCTTACCCTTATAGGTCTTACATGAACTATAAAACAGAACATTCTTATAAAGTATGTATTTGTGTGTGTGTGTGTGTGTGTGTGTATATATATATATATAAAGTGTAAATGTGAAGTTAGTATAAGAAGTAATGGTATGTTAGCCACAATAAATTGCACTTGCGATATGATTCTTTTGATTTGGCATACCTCTTCTGCAAAGGGCTGTATAATGTCAAATTTTCCCACATCTTTTTCTACCTAAAATTCTGTAGCTTTCTTTTGTGCAGCATGCAGTGTTTATTTGGCCTTCACTTGGTACAGATGCCTCATTAACCTCCTTTGTTTTTCCCTCATTAGCTCAAGATAATTAAAGTATTACTACTTGGCACAGGGGTAGTCAAGACTCTCTGGGTCAGTGTGACAGAAAGCAACCTCATACCTGGCTCTCATAGCTGAGAAATCAAGGTGGATTTGTCTGCAGTTACGACTAGAATGATATATTTCCTGCTTGGCCCAGGTCAGTCCAGTTGAGCTTGTGTCCACTTTAACTCTCAAAAGTCCCTACTTTGAAGATAAATTATATGTTCTCCTGACTGTGGCTTCATGTAAAGGTTCAAACAGTACTGTCAGGCCTCTAATGTCCTAGTCTTCATTCAGTGCTGCTCTCCTAGGTTTTGGCCCATCCTTTAAGGGCATCCTCCATTATGTGATCATTGAAAATGGCTTTTGTGGGCCAGATTTCACATACCTTTTCAGTGCTGTAATCTTTCTTGATAGCTTTCATATAAAAGGGAAGGGAAAGACCAGCTCATTCCTTTGTGGGAGGAAAAAAAAATCACTGTATCTTAAGTGATTGTTTTGTAAGTTTTTATATATATATATTACATGTATATATCTTACATTGTAAAATTTTTGTTTGCTGGTTTATCTATAAGCATAAGGAATTTTATTCCCAATGACACCACTCTCATGGGCCACTTGGAAACACATGACACTTCTTCTTTGACCAGTTGGGTGACTGACAGTCAAACCAGATAGAGTGGTAGATGGAAAAGTCCCTCCAGCACAACATTTAACATTTGCTTAAGTATCTTAGGGACTTATAAACACAAACTCAAATATAGACCTTGAAACTGTATGACACCCTTCAAACATATGGTGTGATTAGAGTGACTTAGAGTTTATCACTATACAAATAAAAACACTGTATTAAAATTTTTTGCAGAAAACGTACACCTGAAAATATGCCTGTGGCCTCTGGTCCTCCACCCTTCCTCATCGAGTGGGTGTGTAGATTCAAATTTTAGAAACATTTTGTCTGTCAGTTCAGTTAGCCGAATGGTCTATTTGACGGGCATCTCAGAAAAGAGCTTCCAGTGCTGCACACAATTCTTTCTTTTGTCCTGCCTTTCTAGGGTAGCTTTGTGTGTGCATTCATTCATTTTTTTAAAACCACATAAATGTATTCTTTCATGCTTCTGCAGCTAAATGTTCAAAATCAAAGCGTCAGTGGGGTTGCCTCCTTTGATACATAAAAATTATATATATTTACAGTATACAAGCTGATGTTTTACTATATGGGTACGTAAATAATTAAGTCAGGCTAATTAACGTATCCATCATCTTGCATACATACCATTTTTTGTGGTGAAAACATTTAAGATCTACTCTGTTAGTAGTTTTCAAGTATACAATATGTTGTTATTAACTGTTGTCACCATGATGTACAGTGGATCTCTACAACTTATTCATCGTAACTAAAACTTGGTACCCTTTGACCCACATCTCCCTCCCTCCCCTTCAGTTCCCCCAGCTAATCCTCCTGGTAATCACAGTTCTAAGCTGTTTCTATGAGTCTGACTTTTTTAGATTCTACATGTACTATACAAGTTAGATTATGTGGTATTTGCCCAGGTTTATCCATACTATCACGAATGACAGGATTTCCTTTTTAAGGCTGAATAGTATTTCATTGTGTATATATACACAACATTTTCTTTATCCATTCATCTCTTGACAGATAATTTAGATTGATAGCATAAGTTGGCTATTGTGAATAATGCTGCAGTGAACATATCTCATCAATATACTGATTTCATTTCCTTTGTGTGCATACATTCTTGCTCATTGTAATAGTATGATACCTATCTCAGAAGTGAATGGCTCAGGGGATAGTTTTATATGGAGTTAAGATTGGGGAAAGTGGGTCATTTTGAAGCTGTGGATTTTGGATTTGAACGTTTACAGTCATTATTAAATTCTTCTTATATTCCAGAATGTCAGATATCTCCCATGTATGTGTAAATATTTATTTAAATATAAGTTCAGAGCTTCTTAGAACTAAATGGAAAAGATTTTAGATAATTACCTTTGTTGGGGAATGATAATTAAAAACAAAATCTTCTCCCAACCCAGGAATCCTCTTTACAAAAATAGCACAGAAAGAAAATATTTTCATTATTAAATAAGCATTAAAGCAGATTGTGATGTACATCTAAGAGATTGAAAAGACAAAAGACCCTCACCCCTTTATACATTACAGCCTATTCAGCCCGTTACATGCATGTTCACGTGACAAACAGTAAGTCCTCAAGTAAGAAGACTTCGAAGCACCTTTGTCACACATAGCTTACCCTACCTTTACTGTGGTAATTGGGATGACCATCGTGTTAGCTAATTGGCCTTATTCATAGGAGAAAAAGAAACTTCTATCTTTAGGACAGAAGTTAGTTTTGCATCTTGGAGCAAGGTGCCCATGAAGTCAAGTTCCTACCTTGCCACAGAAACTGGGAGACAGGATGCTATCTCCCTTGATATTTACATTTCAAAGAGATGGCTCCCAGGTCCTTGAGAAAGACATTCCTGAGTCATAAAGCTGGCAGAAGGCCTATTTTGTTTTCAAAAGAATATATTATATACATTTCAAAGAAAGAGAAACGTATTTCCAATTATAATTTTTCTAAAGTAAATGCTCTAAGAAAAAGGGAGGGAAATGTTTTTCATTTCAACAGGGAGAATTGAACGTTTTATTTTTAATTTATATTTGCCCTTGCACTCCTACTTTATCTACTTCTGTCTTAAATATAAGGACCTTGATCTTATTAATCTTACAGTAGCATTATAATAAAGAGAAAGGATTTTAAATGCATTTATAATTTAGTTTTAGTTCATTGTAGTTTAGTTTTATTCAGTGTTAACATTTTAAATCAGTAAATTCAACATAAAAATTAAGATTTCTTAAAAGGAGAGTAGAGGTATGAGGACTTCAGCATAAGATAACTTGGCTAAATCCCCATGTTGTAGCTGAACAGCCTGTGATGTTGGACACCCTCCATCCTTGAAGCCAGGAAATAAATGATATAAATGTGACCCTAAGCAAAAGTTGACCAAAGAATTTTTTTCTTTGAAAGAAAAAAAAAAAAAAGATACTTGTTTTCTGAGGTCAGAAGTGTTTTTTTGTTTTAAACTTTACCAGCAGATAAAACTAAAATTTCCTATGCTACCCCCAACCAAATCAGAGCAGACACTGTTTGACTATCACATTGATAGCGATAAATTACATAACTCTCTTAAAGGAATTAGAATCTAGCAAAGGGTTACCTTATATCTTGATTTGTTTTTATTTTTTCTCCCTTCCTCCCACCATCTTGACTTGATGCATTTCCCTTTCCTGGATCCTACCGGTAGGCTGCTGTATGTTTGAGACCCCAAAATGCCTGTGAGTTCTCTCCCCGGTGTTAATGTGATGGTGCTCCTTTGTCCTCAGCACAGTCTTATTTGCTGGGCTCCATATTTGCTGTCAGAGATGCAGTTTTTCGTTAGCCACTTCCTCCTTAAAGGAGACCAGTGGGCGGAGGGGGAGGACTCCTCTGTGTGCCTGTTACCAGTAGCGAATCTGATGCATCTGCAGCAACCTCAATTCTTACCTCCTCAGAAGAAAGAATTCGGCCGAGGGGCATAAGGTAGGGAGACCGAGAAGTTTTAGAGGAGTGAACATTTATTAAAAAGTTTTAGAGCAGGAACAAAAGGAAGGAACGCGCACCTGGAAGAGGGCCAAGCTGGTGACTCGAACGGTTATTGTGCAGTTTGGCCTTTTGACTTGAGGTTTTATACATTGGTACGTCCAGGGTCTTGTGTCCTTTCTCCCCTGATTCTTCCCTTGGGGTGGGCTGTTCACATGCGCAGTGGCCTGCTAGCGCTTGGGAGAGGAGCCTGTGCAGTGTGCTTACTGGAGTTATGCCCATACTCACTTGAGGCATTCTTCCCTTACCAGTCTAGCATTCCTAGAGGAAGGTCGTATACCAGTTAAACTCCACCATTTTGCCTCTTAATGTGCATGCTTGAGCTCACTCACCCATCTCTTCAGATCTTATTGGGAAGCTGCTGATCACCAGTTGCAGGTTTTTTTCTATCTATATGGAGACTGCCTTTCCCTTTCACTGGCTGTGACCAATTACTATTTTAGAGAAACATTTAACAACCTCCTGTCCATCACCTGATGGTCACCTGACATTCCTGGTCAGGTGGAGCCCTCTCCTGCCCTGCTCATGCCTGACTAGCTACCTACTATAACATCACAACTTTGGCTTTATCGCCACTGGCCAACCATAACCATTGCACACACATTCTCAGCCCTCTGGGAGTCACATTCTTCCCTCTAAACTCTCATTCACTCCACAGTGATTAGTTGACTGATAGTTCCTGTGCGGGCCACTTAGTCACCTTGACCAGCCAGGTTTCGTGACTGCAAATGGTCACGCACTTTGATCTTTCTTGACTGACACATGTTACATATTTCTCTTTTCTTCTTGAAGTTGCTCTTGGTAGATGGGAGCACTTTTCATCCCATCCTGGATTTAAGTGAAAAGTAACAGCAACTTGGCTGAGTACTACTGGAAAAAATTTACCCCCCAACCCCATTTTTTTCTTTACAATATTGTTTCCTGCTGAAGCCATGTTCACAGGGTTAAAAAGAATTCTAGACAGAAATATAGCTGTAATTAAGCATTATTCAGTCTGTGCTTTGACCCACTTCCTTGTAACTGAAAGTCACATAACACTGGATACTGACCATTTGCATCCCGGTTGTTCCTATAGATAGTATTTCTGGCCTTAGATTGGATCTCTGGTGTTAGAATCATGAGGCTTTTGTTTAAGAATTGTTTAAGTAGATTCTGAATTCCAATTTAACAGCTGAGGCCATGCAGTTTAAAGACCCTCACAGAAGAACCGAATCAGCCTAAGAATAGTTTCTTCATTTCCCTGTCCTATGGCTTTACCCTGCATTCGTTGACCGTTCAATCTGTACACTTCAACCCACTCCAAACCCCCTAAAAACGCTAGCCCCAAACTCCTCAGGCAGATAGATTTGTGGTTTCCTCTATCTCTGTTCAGTGGCTCTACTACGATTAAACTTCTTTCTCTGCTGCAGCCCAGGGTCTCGGCATATTGACTTGGCATGCACATCAGGCAACGATGTGCAGCGTTACACTCCCAGCCTCCCAGAAGTGACTGTGCTGCCTGAGATTTGTAGAGAACAACTATTTACTCTTTCCTGTATGCTATATGGAGAAAATACCAGTGTTCAGAATGTTGAAACCCTAACCACGTGGCATTTGTAATTTTCCTGTTAGGAGACTCTGTATGGAATTGAGAGTTGAAAACTAATTATGTAAATTGCTAAGCTTTGAAACGTTTTTGCAAAATTTCTGCCTGTAGATATCTATTCCACAGAGTATTTTGTGACTGGTAAAGAAAGTACAAATCCAGTTAATAAGACTGCCATCCCCACTCTTTTTTTTTTTTTTTTTTGAGACGGAGTCTCAATCTGTTGCCCAGGCTGGAGTGCAGCGGCACAATCTCCGTTCACTGCAACCTCTGCCTCCCGGGTTCAAGCAACTCTTCTGCCTCAGCTTCCCGAGTAGCTGGGTCTATAGGCACCTACCACCACGCCCAGTTAATTTTTGTATTTTTAGTAGAGACAGGATTTCACCATATTGGCCAGGCTGGTCTAGAACTCTTGTCCTCGTGATCTGCCCACCTCAGCCTCCCAAAGTGCTGGGATTACAGGCATGAGCCACCGTGCCCGGCCCCCCACTCTTTAATGTTAAACAGATTTCAGGACTTTTTGAACCACAAGCCATTGACTGGATGTGCAATGCAAAGTAAGCTAAGAGTCCCATGTTCCCATTTATTTGAAGAGATAAAAAGTTAATTAGAATGTAGAGATAATATCTAATAGGAAAATTTGTTTTTTTTCTTAAGGTTTAAACATTCTCATTTGTACATACATAGTTCAACTGGAAACAATCTTATTCTTTACTATTTCTGATTTTCTTCCTTTCGTGGGTCTCAAAACTCACGAGCTTACATCACTTGAACCTTTCTCTGGGCTTTTCAGTTGTTTCACTAACAAAATGGACCATAGTGGCTATTCATCAAAGTTCACTATATCTGTGGAATCACCATCCCTGTGTACGAATCCTGGGATCTAGAGTGTCCCATCATCACAGCATGGCAACCACTGCCTCAACTCACAGTACTCTAGAAACCCAGAGTGGTTTATTAAAGACAGCCCCACTGGAAACTGCCTAGGTTATATTGCTTGGGTGGACCCCCTGGATTAGAGAAATGTGTGAGCCAGAATGCCTGCCATTATGCTTTTCATGGAGCCAAGCACACTGTTGTTGATTAATAAATAATGGGTTGTTTATCTTGGAATTGTTTTCATTGGCAGATGCCCTGAAAGATTCAAAGGCTGTCTGTAAATGGAGAATGCCTTTATTGTTTATTCAGTGCCTGCTTTTCTATTCAGTGTGAGGGTATTTTGGGAAAATTTCTTACATATCAAACCACAAGTAAAATTTAGGGAGTTTTATCCTCAGATTTTCAAATAGGCCATTTAACTATGACCTCTTTTCAGATGCCTCTGATGATTTGGGTGTGTGTGTGTGTGTGTGTGTGTGTCTTTGTGTGTGTGTGTGTGTCTTTGTGTGTCTGGAGAGGGAAAGAGGTAAAGGGAGAGATGAGGCCCAGAAGTTGACCATCAGTTGTATCAGTCAGAAATAAATTCAAGTACATTTCTGGTTGGTTGATTTTGTGTATAGCACAAGCTAGCTTCTGAGAATTCAAATACAAACATGTGCAAAGTGAGAGGCAGCAGGAATCACATGCAGAGTGGGTAAGGAGAGGTTGACAAAGGAGGTAAGTTCGATGCTTAATAAAAAATCACCAGGGTGGCAAGACCAGAGCAAATTGCATTTTGGCAGGGGAAACAGTGTTTGAAGATGTGTGGCATGAGCAGCAGTGGGTGTTCCTGGAACTGTAAGTTGTTCAGTAATGCTGAACATGAAACTCTGTAGGAATGGCCCAGGGAAAATGGGAATATGGAGCCTAAAATGAAATGAAAATATAGTGAAAATCCTGGGCCCGGTGTCTCAAACAGTCATAAATTCCTCCAGGATATTGTAGTATTGGCCAAAGAGTATGTGAAGCCAAATGATAGACTTGTCATATCTTCCATGTCTTGTGTCCTTTGCTCAGATGTTCTCAATACCCAGCAATCAAGGGAGGGGAGCCTGACAAATAATTGATCTAATTTGGTATAAAGATAGCAGCTATTGTTAAGTGGAAAGGGTATTTAAGAAGGGCCTGATTTTGTAAACTGTCATTTCCTTAGTAGTATTTTCATGTTAGGGTAGCATAGCACTAGGAACTCAAATCTTGAGGAGAGCCTGCATGTATACAGAGTGAAGGAGAGTTCTGAGAATGGCTCCTGGCCTTATGGCTTGCATGACAATGAAGATGAAAAAACACTTTTTATTTTATTTTATTTTATTTTGTCCAGCACAACACTGAATCCTCAGTGCTAGCAAGTCATGTTAGTTCTGTATTCGGTTTTTAATAATGGTGATCGAACACATATTCCATGAGACATAGCTGTTTGAACATCCGATATTTTAAAATAGTTTTTCATGTGGCTTCTTGGTGCCACTGCTGCCTATTTCACAAGAGCCACAGGTTAAAATTAAGATAATTGGTCAGGCAGTTAAAACATCTTCCAATGGGGAGCAGAGTCTTAAATAAAACTAATTTATACAGGTTTAATTTAACTTAGAGAAGACTGAATTTTTTAATGCTTTGGAGAATACACACAAACAACAGTAGAAGCATGTTTTTTTATTTGAGTTGATTGACTTTAAGTATATGAAATAATAGGTAGAGCAGACTTATTTCCCAGAACTTTTCTGTGTGTTTGGAAACCGATGAAGCTCATTTTATTTATTTGTTTTAAAGTAAATTTTAAATGCATACAACATGATATTACAAAATATATGTATCAAAATGGTTACTATATTGGGACAAATGAACATATACATCATTTCATGTAATTACCTGTTTGTCCCCTGTGGCTAGAACAGCTGTCATCTACTCATTTAGCAAAATCCTGACTCCATACAGTATTATTACTGTACAACTACAGTTCTCATGTTGTATGTTAGATCTTTATACTTATTCATCCTACATATTTGCTGCCTTGTATCTCATTTTAGTATAAAACAAAATTCAGCTCTAAGAGGTAGACACACGGAGAGAGACTGGGTGTGTGTGTGTGTGTGTGTGTGTGTGTGTGTTGGGAGTTGAATATACTTAAGTGATTATGATGAAATTAGAAACCTTTTGTGTTTTATATTTTTAGGTGCTGGTGAATCTGGTAAAAGTACAATTGTGAAGCAGATGAAGTAAGTAGATTTAAACACCAAATTTGCTGTTTAAGTTAGTGTACCGTTCTACCAAAGGAAGTAAATAATTCTTTTTTTTCCCTTTTGTCTCATTAGAATTATCCATGAAGCTGGTTATTCAGAAGAGGAGTGTAAACAATACAAAGCAGTGGTCTACAGTAACACCATCCAGTCAATTATTGCTATCATTAGGGCTATGGGGAGGTTGAAGATAGACTTTGGTGACTCAGCCCGGGCGGTAAGTTATTAAATTTGTTGGAGCTGACCTGATGAGTAAAAAGAATAACTTGTATGCTAATACCATACTGTGTAACATAGGCTTGTCAACTATCAGGGCCATTTCATAAAAGGAACCAAAAGGATAGAAGTGAGTGAAATGAGGAACGTTAGAAGTGAGTGAAATATTAGAATATGTAGGATTGTATAATCTCTCCTTTATGCTTTCCTTATCCATTAGATGATTTGGACAACTGAATAATCACCACAGTGCTTTCTGTATAGCATGCTGTGTTGGGTACCCCTGTATTCCCATAATAATTTTTAGTACTGAGTAAACTGCTTACCCTGGCCCTCTTCAAAATCTATTTCTGCAATTTGGAATACTGAAGTGATCTAGTCATTTGTATTCATGCCTAGACTGAAAAGCAATCTAATCTCGAATAATGAAAACAGTATAAAAGTTTGCTTATCTTTGGAATAGGAAAATATCGGCTATTAAAAACCATGTATCAAAATTTGAGAGCTAAAAGAGATTTTTGGAGACAAGCTAGTTTCAATTCTTTATTTTGCCAAGAAAGAAACTAGCACCCAGGAAATTACATGGTACAGAGATTGCCATACAGCTCGTGGTAACCAAGGCACTATGCCTGTGCCTCCTCATTTGGCCCAATAACTTGTTTCAGTTGGATTGGAAGCAGCCCAATCCAATCCATAAGGCACCTTTGTTTTCTTTTTTTTTTCTCTTATCTTCTGTTTGATTGCTTAATGTATTTATTTCTAGCAGATATATTATTGTATTATTTTTACTAGTATTTATTTTTATGGTTCCTTTATAATTCTGTATATTCAGTATACATACTGTCTTCCTACTAATACTATGAAGATTTTGTGTATAGAGACTATAAATTTTTCTTTTTGTCTTAGTATCAGCTAGATTTTATTTTTTAAACATGTAGGCTCAATTCATGCTTACTAGGGAAGAAAAATGAATGAAAGCAATATTAGGGAATATACATTGGAAAAATCTGTAAAATCTAGTTTTTAAAATGTTACTTTAAGAATTCTCTTACAAGTTACTGAGCTATATTAATTTACTGTTTTTTAAACTTTTTAAAAAAGCTTAGTGTCATTAATTAAAAATTTCAAGTAGATTTCAATATCATTTTAAATAATTTATACATTTATCATTTATTCAGCAAACTTTTTGAGCTCAAAAAGCATTTGTTGAATGAATAAATGATAAATGCATAAATTAGAGTGATTTCCAAGCAATAAGTTTTCTTGAGATGATCAAATCTTATTTCAGAAAAGACATTTTAAAAGAACATTATAAATTATTATTGAAAATATTGTTGAAATCTACTTGGAAATGCTAATTAAACTAAGCCTTTTTAATCTTTGTTTAAAAGACTGCACAGTAGGGAACCATGCTTAGATTAAGAAAAAAGAATTAATAAAAATTGTACCTTACACCAATTCCAATTATAAACTTTTAATTTAAACCTTTTGCCAAATTCCACATATATGACATTCTGCATTTGGATCTTTTATGTGCTTACGAAAGAAAAAAGCGTTGTAGCCTCCATTTTAGGAGATCATGAAGGGTCAATACAGTTTCTCATGAGTTCTTTCTATTTTCAAGTTTTTCTCTCAAGGAATGTTGTCGTTTTCTCTTTCTTTTTTTAAACATAACTTGGGCGTAGTTTCAAGACTGGAAATAACTACTCTCAAGCTCTGTTTTTTTTTTTAAACCAGTTTTCTGATGCTTTGGAATCTTATGTGGGCCTGCTTTGCTCATCTTTGTTTCACTATTGCTGGTTTGACCCACTCTTTTTAGACTGTCTTTAGCGATACTTCAGTAACTGTCTTCTTCCTGCCTTTAGACTATTACTTCTGTTTGCTTTCTCCATCATCATTAACTCATTCACACAAATGCCTCATGTCCTCCCGTTGCTTCTCTTTGGTCTACTCCGTGTTTTGTGTTACCTATCTTTACGTAAGCTTTCAAAACTACTGGGCTTTTGCAGTTGTGCTAAGGAATACAAAGACGAATTAAACGTGGCCTGGACACGAGGAAGGGGCATTGAAACTGAGTGTTGAAACATGAATAAGAGTTTTCTGGACAAAAATGGAAAAAGCGTTCTATGAATAAGAAACAGTATATTATTATTATATTTATTGTTATTATTATTTTGAGACAGTCTCGCTCTGTAGCCCAGGCTGGAGTACAGTGGTGCAATCTCAGCTCACTGCAACCTCTGCTTCCCAGGTTCAAGCAATTCTCATGCCTCAGCCTCCCAAGTAGCTGGAACCACGGATGTATGCCACCACACCTGGCTAATTTTTGTATTTTTAGTAAAGATGGGGTTTCACTGTGTTGGCTAGACTGGTCTCGAGCTCCTGGCCTCAAGTAATCCGCCCACCTCGGCCTCCCAAAGTGCTAGGATTACAAGCGTGAGCCACCACGCCCAGCCACAAACAGTATATTCAAAAGAAGTCTGAATATATTTCTGTTTCTGGAAGTATTAACCCTGAGTTGAAGGATAACCAGATACTGAATTTTGATAGGTACCACAGGTTTGCTTTCCGAAGAAAAGCAACATGAATAATCTGTTTTAATAACCGTTCATCAGTGTCTGTTTTACCATAGTCTCAACAACTTAGGTGTTATCAACATTTCAGTTTTTAACATCTGATAAATCAGAAGTATTGTCTTTTTCTAGTTTTTTTCTGATTTTTACTGAACTTGAGAATTATTTTAAAACATTTTGTTCATTTATATTTCTTCTGTGAACTCCTCTTAGTTTTCACTCATTTCTGTTCAATTACTTACCTTTTCACATTGATTCTGTTTAAGTATTAAGCATATTAATCCTTCCTTGCATATTGCAGACACTTTTGCCTAGCATATTTCTTTTAGTTTTTGAAATAGTACGTTACAGAACTGTTAAGATTTTTACAATCGATTCTCACTTCTGTGTTTTGTTTCTTATTAGAATGGCATTCTTCACCTTATAATTTTTTAAATTCTCTTATTTTTTTAGAATGTTTGTAGTTTTATTTTTTATATTTATCTCTGTCTCTTCACACACCTTTAAATGTTGTGTTTGTTGCTAGTTAGGATCTAAGTATATTTTATAATATCTTTTGCCTAACAGTCATTTGTTAAATATTAAATAATCAGCCTATTCCGTCTATTCCTCAGTGACTTGAAATTGCTGCCCTTAGCATTAAATTGGGTGTGTTTCTGGACTCCAGTTTTTCTTTCTATTGATGTGTTCTTTTTCCCCACATCTGTCACTTACTAAGCTATTCAACCTCCCTAAGCTTGTTTCCTTACAAGGGAAATAATATCTATGTTGTAGGGTTGTGAGGAATAATGACATTTTGAATATTAAGCACTCCCCACATGCCTTGGTCATAATACAGGCTCAATAAATGTCTGTTGCTGCTATTGTTATCTTTTGTTTTTTTTTTTTTCTGTTTGATTTTTTTGAAATGGAGTTTTGCTCTTGTTGCCAGGCTTCAGTGCAGGAGCACGATCTCAGCTCACTGCAACCTCCGCCTTCCTGGTTCAGCGATTCTCCTGCCTCAGCCTCCCGAGTAGCTAGGATTGCAGGCGTCCAGCACCACCACACCTGGCTGATTTTTTGTATTTTTAGTAGAGACGGGGTTTCACCTTGTTGGCCAGGCTGGTCTCGATCTCCTGACCTCAGGCGATCCACCTGCCTCAGCCTCCCAAAGTGCTGGGATTATAGGCATGAGGCACCGCACCCGGCCTTGTTTTTTTTTGTTGTTGTTGTTTTTTTTGTTTGTTTTTAGTAATTATTATTACATTACTGTTATTCTACTGAGAGTCACATCATTTTAATTTCTATGGTTTCATGGATTAGTTGGCACCTGGTAGAGTAAACGCACCCCATTTCATTCCGTTGTTCTTTTGCCGAATATCAAGGCCATCATGGTTTTCTCTGCCAGATGAACTTGAGAGCCAGCTTAATTCCCCCACAACCCTGTTGAAACACAACAAACCAAAACAGCTTGTTGACTTGGCTGGGATTACATCTTACTTAGTATATAGG
Source organism: Pan paniscus (assembly GCF_029289425.2). NCBI lineage: Eukaryota > Metazoa > Chordata > Mammalia > Primates > Hominidae > Pan > Pan paniscus. The sequence goes on from NC_073255.2 coordinate 98,048,935, forward strand.
TTGATTTGGTAAGAATTGAGTAAGAAGATGTAAAATCTTAATAAGTGTTGACTAATTTTCTGTGGTTTGCTTCATATTTGGCAGTTACCAGATTTTCAGAAGAGATTAAAGAGTGGTTATTTAAAATGAGAAGAAATAAAATTGTTTTCAAGGCTTGCATAGAGCAATCACATTTTATGCCTAATATCATTTCACAGCTTTCGTAGAATGAGGATAGTCCATCTGCGAGTGATAATATATTGATAATTTAGGTGATTATGTTTCTAATGAAGTAAAATTTTAGAAGCTTTACAAAGGGGCCTATTCACCTGTTCAGGCACTGAGCACTTAGAGGAGAGCTGTTCAAAATGTGATTCATGGACTTGTGGACTAGTGCCTGTCCACAAGAGTGTGCACAAAATGGATATAGAAATTAAATGTAAGCATTGGGTTTACAGCAATTGACAGAGTAATTTATATGTTCACTCTTGAGAGTTTTAAAAATATTAATTTATATTTTGTGTGTCATTTAATTTTTACTACTATTATTCTGGAATAGACTGTAAACAAATGCAAATGAAATAAAACACAACACCGGTTCTTCATCACAGATAGCTTGAGAAGCACTTATTTAGAATATAGGCTGTGAGGAGTAGGAAACGTCACCTTGAATTGACTTAAATAAGTTTTCCCCCCAAGCCTCATACATGCTCCTGCATAATGGCCATTTTTCTGTTCCAATAACTTTGTTATTTACTTTCATTAGTTAGTTTGTCTGTGTCTGTCTGCCAGATTTGCTAGATTGTCTTTTAGAAAGGTTCTATCAGTTTACCTTCCTTGCAGCAGTTTTTGGAATGCCTTTTCTTAGCACTCTGGGCAGCCAAAATTTAGGAGTCTTGTATTTAAAAAAACTTTGCTAATTTGTTGTTAGTAAATCATGTATCAGTTTAATTTGAATTTTCCATTTTTAATGTAGCTGAACAGTTTTCCCTGTCTATTGATTATATTTTTATTTTTCTATGTGGCTTGTGCACTTTATTCATTTACCACTTGGAATCTTGGTGTTTTGATGATCTGTTTGCTTGTTTATATGTGTGTATGTATTAACTCTTTGTCCATTAATACAAATGTTTAGTAAGTCACATTTTACTTAACTGCCATTAATGTTATGGTAATACTGTATTTTAAAAAATGTTTAAATTTCCCGTTATTTCTTCCATTGTGTTTAAATGTAGAACATCCTCTCTCAACAAAAGATTGACCAAATATTGATGCTCTTTTTAAAGCAAGGGGAATTTCGAGGGAGTGAATTTTAACATTTGTTTCTGTGTTTATTTTTTAATCTGTCTGAAGCATGTTTTGTTATGTGCATGGAGTAAGGATGCACATTATTTTATTTCTCTTCAGGTGGCTATCTAATTATCACCAGTGTTTTGGATTAATCGTATCTTTTCTGACTGATGTATCTTGCCACATTTATCATGTAATAAGTTCAGATTTGGGATTTTTTTCCCCTATGGATCTGCCTTCATAGTAGACTGTTTCTACATATTGTAGGCTTTTAATATCTGATAATAACATCCCTGTGCTCCCAGTCTTTTACAAAATGCTCCTTGTTACTTTTACTTGCTTTTTCCACATGAATGTTTGAATCATTTATAGTAGTATTCTGGTTTATGTTTGAGAACTAAGATGAAAATACGGTTTTTGTTTTGATTCTGAAAAATATTGATATATATGTGGCAAAATGATACTAGCCACCATTTGAAATGAATGTGTGCTTCTAATACAGTATTTTTCTATCCTCATTTCACTTATCTCACGTTTCTGTATTGACAAGTTCTCTTGTCAATACCAGGAACACTTAAATGTCAATATTTCTCCATTTTACCAATTTGAAAAAATATATCTATACATGTATAAGATTTATAAATTTGTATATTTATATAATATGTTTATTGATAATTTCCCTTCTTAATGAAACTCATACTTCATGCTAAATTCATGGAATTTGGTTAAAAATTTATCTCTGCAATTTAGTTAAAATTGACTTTTTATTTTAGGCTTTTTCCCCCCTTTTAAGTATTGTTATGGGGAAAAAAGAAAAATGACTTCCTATTTCATTTCCTCAAGACATTTTTACTTTGATTATATTTGTGCTTTTAGAAAAAAAATGTATTTTACATGTATGTATTCCTTAAAGCAACTCTTCAACATCTGATCAAGTCGGCTTCATCCCTGGGATGCAAGGCTGGTTCAGCATACGCAAATCAATAAACGTAATCCATCACATAAACAGAACCAATGACAAAAAACACATGATTATCTCAATAGGTGAAAGAAAGGCCTTCAATAAAATTCAACAGCCCTACATGCTAAAAACTCTCAATAACACTCCATTACCATATTATTTAGCTTCTATTTTAGAAGGGCTTGCAGATCTTTTTAAACTCTTAATCTCATACATAAATTCTATCTGCTGTATTACAATAGTCATCTGACCTTTGCTTTAAAACCTCTGTCTCTCATTCCCCTTCCCTTTTTTGTTTTTCAGGTGGCTTTGATTATTTAAAAAAAAATTCCTCTAGTTGAGATGAACTCTGACATCTTTTGCTCTAAGAATGCTCCTTTTTCTGCTCTGTGCCTAAACATGAACTCTGTTCTTTCTTACCTTTAATTATGTCAGATGACAGCCATCATGCTCCCTTAAAGTCTTCTCCTCCCATCCTAGGCAGACTCTTCTGAATTTTCATCAAGTGGGTGACAGCTTTAAATAAAACATGTAATCACTAAATAAGTACAGCATGCCAGATATCCCCTGACCACCGCTTGGAATGAGGACTTATTATTTGTCTCTTTGACAAAATAGTGCTTCATAGCTCCTTTCTGAGTTCTCAGAGCACATGGATATATGAACTGGAATTTACTTTCTCTAAATCAACTTATTTTTGTTTAGCTTTTAGTAATTTGAAAATATTTTAGCTTTGCTACATCCAAGGAATTTTTCTGTCAAATAATTGGCTGGCAAATAATCTTTCTTTTCACCACCACAAAGACTTCCTGTAAACTGCTTTATTAACCTGTAACCCTCCTTACCAAACTCCAGTCTTCTCTTAAGTAATCCCTATTCTTTTTCTACTCTGTATCACACTATTTTGGTACACTTACATTTATATTTATAGATGTTAAGTAATTTTCTTTCTCACAAATTTTGCGAAGACCTCATTCCATGGCAAGATAAAATCGTTGTCATCATTCTGTGTTTTTAAAATTTATCCTGTTTTAGATAATGAATCATTGACTCCCTAATTTGTATGATTGGGTGACTAGCCATGGAACTTTAAGTAAGTTGCTTAACCTCTTTGTGCCTTGGGTTCGTTTTATACAGAAGATCAGGTAGAATAATTTCAGCAGTGTTTTCCTGGTCAGATTTATTGCCTGAAAGCTCATCTACAGACACACCTGAATGTCCTGGTAATGATGTGGAAGTGAATAATCCCAGTAAATTTTTTTTAAAGAAAAGAGGCTTGAAAAAATTATCTGAGCTTTACAACTTGATGTTATGAGATACATATAGATAGTAAAATGGTTACTATAGTGGAGCAAGTTAACATGCCCATTATCTCACATAGTTAATTTTTTTGACTAGAAGAGCAGTTAAAACCTGTTTAACAAAAATCTCGAATACAGTACTTTTTAATTAGCTGCAGTCCTCATATTGTACTTCAGTCTGGACTTCTGTAGACTTGGTCATCCCATGTATCTGCTACTTTGTATTCTTTCAGTATGTCTCTCTATTTTCTCTTTCCTCTCCCTCCTCTCCTCCCCCACCCCATAACCATAACTACTGGTTTGTTCTCTATCTTTGTATATTTGACCTTGACCTATTTTTGTTTCTGTGGATTTTTTTTTTTGGAGACCTGGAGGACATTATGCTTAGTGAAATAAGCCAGACACAGAAAGAAAAATATTACATCATCTCACTTACATGTAGAATTATGAAAAAGAAACATTTTTTTAATGCCACAGAGAGAATGTGATTTATAAATACAGCTTCCAAAGTTTCTTAAGTCTTTACTTCAGGCCTATTCCTGGAAAGTTTGAGAAGAATGTGATCTTGTGACCCATACTGGAGGGCATTAGTCTTTTTTTGTCAAAAAACGCTATTGAAATTGAATGAAGACGTCGTAATGAAAGCTCATTTAAAAACCTACTTAAGCGAAGAGTACTTTTCTAAAATAGAAAGGTTATATTTGATGTAATTTAATAAATAAAAATGGTCAAATTCAGAAATTTCTCATGTATAGGTAATAATTTGGATAATTGAATAATTCTTTACTGGAATTAGACTAATGGTGCAAAAATGACTGGAAACCATGTTATGTGAGGTTTATTAAGGATATCATGCACGTGTCACTTGCTTGCATGCATTTCTCTTGTGATTTGCTAAAAAGGGAAGCATATGCTTGAATAATATGTTCTCATGCTGAGAGACTTAATTGTTTTTCATGATGGGTTCCAGCTGAAAAGAAAATGTTTCACAAATTGGCAACAGCATGAATTTATATTGTCAGCTAGTACACTCTGCTAGCCTGTGTCACCAAATGCTGCTTCTCTTCTATACCCCTTATAATAATGTGTGCCATCACTTTATAAGCATCTGCTACAATACTTTGGAAGAATGCCTCTTGAAAGAAATTAGGAATTGTCCACCCAGTTATCTTAAAGCTACATATCTCAAGTTAAGGAGAATCTCTGTGAAGAAAGAAACTTCATATCTGGGTTTTTTGTTTGTTTATTGTTTTGTTTTTTTTTTAATTGTGTTATTACTTGGAAACTAGAGTTAGGTTATCCAGTATGGTAGCTACTATCCGCATGTGGCTACTGAATCCTTAAAATGTATCTACTTTGAATTGAAATGGGGTGTATGCATAAAATACACACCAGATGTTGTAATACATATGAAAAAAATATGAAATATAATTGTGTATTTATTACATATAAATGAATTGATATTTTTATACATAGGTTAAGTATACTGTTAAAAATCATTTCACCTAGCTTTAAAAAAAGCTTTTAAAAATGTAGCTATTAGAATATTTAGATTGTATTAGTGTTGCACATTATATTTCTCTTGGTCCACACACTGATTTAGAGTGGTTGATTACTTGTGGGTCAGAATAACCAAATATGAGTAGCCTCAAATTTTAAGCTAAGTTTAATTAACTTTATATAAGGTATCTTTTCATTTAGAAATTTTTACATACTGTCCTCTATATATATCATTGAGTATTTCTACTCCAAAGCTGTGCTTATTTTGTTTTCTATGCCTGGATTAGCAAAACACCTGCTCCCAACTTCTGCCCCATTGATTTTAATGTGTCCATACTTAAAATCTCCTGAAAATCTCAGACCATTACATGAAATTAGTCTTCTGATCTTGCCCACTCCACATTGATTTCTCCCTTCTCTGAACTTACTTTGCAACTATAAGGTATATCAGAAAGCTAACACTTAATTCAATTCTATCTCTAATCTTTGAAAGTTGTGTTTCTTAGTTTAGAAAACATTTTGAGGAGAGAGGAAGAAGACATAGGTTCTTCTTCTTTTTTCTCAAAAATGATCATCTTCAATACACAACAAACTGTCAGTGGATAATTGGCTAATGTCCCCTTTATGAGCCAGAACCTTAATTATTCTTCCAGCTTCCTAGTGCCTTGACAGATACTACTAACACCACAAAACATAGACATATGATGTGTGATTATTGTCTTTTGGTCAAGGCAATTTTTAAGTGGTGCCTTAGAGAAAGAAAAGTAATGACATGTTAATAAAAACAAAGGAAGTTCGCTATTGTCTTTTTTTTTTTTAACTCTAAAATTGTCTCCTTTGTACTTTTTATCTCTGACGTATCCCTTTTTACTTAAAAAATGTCCTTTGAATGTTCAGGATGATGCACGCCAACTCTTTGTGCTAGCTGGAGCTGCTGAAGAAGGCTTTATGACTGCAGAACTTGCTGGAGTTATAAAGAGATTGTGGAAAGATAGTGGTGTACAAGCCTGTTTCAACAGATCCCGAGAGTACCAGCTTAATGATTCTGCAGCATAGTAAGTAATCATAACTTCAGAACTAAACTATCATGAATAATTACTTGCAAGTCAAATATACTTCCAAGTCAATTTTACTGCAGAATTGGCTGACACATTCTTGTACAACTTAGGATATTCAGGATGACAATATTTTAAAACTTTGTCTTATATGTGTTGTGTGTGTGTAGATAGCAACGTTATTTCCTATATATTCAATAGTGTCTCAAGAGACTCATGCTATGTAACTCTAATTGAAACATGGAGAATGGTACCTTTTCCAATATATTTTCAAGAAAGTAACTGGAACTTTCCAAAATCCACTCCAAATTGGGGTGTATTTCTAGTTTACTTGGAGCTATGTTAATGAGAGTGTAACTGATTTGAGTTCTTTTCATTATGTTAGCAATGCCGGAGAAGAGTTACTTGTCCAATGACAGGTACTGTAAGTAGGGATTTTTTGAAGGAGTGCAAGATGACTCCGAGGTATTTTTTGACTAAGTAAAATAGCTCTGTATTTGAAAATTGTCAGTTGTGTGTGTGCCCTGTTGTATTTGACACTGTTTCCAGATATTTAAGTACAGTTTTTTGGAAGAAAAATCTGCCTTGAATTTTCAGGTGGTGGCCCCAGAAAGTTTGCAAAGCAAGTTGTGATGAAACCTAATCAGGGAGGCTGGGTGAGGTGGCTCATTGCTTGTAATCCCAGCACTTTGGGAGGCTAAGGTGGGCAGATCACTTGAGCCCAGGTGTTTGAGACCCATCTGGGTAACTTAGCGAGATCTCCCCCCACCATCTCTACAAAAAATACAAAAATTAGCCAGTCATGATGGTGCACACCTGTTGTCCCAGTTACTCAGCGGGGGCTGAGAGAGGATGATTGCTTGAACCCAGGACTTTGAGTTTGCAGTGAGCCATGATCGTACCACTGCACTCCAGCCTGGAGATGGAGTGAGGCCATGTCTCAAAAAAAAAAAGAAAAAAAAGAAACAAAAAAAAACCTAATCAGGGAGCTTTCTGTTTGGTGATCTCCATAGAACAACACCAAAACAAAAAAAAATTTATAATTTGTCACACATACTCAAAATGTCCTATATGATATGTATTGCTCTTAAAACCTATGTTGTGCATTTGTTTTACTTTCCAGGATTGTTCCATTTTCTTGACACAGCTGTTGGCTGTTAGGGACACAAGTAAGGATTAGATAGATGACAAATTTTGAAAGGTCTAGGTGAATGCATGCACTTTGCCACAATGAATAAATAAATGAGGTGTGCCTCCTGAAGAGCGAATTATATTATTTGTTCAGCATCAGACTAGGTACTATATGTTGTGTGATTTAGTGTGTTTAAGAAATAATGAATATTGTATCACCCACATCAATCTTTATAACCCTGTATTTCATAATCTATATTTTTAACATTTTACACTTGTATTAATCATATGTATTATTACATGGTTTATACATGTATATATAACATAAACATATTGAATATGTAGCCCATCTCTCTAACTGGTATCATATCCTATACAAAGAAATATTCCTTGACCCACTGAGTTGGTCCTTGCGCTCCAGTTTTAGGTACTCCTAATGTACTTTTTCTTCAGCTTTACATTTATTTTGAGATTATTTTGTTTCTATTTATGTTGTGAATATTTGATTATTTTCTGTCTCTGCCATTACATTGTAAATTCAGTAATGTGTTTTTACCTAATATTGTATTCCCATAGCCTGACACAGTCATCACTCAGTATGATCTTGTTTAATAATGAATGAATTCATAAACCAGACATCACAGAGGCTAGAAGACAAATTAGAAAAAATACTTACAGGAAGAACACAACTCATAAACCATATTTGCTTTGACACCACCAGCATCTGTGGAGATTTAAGTGGGAGTCACTATGATGAGAAGATTGCTTTGAGTCGAGTCCAGCAAAAGGAGCTACTTCAATAATTAAGGGGTACTACTTGGGAATGACAGATTGAAGTTCTCTTTCTCACTATATGGGGGAACTTCCAGACCCCCTCAGTCTCTTGTCCAAGACCCTGTCTCCTGTGCACACTACTTGGACGTGAGTTAACAGAAACATAGGCTGGGCATTGGTGGCTCATGCTTTGTAATCCCAGCATTTTGGGAGGCTGAGGTGAGACGATCGCTTGAGCCCAGGAATTCCAGACCAGCCTGGCCAACATACTGAGACCTTGTCTCTACAAAAAGTAAAAATAAAAAATTTAGCCAGCATGGTGGCCCATCCCTGTAGTCCTAGCTACTTGAGAGGCTGAGTCAGGAGAATCACCCAAGCCCAGAAGGTTGAGGCTATAGTGAGCTATGACTGCACAGCTGTATTCCAGCCTGGGTGACAGAGCAAGACCATGTCTCAAAGAAAAAAAAATTAAAATTATAAAATGAAAAATATGTTGCTTTAGTTTTACATTATTTTATTTCTAATAGTTGTGACCTTAAGATGGCACTAATGCAGCTGCTTTTTAGGAATGAAGAAAGTCTTAGAAACATTTTTCTCCATAGTGATTAGAGGGCATCTTGATCTATGAGTTCTTGACTGGGGATGCTAAGATGCAGTCACGTTGCCCATTAGGACTGACTAGCCACCAATTCACACTTTAAATTTGTAATCATTTAAAACAATCAGAATTTTTCACAGTGCCTGCTTTTCTTCTTTGTCTTATTGAAATACTATTTTTAGAGATTTTTTTGAACTATAGCAGTTTTTTCGTTGTTGTTTCTGGTTTTTTTGTTTTTTGAGATGGAGTCGGGCTTTGTCTCCAGGCTGGAGTGCAGTGACGTGATCTTGGCTCACTGCAACCTGGGCCTCCCAGGTGCAAGCGATTCTCCTGCCTCAGCCTCCCGAATAGCTGGGATTACAGGCACGCCTTACCACGCCCAGCTGATTTTTGCATTTTTAGTAGAGACTGGGTTTCACCATGTTGGCCAGGATGGTCTTGATTGCCTGACCTCGTGATCCGCCCACCTCGGCCCCACAAAGTGCTGGGATTACAGGCGCGAGCCACCACGCCTGGCGAACTGTAACGGTTTTAAGCAAAGAAATCTGTGAGTAATCAAAGAACGTTTTAAATAAGAGTAGCTCATTATTTTAAAGAGGCAGTAAAATCTTGCCATGGCTTGTTTGATTTGTTAAGTCGGATTTTCTTACAGTAAAGTAGAACATTTAGAATTAAAAGCACAGAGAAAGTACTGGAGGATTATCACCAATGTGATAATAAGATTCTCTTAAATTCAGTAAATACAATACAGGTAACTCAGGCTGTCATCTGTCTATGTATTCTAGTATAATTACCACATACATACACTTGACTGTCTAAAACATTTTTTTATTTCTAAGTTATCAGTCACCTTATAGGTCTCGTAATAAAAACACTGCGGTGATGGTCTCTACATTCAGCTGACCTTAGGACTCATTCCAAACTCCTCATTTAAGGCTTTATATAGCTTACTAGTGGCTTCACTTTCCAAGAAAGACCATGCAACTGTTCCCATCTCCATACTGATTTACAGCTTCTCCTGGGGCAGTGTCATTCCTTTTCTTCCATCCCCATTATTCATGTTTCTGTTTAGACCCCTCGCTATCCATGAATCCTTCTTTAATCACCTAGGTCCACGTTAATCTCTCCATACCTGTATTTTCTGTGAATTACTGACTATACCATATAATTTGACACAAGATAACTTACTCTCTTACATTGCATGGTATGATACCACTACATTTTTATATCACAACATATGTAGCACCAGTGGCAGAGAGTATTACATGAGTGACTAAAACATGTATTGATTTAGAGAGCAGTAAAGTGCAGCGTAAAGGAGTATGTGCTGTTTTCCTGTATGTAACATAAGACTGGTTGAAAAGAAACATCTCGTTCAGCCTTTGGGAAGAGCTTTCATCACTACTTGCTCCAAAATTAAGACTTTAAAAATCTTCAGTAAAAAAAAGAATGATGTCTGGATCATAAACACAGTGCTATATCCAAAAGGTGTGATAAAGAATTCTAAGAAACAAACTCATGGTGTGTATTAGCTTTTTTTTTTTAAGTTATTCTTTTTCCTTTGAATCACTGATAACTGTCCCTAAGAAATAAAGTACACATTTAAAAAATACTAAAAGAGCTTTGTGGTTGCAGAGGTGTAAACATTTTTATTTCCGTGGGAGTTTATAAGATAAGATACAAGCTTAAACTGGTTTATATCTTTACACACAAATTTAAAAACTTTTAGTGATTTCAGATTATCGCTTGTATTGAAATGTGTTTTAATTTTTGTTTTGGATGATCTTTATTGGCTATATTTACCATTAACATGTTGTTTTGTTTAATTTTTTTCAGCTATTTGAATGACTTGGACAGAATAGCTCAACCAAATTACATCCCAACTCAACAAGATGTTCTCAGAACTAGAGTGAAAACTACAGGAATTGTTGAAACCCATTTTACTTTCAAAGATCTTCATTTTAAGTGAGTAGCTTTGAAATATATGATTTCTAAATTTAGATAAAAACACATTGCTTTAGAAATAAAAAGTATAATAAAAGTTTACAACATTTTTACAGTTGGAAATTACAGTTGGAAAAAAACTTTCTTCAGATGATTGGACAAAAGAATGTTTGGGTGAAAGAAGTCAAAAAAAGCATTCCTAAGAGGAATATTTTTATTTAAGAAAATCTATCCACACAAATTCCGTTTTGCCTATAGTTTTTACAGTGATTCAAACAAAATAGTTTTTGGCTTTTATTTCTAAACAGAAAATTCTGCTCTAATATACTGTGTTTTCGGAAAGTGTTGCCATCTATTTTTAGGTAATAGAGCAAGTTTTACTGATAGCATAAGTGCTTATTTATGGAAATATTAAGAAGAGCACCTTTAACAATTTTTTCGTGAACAGTTTTCTTCATAGGGAACTTACCTTCCCTATGAAGGTAGTCCTTATGCACTATTTCATGATAAGAAGTATTCATTTAAAGTGTACTGAATATCCACTTACTGAGGTCGGAGCAGAAAAGCACCGAATCGTAGTCTTTAGAAATGCAAGGGGTCTTGGAGTGCATATTTTTCCAATTCCCTCATTTTATGATGAACGAGGCTCAGGAAAGTTTAGTAAAATATCATATTCAAATTTACAAAACTACTTTCCTCTTTTTCCAGTAAATAACATTTTCCAAGGTATGAGGAGAACTGTTGGACTTAAACACAACGAAATATAATGTTTTCATTTGCAGAGTCTTGTTTTATCTATACAGCCTTCCTGGTCAGTTAATCTGTTTCCCTTCCAGGTCATCTGCTAGTCATTACCATGACTTTCTTCTTCTAAAATGCTCCACCTACTGATTTCATTGTTCACTCAAACAAAATTACCTTTAAGTCTGTACTGTTATTCATCATTTCTGTTAATGTAATAGTAAAATCATGAAAAAAGAAATTATGTAGCCTATGTAAAGATATATACATTAATAAGATAACATCACAGGATATTCTACTGAAACAAAACTTCTGTATTTTCATAGACATCTAAGACCACTGTAGTGTTACTTGATGTTAAAAAAATACTAATTTAAAAATACAGATGTTCCTTTTTTGCTTCTTAGTATTATTTATTTCAGTACATTGAAGCTAAATAAAGAGGCAGAAGTTCTTTTTTTAAAATCGCTAGTTTCTTATAATTCACATTCATTTAAAATGTCACATGTCCCAAGTGCCAGTTGAGTGTTCAGCTGAAGGAACACCAAACACAAAGCCCTTGAACAGCGTTGGGAGGCCCGTCTGAAGTCAATGACAAATTTATATGAATATAATAGAGTCACATTATTCACACAGTATTAAAACCTATGCATGTCCTATACCAAATATTCCTGGAAATGAAAATAATAAAAATGCTAGAATTAAATGAGTTGTAGACTTATAGGGATTTTGTTGTTCTTTTAAGTTTAACAGATAGGGATATTTTTGGGTTTTTTTAACCCAACAAGGTTAAGATTGATTTTAAGGAAGATTGCCACTGCAGTCATGGGCATCAATTAGATATCATCTCTCAGCTGCAGAGCTTTATAGATACGTTGACCCAAATTGAGCACACTCCAGTTGTCACTGCAGGAAATTGGATTAGAAAAGGTGTTTATGATCTGTTTTTTAAGGAAAATTTTAATATTTCATGTTTTTCTAAATTTCAACTTTTAAATACAGTGAAGGATTAGATAAATCATTTGTTACCAGTTTGTGATTTTTTTTAAGATTATGTTTAGTGGTGGTTTTTGGTTTCTTTGTAGAAATTCAAACTTTACAAGACCGTGTATATATCTAACTTTTACCCAACTCCATCCCCACAATACCAAACAGAATTTTTTAAAAGATTACAAAAGCAGAAAGCAGAATTTACTGTTATATTATTCTGTTTGCAAAAAAGTAATTTATCTGCATTTGGTTTGCAAATGGAGTATCCCATGTCGTTATTGAAATTATTTTGGCTTTTTTATTTTCATTAAAAATTTTATGATTCAACATAATCATTCTAAATAAATCTTTACTGTGAATTATGGATTAGGCTTTGCTTCAGCTAACTCTGTTGCTCTGAAATGGTCGTGATGATAAAGCAGAATTTCTAAAATCATCTTGGAAAAAAAGGTTCCTAAGTGAGAGAAAAAATAATTATCAGTTCATCTCATAAAGAAGTCTCACTGTTACAAGTAGTCAACACTGTTAAATTATATGCAACGATACTTCTGATTGCTTCCATAAGTATTTTAAATTTAATACATTTGTTACTATCACTTGTCACTGATTTACAGGTGGTTCATGTAATTGAATTTACAGAAAACTAAAGCTTTATTTCAATTTTTCATGGCTACTTCTCTCCAAAAAACAAACATTGACCTGCTTTCTTAAACAAAGATATAGGTAATAATTAATTTATGTGGCAACATTAGCTTTGTGCTTTAATACATGCTATGGTGTTGCATATGCTTTTTTTTTATTTTCATTTTTTTCTTAAAAAAAGCCTTCAGTGGACATTTTACGCTGCTGTCATTATCTGTTACTGAAATCGTTTAACTTCTTTTAGTCTGCTCATTACTATTTCCATAATATTAAAGAAACAAACTCAGTACTCTGATTTCAAGTAATCAGATATGTCTGATCTGGAGAATATTGTCATTTTATCTTAAAACTAAGAAGTGATTTTAATGACAAGGAAGTTCACTATTAGATTGGGACTTAGAATTTTTTTTTAACCTAGTATACCTTAGATTCTGATTTTGGTTTTGTTCACCTTGTTTTAAAGATTATGTTCTAAAGCAAACTTAAATTATGTTCAGGTAATGGCTTACGGTAGTCTCCCCTTATTCGAGGGGATACGTTCCAAGACCCCCCATATATGCTTGAAACTACTGATAGTACTGAACCCTATATACACCATGTTTCTTCGTAGGCATACATATCTATGATAAAGTTTATAAATTCAGCACAGTAAGAGACTAACAAGTAATAATAACATAGAACAATCATAGCAACGTACTATAAAAGGTATGTGAATGTGGTCTCACTTTCTCAAAATACTGTAATATTTTTGGACCTTGGTTGACCACAGGTAACTGAAACTGCAGAGAGTGAAACCAGGAGTAAGGGGGAGCTACTGTATTTCTAACCAATATTGTCTGAGGAGAAAATGTGTGGAGTTGGAGTTAACAAGTAAAGATTCTAGACTTAGGTTCCCCTAATAAGTAGTTGGGTAAACTTGGTTAAGTTTCTTAACAGGCTATTACAGTTTTGCTCTGTGTTAGAGGCTTAAAAATGAAATGAGTTATTGCCTATGAAAAATGTTGTAAAAGTGAGAACTGTATACATAGTAATAAGTGGCAGAGGCAAATATTAAATCGATTATTTGGTACTTAAGGCAGTCTGACTATATAAAATTCACTTTTCATCTTGGTTAGGTGCACTCTTCAACATTTATTTCAGGACCATAGTTTTCACTTCCAGCCTAGGTTTTTCAAACTTGTCATTTCAACATCCAGCAAATACTGGGATTCAGTAAAGTTGACTCTCAACATTATCCTTCCAGGAGGTTCATTTATCATACTCCATTTAGGCTTCTTGGTTGAGGTTGATGTATTTAGTTGCTGTTTTTATTCGGTGACTTAAAGATAAACACAGGTTTGTCAGGAACCTCAGATAAACTTTGTCTTATTTTGGATTTTGAGTTCTGTTAAATTACTATCATTACTAGCATATAGTTTCAACTTTGCTTTTTATAGGTTAAATGAGCCTCAGATGAATGAGAGCAGAAATGCATTTAGAATAATTCTACTGGGAACTCTTGAGTGTGGTCATCATTTTGTGGTTTTTTCGTGCTCTTCATGTTGTAATTCTGTTTAATTTTAACTGCTGAGTAAAATTTCAGTTTCACATTAAAAAAATGGTATTAACAAATTCAAAATGAAGCAATAGGGCATCATAATTTAAGAATTCATATTATCCCTGTGATTAGGCATTTATGGCCAGTGTCTATGTGGATCATTTTGCTTTAATTAAAGAATCAGCAACTGTGTTTTACTTTTTTTTGTCAGATATAAAGCATTCTTTCTATCCTAAAATTATCATAATATGAGATAAATTTCTATTTCATTTCTATAGTAGTATAAATGCATTATGCATTTGGGAATGCAACATCCAGTTTATGAGTTTGATATCCATATATGGTTAGCTAGCTTTGTACCAGTTAGTTTTGGTGACAGTGGTATTAGATGCTAGTCTAAGGCATAAATCATCACTTCTCAGCATGTCCAACATCTCCTTCCACCCCACCCTTCAGAATCCCTAAGAAAACTCAAATTCATTTCCTATGTGATGTTGGTTTAAACTCTTATCTTTTTATATGAAGGAGAAAATACCATATTTTTGCTCTTTTTAAATAGAAGTTCAGAACTTAACAGTATATAAAATAATGAAGATACTTCTAATATAAGTGTAGAGCAATGAATAATGCTTGTACATTTTTAGCTACCATTATATGGAAAATGAAAGCAGTGATAAAAATTAGTGTTTCTTCTAGTTATCTTCATCTAGCTCTCTCTGAATTCCAACAAACTTAAGCAGTTTGATCATTTGTAGTATCAGTTCTCTGTCATTGTTGCTTCTGGATTAATTGACTTGGGGATTAATTGATCCTCAAAAGGATGGTCCCCCAAGCTAGTAACATCTGACTCCTAACATTCTGAATCACATCAGAGTTTGAGAACCACTAGCTTAGACTCTGAGTTCTTCGTTTATGACCATGACCATTCTCCACCTGTCATCACATGTCCTCCTTCCCTGTGCGTCTGGTTCCATTTGGCTTAATAGTTCATTCCTCAGTTTATCTCTTCCACTCTCATTTTACTATAAGCAGCAAGCAGGAAACTGCAGCCTTCTACAGTTTGCTTGCAGTTTTCCTCAGCTAAATATCCAAGTTCATTGCTTAGAAGTTGCACCTTCCACCCAGCGCTGGAACACACAGTTCAGCCAGCTGTTTGCCACTTTATAACAAGGACTGTCTTCTCTGTAGTGTATAATAACATGTTTTCATTTCCTTCTGAGGCCTCATTAAAAGCTCCTTTAACGTTTGTATATCTACAACATTCTGTCCACAATGATACATGTATTCTCTAAGACAACAGAAGGTTCTTTCCAGCTTTATTTCCATCTCAGCTCTTAGCAGAATTGTCTTTAATCTCCCTATTTCTACCAGCAATCTCTTCAAGATAGTGTAGTTTTCTTTTCTATCAAATGCTTAAATATTCTTCTACCTCCTACATATTACCCAATTCCAAAGTCACTTCCATGTTTTTAGGTATTTGTTAGAGTAGCACCTCATTCTCTGCACTAAAGTTGTATCATCAGTATTCACCAGAAAAGCAGATCCAGTAGGTTATGTTTATTTCAAGGAATTGGTTTATGGGATTATGAAGGCTAACAAGTCCGAAGTTTGTAGGGTAGGCTGGCAAGCTTGGACATGAATTGTCATAACATTGTGGAGGAAGCATTACATTTTCTTCTGGGAAACCTCAGTTTTTGCCAGTTTTAGCCTGTAGAGTGATTGAGGGCTGTTGTATTATTAAGGATAGTCTCCATTACTTAAAGTTAACTGATTACAGATGTTAATCATATCTATAAAATACAGCAACATCTAAATAAATGTTTCATTAAATAACACCTAGATAAATGTATGATGGCGTAGCCAAGTTAACACACAAAACTATACCATCACAGAGAGGAAATGTGGGCTAGGGTCATTTGGGTTGTTATTGACATCTGTTATTGGATGGACAGAGGATGTGTGACATCTAATCAGAGAAGTTATCTGAGATATGCTATCTTTTCAGTAAAGTTATTTTCAAATTGTGTTCCTGGGCATTTTAGCAAATGGTAACCCAATTTATATCATTTTAATTTACTGTCATTTATTTTGTTCTTGTTTGATCGTTATTACCAGCTATGTTTTTTACATCTTAACTCTGTGATTTAGTTTGTGGTAGAAACATTTTGTTATATAGCTTACCTGAATTTAATGAACAATGGTACCAGCTAAGCCAAAAGAATGAAGAAGCCCACTTAAGTGATCATAAAAGTAACAATACTAGTTGATGTACTCAAATTTGGTTTATAGGCCAGTACTGCTCTGTAGGGAAAATTCTTTTTGCCTGGGAATTAAATAGGGACTATTTTAATTAGTGCACCATCTAGATAAATGGAGCCTTTAAAAATGTACCAGTTCGCATAGTGTTTTCATTATATAAGTGGTTATTTCTAGGTTGCATAATGTAGTCTATGCAAATTTTAACTTTTGCTTAACTTTATAAAGTCTTATAAGAGAAAAGGAATAGACTATTGTCTTTATATTGTTTGATTTTGCTACTACTTTGTTCACTAACCTATAGTGGTTCACTCTTATATATTGTATAAAAATTGAATTTTTTTCATTCTAAATTTTAAGGCCATTCGATAGGATCCCTCATTTATTTCATATTTCAGTTCTCTCATTTTGTAATGTATCATGATTTTACTTTTTATGCAAACCTACCCTATCTGAATTTCATTTGCTTGCCCTACATTTTCTTACCTGAAATGGTTTCTTCTTTACATCAAAGCCTTGCTTATTACTTCTGAGTTAAAACGACATGTTTTAGTAGGAGGAGGGGTCTCTGTTCTCTGCCTTCAATGTTCCGTGACTGTGGCAAATGGAATATTTACTCTTTGATCTCTGCATTCCCCAGTTGCTTCATGTGACTTCTCAGTGTTTACACATAGTGCAGTCCATTCATTTGTATTTGCTTTAATGTTCTAAGTGTTCTCATGTGTGTTAATGTTTCGTTTTTTTGAGGGTATTTTTGTTTTTGCTTTTTTTTTTTTTTTAGAGATACCGTCCCTTCAATCAAAAATTTTAAAAACTAGCAGGTTTTTTTCCCCTTTTGAGAAGTCCAGTTTGTGACATTTTTTTCTCGCATAAAGTCCTTCTCTCCTTCCTTTTCATCAGACATTTCCACAACTATTTAGAGCTTTTTTTGTTAGTATTAAAGAACTTCTCAGAGCTTTTTGAACATTTAATGTGATGTTAACTCATTTCTCCTCTTAACAGAATGTTTGATGTGGGAGGTCAGAGATCTGAGCGGAAGAAGTGGATTCATTGCTTCGAAGGAGTGACGGCGATCATCTTCTGTGTAGCACTGAGTGACTACGACCTGGTTCTAGCTGAAGATGAAGAAATGGCAAGTAGAACTACTTTAAGAGTTGAGCTTGCAACATGAAGAGCTGAAGGTGTTGCCAAGAATTTCTTTCTAATGTCTGTAACAATTTGAAAGTACAGGGTCTTTCCTCTAACTTTTCTATTTGATAAAAGAGAGATATACTAGAGAAGCACAGGTGGATCTTGAGGAAAAGGAAAACATGGAGAGTCAATCTCACCTCAAGCCTGTAAGCTTAACTATGCATTTCTATATCTAATATCAACATAGCACATGGAAATATAGTTACATAGTAGTCCAAGATTCCCTTTTCTTAATTTGTTACTTCTGTTAGTTTAGTAAATCTTTTTTTTTTTTTTTTTGAGACGGAGTCTCGCCCTGTTGCCAGGCTGGAGTGCAGTGGCACCATCTCTGCTCACTGCAACTTCCACCTCCCAGGTTCAAGCCAGTTCTCCTGCCTCAGCCTCCCAAGTAGCTGGGATTACAGGCACGTGCCACCACACCCAGCTGATTTTTGTATTTTTAGTAGAAATGGGGTTTCACCATGTTGGCCAGGTTGGTCAGAAACTCCTGACCTCAGATGAGCCACCCACCTCGGCCTCCCAAAGTGCTGGGGTTACAGGCCTGAGCCACCGCACCCAGCCGGTAAATCTTTAATATATGTTATGCTTTGTTGCTGCCCTGTAATTTTCAGATAGGTTTCAGTGTACCATTAATATGGGGGAAATGTTTTTAAATAGAAATGTAAAACTTTGTCATTTTAAGTTAACTTTATTACAAAGTGGGGGAAAAAGTAGAAATGTCGGTTTTGTTCAGTTGACCCTTGAACGACAGGGGTTTAAGCTGCATGGGTCCACATATATGAAAATTTTTTCAACCAGGCACATTCATGGGATGCAAAACCTGAGTATACAGAAAGCCAGCTTTTCGTATGTGTGGGTTCCACAGAACTGCCTGCTGGACTTGAGTGTATGCAGATTTTGGTACCCTTGGAGGTCTTTGTACTAATCCCCCTGAGTATACCGAGAGACGATTGTATTTTTAAAATCAAGTATATGAAATTATAGTGCAGCAGGTGCAGTGCAACACCACATGTTCATTTCTTTCATTTCAGCACTATAAAATATATCAGTGCCCTCTTTGATGAGCACAGATCCTGGAAGGTCAAGAAACAGGAATCGGAAGTGTCCTTCCAGTATTTATATTTATTATAATATTTAGAGTATTGGGCTAATTGGGTCTTAGCTTGTTCAATTTAATTTATTAATCTTTAAAAACCTCTATTTATCTTTTAATGGAAATTTAGATGAAATGAACTCTATGACAATGTCATTTCTTTTCACATGTTCACACTTCACATCCCTAGATTATAATGTCCTGTAGCAGGATATTCCCTGGCACAGAGCATGACATACAGTGGGCACTTGGCAAGTAAAAGTTGAATGCAAAAAGTGGTGAAAGATGATCACACACTTCTCTTACCTAAAGTGAAAGTGTGTTCTGAAATGGCAGAAATGTATTTTTGTGATATGTATTTTTCAATCACTAAACTCTGTTTTATTACAACACCTTTTATTTTTTAAAATAGTCCTCAAAAATCCTTGCTGTTAGTGACAATTGGTTGTATTTTTTTCTATTACAGAACCGAATGCATGAAAGCATGAAATTGTTTGACAGCATATGTAACAACAAGTGGTTTACAGATACATCCATTATACTTTTTCTAAACAAGAAGGATCTCTTTGAAGAAAAAATCAAAAAGAGCCCTCTCACTATATGCTATCCAGAATATGCAGGTATTTTCCTTTTCTGGGAATAACTTGTCAAGTTACATATTTCTAAGTGAAACTTCCGCTAAGGCAAGAATTCAGTTGTTAATTTAAATCTCTTGGCTTAGTGATTCTTAGACCTTTAAGGGGTATTATTTATCAAACTGCAGTTGAGCATAAAAATTTCCTTAAGATGTGGATGAAATTACTGAAAATAATGTATTCATTTTATGGAAAAGCAGTTAGATAATTTTTAGTGATGACTCCAAGTTAAAATACTATTTTTTAAATCCAGTTAACAGATTTCATATCAGGTACTGTGTGATGTACAATAAATAAGACATGTCTCTGCCCACCATCTAATCTGAAAGACAGACATACTTAAACAACAGGCAATAGAAGTGCAACCTACTGCTAAAATAAGGAACATGAACATTATAGTAAGGGGAAATGAAGACAGGATCATTGAGGCAGCTAACTCTTCCAGAAGGGCAGGGAAGGTTTCACAAGAAGCCTAAACTTTGGTAATGAGTCTGTTAATAGTGCTTTAATTTTACTATGATGGAAAATTCCCTGGAGTGAGGAAAGTAGACCTGAAGTACAGTCCTGACTTTTCCATAATTAGCTCTTTGATCTTGAACAAGGCAGTTAGTTCACCTAGGTCTCAGTATTCCATCTGTGAAGTCAGGAGTTGGGCTAAAACATTAGTTTTAGTTTAATTTAGTTCCTTGGAGCACCTCCTGGGTTGCTGTTGAAGGTGGAAATGGGAGAGGGAACAGAGCTAATTACTGCCCCCTGCACCCACCACCTTATAACTTTTTCATTAAAGCAGAGTAACTCAGCTTTCATCTGGTTTATGTATTGAGTAAAGTTTTACTTTAGTGAAGAGCATTCAGTATGCCTTAAAAAAACAGGGAGTTTGATTACCACTGGTTTATGCAATCTCCAAATCTAGATCGTTTGAAGAGTTTAGTTATTTACCCTCACCCCACTCTTCCTGTTTTTTTTTTTAAAGTCTCAAGAATTTGTTTTTTTATAAACAGAATTTTCTTCAGTCTTGTGTTGAGTAAATTGTACGATGAGTATTCACTGCCATTTTACAGGAAATGTTAAGGCAACCCTGTGATGTCAGTGCTCAGGTATCCCTACCCATACAAATGAGAATACCGGGGCTTCCTGAAGCCAGAGTCCAGTTCCAGACCCAAGTCCATTGTCCTCCTGCTCCTAGACCATGAACGACTAGGCTACATTTAATTAAACATTCAGTGGAACCAAAAGGGGAGGGTTCTTTGGTAAATATAATCATGTTACTTATAGCTTTTTTTGTGTACTGTGAAGTTACACTTCAGTTCAAACTAATTTCACACATTTACTTACTTTAAAACTTTGCTTTCTTTTTGAAAGTCAAAGTCCTAAATCACTGTATTCAGGAACATTTTTTTGTGCTTATTAGAAATAAGCTACCCAGAGTCAAGATGGCTTAATTTTTCCCTTATTTGAATATATTTTTCAGTTTATTTTTATCATATTCTATGATGTAGCCATTTTGTACTAATTCATAGTACCAGATTCCCCAAGTGAATCCATAAATATTGTATACCTACGGGGATTTTAGAGCAACTAAGAATATACTTGTTAGCTCTTTCCTTGCCAAGTAGACAGTGTGTTTAGGAATTTTTGCTTGTGTTTTGCCTAAGTTAATAAGAATACCTGACTTCAGAATCTTTGCACAAAAAGAATATTACATAATTCTTTCACATCCCCAGAGTTAAGATTATTGTTTAAGATTTCCATGGCATGCCCGAAGTATTGATTCAGTTGCTTCTTGCTTCAGCCGCAACTCTCAATTTCCTGTGGCTGTGGAAGAACCCTGTGTAGCCCCTAAACAACTCACTTGATTTATCTCCTGTCTGTCTGCTCCTGTGTTATCCTTCTCCTCCTCTTCTTTTTACTGTATGTTGCCACTTCACCAATTTCATCTGCAGTCACGTCATCTTAGCTCTCTATCCTTTCATAGTCGTATCTCTTCTCAATAGGTTAAATTTTGTGGTCAGCCCTAATTTCTCTCTGGAGCCTTAGATTTACATTAGCAACTGCTTGAACATACATGTTTTGTTGTTGTTCAGTTGGTTGGTTGGTTAGTTGGTTGGTTAGTTAGCACCTGAAGCTCAAACAGAACTCTTTTTCTTGTTTACACTCAGATCTCTTCTCTTTCCCTTTTGATTACGTCATCAGCCTCCCAGTTCTTCATTTTTGAACCTGGTTATCACCTATACTTACCTTTGTTCAGGACAATTCTATCACACATTAAAAAACAATCTATCATATTTGCTCTCCTGTCCCTGCTTTGCCATTTGTTTCTTTAGACTTAAAATCAGAATGAAGAATGTTCATTCATATGTGTTGTAGCTTTTAGGGTAATCTAGCTAGGTGCCTAGGATATATAGAGCAAATTTAGCTAGGCACTCAATGTAAGCTGTTTGGCTGAAGCATAGTTTAATTTAGCAGTTGCATTAGCTTCTGTGGGCCAACAAGATGCTGTTGATTGCTTTAAAATTTTGGAGAACGAAACTTATGATTTAATAAAATTTGATTTTTAAAAGTATGTGATTTCTAGTGATATAAAAGAGTTAAAATGTAAACTTAAAGACGATAGCTTTAGTACCTTTTTATCCCTAATAAAAATCTCATAATCTATGCTGTCATAGCACATTACACAACATTCCTATGGGCATTTGTCACATTGTATTACACTGGATTCTATAAGATATAAAAGGAGTATGAGGCTTGTGGGGTATGATATTTACTCTTGAAGAGTTCACATTCTAGTTGAGGAGATTCAACACTGAAAAAGAATTTAAGACTCTATAAAGCAATATAACAAAAACTGAAATAATTATTTCTAGGAGGAGGAAAAAGTTTTTAAGTGATAGAGAACCCAGCTAGATTTGATTAATTAGGAAAAGTTAGATGGAGTGCCAATTTTGAGCAAATGTGAAGGCAGGCAGAGATCTCAGCCGGTGAAGTAGAATGAAGAGGAAGTACTACAGTACCACAGGTGGCAGTTTGCATGTTAGGTCCTCACGACATAGACCTGGGGTGAGCGCCAGTGTGGAGGAGAGGATCTCAGAATGATGGCACTGCAGAGCAGGCTGGGTAGTAGAGGACCTTGAAAGTCTGGCAGATAATTTTGGATTATTACTACAAAAGAGGGGTTTAAACAGTTTTTTTCCAAATGAAATTTGAATGTTTTTCAGTTTTTTTATTGAAGCATTACATAGAGCATTACATTATATACATTAATGTATGTTATATTATGTACATACATACGTACACACACACCCTCAGCATAAGTGCGTGTTTAAAGGTTAATGTACCAGTATCCACCACTCAGGTCAAGAAACCAAACAGCTTCAGGACCCCAGAAAGCCCCATCATGCTTCCTCTCAGTCTTAACCAATCAAACCTTCCCCACAACACACACATAAGACAATCACAACCCATACACATAGTAATCACTGATTACTCACTGATAATCACTGAAGACCTTAATAAAAGAAAGAACACAAAGAAATATACACCCACTTCACATGTTCCACAGACACTGTTGGTGAGGTTTTTGTCCTCACCAGTTCATTTTTCAAACATTGTTGGATCATACAGTATGTGATCTTTTTGCATCTAGCTTCTTTTGCTCAACAGTACACTTAGGAGATTAATTCATGTTACTGAGTACTTTCATTCTCACTTCTTCTGTGTCTTCAGTGATACACAGTTCTGTCAAGTGTATATCTAGAAACTGAATTGCGGGGTCAGAGTGTGTGTGTGATTATCTTTAGATATTGCCAAACAATTTCTGGAGTGTTTGTACTCAGAGGAAGTCTTTTATAGTCAATAACCTGAAAGCTGGAGTGTGTCATTCACTTTTTTTGTAACCTCATACTCCTAAACATCATTGTAGACCTTGGTACAATTTTTGAATAAAGAAAAATGAGTGAAGAATGCAAATTAATGTACATATAGAAAAGGGAGGAAAAAATACTGATCAGCATTCAGCCAACATTTTTTGATCCACCATTGGGCCAGAACTGAAATAGCATGCCGTCATCAAGCATCTGAGCTGGGGTGTAGAGGACAGAGGATAAGAGGATAAAAGATCTGGCATTTGAGGATTGAGGCAGGAACAAAGATCATGATGAACACGGAATGCCATGTAAAGGAAATTTTTTGTTTAAGGGATAACTTAGTCATTAAAGGTAATTAACATGGAGTGTTTTTCATTTAGAAGAAATAGTGTCTCCCATTCTAGAAGGGAAAGCACAGTTAAGGAGTCCATGAATGAAACTGTATGAAACTGACTTCAGTTTCATATGTATGAAACTGAATTCAGTATTTTAAGCAGTTATTTTAACTTTTTGCATTTATGTTTCTTTCCTTTTTCCATCTCAGGATCAAACACATATGAAGAGGCAGCTGCATATATTCAATGTCAGTTTGAAGACCTCAATAAAAGAAAGGACACAAAGGAAATATACACCCACTTCACATGTGCCACAGATACTAAGAATGTGCAGTTTGTTTTTGATGCTGTAACAGATGTCATCATAAAAAATAATCTAAAAGATTGTGGTCTCTTTTAAGTTTTGCAGTTCATGGTAAAATGCATTTTCAAACCAAATGAGTACTTATATATGGATCTCTGTAGACTAGAGTCTTGCAGCAACACAGAATGTAATATAAGGCAAATGCATCTGGGACTTGACCAAAGTTGTTCTGTTTTTTTTAACTGAAAGTAACAGAAGGACCTTTCTTAAATGTGACAGATGGTCCTGCAGTGTGAAACTGAAGGACAGTGTTAAAGCTGGGCTCTAGTATATTGATGATTTCTGCATAAGTGTAAATATGCAAATGTATGTATACATGTATTTATGACTTTAGTTTTCAACATTATTTTTAGGTTTTGAGAGTGGCAACTTAGGATTTTAGGGTGATGGCTTTGGAAATAACATAAATATACCTTGTACTGAATGACAGACTATTACTACGTTTGCCAGTTTTAAACAGCTTTATTTATGTTCATGTCCTGTAAATTTTTAAGTCCAGTAATTAATATTAGGAAACATTACAGCCCTTATCTAGATTATATGTATACTTGTATTAATAAAAATGTTATTTGTACAAACATTGCACAGACTATTTTAATAACATGATTTGTTCTTTAAATTTTATGTGTTTTATTGAAATGTTCTTAAGATGAATACACCTGCCTTTGGATCAACTATTTAAACATTGTATGCATTTTGATTTTTCCTACTTTAAGAAAATAAAATAATTTAATTTTACATTAGATTCCACGTTAGATTTGGTTTGAAAAACAAATTTCAGATTTTTGAGGATATACTGTCTTAGACTTATTGTACACACTTAGTTTTTATTCACTTGTTTTCACTCTGAATTTTAATATTTGGCTGATATGAATGCATTGCCTCAAAGGTGATGTCATATTAATTTTTATTCACTTTAAATAACTACATTTTTGTTTATAACTAAGTTTGGAGGGATCCTAAGAGCATTTTTGTGGGTAAAAAAAAAAAACCTGTGGGCATAATGAATTTTGAGACATTGATTGGTGAGGCTTTTATTTCCCTTGAGGAGTCTCTTGTACCTAGCATACATGATAGCTCCTTGTTGGGAAGATAACAAGAAGGATCTTTGAATACTCTATTGCTGATATAATGCAAGATTTAAATTTATACATATAACTAATTTCAAATGTAATTATCACACTATGTTAAAATTACTTTTTTCCCTTAGATAATTCAAATTTCTCCACTTGCTTGAGTTTATATCATTTCTTTTTCAATTATACTATTATTTCTGAGAATGAAATGGACAATTACACTTAGAAAATGAGTAATAGTGTTTAATAAGTCAGTGATTATATGTATGCTCAAATAAGTGTTATGTATCAGCTAGATACTGAGCTTTGATAGAATAATTTTCTTTTGATTATTCATGATGTGTCATCTCTGACCTTGTTTCAGCAAAGTAAACAGCACTCCCCACCCCACCCTCCTTTTTTTACTCATCTTGGAAAAAGTTAGTCTTTCAGTACACGTTGCTGGTAAGTAGTTTCCAAGTTACGTGTTGTCACTGGGTTGAAGTATATTTGTGTGTGTGTGTGTGTGTGTGTAACCATAAACTATATTCATATCTGTTTCATTTGGAGGATTTTCTTCTTTGTAATGTAAAGAAATTCAAAGTTATCAAAGTTCCTTAAATGTGTTAGTTTAGATTCTTTATGTGCCTTTCATGAAAGATATGTTTTCATTAATTTTACTGGTGGACCTGTAATATCCACATTGTGAAGCTGTGTATGAAATTCAACTATAATGTGAATAAATTTGAATCATGAGAATTATGGGTTAAAAAGCCACAAAGAAGCACATATTGGTGACCATCATTAATGAAATCCTGAACTTTATTCTGTGTAATTGTGTTAATCCTAATAAATTTAAATTTTTAAAATTTTACAAACCTATTGGCTAAGTACATTTTGGATTAGAATTTAAGTATCAGTCTGTTGTATCTCCATTTCTTCTTTTTCTATGCTCTTTTTACAATTTCAGCTACTCCAGAAGCTCAGATTTTCCCTGCTCCAAGCTATGAGATGTGATGCCACATTTGGAATTGCCTTCTTGATATCCCCTTCTGAGAATCCATTGCCTGCTTTAACTCATTGTATTCAAAACTAAATTCATCATCATTCTCTCCTTAAACCAGTTCTCACCCTGACTTTGCCATTTTTCCTTACTAAGTACCATCATCATTTATTCCTTCAATGGGGAACTTTTTAGTTTAAGTTCTGGGATACGTGTGCTGAACATGCAGGTTTGTTACATAGGTATACATGTGCCATGGTGGTTTGCTGCACCTATCAACCCGTCATCTAAGTTTTAAGCCCTACATGCATTAGGTGGAGCTCTTCTGATTCCTAATCTCCATTTCAGTTTACTGACAGTTCTACAAAGGCTTAAATCTGTTTTTTGTTTGTTTTCCTTTCTATTCCTACTACTACCTATTCAAGTCTTTGCTAAACTTCCTCTTGAAATGGCTTATTAGTTAAATTCCCCACCTCCCATTTCTCTCTTCTCAAAAAACCCAGGTTAGTTATCCTAATATAGAACTGTGGCCCTATCACCTTCTATTCCTTGATCTGCATTGGCTCTGATTTGTCAATAAAATTAAGTATAAGTTAGCCTGCCATTTAATGCTCTTCATCACCTGAGGCCTCTTCACTACTTCCTCATTCCTTTCTACACTGTATCCAAATAGTGTCCTGTGCATAACCTGGGCTTTCCTCCAAGTACTGTATTACTTACTACATGTGATATGCTTAGAGCAGTGCCTACAATGTGGGAAGTGTTCATTTGTGTCTGTCAATGTTATTTTTATTAGCACTTTTAAAATGGTGTGTAAAATGTATTGGCACTTTTAAATTTGGCACTTTTAAATTTGTTTGTGATACCTCTTTTAGACTCCTCTGGCATCTGTTCTTCAGGGTGCCCTTCTGGGAACTACATGATTCTGATAGAGCTGCCAATCGCATTTCTTACTTCTCAGTCTCTAGGCTTAGACCTGACCAATCCGAGTCCTCCAGCATTGGACGAGTGAGCCAATCATTGTCCCAGTTGCCATTCTTAAAGTCCCTAAGGCGCTTGTGGTTTCTAAAATTCTGTTCATTTCAATACCCTTCTAAAAGTCTACTTTTTTATGCCTAATCTAGTTTAATCGAATTCAGTTTGTTACTGAAAAAGTACTGATTAAAATCCATATGTTCTCATTGAATACTGACAGTAACTAGAGATCAAAAAAGGCTTAAAGAGGTTAATTAACTTGAGCAAGACCAGATGAAGGTTTTAAACCTAGAGCTTCTGACTCCATGTCTGTCAGAGGACCCCAAAGATGCTACCTTATTTCCAGAAAATGTGTAAGTAGTGTTTCGCCTATCCCCACTCTGCCCTTCTGAGTTCCTCTGAGCCATAATAGTTTTTCAGATTTAAAAAAGGAGATACTTATTAATGTCTTTCATCAGAGCTATTTTTTACTCCTTAGATTTGAAGCTACTTAAGAGCACAGTTACCATTTTTTACATCATTTGTCGTTTGCAGAACCACCTTATGTAAATGAACTTAGTTGATACTGTAATCATTATTACAGATGGTAGCATCATCATTGCTTAGTGTGTTATGTTGGAAGTAGAAAGTGATGGTGAAAATCCTAGGCTCTGGCACCCCGTCTGGCTTCAAATCCTGGCTCAATTTCTTATTAACTGGGAAAATCTGGGCAAATAATTTAGTTTTGCTCTGCCTCCATTTATATCATCTGAAAATAAATAAGGATTAAATAATCCATTAATTTTAATGGTTGTTGTCAGCATTAAATAAGTTCACAGTACATGTTAAGTACCTAGAGGGGAGTGTGGAATGTATAAGCCGTCAATACAATTTGCTGTTATTTGATTATAAATAATAGTGTTAAGGTGCCTTTAAAATCATAATCAGTGCTTAACAAATGGTTGTTGATATGTGCTTTGAATGAAATGCCTCAAAAACAAAACTCTCATAATTCGTTTTCATAATGAAAACTAAGTGTCTCACATATTGATACTGGAAAACGAGAAAATGCAATCTCTAATCAACTTGAGGACACTTCTGTCGTTTTAATATAACCAATAGTATGAGAGAGTTGATATTTTAATGTTAGGTTGGAAAATTTTCTTTCTTTCTTTTTTCTTTTTTTTGATATGGAGTCTTGCTCCTTCACCAGGCTGGAGTGCAGTCATGCAGTCTCCACTCTCTGCAACCTCCAACTCCATGGTTCAAGCAATTCTCCTGCCTCAGCCTCCCGAGTAGCTGGGATTACAGGCATGCGCCACTACACCCAGCTAATTTTTGTATTTTTAGTAAAGAGGGGGTTTCACCATGTTGGCCAGGATGGTCTTGATCTCCTGACCTTGTGATCTGCCAGCCTCGGCCTCCCAAAGTGCTGGGATTACAGACGTGAGCCACTGCGCCCAGCCAGTTTTCTTTTTTAGTTCTTTTCAAAACCCTTTCTTAACAGTTGAAATGCATTTATATAAAGAAGTTTACGTTTCGCAATCCCACTGGCCTGTTTCCCAGGCATTTTTTTTAACCAATTACTGTTTGCTTTGGTGTCTGTTGTGATTTCTCTTATTTAGTTGGATTTTGTAGTTACTTTAAAAGTTATGAAATTTCACATTTCATCAAGTCCAGAGGCCAGAGACATCCAAATATGCACAGACAGGAATCAGCTGCAATTGTCCAAGTCAGAGCTGATTAGGCCTCAACTGGAATAGTCCCACCATGTAATAAATCTTCCTGAGTATTGTGTATAAGGTCAAATATTTCCAGCTTCTTTGATTTTACTGCCCGTCTTCCTAGGTCTCCATCCATAAAGTGGATGGAAACACTGTCATTGAAGGAGCTAGTTCTTCAAATTTAATTTTTTTTTTTTTTTTTTTTTTTCTGAGACAGAGTTTCGTTCTTGTTTCCCAGGCTGGAGCGCAATGGTGCGATCTTGGCTCACCGCAACATCTGCCTCCCGGGTTCAAGCAATTCTCCTGCCTCAGGTTCCCGAGTAGCTGGGATTACAGGCATGCGACACTACACCCAACTAATCTTGTATTTTTAGTAGAGACGGGGTTTCTCCATGTCGGTCGGGCTGGTCTCGAACTCCTGACCTCAGGTAATCCGCCCGCCTCGGCCGCCCAAAGTGCTGGGATTACAGGTGTGAGCCACCGCACCTGGCCAAAATATTTTTAATTGATTAAAAATGAGATAATTTGAGGAAACATGCATAGAATACTAGACAGAGACTATTTTAGCAGATAAGAGTGCCACTTTTAGTAAAAGAAGTTGTCACCTAGAAGAAAGTACAGGTGCTCCTTGACTTACCGTGGGTTAAGTCCTGAAAAGCCCACTGTAAGTTGATAATACCTTATTTTGAAAATGCATTTAATACACCTAACCTACCAAATGTAGCTTAGCCTGGCCTAACTTAAAGGTGCTCAGAACACTTAGATTAGCATACAGTTGGACAAGATAGCATAAAGCCTATTTTACAATAAAGGATATATCATGTAATTTTCTTGGATACTATACTGAAAATGAAAAACAGATTGATTGCATGGGTACTTGAAATATGGTTTCTAACGGAATGCATACCAGTTTCGCACCAACGTAAAGTTGAAAAATTGTTAAGTTGGACCATCATACATTGGGGACCATCTGTACATAGAGTAGGACTCTTGAGAGCCTAAGGGCCACAGAAATTCCTTTTCCAACTGCAGTGTCTATGGAGGGATTCTTATAATTAATTTTATTCCTGTGCAAACACACTATCTGTGTATTCTCTATTTTACCAGGATTTTTTGTTTTTGCTAAATTAGACATACAATTTTGCAGTTATTTTTTACTAAGTTGACAAATGTTTGTACAATTTCAGTGTAAAGCTAGTCTTCAAAATAAACCA
Source organism: Pan paniscus (assembly GCF_029289425.2). NCBI lineage: Eukaryota > Metazoa > Chordata > Mammalia > Primates > Hominidae > Pan > Pan paniscus. The sequence goes on from NC_073255.2 coordinate 98,079,065, forward strand.
CTGTGAAGATTGGATATTACCTTGGATTTTCTGTTGTGCACTCTTGAATTTTAATTATGTTCTGTGGAAACTTCACAGAGTTTTAGCTTTGATCCTTCCTTCACTTTTGAAAATCAAGAGTAAAGTTAAGTCAAAGCTACTTCTAAACAGCTCTATCTTTAATTTCTATTAAATAGTACTGAGGTATCAATTTTGTAGCTTGTGGAATGCGGACTATCCCAGCAGCAAATTCATTAATATGGTTTGTATAGGACTCACTTTGCAGCATTCAATTTTAGTATAACATGTTTTCCTGTTTACAAATATAAGTAATTACCTTTCCATTTTAAGTGACCAATTGTCCTAGCAATCTACTTCACAAGGCAATTTACCTGTAATAAATATAACTTTTTTGCAGACTTGAGCATACGTTTAAACCATTTAACCATTCTTGAATTTCTTAACATAGTAAGTTACAAATTTTAACTATGAATCTTTTTCTTCGAAAGGAATCTTGTCTAAATCTAATAAAGCATTTTTCTGGCTGAAGCTGCAATGGAAAGCTTCAGTATGAAGCTGGCATAAGGAAAGCCAGTAAAAAGTGCCCTTTCTTCTTTCTGAGAGCCCCACCTCTGATCCTCCTACACTTAAGGCTTCTAGATGCAGATATATACAATAGTGCTAAATCAAGACCTTGAAAAATGTACTCATATAGTAAGATTTACTCAAAACCACGAACTCCTCCATTATTTAAAATGTTAGAGATACATAAATATATAGAGAAAATGCATACATACATAATTTATTGAGTGTCTACTGTGTGCTAGGTACTTTCCTGGGTACCTTACTAATGCTCTCATTTAGTCATCAGAGCAGTCCTGCAATATTGGTAAAATTTCCATTTTCTATATAAGGAAACACATTTAAGAGAGGTTAGTATTTTGTGCAATGTTGGCTATCTAGGAAGTGGCAGAGCTGGGTGTAAAATCTAGAGTTAAGACCTTTGTTAGCCATATCTTCAAAATCCAGTGTCATTTCTTAGCCATATCTTCAAAATCCAGTGTCATTTCTTAGCCATATCTTCAAAATCCAGTGTCATTTGTTAGCCATATCTTCAAAATCCAATGGCATAAAGAAGTTTTTCACAAGGGTGCCACATGGTGTAGTGCAGCATGTCCAACAGCATTGCCTGAACAGATGTTAATAAGTATGCATGATGCACATTAGCATGTCAATGGCTGTGAAAAGCCAGTGCGGTAAAGAAGTAAAGAGCTCTCTGTGTGTTAACCCTCCATTTCACAAACATAGGAACTGCACAGACACAGCAGCCACTACCCAGGTGTGAATGCAGAGCACTTAAAACGTAGCTAGTCCAAAGTGAGTTGGCCTATTAGTGTAAAATACAAGAGTTCAGATACACAGAATTTAAAAATTACATGTTGAACTGATTTGTGATATATTGGGTTATATAATTTTAAAATTCTACTTTTTTTTACATTTTTAATGTGGTTTTGGAAAATAGGTACTCATGTGTCTTTGCATTATATTTGTATTTGGGAAATGAAATGCTTTATTTTTCTTCCACAACAACTCTATTTGCATTGCATGGAAATGTTCCCAAGTTTTAGAGAAACACATACAAAAAATAAAAAGGATAGAATGCTAAAATTTGAATGTGGAAGATGTGGGTCTTGGTGTCTTGAATAAATCACACCTTCAGTGACTTTCTTGGGAAATGGTGGGCCTCAGTAAAGACTTGGACTATTCCAGTTTTAAATGCTATCGTTTGGTTTGGTGTAATATAGCCTTTCCTGTGGGGGGAAAACCCATCTCATTTTCACTTTAAATATGTCAGCTATAATAAAAGAGAGACATACACATTTTAAGATCTATACTCTAAAACAGGGTTTTGAAATTAGCAGCTCTCTTTATTTTTAGTTCCAATACATGGAGGGGGAGTTGACCCTTCAAGATACTGGAAAATTATTAAATCCAGTTTACAGACTCATCTCTTTAGTCTGCAGCCAAATCAAAAGATTAGTGGTTTTTTTTTTTAATGTTGTTATTGTGTTGTGTTGTGTTTTTTTAATATGTTTCAATTCCCCTAGCCAAATTCCTTTCTTTCTCCACACCTCCCACAGGACTGGGCTGAGCACAGTCATGCATTAAAAAAGCTTCTGAACTTATTTTGGAAAGAGTAGCTCCCTGGAGTGTGGAGGAGGACAGGAATTTGCTATCTGCAGGACTTAAATCAGGATAGAGTATCAAATATTCCAAGGCCTTACATGCATGTTTTGTTTTTTGATAAAGACAGAAGATTGCAAATGGTTTGCTCTTTAACAGTCAATAAAATCATATCTACTAATCAATACATTTGAAGTTTACTAGATTCTCAAACTTTCCATAAGATTTGAGTTCATTAGTTTAATGGGATCGATCTGAGAAAAATTAGATTTATGTGCAGATTTTAGCTATCCTTGTCCTTGGAATGTGTATGCACACACACACACATCTGTGAGAATGATTATTTTCTACTTGATACAGTGTGCATCAAATAAAAGTTTACTATATTGGAATATGGGAATAAATTCATTTATAATTAGTTGAAGTTGTCCAGACACATATTTTAGAAAAGTATGTTATTTTTGTTTTAAGTTTGGAAGAACCTGAATGATTAAACCTGATTTAAGTCCCTCTAACAATTATGAAGAAAAAAAAGACTAGATTTTATATCAACTTAATTGTCTTTTGGTTTAAAATTATGTATCCAATAAAGACATTTAAAAAGTAAATTTATGTCCATATTATTTTTAACAATCCAACCTTTGAAAAAAATCATTGGCCGGGCACGGTGGCTCAAGCCTGTAATCCCAGCACTTTGGGAGGCCAAGGCAGGCGGATCACGAGGTCAGGAGATCGAGACCATCCTGGCTAACACAGTGAAACCCCATCTCTACTAAAAATACAAAAAAAAATTAGCTGGACATAGTGATGGGCACCTGTAGTCCCAGCTACTCGGGAGGCTGAGGCAGGAGAATGGAGTGAACCCAGGAAGCTGAGCTTGCAGTAAGCCAAGATTGTACCACTGCACTCCAGCCTGGACGACAGAGCAAGACTCCATCTCAAAAAAAAAAAAAAAATCATTTTTTAATCACATCATGTTCATATTTATACACATCATTAAGGTAATTCTATTTTTACCTCTTGTATTAAGTTGGTTGAATGCACTTATCTTTATTTAAATACATTATGGTTCACATGGAAAGCAGAGCTTTACATGGAAGAAAAGCAGCATCAATCCTACCTAATTTCTTGGAATCCAAGTTTTTTTTAGGACTGTGATTTTTCTTGGCATTAAGTATGTGGATAATCAAAATCAAGGATTATTCTGTTTACTAACACATATTTGACTGGCAATCTCAGGCCAGGGCTGTTTTAAACACGACTTATCTCAAATTTAGCGAAAGAGTTCACTTAAGTCATATAAACGCTTCATCTTTTCTAATTAAGTGTTATCTCTTTTTTCCATGAACCTTTGGCAAAAATGTCCTTTGTGTTTAGCTACTGTCAAGGACAGTTTGGAAGCATTTGACCTGTTAAGGAAAATACAGCTGCTATCTCCACTTATAGACATTGTGGCAAAGCTCTAATGAAAAAGCAACTTTAAAAATGTATATGTTTCTTCTAATAACTCATTTCACCAAGTCAATTTAATACTTTTAATTTAGGTCTGAAAAGACTAAGGACAACATTTGGTGTGGATAGGTTTTTAAAAATTTTGCCACAGAGATTTGGACAGAACAAAACTATTATATTGACATTATTATTTTTATTCCAAACCCTGTTTTTCCACAGTATTTAGGAATAGGAGTGTAAGTGTGTGAACTCGGGTGTCATTTACTTTTCAAATGACAACTTAGCACCTTTGCTGTGAAAAGTCCCATTTAGGGACACAAAACAGGAATAGTAATGAAGAGGCCAGACTGTCTGAAACTGAATCCTGGCCCTGCTGCCTCCAATTGTGTGACTTTGAATAAGTTACCTGGCCTTTCTATGCCTCAATGATTTCCATATAAAATGAGGATAACATTAGTGCTGTCCTCCTGTAGTTGCTGCAGGGACTCATGAGTTATTAATGTAAGGTGCATGATGTGTGCCAGACACATGGTAATTGTGATGGAACTTTTAAATATAAATTTCATCATAGTGATGTTGGTGATGATGACAAATATGAAGAATAGAGAGGAAAAGAAAAGGGAGATAGACATTTAAGTAACTAATTGTAATTCAAGGCAAAACAAAATGGGTTTGGTGACCGTCTGTTCCAGCACAGTTCCAGTTTATCCCTATTGTCACAGCATGATTATTAACTTCATCCCATTGCAGTCTCAGAATGGATCTATAGTCCTGGACATAAGAGCAACCTGATATGAGAGGTCACAGGACAGACTTAAGGCCTTACGAAGGAAAAGACTTTTGAACTGACCCATAAAAGGAACAGGGGCAGAGAGGGAAAGTCATTTCTCTCTCTCTTGCCCAGCTCTTCGTGAAGGGGAGCTAGAAGAAGCTACATTTTCCTTTAATTTTCAGCAGAGCAGAAAAAAATTCCAAACAAGACTATATTAGTGTTCTATTGCCACTGTAACAATTTACCACAAAATTACTGGTATAAAGCAATATAAATTTATACACTTAAATTCTGGAGGTCAAAAGTCTAAAATGGGTCCATGGGACTGCACATCATCTAGAAGCTCTAGGGGAGAATCTGTTTCTTTGCCTTTTCCTCTTTCTAGAGGCTGTTCACATTCCCTGGCTCATAAGCCCTTCCACTGTCTTCAAAACCCAAAGCCTATCCTCTTCCCTCCAATCTCTGCATCTGTCCTTACATTTTCTCTATATGTGTTCTGACTCCTGCCTCTTTCCTGTAAGGACCCTTTTGATTACACTGAGCTCATCTGGGTAATCCGGAATAACCTCTGTAATTTAAGAGGCTTAATTTAATCACATCTGTAAAATCCCTTTCACCCTATAAAGTAACATGTCCACAGCTTTCAGGAATTAGAACATGGACAACTTTTGGTGGGGGCGGTGTGTTATTCAGCCTACAACCGAGACTCATTTTTCTGGTATCAACAGTACAGTATTTAAAGTCAAATGTCATCCTATTAAAGATGAAAGGTTCAATGTTTTAACAATCTCAGGCACAGAGCTGTCAGCTAACTGCAGTTTCCAAAACCAGAATCAGGAATTCTCTGAGTTACTTTAATGTGACTTTTTAGCTATATGTTTAGGAGAATATCAGTGCAAGAAATCCTCATTATCTGAGAGCAATTGGTAATGGAAAGGATTTTAAAGTTAGACCCTTTAAAATAGGAAGAGAAATTCACAATAAATAATCATAAACAAGGTTGACTGGTTTATTTTTTGACAAATGAAGTGTAACATTCTAAAAATATGCTTTTTGTGCTTAACAAAATTTAAATTACAATTTCAGTTGTGCTCTGATTTGTTGAACAAAGAGTAAAGTAAGTTGATTCTTTTAGTATGGTATTTTTCAAAAATGTCATAGCATGACTGCCTTCCTATTTGGCTTTCACAGAATGATCATAAAGTGTTATTTCTGAAAATACATTTGAGGACTTTCCAGGTTTTTCAAAGACCTCCCTTAATAATTCACTTCTGAATAATTTTGTTATCATTCTTATATTCTTTATTTTTAAACAATTCTCATTCTGTGTCTTCATTTTTTATGGGCTTTGATTAAAGAATTTCTCCAGTATTACTTTCATCAATTACATTAACAATATATTCACAATATTTCTAATTTCACTAACAGTTTATTTGAATCATATTTGCAGTGAACATCAAACCACACAATGCAAATAGAATAATAAAACTTGGATGGGCAAAGATGTTGCTGTCATTGGTATGGCTGTGTACTCCTATTAATAGAAGAGCACTGCTTGAGCAGAGACTAAATCAAAAGTTCCGAATGAAATTTTCATTATATGATGCCTTTTTCTTCCCCATGCAATCTTTTTTTATAATGGGTAAATCAAATAATAAATACCCAGGTAATCAATCTAGCCTTTTACTTGAATAGAGATGTTATAACTTGGGGGAAAAAAATTGGGACTAAAAACTCCATTTAATTTGTCAAAATTATGTTTTTTATGTTACTATTATAATAATTATATTCAATAGTGTGGTGATCAATTTCTGACAATTTTTTCCTTACCTATAAGCTCCATGAGGGCAGTAATTATGTCTATAATGTTCACTATTTTGTCCCAAACACTAAGATACTGTTACAGAATAGGCAATCGTTCAATTTTCAAGCAGGAAGCAAGATGTAAAATGTTCTAAAAGATGGTAATGTTGAGCAAGTACTCACTTATAGCTATAATATTTACTATAGAGAACTTGTTATATCCATGTGAACCTAGAATTCATTGTAGAAAGTGGGAGAATTCAATAAAAATATTTTGTCACTAAGACTTAATGTAGAAAGAAGTATAATTTCTTCTCCTTATACTTTGAAGAACATTCTTGGTGGTAATTCAAACTCAACATTTCCCACATTTTTCCACTGAACATAGTATTATTCAAGATAGGTATTTGGAGAAAAGGGAAATTGTTTCATCAAACAAATTTGTAAATAAACAACATACTATACCCTCCTCTTAAAGTTCTCTAAGTCTTGCTGCAAAAAAAGAAAAATGTGTCATTGGCTATGTTTATTTGATAAGGAGACGTCAACTCCCCCTGCCCCCCAAATACCAACAAGGACACAATGAGTATACTTAGAATAGTTTTTAAGTACTTCCTGCATTTTTCTCCTCTTCCCACACCATCTCTATTATTTTGAGCTTTAAGAACTTGGCAAGTAGAGAATGGAGGGAAAAAATAGAAAAGTAGGTGAAGAAAAGAAGAGAGAAAAAAAGAAGAGTGGAAATGTTCAATAAATACAGATGGGTGAACAAGAGGCTGTACTCTGGAGCCAGGGTTTCAGGGAGAGGAGAGACTTAGTAAAACTGCTGGAAGATGTGGGTGGTTTTCATCCACAGGAAGGCTTTTTCAGGAGGAAGCTATCCAGTGTTTAAGGATATGGTAATAAATGTCTGTGGTTGTTTGCAGAGAACAGCTAAGAAAGAGTTGGTATTTTGGTCCTTCCTCTCAGAAAGCCTCTTGGATTCTTATCCAAATGAGTCTTCACCCGCCTAGAGTTTTGTGAGCCAGGGAGTTAAGGGATAGCCATGGAGATTTACGGACTTTCACTTATGTAACTAACCCCACCTAAGTGAGTCTTTATAAAAATTGTTTATGAAATTGTATATGTGTTTGTGAATGGGTATGCACAACACATAATGTATAAGATACGCATGCATGTGTGCATATGGAATATATGTAATATATGCATGTATGTCTTAAAGAAGAATAAAGCAAACACTTGTGTTCTGTATGATATATGAAGTTACAATATCTGGAGGCTACCATGTGTCTGTCCCTGATCAGTCCCTGATCACAGCTCTCTCTATTCCCTACAGAGCTAAGCAGGATCCTGAAGTTTGTGTTCATTGTTCCTTTGTGGTTTTTTAAAATTTATCACATATGTACATACTCTTTATATATTTTTCTTTTTTTTTTTTTTTTTGCTTTTTTGAGATGGAGTCTTGCTCTGTCACCCAGGCTGGAGTGCAGTGGTGTGATCTCAGCTCATGGCAATCTCTGCCTCCTGAGTTCAAGTGATTCTTTTGCCTCAGCCTCCTGAGTAGCTGAGTGCCTCTGGGACTACTGGCATGCGCCACCATGCCTGGCTAATTTTTGTATTTTTGTAGAGGCAAGGTTTCACCATGTTGGCCAGGCTGGTCTTGAACTCCTGACCCCAGGTGATCCACCGGCCATGGCCTCCCAAAGTGCTGGGATTACAGGTGTGGGCCACTGTGCCCAGCCCTGTTTTTCATTTTTGAACTTTAGATATATGACCTCCAACTGTAGGTGTCCTTCTACAACTTGCTTTTGTTGTTGTTCAACATTGTTTGTGAGATTTATCCATGTTGGCATGTCTTGCTTTTCATATACTTTCACTGGTAAATTTTAATTGATTGTATGAGCATGTCATAACTTATTTAGTAATTCTCTATTGTTAGACATTTTGATCATTTCCCCTTCTTTGGTCAATACTGCTGTGAATCCACTCATCTGGAGCTGCTACTTGGGGAATGGAAATATTTGATACAAACATACTTGTATCTTGAACTTGGCTAGATGTGAAATTACTTTTCAAGGTGGACATAGCAATTTATACTCCTGTGCACATTTTATAAAACTTGCTGTTCATTGTTATACTCAAGAGCACTTGGTATTGTTAAAGTCGTATCCAATATGCAGCAGGGCAGCAAAATTTGCACCATGATCAGCTGCTAGGGAGACAGCTTGTGAAATTTTGAGCATACTCTCTAAAAACACGTCTGCACTCTGTCTCTGTGAGTCAGCATGAGTTCAGCCCCAGCCAGTCTGTATGGTGTCCTGTCTTAGGAAACAATGTTTGAGAACAGAAAGATTTGCTTAAGATCTTTCTTTGAAACTGAAAGATGGCCACCACTCCATCCTGTGCAGGTATCTGGACGAGCAAGGGCGTGTCTGCAAGAGGGGGAGAAACCTCTGACTGTGTGAGATGCACATGATCAAATCAATGGTGTATGGGGACTCATCTAACTTTACAGTTCCCTTTTCCTGTTTGGTATTTGGAAACAGAACTAATCTCCCTTTATATATGTATTGAGTTAGCCCCTTGGTTTTTGGACATTTCAGTGTGGGGCGTGAGTATAGGGGGCTATCTCAAAAAGGGAAATAGAGAATCTCAGGAGGTATAAGGAAGAAAACTTGAAAGCTTAAGCGACTATCTGAAAAATAAGAAGTGTGATTGTATTTATGCTGCAAACAAGTTAAACAGGTGTTGCCAAGTCCACAACAGGTGATGTAGAAACCCTCCTTTTGCTTCCTATTTCATTCATACTAAATCCAATTTAAACTTCTCTCATAAACTGTACCCTAACGCAACCCTCTCATAACTAGCCAGCTTTATTTCTCACAACTCCCTCCAAAATTTCATCTTGTCTCATCAGTTTGGTCTCAAAGCCTTGTGAATATGCCAAGGTTTATTGTCAATATTTTCCTTTTTCTGGCATGACCTTCTCACTTTCTTCTCTGATGTAAGTAGTCTGAGGTTATACTCAACAACTCTTCCTTAAATCACAATAGCTGCAAGCCTTCACCAACCTTGCTTATAGAAATTCTAATAGATCTAAGGACCTCCCTTTTCTAGATATTCCCAGTATCTTCTTGTGGTGAATTATGAAATGTTTCCCATTGGTCTTACACTTCATGATTCCAAGGAAGCAGTACCTCAAAGCTCCTAGAGGTCAAACTTCATTTCCAAACCCCTTTTGTCCAACAGTTGACCATGATCCATGTGGCATTGCCAATGATTTATTGCCGTTCTTCTCAGTGGTGCAACTGGACATACACTATCACTGATAACTTTGCTATAAGTCCTAATAATTCTTCAAGCCTATGACTCACCTGAACACCAATCATCTCTTTCTGAATTTCTGGTACTACTGCTGTCCCACATGCTCTCCAGGATCCTGAAGAAAACTTCTGTCAATGGCTCCATCCATTTCCTGGCTCCTTTTTGTGAAAACGGGGTGACTATCCATTAGTCAACACCCACTTTGTAAAAGAAACCAAACATAAATTCAAGACAGTTTAATAAGTACGTATTAACTCCTGTAACTGGCAAGTCTGAGCATGGGGTATACTTTGAGCACATTGTGATCTAGAGTTTCTAACAAAGCTGTCATTCATACTCAGCTTTTCTATGACTCTGGGCTCTGCTTTCCTCTGTGCGATGGTTTCATTCTTATGCAAGCTTTTTTTCCACACGGTAAGAAAAATGGTTCCTGTCAGCCTCAAGTCATTATTCTCTATAACTTATTAACCAAAAGAAAGAGAGTCTCTCTCTTTCCCAGTGTCTAGCTAATCTCATGGGGGACTGAGACAGGTATTTCTGGGATCATATGTCTAGCCCTTGGATTATCCCCCTTGCTAATCAGGAAGGTAAGTTACTGTGATAAGCTAGGCCAGGTCTGGGGCAGAGCCCTGTGGCTAGAGCTGGTGGAACTATGTAATTGACAGGCCTCCTCAGAATCACACCAGATGGAAGAGGAACATTTCCCGAGGAAATATGATGAATGAAGCATGCATGCATGCATGTGTGTGCATGCAGACACATATACACACAATATCCCCTGGAGTCTTCTTGACTAAGCCCAGTTAGGAGTTCTACACACTTCCATGGCCCTACATATAAGAGCTTTTTAATGGTTTAAGCTCTTTCTTTCTTACAGTACAACTTGTCAAACTGTCACTCTCTAAGTTTTCCCTCAATGCTAGAAGGACTGCTTAGAAAGTTCTGGAATTAAGTGTGTAATGTGCCTGAAAAGTCGCTTTCTTCAAATAACTTAGACCTTGGCACTAAGTATGGTTCACTGGCCCAGCTTCCCTTTCTGAGGTAAATTTCTTTTTGAGGAAGAGAAGCTTGAGGAAACATAAGCTTCATTTAATAGGTTCCACTTGCGTCAATTAGGCTTTTATGCATTTAAATCTCAGTGATCAAGGTGTCGGTGCCTTTTCCCCCTGGAGGCTCCTAAATATAAATGAATACGTTGGGTAGAGTTGCTCATAAATCCACCCACTAGCACCCAGGTTCTAGCTTTGGAAATAGATGGTGCCTCACTCCAGTGCTCAACACAATCTGAGCCCCATGTTTTAAAACTCCAATGAGGTCCCATATTATTTTCCCAGGGCCCATTTAGATCCCTCCTGTATCTTTAACTTTTCCAGTGTTTATTTCAGCTGACATTGCTCTACAGTCTCCCTGAACTGTTAGGCATTTATAGTCCTTACAATTCAGAACACCCATCCAGCACAGTCATTGTATGTTCAACAAGAATGTGTAGTTATCGAAAGAGCCATATCTTATACATACAATACTGCATGTTGTATGTGTTTAATACATACTTTTAAATAGTCTTGAAGATACACACATCGGTCACTCATTTTGTATATACATTTTTTAAGCTCACAAAGTTCACATAGTTCAGAAAATAATTCTGAGCAATCAATTTCCTGAGAGATAGCGGAAAGCTCCCAGCAACACTCCCCGTGATTTTCCTCAACTTTCTTGGAGTGAGATATGTACTGATGCGTTTAAACTAATGCTTTTCAAACTGTTTCACTGACTATTAATTCTGCAAGATGTCTTTCAAAATATTTCCAAAGAAATGTTTACTATTTCTCCCTTTGGGAGATTTACAAAGCACATCACCATAATAAAGATTCTGAATATGACTGCATTAGAGAAAGCTACTTAATTTAACACAGCACCTCACAAACTTGTTCCACCAGAGAAATGAATTTATATGAAACATGTATTAACCTCTTGTACATTTAGTGCTTGAGGAACACAGTATGAGAAGTGCTAATCAATTGAGAGATGTAGACTTTTTTTAATACATCAATTGCATCTCAAATGTTTGCCAGTAAACAGTTACTTTATGTAAGATGGAAAGGAAGGGATTAAAGTGTTAGGATGGTGTAAGAAAAAGGACATTTACCTGGGAGATCAGTTTTCCTGGGCCCTATGTCTATCATAGCACATTTAATGTGCAATTTCACTCCTGATCCTATATTACCTTATTGATTTTATTCTTTGGTTCACTTCTTGATGATTTTTAATTTGTTATTTGGTTGCATTACCTGTGTTTAGGTTGTTTTAAATTCATCCTCTCATTTACTCAATAAAAGTTTTTTCAAAACATATAACCTCTCTGCTAGCTGTGGTAATGAAAAATTAACAATAGATACATGAAAATACCTTCCCTAATTTTCCAGCCCACTGGAGATTTCAGTAAGTAATTACTGCAAACTATAAAAATTCTAGGGCTTTCCAGAGAGTGCTATCTCAAGCTCAAATAATCGGGTAAGTTTTCTTGGAAGAAATCATATCAAAGACTTGAAGGATGAATGAGTGATGGTGAGCTGACCATCTGTCAGAGGCGGCGTTCCAAGTAAAGAGAACAACATGTGTTCTGCTGATAAGAAGAGAGAAAAAACATGCTGGGTTCAAGAAACCTAACATTTAGTATGGCTACATCATTGAAGGGATTCAGGGAGGGGAATAGTTGATAAAAGTTAGATGAAGCAGGGCTATTACACAGAGCTTATGCAGTGCTTTGCAAGTCATTTTAAAAAGTTTGAACACAATCAAATTTGCATTTTAGACAGATAACATTGACTACAATGTGAAGAATGGGTTGAAAAGGGATAAAACAGAGCAAGCAGATCAGTACTAGCAGTGTGTTTAATAATCCAAAGAATAGTGGGCTGATTTTTAAATCGAATATACAAGTTTCTAAAATGGAGCAACTCAGATGAATGCCACTCTAGTAGCTAGGTGTGGGAATGAAAAAGTAACAATAGATATATGAAAATATCTTCTTAATGTTCATCTTCTTTCTGGCTCTTGTAGCTTCAGCTATTGAAATAGTGAGGAACAGCAAGAAAGCAGGGTCAACAAAAAGGGGCAACAGTTATCACCACAGATTAGTATATGCTTAAGACATGGTAAGAAGTTGATCTATGGAACAAATATGTGTTGCTTATACCAGTGTCTCTCTATCCTGCCTGCTCAACAGCCAGAGAGCTTTGGAAAATTCTGATACTAGGGCCGAGATTCTGATTCAGTTCAATTCTGATTATCTGGTTTGGGGTCTTATAAACATCCCCAGGTAGGATTAGAGGGCGAGAGTGAGATCCAATGAGAACCAATGAGTCTACAGATAAATTCAGACCTATCTATTTTAGCTTTGTTAATTTACATTCCATAGTCAAAGGTAGTTTTCCTCAAATTTTAGCAGGCATTAGAATTACATGGGAGGCTTGTGAAACTCAGATCGATGGGCCCTACTCTGAGAGTTTATGATTCAGTAGGCCTGGGTGGGACCTGAGAATATACATTTATAACAAATGCTCAGGTGGTGCTGCTATTGTTCCAGAAACCAAGATTTCAGAACCACAAGTCTAAGAACCACTAGTCACTTTGGAAATAAGAACTTCATAATTTCTTTTTTGCTAGTGGAACAATATTTTCTTATTTTATTCTTTTATTTATTTAGATATTTGGAATTGTTTCAGTTTCCCACCTGTGCACTGCACACCAAAATGGAAACAAAATTGAGAAACTATGATATGCTTTTATTTTATTATAGACATGAGAAGTAAATACAGGGCTTAGAAGAATTTCCTCAAAATATTTTCTATGCTGAAATTTCTTTTAAAAAATTTATTCTGATTCAAATAAGGAAGGAAACCCACATTTTAAACATGATGCATATGCCGTGGGAGAAAATATAAAATAATCTGATGATTCACCACTGTTCATGATTTAGCAAAAGCTTGCCCACCATAGTTACTAGAGTGGCATGTCTGCCTTATGTTTCTCTCTGAAGTGAGTCTACAGCTTATACCAACACCCAGTACCTGGGGTTGGCTGGCTGGCTCACAACTCACAGTCAGAATCAACTACGTTGTAGTCTGTGCTAATGAGTTATTTTTATGTGACATTATTGTTGTTCTGATATTTTAGGAACCTTGGTTAGTTTATAAAAGACTGTTTTTTAACAGCAAAATATTACCAAGAAAATTTTGATTTCATAGTCAAGTCTGACATGTTTCTCAAACGCACACAAATCATTTCAAAGTTTTAATTAAAAGTAAAATCTACGCTAAAAAAACTGCACATGGATTAATCACATCAATTATAATTTAGAAATTATATACAGACATGTGTTGCTAAATTGGGAAAAGTTCTGAGAGATATACTGTTAAGTGATTTTGTTGTACAAACATTATAGACTGTACTTCCATAAACCTAGATCGCCTACTACACACTTAGGTTATATGGTACAGCCTATTGTTTCTAGACTACAAACCTGTACAGCATGTTACTGTAGTGAATACAGTAGTGAATACTGCCATGTTAACACAATGGCAACTATTTTTGTGTCTAAACATAGAAAAGGTATGGTATAAATATGTTATAAAAGATAAAAAATGGTATTGTGTATTGATCTGTTCTCACACTGCTATAAAGAACTACCTGAGACTGGGTAATTTATGAAAAAAAGAGGTTTAATTGACTCACAGTTCTGCAGGCTGTACAGGAAGGATGGCGAGAGGCCCCAGGATACTTAGAATCATGGAAGAAGGCAAAGGGGAAGAAAGTATGTCTTACCATGCTGGAGCAGGAGAAAGAGCATGAAGGGGGAAGGGCTACATACTTTCAAATAACTAGATCTCGTAAGAATTCACTCGCTATCAGGAGAACAGCAAGGGGGAAATCTATCACCCTATGGTCCAATCACCTTTCACCAGATTCCTCCCCTAACATTGGGAATTACAATTCAACATGAAATTTGGGTGGGCCACAGAGCCAAACCATTACAACCTATATAAGACACTTATCATAAATAGAGCCTACAGGACTGGAAATTGCTCTGGGTACGTTAACGAGTGAGGCCTGGCACAGTGGCTCACACCTGTAATTCCAGCACTTTGGGAGGCCAAGGCAGGAGGATGACCTGAGGTCAGGAGTTTAAGACCAGCCAGGCCAACATGGTGAAACCCTGTCTCTTATACTAAAAAAAACAAAAATTAGCCGGGCACTGGTGGCTGGCACCTGTAATCCCACCTACTTGGGAGACTGAGGCAGCAGAATCGCTTGAACCCGGGCAGCGGAGGTTGCAGTGAGCAGAGATTGCACCATTGCACTCCAGCCTGGGCGATGAGTGAAATTCCATCTAAAAAAAAGTTAATGAGTGAGTGGTGAGTAAATGTGAAGGCCTAGGATATTATTGTACATTACTATATATTTTATAAACTTTATACTTAGACTACACTAAATTTATAAAAATATTTTTATTTCTACAATAATTTAACCTTAGCTTATAAAGTAACTTTTAACTTTATAAACATTTTAATTTTAAACTTTTTGACTCTTTTGTAATAACATCTTAAAACACAAACATTGTACAGCTGTAGAAACTATGTCTTCTTTCTTTATATTTTTGAAAGGTTTTTCTTATTTTTAAATTTAAATTTTTTTTTCTTTTTGCTTTTTAAACTTTTTTGTTAAAAACTAAGACATAAACATACACATTATCCTAGGCCTACACACAGGGTCAGGATCATGACGACGTCACTAGACAGAATTTTTCAACTCCATTATAATTTTATGGGACCACTGTTGTGGATGTGGTCCCTCATTGACCAAAATGTCATTATGTGGCACACGACTATATTAAATTTTAATATGAATCATTAGAAATTTAAATTTTTTCATAAAATTAATTCTTAAGGAATATAAGAGCCACAGTGTCAAAGGTCTTAGCATTACCCTTTCTGCTTAGCATGTAACATTTCTTGTGCCTATTGGTGAATGAAGCATTATGGATAGGAAGAAATTTTCATACTGAATAATTTCCCAAAAATATATTTTTTCGGAATAAGTTTGGCATGTTTTTTACATACCATACATTTTTTTCTACCAATATCATTTTTAGCAGTAACAAAATGAAATCTACTCAATGCCCCAAAACGTAATGATCACTATAGATTTTACCTCTAAAAATATACCAATATGAAATATCACAGGAAGTATGGCTATAAAAGCAAAACTCTCAAAATAAAATGAAATGTTGCAATTTTGAAGTTAAAGAGCCAACTGACTTCTTCTCAATTAGAAAAAGATCTGGCTAAGCAGATGGATCCTGTACTGAGAGCCCCAAGGCCAACAGACTTGGATTTATTGGACCATGACCATTAGCCATAGCTATGCCCTTTTCTTGTCATTAACTCATATTACTTTACCAAACTGGAATATTCTAAAAATAAGGTAACTATTATATTAGTTTTTGGGAGCATCATAAAAACTGACAGGAAAAGCCAACAAACCAATACTGTTTATTACTTATCATTCCAGATTGTCACCAAACAACATGAGAAGTTTTCATCAATTTTGGATGCTTGCCAAATTTCATCTTTACCCCAATTTTTCTTGATAGTCCCTTCTTTAATAAGATGGTCCCTGTAACCTCCAAAATTCCATTATGAAAAAAACAATATTGTTTCCACAATCTTGCTATTGTGAAAACATGCACTTAAGAACTCATAATTTATCCAGAGCAGTTTCAAAATGTCAGGGTAATAGGAAATTATTTTAAAATATGTTAAAATTGCAGACAAAAACCCTGTAACCTCTGTAAGCTCCTCGAAAACTTTACTGTTGATTATTTAAATTATCATTTGTGTCAGAATTTGTGGAGTATTTAATTGCCAGCCAAGTAAAGAAACGTTTACTACCAGTACCAGTACAAGACATTGCACTAGATACTTTTCAACATAGATTTAATTTCATTCTGAGTACATATATTATCTATCATTACTTATTCATAGCTTAAGAAGATATATTTTAACTCAAAACAATAATAGAAAGCCTCAATAGTTAAATATATATTCCAAATTAGCCATTAATAGAATGTAAAGATTGCATTTTTACAATAAAAAATAAAGAAAATCTATGACTAGAATTAGACGTTGAGACAAAATAGGATGTTATTGGATATTACGTTTTGATGTTTTAAGTATTTATGCCAACAATGGTGATAAACTTGAAATATTTGTCTCTAGCCAATGCAACAAATGCATGGTGAACATGGAGTCCCAAGAAAGGCTGTATAATATTATTTACGGTTTTTGGAAGTGGCTATAGGTTGATAAATAAGTAAATTAATCATAGCACTTTAGAACAGGAAGAGAAATTAGAGATAATCTACTTCCACATGAAGTAGATTTATTTTACCCATGAAGCACAGAACTAATACCAGTAATGCTTGTAGGTCTACTTTTGTTGTATTTACACTTGAAGTACAGATAGCACATCTGATAACACATTCTCATATAGTATAGCGTAAACTTGGAAAGAGTTTATTCTTGGCTTTCAAGCTTTTGTGTGCTGCTGTGTTTGTTAATGCCCAGAGATCCCATGCAATAAGTCTGAATGGAACCCAGGTATCTGCAATTTCAGTGGACACTCGTAGTGATTGTGATGCAAGTCATCTTTGGTTAGTACTAATGAAATACAGAACTATAGAATCTTAAAGTTCTAAAAAGGGATTTTATGTTGAGTAAGCACACTTTTCCAAACAACTCACAGTTTTTTTCTTATTCAAATATGTTGCTTTTTCTTTTCCTTTGTCAACTCTAAGGAAAAGGGAACGTTGTTTAAACAAGAAGCCTGGAAGACCCTAGAGCGATACATTTGACTCACTTCCTGCACTTGACTAAGAATCAGAATCACTTGTAAAAATACACATTCATAGGCCCTTTTCTTGGAGAGTCTTATTTATGGGAAGATACATGGTAGGATACACAAATCTCCAGTTTTCAGAATCACTCCTGGTGATTTTGTTAACTCACCCAATTTGAAAGCCCAGCCATGATCTGTTATATTGGAATATCTTTCAGTGGTTCTCAACTTTGGCATATAGGATTAACTAAGGGGCTCTGTGAAACCTAGAGTGTTAGACTCCAACTCCAGAGCTTCTGAATGTGTAGGTCTGGGGTCAAGAATTTGCATCTCTCCCAAGTTACCAGGCAATGCTGCTGATGTTTCAGGGATGACACTGAGAACAACTGGGCTAGATGATGCTGTGCCGAAGCAGATAATTAACAGAAAGTGCCTAGAAGTTGCTGCAATACCTCTGCCAAAACCCACAATTTGCCTCCTGTTGCCTAAGAACAATATTATGCCCTCTACTTTTCTTTCTTCCAAATCTCAAGCAGGAGTTTCTGATTAGTGGAACCCAAACTGGAAACTCCTGGTAGAGATTCTGGTACCTGTAGTTCCAAGGCTTCTAGCTGTTACAATGTTTGGGTGCAGCTGGAGCTAGACTGGAGGCTACAAGAGGGAAAATGATGTTCAGTCACCAATACATAACGTAGCACAAACGTGCAGGTAGGTTTTCGTAGTAGTTGGTCCCAAGCTAAGGAAGTCAGTTAATTCCTGACCGTACTCCAAATGTGAAAGGGCCAGTAGGATCTGAGGGTCTGGAAAATGGAAAAAAATATAAGACACTTAAAAGAGAGAAACGAATTTTAGAGTTAGGTGATCAGGATGAGACCCGACTGCCCAATATGACTAGTAATATAGACTCAATCAAGGCCAAAAAGAAATCTGACCAACGAAGAAAGGCATTACACTTTTGACAATGCACCCAAATGTAGAAAAGACCTGGACATCTGAAAACTATTATATGTATAAGTGATCAGTAGACAGAACAGGAACTGGAAGCAAAAACAGATTGCAAGAAGGGCCAAAAATCTGTGTTAGGGAAAAAGTATGCACAGAATAAGGCATACTTCAAGTGAGAGTACAAGAGAGAAAAGAAAACTGAAATCTGATCTGAATATACAGAGGTCTCACATTCACCAGGTAAATGAATGCATTCATATGCAATGACCAAAATGAAAATAGGAAAAAATATTTCAGGACATAGAAAGAAATGAATGTTAAAGGTATAACTATAGAGGAAAACAGCAGCTAAGGCAAGAAGCATAGTGTTCACAATTAGCGTCCAGTGAGTGGAAAGAAGTAAATTATTAAGATTCTGGTTAGCTTGACTGACTTCTGCCAGGCCTTCATTTGTACAGACACCATTTTTAAAATCAGATGTCAAAACAGAGAATAGTCCTGAGATAAAAGATACAGTTTTACGAATGAAACTAAACAGGGACATTGAAGCTGTCATTGATTTGGGTAGCCCAAGGTACCAAGATGATCACATTAGCACAGAACAAGACTTTCAAGCACTAGGTTCTTTTCAATTTTCTCTTGAATCCCTATCTTAGTTACAGTTTAGGGAGATAAAAAAGCAATATTCTTTGCTTTCAGTAAATTGAATAAATACCCTACATTGCTGCAATATCTAAACACATTTTAGCTTTCATTTAAGCATTTAGAAATGTTTAGGTAGAAGAAATCATAAAATAATAAACATATATGTGACCACATTAAAATTTAAAACCTTTTAATGCTAAAACAAAAACAAAAAATAATACGTATTAGAAGGGAAGGGTGCCTAGGATAGCTACATTGTGTGAACAACGCAAATTGCAGCATAATATGTATGGTTTTCTCACATCTTGTAAGATTAAAAAATGAATATGGAGAGACAGACCTTAAACTGTGAAGTGGGTATGTCTGGGAGTGAGGCAGGAAAGGGAGGAAGGGGGCTTAAACTTTTTACTTTATACAGTTTAGTTCCACTCAAATATTTTATAATGAGCCTTTTGTTTTATATATATAAATGACTGACCACTTAAGTATTCAATATTAAAATATTGGATTGTGGGATGTTGGTTATTTGTACATTTTCATCACTCCCCTGGCTTTAGGATCTCAGTAGCATTTTGTAACAAAAAGCAATGGAGGGATATCTGCTGAATCATGAGGAAAAAAATTATTTCTCAGAAGTGTCACAATAATTGAAGACATCAGAAAGACATTTTCCAATGCACAAGGACTCATGAAACATATTAAGCATGTACTACTAAATAAGACATCCATCCATGCATACATACATATATATAATTCACTAATTAGAAATCACTGTGCTGAAGACCAGTGGTGAATGTAATCATTAGAACATGGAAATAATGCTAAAATAATATGGACTGTCATTACAGAAAATAACCTAGAAATTACAATTCGTGAAATAAACCTACATAACAAAAATAATAATTTCTCTATAAAAGACCAAAACAAAAATTATGCAGTGTCTCCCTTAAAGTGGTAAAATTGAGACGGAAGCAGCATAATCGCAAAAGTGTCCTCTTTTTTAATGCATGACGTGCAGTGAGTGCTGTGATATGCTACCCGGATCCCTCTTCAGGAGTGACACACATTTCCTCAGCTGCCTGGAAAGTTGCTGGGTGTGCTGCCTGGTCAACAACTGTCTGTCTTCAGCTGTTTTCAGGCAATGCCTCATTTGAAGTGACACCTGGCCCAAGGTCACAGCCCCTTCTAGGGACAAGGCAGTATGCAGTGACTGGTCATCTGGATCCCCTCGCCAAAACTCTCAAGGATTGATTGTCTAAGCTTCAGAGCTCCCTGTGGGTTGCTAAGGACTTTATTGAGATTGCACAACAACACATTTTTTCGGCTGCCCAGTCCTGTTTTCCTCTATTCCTTCTCACAGGTGTTGATTTCAAGAGCAATTCCCCCAAATCTTCCTGCACTCAAATCTCCATCTCAAAAAGTATGGTAGGTTCTGACTTTTATAATAAGGTTAGTGAGAACTAAATTCAATATTAATTATTGAAAAGTAAAAAATTACTAATTTTTTTAAAAATGAGGAAAATGAACAAATGTAAAAACTCATTGAATTCCATAAGGGGATCAATAAAAGATCAATTAATAATAAAACCTTTAATCACCCCATCTCAGCAATCAAAACCTTGAAAATGTAACAGAATAATTTTGAATAGCAAGTAAAAGTAAAACATCATGATAATAAACTTAGAAAAGTATGTGATATATAGAAAATAAATTTAAAATTTTAAAAGAAGAGGATAATGAGAAGGAATGTCTTACCCTACCATTGAGCAAAATGTCATATAAACCTACGGTAATTTTATCAATTTATTATTGGATGAGGAATAAAGAGGTTATGAAATAGATGAGCCTAAAAATAAACTCAGGCATATATAATTTAGTTTGTGCTAAAAGTAGCAATTTATATAAGTGGGGAAAGAAGAAACTGGTCAAGAACAGTGTTGAAATGAGTGACTAACCATTTGCAAAACATTAAGTCAGATTTTTAAGTCATCCCGTCTAAATAAGGTTAAGCCTTAACTTTCCACTTGAGCCTGTGATTCCCACTCTTCCTGTCCCCTCTGTAACCTCATACAATTTATTTTTCTCATATATTTTTCTGTATCTCCTGTCCCTCCCCCTCCATTCTGTCAACATGTAAGCATCCTTAAGCCTTTTCTATCTTAAACAAACAACCAACAATAAGGAAATAAAACCTCTCTCAACCCCTCTAGCTCTTGGAGCTTCCACCATATTTCTTGCCTCTTTTTGACTGAAACAGCTTCCTATTGTTACTCTCTTGGCTGCTTCTCCTGCAGTCACTTCTGCTTACAGCAGCTTGTTTTTTGGCCCCATGTCTTAGACTCAGTCCCTAGAGACAGATTCTGAGACAGAGAATTTGGGCCAAAGGGTTTGTTGTACATGCTCCTAGGAGATGCTCTAGTAAGGACACGAGGCAGGCAGGATTAAACAGGGGGAAGGAGATCTCCAGCGTGTTTCCTCCTGAGGCCTCAGTTGATCCTGTGGGGAAGGACTGGAATTCTTCCAATTAAGACAAATCTCCTCACCATACAGTCATTGACCTGGGCTGCCTCTTGCATGGCAGTTCTGCAAATGGGGGCACCTGCCTCTGACGGATGGCAATTCCCAGAGAAGGAATGAGGTAATTGGCTCTACAGAGAGGGTCTGTATAAGCAACATAGTATGCACTACACCTAAACTTTGAGAGGTTCACAGCTACTTCCTTCCTAAATTCTATCTTCCTACCAGGGCAAAGCTTTCCGGGATTCTGATTAGTCTTGTTTCCTGGGAAATTATGAAAAGAAGTGTCAGTTGGATGAACTACAGCCCCTGTTGCTGCAGCTGATTTCAAAACTATAACTGATACCATCTTCCTGTACCATCCATTGGAGGTTCTCCTCTCCCTCAGCTCACACTTCCATTGATCTAGGAAGTTTGCCTCATTAGGTGATGCACACCATCATTCTTGAGCAGTTTGAGCTCCTGGTTGCTATTCTCAGGCCATGGCAGATGTATTTTCCTATATAGGATTAAAACTGGTCATGGCAGCACCAAAGAGGCCCAAACATATCCCATCCTGCCCTCATGGGGTAGCAGCTGCCCTTCCTCCTCCTGAAGACCGTATCAATTACCTCTTCCAGGGTGGTGCCTCCTTTCCTTCCCTGCTGGTTTCTTGGCACAAGGATTCTGGAAGACTGAATAGCAGTAGTAGTCTAAAATTCAATGGTACTGTTATAGGAACCAGAATTTCCAGACATGTAGAATCTAAAACATATAGGGGAAAACGCCAATTCCCTCCAAGTGGATCACTGGGAGTAATGGTTTTCGGGGCCACTACAACTTTAATCTTTCAGTTCCCAAGCCCTTGAATTCTACCTTTGGGGAACAAAGCTCCATATGATGATTGTTGATTTAGGCTGTATGTGACACCCTGGATGGTGATGCCCATTCTCATAGGGTATCCTTTCTAAGCTGGCACCTCAGCTAGGCTTTTAAGAAGCCAATCTGCCAGGTGTGGTAGTCCACACCTGGAATCTCATCTGCTTGGGAGGCTGAGGCCAGGAGCATAGCTTGAGCTCCTGAGTTCTGGGCTGTACTGTGATATGCCAGTTGGGTGTCCACATTAAGTTCAGTGTCACTATGGAGACCTCCCAGGAACAGGCAACCACCAGGTTGCCTAAGGAGGGGTGAACCAGCTCATGTTGGAAATGGAGCAGGTCAAAACTCCTGTGCTGACCAGTGGTGGGATCACATGTGTGAACAGTCAGTGCACTCCAGCCTGGGTAACACAGAAAGACCCCTCTCTCTCTCTCTTTTTTTTTTTAAAGAGGCCAATTTATCTCTACCAAGCTGATTGCTTCTGAGTTGGGCAGGATATCATAGGAACAGTGGATCCCTTAATCTCAGACAGGACCAGGAGTAGTGTGAGGCAAGAGGGTCCCCTAGAATGCAACATTTAAGGAGCCACTCAATCTCAGGATTGTGCCACTTACCTCAGGCTGTTTCTCATTCCATACAAAATGGCTGACCAAGTCCATTACTGGGAGCTCTGCCCATCCAGAAGTTTTCCTCTCACTGTTGATGAAAAAAGTCAAACTCTCTAAATAGTTGAAGAGATTTATTCTGAGTCAAATATGAATGACCACTGGCCTGTGACACAGCCCTCAGGAGGTCCTAAGAACATGTGCCAAAGGTGGCCGGGCCATCGCTTGGTTTTATCCATCTTAGGGAGGCATAACGCATCAATCAATACATGTAAGATGTACATTGGTTTAGTCCCAAAAGGTAGGACAACTGGAAGTGGAGGCTTCCAGGTCATAGGTGGAGTCAAAGATTTCCTGATTGGGAATTGGTTAAAAGAGTTACTATCAATAGAAAGGAATGTCTGGGTTATGATAAGGGGTTGTGGAGACCAAGGCTTTATCATGCAGATGAAGCCTCCAGGCAGCAGGTTTCACAGACAAAGATTGTAAATGTTTCTTATCGGACTTAAAGTATCTTCTATCAGTAATTCCAAAAGGGAAGTGGGTATAATGAGGCATGTGTGGCTCCTCCTTCCCTTCATGGCCCAAACTAGTTTTTCAGGTTAATTTTGGAATGCGCTTGCTGAGAGGAGGGGTCCATTCACATGGTTTTGGGGTTTAGAATTTTATATTTTTGGTTTACATCACTGATGACTTGCAGGGCCAGGCTTGAGAGAGATTATAGTGTAGAAGCCTCCACTTCTAGCTTGAACCCACCATAATAATTTACCCATCTATTAATCCTGTTTGTCCTTTTACCTTCTCAGTAGTTGCCATAGGGGTTTCCTGTGAGGCAGCAGGCATGAGCAGAGGGAAACAAGCTGTACAACCCTGGCAGATGACTGGGAAGCTCGGCCCCACGTCATGCAGTTTACTTGTACATTCCAGCTTTCTGGATCTGTCATGCTCAACTCCAGATGTACCAATTCCATCTGGCAATGGATTGCTGCTGGGCTTTTTTGAGCCCTTTATGACTTGGTGATTTAGACAGAATAATGCTCATGAGGAAAACTCTAGCCATGTGGTTACCTGATGGTCCAGCATCAGATGCCCTCATCTATTAGGCTTGCCATAAAATCCATACGGTGTTTGATCCCACTGCAGATAACTCTAGCACTAGAGTCCCAGGTTGTATGGCCTCAGTGACAGGTTGTTTGCACTGTAGCCTAAACTTGTTCTTTCCTGGAAAGCTCTTTCCTGTTTTTGTCTCCACTCAAATATGGCAATTTTTCATGTCACTGTCTGTGGTAAATAGGTTAATCAGTATTTCCAGTAGAAGAGCTCCAAAATACCTACTCAGTGTGGTGATTTTGTTTTGTTTTTAGTTGTGGGAGATGCAAGATGCAATCACTTGCCCTTTATTTGTCCTCACACACCCAAGATTACTGGGTCCCTAAAAAACTTTACTGATTTGGCAGTTTGCTAATACATTGTAGTATGTATCTACCACCCTATGGCGTGCATGAGTCTATTAAGTTTCTGACATACTGTTTACTGCTCGCTCATCCCATGAGATTAAAATAATGCCTCTGTGACATGTCCAGATAATTAAAGTTCCTTCAGACTCTGATAGACAAGCAGGAGAGCTAACAGTGTCCTGAGGCAAGACCATTGTGTGTTGTCCATTACACATGAATTCAAACTGCTCCTCATCCTACTTCTCATATGAGTGGGAAAGAAGGCATTTTCCAGGTTAATGGCTACATAGTATGTGCCAGAGGCCATGTTAATCTGCCATAGCAAGTACCTTGCTGACAGCTGCAATTGAGACTACCATTTGATTAAGTTTATGGCAACCCACTAGCAACCACAATGATTTATCTGATTTTTGCAAATTAAATGGGTATATTACATGGATAATCACCTCTGCCTTGTTTAAATCTCTGGGGGTGGTATTCCTCCTGAGACAATTTTTTTAATTAAATAAAGTTATTATCAGGGCTGATGTAGGGGCTGAAGGCAAGTCACACCAGTCCATCAAGATAACTTTCACCTCACAGGTCAAGCAAACAAAATAAGGGGTTGGGCCCATCATCAAGTATGTCCATTTCAAATACAAATAGAGGGAGCAGAGAAATAACCATCAGGTGGGTCTGTGGACCCAGTGGACCAACTGTGAGCCAGACCTGGCCAAGACTTTATTTATTACCTTTCCTCCTATAGGCACCCATACTAACTGGGAGAGCAAGAGAATCCTGGTGCTTTGTGTCTCCAGTTTCAAAATCTGTTCTTACCCCGACAACACTTCAGAAAATCTGGAAAATCTTTCCACAATACAGTTACCTGAGCAAATGGTTATGACCCCCTAGGGAAGTTGTAAGTGATCCTGAATTGAACTGCAGTTTTCTAGGTTCCTTCCCCATCAGGCCCTGGCTTCTCCTTTGTTCATTGCTTGGATTTAACCCTTAATGTGATCGCCTGCCAGGGAAGTAGGAATAGAGTTTAAAGAGGGCAAACATTGCTTTTTGAGCTGCTGATGCATTTGAGGCCTCTGCATGATCTTCAAGCAAGGGGGACAGCCACTATATTTTAATAAGAGGGAATGGGCCACATCTTCAGGCACAATGGTTTTATGGAACTCTGGGAGCTCAAGATATTCAATACCATTTATCCCTTCCAGGGTCTCTGCTTTTCCTATTAGGGTTCTATCAGTATGCAGAAAAAATTTCAGAGCTGAAAATTTAACCTCTTTGAAGTTCCTCTGCTCTTATCAATAAATCATGAGCCCAATCCTCTCCTCCCTCTGGCTTTAGGAGATTAGGATTTTCATAAAACTTGCCAAGAAGTCCCTCTGACTCTCATATTTTGTCTTTAATTGGTGATTTCTCACCTCAAGCCCATCTTTATCTTTATTCAATGATAATCAGCCATAGCCACCCAATTTCAGGATGTATTTTAACTCATTCCTGTCAAGTGTCAGAGATATTCCATTAGTCAGCATATCCTTTTCTACTGGTATTCTATCCAAGCTCACCATCAGTGAAAGTTTTAACAATTGTACTATCATAGCATGGCAGGAGCTATCCATACTACAACTACTATCCTCATTGCCAGCTTGCCAGTGAGAGATCCACCTCCAAAACCCAATTTAGAGTCTACTTTGTAGGACTACTTCTTGTACCAGCTAGTTTAGATTAAATTTCCTGAAATTGACTCTGATATGAGAAATTGTGAGCCCAAAGTTTATTGGAAATTATCCTTGGGAGATTCACTTGTAAGAAAGTGATGAAGGTAGAATTGGGCAAAGGGAGAAACTGACTCATTCTGCAAGTACAATTGCAATCTCAGCTAAAGCTATAAGAGCTATGAAACTAAGATGGCTTTTCAGAGTTATCTCAAATTGAGAGAAGAGGTTCTTTGTATTCTCACATCAGCAAGTATGTGGTCACAGGCCATCCTCAGGGGAGGGCATAACTCTGGGCAAGGAAGTCCTCTGTTGGCTGAAGGCAGTTCTCACTAAGGGACACAGCTGAGGACTAACAGATATTCAGAGCAGCTGGGGATGGATGTTTGGGCCCTATAGAGATCTGGATGGAGCATGCCACTCTCCTCCACTACTTCACTGATCCACTGAATCTATGCCTGTCTTGTTGCACAATGAACACTTTTTAGATTTTTATCTTACTTGTGTTTATCCCAGCATTAGGTTTTGTGGTCATTACTCTCCTCTTGAAACACTCTTTTTCTTGCTTCCTTGAGACCATTTCCTTGCCGCAATAACCTCTTGGTTTTTCTGTCTAGTCACTGCTTTGTCTCTGCTGTTAGTTCTCTTTCTCTGCATATTTCTTAGATGCTGTTTTTCTCAGGATTCTGTACAAAGCCCTCCTCATTCCCAGCCAGTATCACAGCCAGTTGTGTAGAATCAATTTCAGTCCAAGTAATGATGACTCCTGAATATAGATTATACCTTTATACTGATTGTATCTTAAATAGGCATCTTGCTTTCTTGATATTTGGAAAAGCCACATTTAGGCTCAACATGTCAACAATGGAAACTATCTTCTTTGTTAAAGATGGGCTCGTCTTCTCAGGTTTTCTATCTTGGTGAAAGTCATCACCTTCCAACAATTACTTTAACTAGAAACTTGGGAGACTTCTTTGCTCACTCTCGTTCTCACATTCATTATTCTGTTTCACCAAGTGCGGCTGATTTTACCTCAATTCTATTTACTTTCCTTTACTTCATTTGCCCCATCTTTGATCAGACTACGTCAACAGCCTTCTAATTGGTGCCCATTGCTATTATTCTGAAATTCAAACTTCTTGTGGAATTTTCAATCTCTTTATTTTCTTGCCACTCCTTATTCCCTACAGCCTATTTCTCACCACTTCTCAATTTCTACTGTTTCTATTTATCTCTGACCTTTGATTGGACAATCTATTTTTAGCTCTGAGATCTTATTTGTTGCTCACCTTTGAAGAAATGCTATTAAGCATAGCTAAAATAGTATAGTACATTGGTTAATAGAATGTGTTCTGAAATTAGAATCCTTTAGGTCAAAGCCTCCACTGCGTATTAGCTGTAAGCCCGTTGACAACTTACTAGATCTCTTTGAGCCTGAGTTTCTTTCTCACAGATTTGTGGTGATAATGATACAAGATAGCACATGTAACATATTTAGAATATCCTATGTGACAAATAATGCACTAAACAATGTCAATACGATACATGGAAATGAAACAACTTACACCTGAATAACTCTTGGGTGAATATTAACATTAAGGCAGAAATAAAAAAGACTTTGAAATTAATGAAAATATGGATGGAACTTAACAAAAATCTCTGGGATGCCACCAAAGCAGTGTTAAAAGAAAAGTTTGTAACCCTAAATGCCTTCATCAAGAAGTTAGAAATATCTCAAATGAACAATGCAACTTTGCACCTAAAGGAACTAGGGAAAAAAAGAACAAACCATCCCCAAAGCTAACAGAAAAAAAAAATAACAAAAACTGGGGCCAGGCACGGTGGCTCACACCTGTAATCCCAGTGCTTTGGGAGGCCAAGGTGGGTGGATCACAAGGTCAGGAGATGAAGACCATCATGGCTAACATGGTGAAACCCTGTATCTACTAAAAATACAAAAAATTAGCCGGGCGTGGTGGCAGGCACCTGTAGTCCCAGCTACTCGGGAGGCTAAGGCGGGAGAAGGGCGTGAACCCGGCAGGCGGAGCTTGCAGAGAGCCGAGATTGCGCCACTGCCCTCCAGCCTGGGCGACAGAGCAAGACTCTGTCTCAAAAAAAAAAAAAAAAGAAAAAGAAAAAGAAATAGACAAGAAATTAAGAAAATTGAGATGGAAAAATTTCATACTAAAGATCAATGAAACCAAGTGTTGGTTCTTTGAAAACATAAATAAGACTGCCAGCTAGATTAACAAAGAAAAAGAAAGAAATCTAAACAAGCACAGTCAGAAATGACAAAGGCAATACTACAACTTATACGACAGAAGATCCTCAGAGACTCCTATAAACAACTCTATGTACACAAATTAGTAAATCTGGAGGAAATGGATAAATTCCTGGAGGCACACAATCTCCCAGGATTGAATCAGGAAGAGATTGAAACTCTGAATAGGCCAATATCAATTTCTGAAAATGAATCAGTAATAAAGAACCTACGAACAAAATAAAGCCCTGGACCAGGTGGATTTACAGCCGAATTCTACCAGATATACAAAGAAAAACTGGCACCAATCCTACTGAAACTTTTTTAAAAATCGAGGGAAAAGGGGCTCCTCCCTAACTTACTCTATGAAGCCAGCATCGACCTGATACCAAAATCTGGCAGAGACACCATGAAAAAAAGAAAACTTCAGGCTAATATCCCTGATGAACATAGATGCAAAAATCGTCAACAAAATATTGGCAAACTGAATCCATCAGCACATCAAAAAGTAAGTACATCACGATTAAGTAGGCTTTAGTCCTGGGATGCAAGGCTGTTTCAACATACGCAAACCAATAAATGTGATTCTCCACATAAATAGAATTAAAAGCAAAAATCATATGATCATCTCAATAGACACAGAAAAAGCTTTTGATAAAATCCAACATCCCTTCATGATAAAAACTTTCAACAGACTAGGCATCAAAGGAACATACCTCAAAATAATAACAGCCATCTATTACAAACCCACAGCCAACAACGTAATAAATGGGGAAAAATGGAAAGTATTTCCCCTGAGAAATGGAACAAGACAAAGCTGCCTACTCTCACCACTCCTATCCAACACAGTACTGGAAATCCTAGCATAGCAATCAGGCAAGAGGAAAAAAAGAAAGGACATACAAATAGGAAAAGAAGAATTCAAACTATCTCTCTTTGCTGATGATACGATTCTATACCTAGAAAATCCTAATGAATCTGTCAAAGGCTCCTAGAATAAATACATGACTATAGTATACTTTCAGGATACAATATCAATTTACAAGAATCAGTAGCATTTCTATGCACCAATAACACTCAGGGTGAGAGTGAAATCAAGAACATGCTCCCACTTTATAGCAGCCACAAAGAAAATGAAATACCTAGGAATACAGCCACTGAAGGAGGTAAAAGATATCTACAAGTAGAACTTTGATATTATTACTTCTTCTACTGAACTTCATATATATTATTGCAATTGCCTATTTTCTCCTTAAATTCTTCCTTAGAGTATAAGTTCCTTGGTAACCTAATATATTCCCTGTTCTAATAAAATAATCTAGTAATAATTTTACAAGGTTTGTATAGTCTACAGTGACAATGATTAAAGTATGTGTAAATCATGCTAAAAAAAAAAAGATTAAAGAGCTTGGGAAAGGAGCAAATAATTTCATTGAGTTCTGAGGGATAAATAAGACAGATACAAGAAAGGAAGGATGATCCCTGTAGAGAAAACAGGATCCGTGAAGGCTTAGACACAATTAACAGTAGTTGGTAAGACCGCTGCAAAGCATGGACAGGGAAGCAGTAGGAGAGGAGATCAGAGGCTGGTAGCAAACAGATGACTACACAAGTCAAGGCCTTGTTTTCTAGGTGCCTCGTAAACCTTCCTGATTGACTATGAACCTAGAAAGTAGAGGGTCCTTAGGAAAGCAAATAGTAACTTTCTCAACATCCCGGATGAATAGAGACTTACAGTTCTATTTAATTTGATTGAAAGTAATTAAGAAATGTTCCTTCTTTTTTATGTGTGTGTGTCTTTAGGTGTAGAGTCATATCTGCTGCAGAGTTTCAGTGAAGTATGATTAGCAACATGACCTTAGGTTTTATATCAAATTTTAGCTGAGGTAGTTATGATAACATACTACTTCATAAAAAAGGTATATTATAAAATCTATGAGAGATATGAGAGGTTAACTAAGACATAACGTGGGATCACAAACAAGCTGTGTATATTTAACATAGATGGGTCTTGAAAGTGTTTGAATGCTGTACAAAGGGGAAACCATAGGCTGATGATGAATCATAGTTTTTGAGGAATGAAAATAAATAAAATCCAAAGAACAGGAGGAAGAATTAGACTTAACCTGGAGACGAGAAACATTTTCTACCAAGGCTAAGTAGGAAAGTGTACAAATTAAATTATGTTTATGTGGGGAAGAGAAGGATTAAGTACCTGGGAGAATGAAGGGGACAGTGGTGGGGTGAGAGTACTCAGGAAGAAGATAAAAACTTGATGTTATGGTCCAAATGCTTGTGTTCTCTCCCAAATTTACATGTTAAAATCTGAATCCCCAAGGCAATGATATTAAGAAGTTCGAACTTTGGGGAGGTGATTAGGTCTTGAGGGTGAAGCTCTCATGACTGGGGATTAGTGCTGTTATAAAAGAGGTCCTCTCTGCCTTGCCCCTTATACCATATGAAGATACAGCAAGAAGGCACCATGATGAACTAGGTAAGGGGCCCTCACCAGATTCCGAATTTGCTGGCACCTGGATCTTGGATTTCTCAGCTTCCAGAGCTATGAGGAATACATTTCTGTTGCATATAAGCCACCCAGTAAGTTTATGGTATTTTGTAGTGGCCTGAATGGACAAAGATACTTGAAGAATTCCCTGAGAAGAAAAAAGAAATGAGTATTTTGGGGCGTCATTTAGAATTGTACCTAGGAAGAACTGAGGGTAGACCTAATATGTTGGTCAGTCTGCACCTTGAAGAAAGAGGATTTGTTGGAGGCTGGAGGAGTAATGATCTGAAAAGGCAATGGGAGCCAAAAGAATCATTGGTGTCCCCCAAAATACAAAAATTAGCTGGGCATGGTGGCACATGCCTATAGTCCCTGCTACTCAGAAGGGTGAGGTAGAAACCCAGGAGGTTGAGATTGCAGTGACCTGTGACGGCAGCATTGGACTCCAGCCTGGGTGACAGAATGAGACCCTGTCTTAAAAAAAAAAAAAAAAATGAATCATGGCATCATCTATTATCACCTTTAACCATATTACATTGGCATTATCTATTTACTGTCCTACCTAATGGCAAGATTTAATCTACAAAGACAGTGACTATGGTTTTTAAAATATATTTTTGTATTCCTGACACTAGAACTATTTTTGTATCCACACAGTAAGCACTGAAAGAAATTGACAGGGATCTGCCTGCAAAGGTAACATTCTGTTTTTATTTTTTAAAAAATGGTTAACTGTACATTTCCTATGAAATAGGGGTTTATGGAGACAAAATGGAAAGGTGTCATAAGGAAATAAGTTGTGAGGGCTGGAAAGAGAAAGAAGGACAGAGAAAAGTTGTGATGAGGACACAGTGTAGGAGAGAAGGACAGAGAGATTTGCATTGAAGCTCATTGTTAAGTAGGGCAGAGTGAGATGAACTGACCTCAAGCTGAAATTCTGGCCTCAAGTTGTTTCCATATTAAAGTAGTTTGATTCTAAATTGTATGTTTTATTTGGAGTCAACATTTGCAGGCTCTGTTTTGGAATACCAACAGGATATTGGTAGGAAGTTGTTTTTTGCCTGATCAGAACTCAACAAAAGAAATGGTGTGGTTGACCCAAGTTATGAAGTCATGTTACAACAACCAGTACTAGGATATGTTTTAAACTAATCCCTCAGGATATAAACCAGTTTATATAAACCAGTCTTTAATTCTGAGTACTTCAGTATTATTTCTGCCTGTTCCTTTTCTTCTTTTAGCTTTTTCTGCTCTCTCTCTCCCCTGTTGTACCTCTGCCTAATATTTCCTTGTTTTTTAAATTTACCCTTTATTCTTTCCCTAACCCTTTCTCCTTTGTGAGGAAGGGGGAAAGTTTGTGTGATGAGACCTAACACAGAAAAATCAACATGAAGAAAAGAGAGGGGGGCTATGAAGTACAATAAGCATGTCTTTCTCTTCCCTGTTACATAGAAAAATGTCATCCACAAGCTGTGTTTGATTAGAAATAAACTGCATCAATTATCCAAAGTGAACAATGAGCATGGAAGAAAGAATTTCAGGGTCATGGGAAACACTAAGCCTAGACTCAAATGCCTTTGTCCTTTAATTTTAGCTTTGTCATTTACGATCTGTGTGATTTCTGGTGAGTTTTCTTTTCTGAATCTCAACTTTCTTATTTCTGAAATGAAAATGTTATTCTGTAACTGTGGTAAGCAGAATCCTGGTCCTTATGATCATTGCTCCCTGATGTTACACCCATGAATGTGTTACTTTACATGATATAAGGAACTTTCAGGATGTAATTAAGGTTACTAATATGTTGAGTTTAATAAGATTGTGAGATTATGCTGAATTGTCTAGCTTCACCCATTGTACTCATATGAGACCTTCAAAGTAGAAGAGGAAGGAAGAAGAGCAAGTTCGAGAGATTCAGGTCATGAGTA
The DNA here is from genome assembly GCF_029289425.2 of Pan paniscus. Taxonomy (NCBI): domain Eukaryota; kingdom Metazoa; phylum Chordata; class Mammalia; order Primates; family Hominidae; genus Pan; species Pan paniscus. The sequence continues at coordinate 98,111,899 of NC_073255.2, forward strand.
AGGTTCTGTGTGCTGTTGCTGACTTGAAGATGAAGAGGGCTGCCTGGAAATCAAAAGAAGTAATAAATTCTGGCAACAATCAGTTATCTTGGTAGAGGACCCTCAGCCTCAGTGGAGACCTGCAGACCTGTCCAGCACTTTGACTTCAGCCTGCTTAGAGGCTGAGCAAAGAATCCAAACATGCTGTGACCTATAGAGCTTCTGACCTATAGAAACTATGAGATAATAAATTTGCATTATTTAAAGGTGCTGAGTTTGTGTGAATTTGTTATTGCAGCAATAGAAAACTACTACTAGTAGTACTACTAATATTACAAGAATTAAAGGAATTGACACATGTTGGAGTTTAGGGAGTAAATAAATCACATCTCTTTCTTCTCTCGAATAAAGGACCAAGTGAGAAAGAAGACAGAAAGGATAAATGGAAAATTTACTGATAAAGACTGAATTGCATGACATGACCTCAATGTGTGGCCATCATAGGCTTTCTAATATTTTTTCTCTGGAAATAAATGTACACTTCTAGTCATGATCAGAGTCAAATACGTCAGGCATCCTCTGTAGAAGTAGATTATTTACTACGTGGTTGAGAAGAGACTAAATAGCAGCATGAAATAGTATGAGAGAGACCATGTGCTTGGGCTGAGCAAGGTTATTTCCTGCTCACAAACTCACTAATTGGATCATTCATACTTGCCCAATGAGTGAAAAGAGAGACTGGGTTGGCTACTCCAACTAAAATGCTTCCACATGGAAAAATAGTCCATGAGAACTAAGTCCTTAGCAAAGGACCTGGCACAAATTAAATGCCTCATATATAGCTATCCCAAAGTGGCAATTATTTGGCTTTCCTAGCATTGTCAAATTTCCTGAGTTTGGGACCCGTCCCATTTCAGTGTGGCTCTTTCTCCTGAATTTGGTCCTACTCCCTCACATTGACCTCCCTGTGCTGAGAGAGTCAAGGCCCAGAGGTCTTCATTTCAGCACCCAGAGGAGGTTGGCATCTCCTGCTTGTAGACCTTCATGTAGCCGCCCTACTCCATCCACTTCCTGTTTTACTACCCTTGGGAATGACCTATTGGGTCTCATAAACTTGAGACCAGGTTCTCTGTGTTTAGCAAGTGTAAACTTACAATGCATATAGAGACATCCTTGTAGATGAGTTTTCAATAAAGAGAAAGGTGGTAGGGCTCTCTTCTGTCCCCATTTTAGACACTTTGCACCTACCACTTGGAAATCAAAAGATCCTCCATTGAACTTGAGTATTCTTGGAACTCATCCAGTAGTGGCAGCCTTTTTCTAATTTTAAGAAACATATGATACAAATACATCAAATTTTATAACGTTCACTATTGATAAAACTTTGCTAAATGTGTATTATCATCTAGGGACCAACAGTATCTAATTTGGCACAAAATTATTGGTGGTGTAATTTCATGGTTAACGTTCATCAATAATTTATAGTACTACACAACAAACTTGATGACTTTCATATCTATTACCAAAACAAATTTCATTTAAAACATGACATAATATAGAAGTGATATTAGTGATGGGAATTTCAGACTACGTAAGAAAAGATATAGGGCTGTAGTTCTCTACTGAGGAATTCTGAAGAAGGAGCACACGTTGCAGAGGAGTCTCATAAATCACAAACTTAAATAGTCACTGCTTTAAAATCTAGGCTGGCTCTGACTATAACACTATTTTATACTCCTTTTTCCCAGCCAATTAAAATTCCAGCAATTACATGGCATTCCAGTTGGCTATTTTTGCTATCTGCGTAAAGGCATGCAATCATCTTAGAATTATAGGATGTGGAAGGAAAGTGAGAATAGTGCAAACGCCTCTTAGTTAAAAAATACATATTTTCTTGAGCTTTATAAGGAAAAGAAAACCCCATCTCATGGCACTACCAAGATGCCACAGTCAATTCCAAAACATTTGTGAACATTAGTATGTTCACTTAAAAAAATCTTTTGTTCTTGCTGCATTTATGCAAAATGCCTATGAAGAATCTATGAGACCTTTGATAGGTTACTTATCTTTTCTGTGCTTCAGCTTTCTCGTCTGAAAAATGGGGACAATAATAGGTGTTTCATTTTATCCAACAACATGGATGTTTTTGAGTAGTAAATCAGCACCTCTCTCTTTCTCTACACACACACACACACACACACAATGCTTAGAATAGTGATTAACACATAAAATGATATAAGCTATTATTATTGTTATTCTTAATCCTTAACACTATTTATATTGAATGATGTGTTCTTTCTGTGACAATATTTATATAGTGTTTACAGGTATTTGCCGTTTATGGAGGGTTTTAATACCTTACTAAGCTTAAATTAACACTTTCATGTAGTTGTACAAACAGTCCAGGTAGAATTATATTGACCTAATAGATGGAAAAAGTATAAATTGTAAGCTTTAAAAAAGGCTTTAGAATTAAGGCTTGTATTTCCAACTTCCAACCAGGATCACTTTTATTATATAAGTAATAATACAACTGTATGAATCTTAGTAAAAATGTTTTGAATTTTTCATCTTCTACACAGAAATTCTACTCAGAATAGCAAAAATAAGATTATTTCAGAGAAAAGTTTTTTTTGTTTTTTTCTTTTAAGACGGAGTCTTGCTCTGTCACCCAGGCTGGAGTGCAGTGGCGCCATCTTGGCTCACTGCAAGCTCTGCCTCCCGGATTCAGGCCATTCTCCTGCCTCAGCCTCCTGAGTGGCGCCCACCAGCATGCCCGGCTAATTTTTTTATTTTTATTTTTTAGAGACAGGGTTTCACCGTGTTAGCCAGGGTGGTCTCGATCTCCTGACCTCGTGATCCACCTGCCTCAGCCTCCCAAAGTCCTGGGATTACAGGCGTGAGCCACCACACCTGGCCTCAGAGGAAGGTTTTAATTTAATTAAATTTGCTTTGAAAGTGCTTCATCCTCAGTAGTCAATATTTTTGATAGAGTAAAAGGAAATGCACATTTATGTTCTGAGATTTTGAAGCAGTAAACATTTATTTTTCAGCTAATAACAAGACTCTTTGGCAAGTGGTTGCTGATGACAAATGTTTACCATTCTCCAAGCTTAGAGAAAGGATTCCTTTGAGCAGTGGGATTTACGTTGTCTCAGTTAGGCAGTGACTAGACTGACCTTTTCAAAATGCTCTAAAATTGATTATAAGAGGATAGAGACTTCAATGAAATAAATAAATAGGATTTAAAACGTAACACAAAATGCACCAGAAGGCACACACAAATAATAGCGAACTGTACATTGAAGGCCAAAGAGATCACATATTGCTCGATAACTCCATCTGTGAGGTAAATAGGAATGAAATATAAAATAGACAGAAAGCCATCCAAATGCTGGTTGCCAGATCTTTTCCTTCAAAGTCAAATGGAGACAGGTACATTCACCAAATGAAACAATAGTTCCTTGACTCTATTTAGAAGGCCTTTGATTAGCTGGCAAAAAATGCAAATTCTTGGGCTTTCCCCGTGCTTTACTTAATGTCTCCGAAACCACACTTTTAACATACATGGTATCAGACCTCAAGGATACTTAATTTAAGAATAGCCGCTGTAATTTAGGCTTCAATCTTCTCCTTATTTTGTAGTCTAAGAGTAGGTTCTAAGTTGGAAGAAAAAGAAGATAAAGGCACGTGAGTGCTTGGGTCTAGGCGTCGGGAAACAGTAAACATTGGAAACATAGAGGAAAACTCCACTGAAGGGGGAATTGGGATTGGGTTGGAGGGAGATTGGACATTGAGAAAAAAAAAGATTAAACATTTCTTGGGTTGATAATAGTCATATTTCTTGCTTTCAAGTATTAGAACCAAACTCTGACTATCCTAAGCAAAACATTAATAATAATAATTTCATCAGAAGGACATCGGAGGCTCACAAAATTTACGATGGGCTAAATGACTTGGTTTGGTAAACAAAGATCAAGGGGGCTGTAGAAGGCTAGCTAGTAAGAGCATGACAAGATTCATGGAGCAGTAAGAGGCTGGTTTAGACTGCCTGCCACTTTGGGGAATATAAACTGCAACTTGTTACTAAGATCATCAAGATTCATGGTTTAAGGAGCCCCCAAGTCAAACTGACTAATCCCAAAGTATGTGCTTTCTCCTGGCTCTGTTGGCATGGGGTAAGAAATATTTACCCCCCTTTGGTATTTATGGGGCTGGGCACTACCTCTTATCAAGGCTCCACAAACTGGGGTTTGACAACAGGCAGAGAAGCTGTGAATAGGAAGTAGGAGTGTGGCTGCTAGAGAACCAAAAAACTGTCAAATATCCACTATGAGCTCCATCAGGAACGTTCATTTGGGTCTACTTACATCCCATTCAGGTGAGCTCAGTAACCACTCATGGTGGAACCTACTTTTCTCAGCTCTTCCTTAATCCATCTCTGCTCCCATTTACATGAAGACTTACATATCTGATATATTTTCTAGTTAGAAATTTCTCATTCCTTGTGCTCAATATCTTGCCAAATACAGTCATTCAGTATTTCCTACTTATTACTTTCTAGGATTACATAATTTTCTGAACATATTTGAACAGACTGAATGCAATCTTACTCTTATTGAATACTATCTGTGTTTGGAAGCAGTACATTGCAAAGGCAGGCACAGTCTAAAGCCAAAAATAAATTGTCAAAATTCTCCATTTTAATCTTAGGTTTTTGTAATGGTCATAGTTCTCAGCAGTAGTACTACAAACAAAAGTAATTGATATAAAACTGGAATATTTTATATTTTTAAAATGTGAGTCAAATTAATTTAAAAATATATGTCCAACCAGCTCATGTCAAACAGATCTCTCAAATATTTACCAAATTCCTTCTTGGCTGCCCATCATTCTTCTTGTCCTTATTCTAAATGAAATTCCATTTTAGTGGGGAGATAAAAATAAAATTAGATACATTATAAAAATAATACAAGATTACACTTTATGATAGTGTTTGCTCAACGTAAGATAAACCTTCATAAAACAAGTAGAGTTCAACTTAGACCTTGAAAAGCAAAGGGCATCTAGATGAAAGGGGGTAAATCAGAATTGGTGAAGCTATGCTGTGTTCTCCACTTAAAGGCAACATTGCCCTGCTTAGTGCCTTTGTAATTAAGCATTGTTTCACTCCTACTACTTCCTTATTCAATTAGCTGGCTCACTTGGTAGGAACTTCAGTTTTCTCTTGTCTTAGAAGATTTTTCTTTCAGTTCTGCCCTGCTTGTATATAGAATTTTAAAAATGTTTGGTAGTCATTTCATCTACTGATGTTAAGATGTGGAGTATATTGCAGGTAATATCCTTAAAGCTAAGATGTCTAGAGAACATGGATCCATCTAGAAATGCTTTGGTCATCATTAGTAGTTATGAAAAGCCACTTTATTTATTCCAAAACTCATAATTTTTTTTCCAGAACCTATCTCTGAAGTAGGAGAAAGTAGAATAGGTATGCTGTCTTCTCTCTTCTCCAGGGAGGAAACAGAGCAATCTTGACATGACAATTAGAGCCAACCTCCTGGTAAAATCTTCCAGTGGCCTCTCATTTTACTTAGGATAAAATCTGAATTCCACAGCGTGGTCCACAATGCTATGCATAATTCAGCCCTGTCTCCTTTCCAACCTCATTTCAAACCATTTTCTTCCTTCCTCACTATGCTGCAACCACAATGGAACCTCTCTTATTACCCAGATACATCAATGTACTTCTGAAATCAAGGTTTGTATTCTTCTTGATACCACTACTTGGAATCTTTTTTCTCAAGTTTTAGAAATGCTGTGTCTTCTTTTGCCAGGCCTTAACTCGTGTTATACAACCCAGAAAACCTGCCCTGATGGCTCAATCTGTAGTTGTCTCTCTTTTATCCAATTTATTTTCTGCTATATCATCCTGTTTATTTGATATAACTCATCACCTGAAAATTATCTTGGTTATGTAATAATTCTCTGTCTTTCCACTAAATATGTTAGCTCCAGAAGGGCAGGGATGGTGTATGTCTTGATAACCAATGAATCTCCAGTGCCTTGATGATCACTTGGCATACAGAAACTCTAAGGGTAAATGTTTTGAATGGCTAGTGCTGACTCTGTTATAGATGAAGCATTATAGAGGCAATTACAGAGGGCTCAATTTTGATGACAATGGGAAAAAATTAATCTTATATTCCTTATAATTGTGAACTTGAAAAGCAGTTGGGTCATTTCATTGTTTGCTCTATTGATGGTAACATCAATAGTCATGAGATCAATTAAATTACTTAAATTCTAGAAGCCAGGTCTATCATTGTCTTTTTTTTTTTTTTTTTTTTCATTTACTCTATGACACCAAGAGTCTATAATCACTAAGAAGGAAGGTTTCTTGCAATGGTTCAGACTTTGGCGGCAGGAAGGAAAAAATCATTCTGAGGAGATAATGCAACATTATCCTATGCCTGTACACGTAAATAAATTAAGGGATGAAGTTAAGATTCTGACTAAAGTGGATATAGTTTAGGGGAGGTATAAGAAGTAAAGTTGCTTGGAAGTAAGGTTAGATTATTGTTAAGGTATGATAAGACTAAACAATAATCCAGGAATAAATGCATAAAGTCCATACTGGAAATACTTGGGAATAAATTTAATTTCTTGTACAGGGAAGTGGCCCCAAATTAGCAGTATTTGTAAAGAGTAATCTGTCGGTTATGTATTGAGTGAATTCCAAAGGGGAGCAAAAAGAAGAAAAATGTTTCTTAAGAAGCACAATTAGTGTTTCCATGCTTGCCAAGAAGAGAATTTCCTTTGCTTTGATGAATATAAATTTTAATATCTGTTTGAACTCCTTTGCAAGAACATATATTTCCTCTTTACTGCATAAACTATTGGAATTTTATTACTTAGAGAAAAAATAAAAGGGGTAGGTCTTCACAACTGTATAACAAGTAGGATAACTTACACGTTATCCTACTTTATTTTTTCTTTATTTTTTTCTCTTTTTTTCTTCTTTCTCTTTCACAGATGCCATCTTCCTTTTTCACTGTTCCCCTTTCTTTTTAATAGACATCTATTTTACAGAGTTTTTAATGTGAGTTCAACAAGACGACACTGTGCGGGATAAATGAGAAGAAGAAATACAGAATAGATTCAGGAATTTGGCGGAGAGAGTGGTGAGTGTGGGCTGGAGATGTTGGAGAAAGATCCAGAAATGTGTGACTGACTGCAGATCTGCAGGCGCCTCCTTTGAATTTGTGAAGGGCAGGAATCTCTCTTGGTCTCCTCCCACACTGAATTTAGCAACCCTGAAATCATCATTTCCTAGACTGCCAAAAAGAGAAAAACTCATGAAGTCACTTCAGTTTTTGTCCCTTCTCACTCGCATCTATTTTCCATACAGAAACTGGAGGCATCTTTTCATTTCCCAGATAAATTTTGATTTGCAATCACATTATGTGGTTCAAAATATGTGAGTCATTTACACTTTATTGTGTTATCCTTTTTCTCTTAATGACTTCAGAAATTTCTCTGTATCCTTAATGTGTGAAAGCTACAGTGTGTTCAGGTGTGAGGTTTTATTTGTTGCTTGTTTAATTGTTTTCACTTTGCTTGGCATTATATGAGTTTTTACAATATGTGGAATCATATTTCTAAAGTTTTGAGAAATTGCTACCCATTATAGTAGTATTTTCTATTACTTCTAAGTATTTTTCTATGATCTCATCTGGCATTCCATTTACATTTTTAAACTTCTAGATTTATGCCTCATGCTTCTTAACTTCTCTTTGATAATTTCCAGAGTTGGTTCGCGTTATGCACAGTAGTTGTGTTCTAGAAAGTCTTTGGTGACACTGAATTAGGGAATACTGAGCCATTGTTCCTAGGGTGCAATCTCACTTAGATTATAACCTTAAACCCTAAAAAACAATTTATCCTGGAAGATTCTGTTTTCTTTATTTTACAAAAGAGAAAATGAGATTCAGAAGTTTTAAATGACTTGTCTAAGGTCACCCCACCAACAAGTGCCAAAGTTGGGACCCAAACTCCTTCCAACTTATCCTAGAGCCAGAGCTTCTTGCACTGCAGTGTACTGCCCTGTACTCCTCCATTCTGTCCTTGCCTTTGTATGAGAGCTGAAATAAGAAGGACAGCATCACCTTAGTTTGACCTAGCTTGGAACATGTACATCTGGCAACTCAAATTTTTCACCACACTGTGCACGCCCGTGAATGACAGCAAATGTGCTGTGAGTATTGATTTTAGAATTACAAATAAATTTTAGTGAGTAGATATATTCCCAAATATGGAATCTGTGAATAATGAGAATCAACTGTGTCTCTGTACCGCCACCAGGTAGAATTCCTTAATCTTGCAGATCACTATTTTGTTCTTCAGTTAGGTTCAATTTGTTATTTGACTTAACTGTGGTGAGTTTTCATAATTCTTAATTTCAAACAAGTTGGTAGTTTTATGATCTCTAAGTTCTATGTCCACAACAGTCAATTTTTGTTCCATAATTATGTACTTTTGCATAATGAGTGTATTTCTCTTATCTCTTTGAAGATAGTAACTATATTTATTCCAAATTCTTTTTGTATTTATATATTATCTGTATGTTATTGAGTATAAATTCTTTGTTTCTTGAATTTGTTGCTTCCTTTTCTGGCCTTTCTCAGATGGTGGCTGATTCTCAGTCATGTGTTCACCATGTGCCTTTGATTATGGCCACGTGCTGACACCATGGCCTTTTAGTGCATATACTTGTTGGTGATGCCGTTAGTTTAGGTCTAGCACTTGTGGGAGGCTTTGTTCACTGTTTTAAAGCCTTGAATGTGAGGATCTTTTGTCCTCTTTACCCTCTTAATACAGCTATGTATTAACATCTATTTTATAAACTTTTTACAATGTCAGTTTTAAACTGATAATCTATAATGTCAGTTTTGAATAGGAGCCAGAAATTTTGGTATGAATGTTCAGTCCACTAACTTCAAGCTAAAAGTCCCATGATATTTTCAGTCCTGGTAGGACATGTAGCTATGGAAATAAAACTTCCTGACATAAATTAGACCATAGCAAAAAGTGCATCCAGAGCCAAGCAGTATGCCTGAATGGAGGAGATTAAGAGAATAAATGCTCTGATGTCTATTTCTTCTCTTCCTCTCATCTCCTGCTGGTGCTTTTTCTTTTCTTTCTCTTTTCTTTTTCTTTTTTGACTAGAACCAATAATAAGCAAGAGAATTGGTAAGCCCAGGAGATATAATCCATTGAGAATGTTAAAGCAGAGTCTAGAAGAACAGAGAGGGAAAATTCAGCACATCAAAGTACTTTTTCTTTTTTTACTTTGCCCACACCTGCCTTTAAGCATTCAATGCAGTGTTTGATTGTGAACTTATAATTGAGGGCTAACATCTAGTATTTGCCAAAATTAATGTTCCTGTCAGCATAATCTAACCTTCTGATTATGTCTTTATTTCTAGGTAAAAAAAATTTACTAATTTACAGTCAACATACATAATCTAGATTATATATTTATATATAAATACATAAAATATGCACATATATTTTATTAATAAATGTATGTTAATAAAATATGTACAAAAACACAATTATTTTATTGGTATCTTAGTGTCTTTACTAAGAAGCTTGATATATGTTAAAGTCCACCAGTGATCTAAAAATCAAGAGATTGGGGCTTGGGATACTCCCGAATAACTCAACTCAGTAATAACTCAACCGACTGCCCTCTACCTCTAGGCCTTCTTAGCACATCATTTCTTTTCTTTTTTTTTTAAAGAGAAGACAGCAAAGCAGTTAAGGCAAATATTTGCCATGCTTGATAAACAATGTTCTGATGTTCTAACTGATTCTAATTAAGACAGCCAATACCAGCTAAATTAATACACCATTACACAGAAAATAAAAGTATCATCAGGAATACAATCTACTGATTTGCTGATCGTGGTCAAACAGCAGCCAGTAGGTAGTAATGGCATGACAAGCAGGTAGTCACTGAACTATATTTAGAATATTCTATGCAATTCTTTTTCTCTTCAGCTCTATACTTGACGGTAAAATAGTATCTTTGGGTATCCTTGTTATTGCTAAGTATACCAAAATATTATTGTAAGAAAATTACATAAAACTTATATGCATACATATTTTCCTCCAATCAAATTTGCATCCCAAGGCATTTTGTTTTTGCAAATAGGAAGCATATATATAAGTAATTTCCTCAAATTAATTTTAATTAATTAATTACAATTTAGAGGCCATTAATAGACACATGTACCATGTGTCAGGAACTGTGATAGGGACTGAGAATATGAGGATGAAAAATCATGGTCATTGCCTTAAAGAGCCACCATAAAATAGACAAAAAAGCCAGGTAGACGATTATGCACAGGACAATAGGTGAAGCGAAGTCTACGGGTGAAATAGGTGGCATAGAAATAAGTTAGAGAGACTGTGATTAACTGTGTGAGAGGCTTATTGGTCTCATAGAGGAGATGCAACCTAAATTGTGTTTTAGAGTAGGCTTACCAGCTTCCTTCAGATGTGTATTTATATAAATTGGTGGTGGGTTGGGGAGTACAAGGGAAGAGGAAAGTGTCCTTTGGTTGAGCATTTCTCTCAAGGAAGAATATAAATAAGTCATCGACTATCATTTGCACTCTGATCTCTTAATTTTAAAATTCTTTATAGAGTAGTTTGTAACTCCAAATCCAAATATTAGAATCAGCCATGTAACAGCATTGATTGCCTATCAGCATTATTGAGGATCTTTACGTGAAAGGTGCCAGTAATATGTGGTAGTGGAAGACACACAGATGAACAATGAATACTCCTTTAAAGCAGTAATCATCTAGTAAATGGGCAATATACATGCAGACAGAAAGTACATAAAATGATGACTAGTATAACAGTGGCATGAGCACAACAAAAAATAACATAAGAAATAATTAAAATAAAATATTAGTGCGATATATATAATGTTAGTTATATTTTTGTAGTGTTTCTCAAGGATACAACATTTTTCTTGATATTAATTTCATTTAATGTTCACAAATACTCTGAGGTTGATATTGATATTTCTATTTTATAAATGGAAACAAAATAGGCACATAAAGATAATACATATATTAAAAAATGAAAGGAAATATTATTGTCAAGGGTAGTTAGAGAAAAGAAAAAAGGCTGTAAAAGATGGACTGGGCTTAAAGCCATTGAGAAGAAGCTGGGAAGGCATGTCACATGGGTTAATGTAAACAAGAAGATGAGGGGTATGAATATGTAGATCATAACAGTGAGCAGATCAGCTTGGCTAGAACAGGCATAGGAAAAAACAACTACATATAGGCATGCAAAATCTATAATAAAAATTAGAAAAAACTCACATTCAACAATAGAAAAATTATTAAATTATTATGTATTTATAGGATAGAAAGTTAACTATTGAACTATGATTTAAATTAGTATTTAAAAATCATAGTAATGATGAAAATAATTAGCTTTTACATAACCAATCTTTGCATAATTAATAAATGCAGGTGGTACAAAATTCAGAAAATACAAAAGGGTTGATAGTGAAAAGTGCTCATTTCTCCCTGGTCCTCATTTCATTCCCCACCCAGAGGCAAACATGATGATAGGTCACATATATTTCTCTGTAGATAATAGGTGCATGTACAAGCATGTACACACATATATTACAATACATATATATCCATTTTTATTCCCAGATTATAAATATTTGGTTCTTAAAATTGTTTTCTTTTTAAATTTAACAATATATCTTGGAAATGGTTTGAAATCTGTTTATGTAGAGCTGCCATTGTATAAATGCACTACAATTTGTTGATGGGCATTTAGGTTCTTTAAGTATTTCGTTTTTTATAAATAATACCATAAAGGGGCAGAGTAGTTACAATTTAAATTTTGGTAGACATTGCCAAATTGCCTTCTGTAATGGTTATGTCAGTTTATATCTCACCAAGAGAGTATGAGAACAGCTCCTTCCCCACACCCTTGCCAGTATAGTGCATTTTCAAACTCTTTGATCTCTGCCAAAATAAATTAAAATTTATGTATTACTTTTTTTAAAAAGTAGGCTGAACATCTTTAAAAAATTCATATTTCTTTTGTTGATGAATAATTGGTTAATATCCTTTGCTTATTTTAATTGGGTCATTGACTTCTTTCCTATTAATTTTAATTATTCTTATAATCATCTGTTTTACAAGTTTTGTCTCACAATTTTGTCTTTAAGCCTGACTGCATTTGTGATGCTTGTACCCTGTAGTTATGTTTTATTCATGTGTAGTTGAGTTGTTAAATTATTTCATATTTTCTTCTAATATTTTTATCATTTACCTTATATTTACACCTTTGATTCCTTTAGCACTTAAAAAATAACAAATGCAAGAAGGAAGGATCCTATGTGGTTACCTTAACATCACTTGTTGAAAAATGTGTCTTTTCCCCAATTACATGAAATGCTTCTATCATACAGTAAACTGACATAACTTTAAATTTATTTCTGGAATCTCTTGTCAATTCATTAATCTGTATAAATATGCCTTGCCTGTCATTGTCTAACTTATTTTAAATATGTGTAACTACTTAATGACTCTCAGTCTCCCTCACTATAACTATATACATGTATAATCATGTTGGCTGACCACCCTTTATTATGTTTATTTTGTGAAATTTTCAGGGACAATGACTTATTAATAATATGCAAAGGTTAATGTAATAATATACTTTCTCCACTACTGCAACTAGTCCTAAAGTAAATGATTGCTAATCCCACAAAATAAATAATTTATTTCCTTCTTCCTCTTTACTGATTCTTTACTTTTCTCATCATTGGCCAGAACTATGGTCTAGTGGCTTGCTTCCTGAGGGTTTGGAGCCCTCAGTTGCTTTAATGTTGCTAGTTTGGATTTTCTGCAGTTGCCTATAACATTTATCAATAGGCATGAAAACACCAAGATGCTCCAGTGAGCTTGGATCTCGACATATTCCTCTCTGCCCGCATTGTGTTACAACAACCCCTCCTTATGGTATTCCAGATCATGTCCAACAATATTGTAACTCCTTTCTTTACCTGCTGTTCCATTGGTATAAGAGAATCCTGACCAGCCTCTACTTTAATGGAACCCTTGCTGTGTACACAGTTAAATGTTTCCCCTTGTTGCTTCCCTTCCCCAATCCCACTCAGGAGCTGGGTCTTCTAATCCAACAGAAACTCAATTTATAGGGTGAGGAAGTAGAAATTCTGCAAAAGGGTTACTGGGGGCAAAGGCGCAGGGGCCAATCCTGCTTCCATAATTTGTTTCTTGCACTCAAGTAGTCTAGCTACTGGGGACACAGTGCATTAGTTCAGTGCATACATCTCAACCTAGAAGATGCCCCAAGATGCTGCTTTAGATGCTTTAATTGGTGTTTGAATATTCTATTAACCAGCTTCTTCCAAGATGACACACTGTATGAGAGGACCAGTGAATCCCCGGTCAGGTATTTAGTGTCCTACCTTCTTCCTTAGAATGAATCATTTGATCTGAGTTTATATTATAGAGGGTCCCATGTACTCTATAAGCATTTGAGTTGTGTTGTGTCAAGAGACACTGTGAACAGGAAAGGCAACTTGATATCCAGAGGTGATTTCAATTCTGGCAAGAGAAAATTGCTGTTACCTGCAGCATGAATATAGCCCAAACTGATCAACCTGACATAAAATGAATGGCTGGGCTCCATAAGCAATGTTTCTATATGTAAGACTTGGCATTGGTTTCTGTTGCTGGCAGATTGGGAATTCCACAGTTGCAGTGGTAGATCAGCAACTTTAGTGCAATATTTTTGCTTCTGTGTCCCATTGACCTAGGGCTGCCCTTCACATATTCTGGTTTGCACAAGCATTAAAAAACTGAATTGATTCATATACGTGTCCCACATAGTGATGGCACAGAAGCTCCGAGGTCAGAAAGGAAGGCATACAGAGTGGAGTGGAGGCAAGATGTTGTCAAGGGACATCTGTATGCAGCTGGTTAATGCACCAATGGCCAAAGCAAAAATGGATTGAGAGGATGTGACGCAGAACATATTGAGCCATCTGATATTACATCTCTTTAAGAAAGAAGTCTTTGAGAATGTTATTTTGCTTTTAGTAAAATCAAATAGATCATGGATGTAAAAGAATACACCAGATCTCAAGGCTAGAAATTAGTCGCTTTACAACTAGGCAGGACTAAGGAAGGAAAGCCTCTAATTTTAAATAGCAATTCTTTTAAGCTCTTGAATAGACACATGGTATGTGAGTACTTTAAGGTCCTTAATACAGATTATGAAATTGCTTTTTTCAAATTACCTAAGTAAAGTAAACTGTGTAAGAGTGTCAATTTCATAGTATCTTTGACAGCATTGGGAAGGAAAATTTTAGTCTCAGAATTTGGTAGTTAAAGAGTGGCATTATATTTTAAATGTGTAATTATTTAATTACTAGTATAGTTATATTTTTAAAACTTATGTGTGCTTATTCACCTCTGGTTTGCCTGTTCAACAGTTCAAATCATTTTCCCATTTTTAAACTGAATCTTTTTATATCTAAGACCTTGTTATATATTTAAAAGTTTAATCTGTCTATCATGTACTTTGTAAATATTTTCCCACTTTTTAAGTTTGCCTTGTATAATGTGACTTTAAATATTAACCCCCTTGTTTCTGCATTTTTGGTTAAAAGCTGACACTTTGGTAGTTTTTTTTCAAGTATGGCTTCCCCCCAACCCCAAGCTCTTCATAGAAAGCTAAAAAAAAAGACCTTGTCAGTCATACTTTGTTGTCACTTAATTTATGTTGACTTGTCTCTACTTCTCTGTTACAATCTCCATTTGTAAGGCATTATGTGTTATTTTTTGATAGTTAATGATGGTTATTGAAAAGAACTTAAAATTTGCCTGGAAGATCAAATGGCTGATAAAATAACATTTTTTAAAATTCTAACTTATCTCCTTTGTTTTGGCTCAAAAATTTATATTTATCCCTCATCTCAAGCAATGTAGATTTTTGTTTTTGTTTTTGTTTTTGAGACAGAATCTCACTCTGTCACCCTGGCTGGAGTGCAATGGCATGGTCTTGGCTCACTGCAACCTCCACTTCCTGGGTTCAAGCAATTCTCCTGTCTCAGCCTTCTGAGTAGCTGGGACTACAGGTGCATGCCACCACACCCGGCTAATTTTTTTGTATTTTTAGTAGAGACAGGGTTTCACTATGAAGGTCAGGCTGGTCTTGAACTCCTGACCTTGTGATCCACCCGCCTCGGCCTACCAAAATGCTGGGATTATAGGCGTGAGCCACCGAGCATGGCCACAATGTAGAATATTTTAAGATCTTAGATTCCTGCTTTTCAAGCTGGTCTGCAGACAGCAATATCAGCATCACATACATGCTTACACAAATCTCAGGCCCCATACCAGAACTGCTAAATTAGAATCTACATTTTACAAGGTTTTCTAGTCATTCATTTAACATTATATTTTGAGAAGTGTCATTTTAGACCCTATAGACTATTTTCAAGGAGACATAAAACTAACCAATTAATTAGTTTCCTGGATTATGAGGTTTCTAAAAATTTAAATTGTAGAACGATGTAACAGAAATCTATATTGTTGCCTAATTTTCTCCATCCTCACCTCAAGATTTTTATTTTAAATAGTTGAACAAATGAATAGGCATCTGAGTTCCTGATAACTTACATTATTGATAATCACCATTAAACTGAGATTCTCAGCACCATACAGTCAATCTACAGTTGGAGGAAAAATTGTGAAATCTCATCTCTTTATTTCCAGGGATTGTGAAAATCCTGAGTCTTTGTCTTTAAAGAAGAAATTAGAGGAAGAAGGAAAGAGAAAGTATTTAATATAGTTGTACACATTTTAAGAAGTTGTATATAGTCATATCATAATTATTTTCATTAATTCATTAATACATTCAATTTATTGTATACTTGTGTACAAGGCACTGTGCTAGGTACTGTCGGGGATAATAAAAAAAAGAAATAGAATAATATTATTGTTTCCAATAACAAGCACTTTTGAGTGCTTTCAATGTGCTGGACATTTCTTCTGGGCACTCTTCTGGCTCTGCAATCCTCACAGCTACCCTGTGAGGCTGGTACTGTTATTACCCTCATTGTATAGAAGTGGAATCAAAGGCTCAGAAAGATTAAGCAAAATTTGTCAAGGTCTTACAGTGAGTAAGTGTGAGATTACAACCATATTTGCCTGAATCCCTAGTTCTACCACACATGGTTGACTACTTGCTTTGATTCTATCAGATGGCAGTTTGAAAAACTAATGAAATCATTTATTTGCATTTCTGATTTCCTCTGTTTAAAGTTTAGGGCAATGGAATGTGAGCATTTTTTTTTTCTACTGCTAAGGGTGAAAATAAATAAGCAATGTGTCAAATATAATAGGCATGAATAGAGACATAATAAGCACAAGTAAATAAAATAAGCATACCCAGCTTATTTCTAGTTTCTTTAAAACGCCTGAGGAAATACATCATGGAGGCATAAAGCTGTGCATTTTCACCTTGGGTAGGCGGGAAAGAGACGCTATTTTATTTTTTGTTTCTGAGACTGGTCTCTGCTCAGGTTGGTCTTGAACTTCTGACCTGGGCAAGAGACACTATTATGAACAAGGTGAGCAGGGCTGGACAGAGATGCATGCCTCCTGCTTCTTCCCTGCCCAGCCAAAACCGTGGCAAAGAACTCTCTCTTCTGCCGAGTAAAGCACATAGTCCATAGATAACTGAGATCAAGAGTTACTTCAAAGAAGAATAGAATGATTTAATAAGGGAGGAGGAAACATTTTTCTCTGTGTACATGTGTGCATATGTGAGAAGTTTTATAAAGTATTTTTCTTAACTTTATTTTTAAAACATATAGTAAGATAAATATAACTATGAAAAACATTTAAATAAATGCGTTTAAACATGCTGATGTCCTGTGATCCCAGCTTTATGATAGAATTTCCTCTTTGATTGACTATGATTATGTGATATACCAACTCTTTATTCTAAACAAGATATATGATAGGAGCATGGAATGTTTGCAATACTAATGACTTACAAATTATATGCAGATTATTTCTGAAGGCACGAGACTTTTTTTTCAGGTTCCAGTAATGGGAAAGATGGGAAAACACCCAGCAATTGACTTCACGCCAGAAAAACTCCAACTGACTCATTCTACTTAATTGCTTAATCTAAATTATTTCTCCACAGTAGCTTCACAAATATGGCGTTGAGTCTTTTTTTCCTAAGGATTAAAACAAATTGTGGTGACCCACTGAAATTACACAAATTAGGGTAAAAGGAATGTAAGTTGCATCACACAATACTAATATTCAATGATATAACTTTAAAACATGCATTCTCAATGAGAATGATATCTCCGCAAGGGGGCAAAAACTGGTTCTTGGGGGAGGAAAAAACTCTACTTTTTTTATGTATAAATCACTGATATATATACAGTATATCAAAAAATACATAACATACTTATGGTAATACAATTTCATGGGACGTGATTAGATGTCTAATCACGTCTAATCATGTCTAAAAAGACGTCTAATCATGTCTAAAAAGGTAATAAAGAGGAAAAACGAAATGTTGAAAAACATTGTTTTAAAATATATCTCCTAAATCTTGGCCAGTAAGTCTCTTCCATATTGCTGTCACTAGGTGAAGAGCACATATTGCTCTCCTTTCCTGGCCTTAACCCTCTTGAAAGCCAGTGATAAAATGCCTCACCTCCAACTGCCTCTAGTGAGGTTGTACATACAAAATTATGGACAAGAAGGAGTCCAACCAGCTTTCCTTTCCTAGGTCCTGCGTGCTAATTGATTGTGTGTGCTTGATGCCGAGACACTGTGAACTCGAGAAAAGAGACACTTTAATATCTCTGAAATCAGGATGTGTTTTACCATCAGTGGCATCCTAGATGAAATGAACAATAATACTTTTTGTCATCACTGTGAGCTGAATATTTTTCTCCTAAATTTACTAAAGTTTAATTTAGACTGTTTGCATCTCTAGTCAATAGCAAAATTTACTCCATAGCCTTTTTTGTTCATACTCCTTTTATCTAGAGCAGGGTATTATATTAAAGTTAAGTTGGGATATTTGCATTCATTAAATGGCCTGGTTAATTTAAAAGATGTTATGATTACATTTTTGTTAGAAGTTATTTTGCACCAGTTGGTCCAGCTGTTTTTTTTCTAATGGTACATCTTTAATCACCTTTTCAATCTCCTTTATGAATTTCAGCTCTTCAACTGCTTGGATAAATTTTAATAACTTATATTTACCTTCTATGTTGTTTGGTGAATGTGTTTATGAGAGTTGCCTCAAACTATATTTTTAAATTATATACTGTAGTCTAACCTTGCTGCTGCTTTTCATCTTCCATCTTGTTATCTGATATGAACATTACCACTCCTACTTTCATTTTGCTTGAATTTGCAGAGCATGTTTTGACCCATTCCAGTATTTTCAACCTTTCTATATCCTTTGCTTAAAGTGTGTTTGTTTTTTGATAATCCAAAATGACAATCTTATATTTTAAGGGGATAATTCAGCCCTTTCTTATTTTAGTACGAAATTTGTATAGTTGTTTTATTTCTATATCTTATGTCACACTGTTTATTATATTTTGAGGTGTCTTCTTTTTCCTCTTTTTTTTTTTTTTTTTGCTAGTTTCATTTGCTATTCATTCTTTCCCCTCCCCACTTTTAAAAATTAGAGACAGGGTCCCGCTATGTTACCCAGGCTGGTCTTGAACTCCCGGGCTCAAGCAGTCGTTGCCCCTTGGCTTCCCAAAGTGCTGAGATTCCAGGCCTGAGTCACAGCACCTGATCCCTTTCCCTCCCTTTTTAATGTTAAGTTCTGCTGAAATTGATTTTATTAAGACTTATCTTCCCTTTTCTAGTGCTCATAATCATATGTGCATTTTCTGCTATTTTCTGGAAACACAATGTTAATTTTTAATCACAATCTTAATTTGGTAATTAATAAATCAAAATGCTTTATTCCTCCTTGTTTCCCCCTAATCTGATAAGAATTTTAGAAGACTGAGTCTCCAAAACTTATTTGCTGAAGCTACTTCCTTTCTAGCAGAAGGCCAACTGTATTCCACCTAATGACCTCTTAGGAATTTATAAAAGAGGAAACACATCAAATCTAATTATTATGCCAAAGAGAGATATAAAAACCACATGGTAGTCTATATATAGATGAGTATACATTACTGCATATGTTTTTGCAATCATAAATTCAAAATAAGACATCTGAATCTATAATTACAAGCCATACTGTAATGGAATCTTTAGTATTTATTTTGGTTCACTGAACTTAGTGACAAAATACAATGTAGCTAAACAGTGAATTTTGTTTTATTTTAACAGAATATTAGGAAATTTAAAAGTTATATGTATAAAGAAAGTTTTATGGCTATAAAGAGGTATAATTTCCCTGAAAAATAAGTATAGCAAAATATATGTTTTGTTAAAGGAGAGGTTGCTATCAGTCCACTCTACAGTAGTCCAGTCTTATCCAGGAGGGATGTGTTCCAAGACCTCCAGTGGATGCCTGAAACTGCAGGTAGTACAGAACCCTATATATGCTATGTTCTTTCTTATACACACCTATAATAAAGTTTAGTTTATAAATTAGGCACAGTAAGAGATTAACAACAACAATTAATAATAAAATAGGGCAACTAACACAACATACTGTCATAAAAAGTATGTAAATGTGGTCTTTGTCTCTCAAAATATCTTATTGTACTGTAATCGCTTATCTTCAGGCTGAAACTGGAAAGTGAAGCTGCAGCTAGGAAGGCAATGGGCCAGGCGTGGTGGCTCATGCCTGTAATCTCAGCACTTTGGGAGACCAAGGCAGGGGGATAACCTGAGGTCAGGAGTTCAAGACCAGCTTGGCCAACATGGTGAAACCTCATCTCTATTAAAAATGCAAAAAAATAGCCAGGCGTAGTGGCACGCGCCTGTAATCCTAGCTACTTGGGAGGCAGAGGTAGGAGAATCGCTTGGATCTGAGAGGCGGAGCATGCAGTGAGCTGAGATCGTGCCATTGCACTACAGTCTGGGTGACAGAGTGAGACTTGGTCTTAAAAAAAAAAAAGGCAATGACTATATTCCCATATGTTAAGCAAACAATTCAGTAGCATTAAATTAATTAAGCTACTACTTATAATTTCATACTTTAGAAAATAATTTGTTTAGTTAAGCTAGTTTAACTTTATTTAAACTCGCAGATAAACACATTATGGTAAACCCATACAATGGAATATTACTTGGTCATTAGAGGGAATGAAGCAGTGATGCATGCTACATGGATCAATCTTGAAAACATTATGTAAAGTGAAAAAAGCCAGACACAAAAGGTCACATATTGTTTAGTTCCACTTATATGACATGTTCAGAACAGGCAAATCTACTGAGATATAAAGTTTTATAGATTACTGGTTATTTATGGCTGAGGGAATGATATGGCTGAGAGGATGGACCAATGAGGAATAATAGCTGAAGTTTATAGGATTTCTTTGTGGTGATGAAAATGTTCTCAAATTGACTGTGGACATGGTTGTACATGTCTGTGAATATATTAAAAATTATCGAATTGTGAACTTTGAATGTTTGGATTATATTGTTTATGAATTATATCTGTGAATAAATCTGTCAAAAAACCTTCTTAAAGGTTAGTTGCAATGGAGAATCTGAATCCATTTCAATGAACATTTCATACTTTGCAACATAAAATCAATTGATCTATCCAAAGCATGTAAACTTTGATTGGATCTTTGACTTTGACTGGCAGACACCCTAAAAGGGTCTCAGACACAGCCAAGATCCCCAAACTGCAGCTGGAGAACTGCTGTGTTAATCTACAGAGTTTGAACTTCAGAAAGGTACAATTTGTTTTTTTTTTTTTTTTTAAAAAAAAAAAAAAAAAAGAAAGCTCTTTCTCAACTTGTGTGAGTTCCTGGAGTAAACTATTTCTGGTTAGGTTGGAAGTAATATTCAAACTTTTTTTTTAGATAGAGTACAAAAACATTTACATTTCTGTCAGTCTAGAAATAATGGCAAATGCATGTGAGATGCAGGTCAACTAAGGAGACTAGTGAGGCTGGAAATGAAGATTTTTGGGAAAAAATATTGGATGCTTTTACAGATAAAGCATTTAATACCATGAGAAAGCTGTCTGAACTCAGATAGTTTTGGAAATCTGACTCTGAGTAGTAGTGGGAGAGAAAGAAAAGCTGGATACAGAGTAATACCGCAGGCAGAAACCAGGAAGTTCCTTGTTAATGTTCACCAGACACAGGGAAAATCATTTCCTTAAGATACAAAAGAGGTGGGGTCCATGTGACTATCCTTGACGTAAATTAACATTCTTTCTCACTTAAAAAGTAGCAATAAATAGCTCTTACTTATATAGCCAAAGGTTAAAGAGTGAATTTTAAAAACATTTTAATGTAATAAATTATCTATTTTTATGCATGTATAGTCAGGAGAACAACAAAATTGGGCACAATAAAATTGCTGTATAAATATATTGTACTGGAGTAGAAAGAGCAAAAGATAGAAGGCATAAGAAAGATGGACAAGTTTGGGGTAACCATTGCATGCCAAGACTTGATCATTCAGGAGCAAACTTTCCCAACTACTCTGCCACAAACCGAGTCTCCCGTTGTGATAAAAGTCTTCACACTCTCATATTTCAGAGCTGACATGTGTTTTATCCTATTTATTCACTCACTCAAGCCACTCTATTATTTAATGACTAAGCCTTCAGAGGCCGTTTAAACTTCAGTTGATGTGCTTGTTTGATCCTGGCACAAATACCTTAAAGGTTAATTTAGATTTTCATCATTTCACTTGAATTTGTTTCTTAATGAGTCATCCTTTCAACTAATATTTATGAACTGTGTACAGGGTGTTACTATAAACAGCAAACTTGCTCTTCCCTTAACAAAACACACTTATAAAACTTTTATCTTCGGGTAAGACTATAAATGTGTGTATATACATACCACAGATTGGTGTGTGTATGTACATACCACAGATTGGTATGTGTAACAGTTTTTAACTTCATAGAAATTATTGCTAGATAAAAAGGTGGTTTTATTGAAAAGGAGCAGCACACTCTCTTTTTCTAGAACACACTGATTCCTGTGAAATAACTTGCAGTATGAGATTGGCTGTTCTTGGACCATATTACAAAAGAGCTTAATTATTAGAGTAAACAAAGATACGTATTACATAGAGCTCTCATTTATAAAGATGGGGGTCAGAGCGTGGGCCCAAAATCTAATACAGTATCTTCCAAAATTGATTTATATTCACTTCAGTTTCTCCAACTAAAGAAATATGATTTCATAATATTGAACAATACTCTTTAGTTTCTATGTGTCTTCATTTCTTACTTAAACTCCGTATTCTGGCTTTTATGATTCAATTGTTAGATTAAACAACTCCAACTTTGGTTCCAGGTTTTATGTTTGAAAATTCTGATGTCAAAAATGAAAGCACATTTTCGTAGTTCAAACAACAACAACAACAACAACAAACCACAAAGCACGTTAAATGTATTTCTCTGAAATTAACTGTCACCCTTTTCTGAAGAGTGAACTGTATTTGGATTGCGTGACAGAATGTGCTCTTTTAGTCATGATTTATTGCTGTTGTTGAGACTGCTCTAAGAATGCGATTTCAGGGTATTCTAAAAAATGAATATTATTTTTTAGAAATGTGCATTCAGTTTATTTACTCGTCTGCTTGGCCAGATGATAATATCAGAATGACACTGCAAATTTTTTTGTTATCAGGATTTTAATAAAAACGAAATACAGATAATTCAGGAGTTAGAAAATTTTATTTATTGATTGATTGATTTACATGGTCAAAACTAAAAAGAGAGGACTGCAAAGCAGAATCTTGGCTAGAGAAATGCCAGACAGAACTGAACATGCCGAGCACTAGTGATAACTGTAACACTGAAGGAGTGAATGGCACTGTAAAATTGTCTTATGTGCCTTTCATTTGTTTCTTTGATATGTGCCCATTATTTTGCATAAACATGCAAAGTGGAATGTAAACTAGAGTCATAAAACCATAAAATTCAGATCTGGAATCTCTTAATTTTAATAATGAGAACCTCGGACTAATTAGTCAATGTTAGGTCTCTTTATCCACATTTTTCACATATAACTTTATGGAATTTTCAATTCCCTTACACAGATATGTAATTTTATAGACCTTATTATTGTGATGTACATCACAGTGCCAAGTTGACTTTGTTTTCTAATAAAAGCTTTCCTTGCCCTTTGAATTTTTATCTTAGGAAGGAAATGATTGTAAAACTATCTAAATTAATACATTGCCCTTTGGAACCATATTATTGATGCCTCTTAAATAATTGTTTTGTCCTTTAGTGAGGAAACAAACTCCTCTCCAGTCATTTTTTTCTTTGTTTTTCTATTAAAATGATTCGAATAGCCTTGACCTATGTGTGTTTATCAAATGCTTGTTGAGGAGTTATCGTCTAGACTAGCTAGTGAGCTTAAGGACTGAAATTGTGGAACCACAGCTGACGCAGCGCTTGCCTGTGAAGATGCCTGCCAGAAACTATGTTCAAGGTTGCTCCATAAATAGTAAATCTTTTTCCTGTGTAGTCTTTAATAGGAGCTTAAAATGGATTTGTAGAAGGCCCTGTGGATTGAACAACAGGAAATTTTAACCAAGTCATTAATAGCTAATGATGTGAACTGTAGGCAACTATCCACCATCAGTCATAGGAGTAAGAGGAGACAAAGGCCAGATCAAGGAAAGGGAGGGTGGCAGCTTTTACTGCAGCAACTTCTCACTTCCTGCCTAATATATTTGTTATTCCAATGATAAAGATAATTCACTGGCTCATTTACTTTTCTTTTTATTTATTTATTTATATATATATGTGCTTATATATTTATAGTTAAATAGAAATGTTTATTTCTAATAAATACTTCTAAATTTATTGTGTTGTTTCCTTGTGTTTCATATTACTTTAAATAAACATAAAACAGCTTACATATTCCTTTTTACATTTGAAGCAAATATTTGTTGAAATGTACTCTGTTAAGAATCACGAATCTGATAAACATCTTGTATTCAGAATATATAGAGAGCTCTCAAAACTCAATAGTAAGAAAAACAACTCCGTAAAAACAGTCAAAAGATTTGAAAGGACACTTCACCAAAGAAGGTAAATATACACATGAAAATATGCCCAATTTCATTAGCCATTAGGGAAGTGTAGGTTAAAACCACAATGAGATACACTAGGTATTTATTAGAATGTTTACAATTGAAAAGTTTGACCAACCAAGTATTGGAGAGAGTGTGAAGGAAGTGGAACACATGTATATTGCTGGGAGGGAATGTAAAATAGTACAACCACTTTGCAAAACAGTTTGTTGGTTTCTTCAAAATATTATACTTACACCTACTGTAAGATTTAATAATTCCACTCTTCGGTATTCAGTCCAAGAGAAGTGAAAGCTTATGTCTATACAAATACTTGTATATGAATGTTCAAAGCAGCTTGATTTGTAATTGTCTCAAATTGGAAACAACCCAAAGGTCCATCAATAAGTGAATGGATAAACAAATTATACGATATCTATAGAATTGAATATTACTCAGCAATAAAAAAAGAACTACTGATACTGCAACAACTTGGATTAATTTCAGAATAATTATTCCAAGTGAAAAATATGACAGTGTTTTCCCAGAGACAATAGTGTTACAGTATGATTCTGTTTACATAAAATTCTAGAAAATACAAACGTATCTACAGAAAGATTATTAATTGCCTGGTGACATGGATGAGCGACTTCAAAGGAATACTAAGAAACTTTTGAGAATAATATACATGCTCATTAACTTCATTGTTATGATATTTTCATGGGTACATACATATAGATATGTAGTGTGTCAAAACTAATCAAATTGCATATTTACACGTGCCCAAGTTATTGTATGTCAATTATATCTCAATGAAGCTTTTATGTGACCTTCTTTGTTTAGTAATTTATTAATAAACACATCTAGACAATAAAGAATCTGTAAGAGATCAGAGGCTGCCATGTTTGAACTTTATCCTCAGTTCAATTTGTATCAAGACTATTTTAGAGGTATCTTCCTAAACTCCTCCTCTTTCTTTTCTTTCTTTTTTATCTTCTCCTGTTCTTCTCTTTCTCTGACTCGTCTTTTCTCCTCCCTTGCCTCCTTTATCTCCTGTTCCTGCTCTTTTCCTTCTTCTTAATCTAAAAAACTTCCAACTTAGTTTCTCTTACATCCCATTAGTGTCTTTTTCTTTTCCATTCTTTTCTGCATTTATGCTCAGCATAATAAGCATTGCCTATGGACATGCCTGTGGTTCTTGGATTTCTGCAGCCATATGAACTGTGTTGCATCTTGTGTTGTGCGACATCAGATCAGAATCAAAATAATAAAAACACGCACTATTGAATTTCAGCTTAAATATCACATCTTCAAGGAGGTCTTTTCTCACCTTACACTCAATGTGGTTCCCAGCTCTCCTTTCCCACTGCTTTCTGACTCCATCTAACATAATATTTTTATCCTTTATTGTGAATATTCATTACATATGAGCCTCCCCTTTTGATTTGCAAGATCTCTGAGGGGGATCCTTGTTTGCTGTGAAATACATGCTAGTACTGTATTCTCTGCTTACTGTGAAGTAAATGCTAATACTTTATTTGAATGAATTGAAAGGATACTGATTAGATTAGACCAATCTTACCCAGACTATCTTGGATAAATTATGACCAGAAACCCCAGAGAGAATTCTTCTTAGATCAATATCCACCTGCTATATGGTACTAAATCAAGTAATAAAGAAATAGTTATTCATTTACTTGTTTATCAAATGTTTACCATAGGGTACTGAATTTTTCCCTAAGGAATACCAAGAATAAATAGACATTTCACCTGTCCTTATTTACAGTATAGTTAAAGCTATATATAGTATAGCTAAAACCTACACATTAAAAGATAACTAACAATGCAAGAGAGCATGTGAAAACTGCTAATGAATGTAATGGATAGATCCATTAGTTGTTCAGAGCACCTAGAGATCACATAAGAACAAAGTAGTCAGGGATCACCGGGAGACCACAGGAGTATCATCTGGACGAAATTAAATGTGAGACGCACTTTGAAAAATAGGTATCAGGAACTTTGAGGTTTGTTTACTACTTTTGGAGACTCAAATACACAAGCTTAAACACAAAAAGAGTTTATGTTCTCAAGTGAAAAAAGTTTAGAAGCTGTGATAGAATCTGGTTGGAATTATGGCTTAAATTAATGTTCCATGAACTCATCAGAGATCATGATTTCTTTTCTTTTTCTGTTCTGCACACATGATTTCTATCCTCAAACATATCTCATGGTGTAATATGCATCTAGCCATTCATTGCATTACATTCTTAAAGGCACTAGGATATAAAGAGTAGGAGCACTATGTTTTTTGCTATTTTTCTTCCTGTTCTACATATAGCATGTATAACCATGATGATATGGCTTGGCTCTGTGTCCCCACCCAAATCTCATCTTGAATTGTAATCCCCACGTGTTGAGGGAGGGATCTAGTGGGAAATGATTGGATCTTGGGGGCGGTTTCCCCCTGCTGTTCTCCTTATAGTGAGTGACTTCTCATGAGGGCTGATGGTTTTAACGTGTGACGCTTCCCGTCTCTCTCTGTCTCTCTCTCTCTCCCATCACCATGTACGACATGCCTTGCATCCCCTTCACCTTCTGCCATGATTGTAAGTTTCCTGAGGTCTCTCCAGCCATATGGAGCTGTGAGTCAATCAAACCTCTTGTTTATATATTACCCAGTTTCAGGTAATATCTTAATAGCAGCATGAAAACTAGCTAATACAGAAGACTGGTAGCAAGAGTGGGGCACTGCTATAAAGATAACCTGAAAATTTGGAAGCCACTTTGGAACTGGCTAACAGGCAGAGGTCAGAACAGTTTGGAGGCATTGGAAGAAGACAGGAAGTTGTGGAAAAGTTTGGAACTTCCTAGAGATATATTGAATGGTTTGATCAAAATGCTGATATTGATATGGACAATGAAGCCCAGGGTGAGGTGGTCTGAGGCTGAGATGAGGAACATATTGGCAACTGGAACAAAGGTCACGCTTGCTATGCTTTGGCAAAGAGACTGGCAGATGATTTAGGGTATCTGGCAGAATAAAGCGCTAAGCAGCAAAGCATTCAAAATGTGACCTGGATTTTTATGGAAGTGTACAGCCATTTGTGTTCACAAAGAGATGATTCGGGATTGGACCTTTCGTTTAAAAGGGAAGCAGAGCATAAAAATTTGGAAAATTTGTAGCCTGACCATGCAGTAGAAAAGAAAAATCAATTTTCTATGGAGAAATTCAAGCTGGCTACAGAAATTTGCATAAGTAATGAGGAGCCAAATGTTAATAGCCAAGACAATGGGGAAAATGTCTCCAGGGCATGTCAGAGATCTTTATAGCAGCCCCTCCCATTATAGACATGGAGGCCTAGGATGGAAAAATGGTTTCATGGGCGAGGCCCAGGGCCCTACTGCTCTGTGCTGCCTGGGGACATGGCACCCTGAGTCCCAGCAGCTCCAGCTCCAGCCATGGCCATTGCTTTAGCAGGTGCAAGCGCCAAGCCTTGGCAACTTCCATGTGGTATTTGGCCTGCAGCTATGCAGAAGGCAATAATGGAGGTTTGGGAAACTCTGCCTAGATTTCAGAGGATGTATGGAAACACCTGTATGTCCAGGCAGATGTCTGCTGCAGGGGCAGAGCCCTTGTAGAGAACCTCTGCTAGGACAACATGGAAGGTAAATGTGGGGTTGGAGCCCCCACACAGAGTCCCCACTGGAGCACTGCCTAGTGGACCTAAGAGAAGAGGGCCACTGTCCTACAGGCCCCAGAGTGGTAGATCCACCAACAGCTTACACCGTGGGCCTGGAAAAACTGCAGACACTTAACATCAGCCTGTGAAAGCAGCTAGGGGACTGTACCATGCAGATCTACGGGGGCAGAGTAATATACATATATATATATATATATATATATATATATATATATACATACATACATATAAAATAAGGAAATGTACAGCTATTTAGTAGTTAAGTTAATGTGATAGTTATAGAACCAAAATAATAGAATTAGTTATTGATATGTCAACTACACTGAAAAATTTTTGAACAAAATTATTACTTGAATTCTGAAGCTTCCTTGTATCTTAAACATTCTTGTGTAGAATACCCACACACCAATAACTGCATTTTTATAAAGAACTTTAAAGCTTCTTTTATTGTTGCTCCTCTCTTTTTATGTAGGAACAACTGTGTGTGTGTGTGTGTGTGTGTGTGTGTGTGTGCGTGTGTGCATTCTTTCATTATTTAGATAGTGAGGTTGAGTAAATTACCTTGATTAATTGGACTTAATGTCTACTAGAACATTTTTTCAGTTTATTTTCTTTGGCTAGAACACAGAATAAAAAGTAGAAAACAATAACCCTTGTACTTTAAGTAGAGCTTCACTACATTAAATAGTGTATTTGATGGCAAAACCAGGCTGTAAGCTGAAATTCAACTTCAAATTCTTTGCAAACTCATGTCACCCTGTTCTGTTCTATGTTAGGCAATTGACCCAGCAGTAGCCAGATAAAAGGGCTTAGCATATGAGTAATTTAGACCACATCTGTGAAACTCATATGTATACTCTGCATGCATCATAAGCTTTTCCCAAAGTAGAAAATGAAATAAACAGAGATAATTATTGCTGCTGAAAAATTCAGTGCTCTGCAAGACAGATTTTATTTTAACTAGTGCATATTACAGTACATTTATGGAACAAAAGACAAGCTTATGTTTTTAGATTTTGTTTTCACATTCTATGTGCCATGAATATTTTCTGACCTATGCATAGTAAATGCAATAGGGTGTTTTTCCTGCCTCCCCTTACTTTTTCTCTCTAAAAGATTAACATTAAAGGAAAGCATCGGGGTTACTTTCATTTACTTATCAAACATGTGAACATTGATTTTAGTTATTTAACCTTTGCTGAAGAAATGTAGAGGCATATATGGGGGAAAAAGAATGTCAAGCCAGTGCAGAATCCTTTTTTATACAATACTGATGAGAGTGTGGATAAACTGACATTTTAATACAGTCATGGCAGAAATGTAAATTTTTCAACCTTTTTAGATACTAATTTAGCAATATCTACCAAATTTCAACATGCACATAAAATTTGGCCCAGAAAATCCACCACTAGGAATTTATCTCATGGATGAATGTACACAAGTATTAAAAGATACAAGGATATTTACTGCAGTATTGTTGGTTTTAACAAAACAATGAAAAGAAATGTTCATTTGTAGGAGAATGGTTAAGTAAACTACTTTTTGTAAAAGCCAGCTAATGAAATAGATATCTATGTGGTGACCATGATGAAAATAAAGTATGCATATGTACTCATATGTATGTGCTTGTATGTTCACAGAAACTTTCTTGAAGGGTGCATATGGAAGAGTTAGCAGTAGATATAATGGGAAAGAAAAGAATTGAAATTTTCTTGAAGGGTACATATGGAAGAGTTAGCAGTAGATATAATTGGAGAGAAAGGAATTGAATTTTTCTTGAAGGTACATATGGAAGATTTAGCAGTAAATACAATTGGAGAGAAAGGAATTGGTTAGGTGAAGCCTTTTAGTTTTCTCTGTATTAATTCTTTTCATTTTTGTTTTTCCATAAGCATATACTATTTGAAGAATCATAATACAATATTTATTAAAATTGTTTTAAAACATAAGATTGATACTTTTTTGAAATGCTTAATATGGTTTGGATCTGTGTCCCCACC
This sequence comes from Pan paniscus, assembly GCF_029289425.2. Lineage (NCBI taxonomy): Eukaryota > Metazoa > Chordata > Mammalia > Primates > Hominidae > Pan > Pan paniscus. Next base: position 98,141,890 of record NC_073255.2, read on the forward strand.
CAAATTTTATGTTCAGTTGTAGTCCCCAGTGTTGGAGGTGGGGCCTTGTGGGAGGTCATTGAATCATGGGGGTGGATTTCCTCTTTTGGTGCTGTTCTCATGATAGAGTTCTCATGAGATCTGGTTGTTTAAAAGTGTTTGGTACTCCCCCCTTTCTCTCTTCCTCCTGCTTCGGTTGTGTAAGATGCACCTTCTTTTCCTTCACTTTCTGCCATTATGGTAAGTTTCTTGAGGCATCCCCAAGCAGGTGCCAGCATCATGCTTTCTATGCAGCCTGTAGAACTATGAGCCAATTAAACCTCTTTTCTTTATAAATTACCCAGTTTTAGGTATTTATTTATAACAGTGCAAGAATGAGCTAATACATGCTCAAAAGCAAAAGTCCTTCAGATATCAAGATTCTAGACTTTCCCAGCTTAAAATTTTATAATTACAATAAATATCATGGAATATATTTTGAAGCAAGATAAAAGAATAGAAAAAGGGCTCTAATACTAGCAACTTGATCATTGGGAAAAATCAAGAGGAATGGTAGTAGGAACTTGACCAGTCAGCAATAAAAATTGATTCGAGGATTATTTTCAATTATATTTATCTTATTAACTATGATACTTAGGATTAATATTAGAATTATATGAACTTTCTCTTTTCTTATTGGTAGTGAGAAAACATAAATTGCAGCCATGTTTCTTGCATGTAACAAATGTTCATTAAATATTTGTTAACAATTTAATAAGCCTATATAAAGACATTCAATCATTAAATCAAACTGTAATATCTGACCTATGATTTTATACTAGTAAAAGTTAGGGGAGAGAGGAGATGGAGCAAGATGGCTGAATAGAAGCCTCCACTGATCTCTACACAAAAATCACCCTCAAAAGGACCAAAAGTCATGACACTAATCACAGTACCTGGTTTTAACTTCATATCACTGAAAGAGGCACAGAAGAGGGTAGGAATGACAGCCTTGAATTGATAATGCCTTCCCCTGGCAGTGGCTGCATGGCATGGAGGGAGAATCTGTGCATTTCACGGGTGGAGAGAACAGTGATTGTAGGACTTTGCATTGGAACTTAGTGCTGTCCTGTCACAGTGGAAAGCAACAGGGTAAGAATTCAGCTGGTGCCACAGAGGGAGCATTTAGACCAACTCTAGCCAGAGGGAAATCATCCATGCCAGCAGACAGAAATTGAGTTCCAGCAAGCCTTGCCACTGTGGGCTAAAGTGCTCTTACATCCTAAATAAACTTGAAAGGCAGAATAAGCCACAAGGACTGCAATTCCTGGGCAAGTCCTAGCATTGTGCTGGGCTTGGGGCCAGTGGACTTGGGGCAGGGGGGCACATGACCTGGAGAGACACCAGCTAGGGCAGCCAAGGAAGTGGTTGGGCCACCCTTCTGCCAACCCCAGGCAGCCCAGCTTGCAGCTCCAGCAGAGACGCCTTCCTTCCACTTAAAGGGAGGAGAAGAAAGAATAAAGAGGACTTTATATATCAACTTGGATATCAGCTCAGCCACATAGGATAGGGCACCAGGCAGAGTCCTGAAGCTCCCGTTCCAGGCCCTAGATCCCAGGTGACCTTTCTATACACACCCTGAGCCAGAATGGAACCCACTGCCTTGAAGTGAAGGACCCAGTTCTGGCAGGATTCATCACCTGCTGATTAAGAGCCCTTGGGCCCTGAATAATCAGCAGCAGTACCCAGTGAAGTAAAAATATACAAGGGTACGTACATCCCAAAATTTGCCCACAAGTGGTCCCCTTATGAAGAACTTTGCTCTGTCAAAGATGTAATTTTGTCATCTCTGCTCAGAATGGATAATTGTGTCTATATTAAGCCAATAAATATACTGGCATCATTTCTAAGACCTTTCTGTTGAAGCTGGTTAGTTTAGCCTCATTGTTATATGTGTCTTCTTTGGAGAACAGAAGACACTGAAGGCAATGATAAAAACTGTCAAATATTAAAGAGTTTTCTCTCAGAGAGAGTGAAGCTACTTTGAGTGGTTCCAGAGAAACTTTAGGATAACGGAATGGAACTCTCAGGGAGGAAGATTTGACTCTGAAAAAGAAATAATTTTCTGAAACTTATGACTTTTAGTAAAGTGGAGAACATCCTAACATTGCAATTTTCATTAGGAAACCTGGCTCTAGTTGTATGAGACTAGTTGTACTCAATGGCCTCTTCCCACCACCCATACCATTTTTCCCTACTGAACAAGATGTTAGAATATACAGGTCCTGAGATTTCTAGTTTAATCCAGAGAAAGAACTTTATCCAGAGTGTCTGACACACCCTTTAACCTAGAAACTCTGATTAGTTTGCAGGTGTCACACAAATTTTCTGATACTAGCAGACTAACATACGCTATGATGAAGCCATAGTCAAATACTGAGGAACGTTCCTCATGTATCAACACAATTTTCTCTTATAAATAAAATAAAAAGTAAAATAGTTATAAAATCAGCAATAAAGAATTTAAAGGATATTTTGTAAATTATTGATGGATTTTCATATTCATAGTTCATTCTGGTTCCTTCCAATTCTGTGACCATCTAAAGGAGTGTGCGGTGCACCATTAAGCCAATCTTAGCTGTTGCTGTATGTTGAGTCATGAGATATTAAAAATGGCTTATGGACAAATCATCTCCCAATTAGGGCAATTGTACATGACCTGATCTAATCTTTTTTAAAAAATAAATTTAATTTTCCCCAAAGTTATTGAGGTATATTTGGTGCACAAAACTGCACATAGTGTGTACAATTTGGTGAGTTCAAACATATGCATATACCAGTGTTACCTTGCCACAATCAAGGTAATCAATATATTCATCACATCCAAAAGTTTCCATGTGCCACTTTATTTTTTGTTTCTTTTTTTAAAATTTGTGATGAGAACACTTAACATGAGCTCTATCCTTGTACTACCTTTTAAAGTGCACAATACCTTATTGTTAACTACAGGCATTATGTTGTACAGCAGAATTCTGGAACTTACTCATACTGTATAACTGTAACTTTATATCCATTTATAATAGTAACAACTCCATACCTTAACTATTGTGAATAATGCTGGAAGGAACATGGGAGTACAGATATCATTTCAAGTTCCTGATTTCAATTCTTTCAGATATACACCTAGAAGTGGGATTACTGGATCATATGGAAGTTTTATTTTTATTTCTTTGAGGGACCTACATACTGGTTTTTCTTAGTGGCTATACCATTTTACATTCTCGCCAACAGTGTACAAGAATTCCAATTTCTTCATAACCTTGAAAACACTTTTTTCTCCCCTTCTCTTTCTTTTCTCCTTCAGAGACTCTCATAATGTGTATATTGAACTACTTGATGGTGTCTCATATGCCCTGTAGGGGTTCTTCGGTGTTTTTCATTCTTTATCCTTTTAGCTTCTCTGACTACATAATTTAAATGACCTGTCTTCAAGGTAACTACTTCTTTCTTCTGCTTAATTGGGTCATTTGTTGAAGCCCTCTATTAATTTTTTTTCAGTTTAGTTATTGTATTCTTCAAATCCAGGATTTCTGTTTCTTTGGTTTTATGGTTTTCATTTCTTTTTGAACTTCTCATTTTGTTTATGTATTGCCTTTCTAATTTTGTTTAGTTGTCTGCCTAATAGTTCACTAAGCTTCTTTAAGACGATTATTATTTTTCTTTGTAAGGCACTTCGTAGATCATCATTTATTTGGGGTCAATTATTGAAAGTTTTTTAGTTTCCTATGGTGTTATCAAGTTTCCTTAATTTCTCATGATCCTTATATTCTTACATTTATGTCTGCACATTTGAAGAAGTGGTTCTCTCTTCCAGTCTTTATAGTCTGTTCTTAGCAGGGAAAGACTTTCACTAGTCAGTCTAGCTTAGGATTCTGGGTGGGCCAGATGGCAGTTATCTGTGGGCAAGTGAGGCCTGTGAGTGAGGTCCATTGGGTTCAAAGTTGAAACAGGGCCTGTTGAATTCTTGGTTAAACGGAGCCTGTTACCAAAGTTTTACTTTTGAGCATGGTTGTCTGGCAGGGCTTCACAGGTGGGTGGGGCTGGTTGCCTGGGCTCTGAGGTTATGTGAGCCTGCTGTCTGAGCTCTATAGTTGGGTGGAGCCAGCCGACTTGGCTCTTTGGTTTGATGGAGTTGTTGGTTAGGGCCACAGTCAGGCAAAGCTGCTCACAGGGGCTGTGGGACTGCCTCTGAGATCTGTATGCACTGGCTGCTGAGAGCCCCTGCCTCTTTCTGTTTTTCCTGATTGTTCCCAGGTGGTCTAGCCATGCCAATTTCCCCAGTGTGTGATATGAGGTGAGGCATAAGTGGGTCTCTAGAGCAATGCCCTGAAATGCTGGGGAAGTTCAACATCCACCATGATCTCTCTTTACTCCACTGAAGAAATCACGGGTCAACAGGATCTTTCTTGGCTCTGTGTTGTGCTGGATTGGGCAGGATTGCTTCTGACAAAGAAGGGTTATTTTTATCTTTTTTAATGCAATTTTTTTCACTCTACCAGGGTGCTCAACTTTTGGAATTCTCACAAAGGCATTCTTTTCTATGAATAGTTGCTAAACTGTGTTTCTGTGAGGGTACTGGGGCTAGGGACCTCATACGCATCCACCTTTCTGGAAGCCTTGATCTGCTAATTTTACTTTTCTCTTTCTGCTTCATACCAAATTCTGCTAAGCACCGATTCTTGGTTTTGTGTTTCATTTCCAGCTCTGAATTTGTCATTAGCATTTGATATGTTTTTGTTATTAATTCTTAAATCTCCATAAATCATGGCTCATATTCTCCAGGCTGTTGCCTGAGTGAAATTGACCCCAAGGTCCTTGGATTTTCACATCTCCTCGTCTGCAGAATGACTCCCTATAGAAGTAAAATGAATAGTTTCTTTGTTTAGGGAAGAACATTCAGGAAAAAAAAATATGGGAAATATGTAGAATAAATGTAACATAAACCTATTATAAAAAATAAAACATAAAACTACATGTTTTAAATATAGCTCTCATTTAATTCTTTAATAAGAAATAAAAATCTTTAGTTATTTGAAAAAATTGCTGCCCAGTTATAGAACCAAACACTAGTAGCACAGCTCTAGCCCTTTCCCCATGCCATAAAACAGAATAAATTAGATATATGACTAAAACCAATCTAGTTTAAACAGAACAAATTTTCATTAGGGGGTATTCTGTATTCACTATGGACTGTGATGTTACTTTACTATTATCAATCATATTATACAGAAATATGAAAACAGTACATCACAAAGATATAAATACAATGTTTATATCAAACCATCTTTCTTCAATGTCTATCCTAATTATCTTTTTAATTTTTCATATTCCCTCTTCACGAAACATTCACTAGAAAATTACATATTACCATTTTCTGCTGGAGAGTTTTATGCATGTTTACATTAGTCACTTAGTCACATCTGTTGCAAAATCTTGGTGAGAAAAAGCTACTTAGGCCTTTGTTATTGTCTGGTGATAATATCATGTTCGAAAGTGTATTGTCTTCTAACAAGACGTTTTGGAGGCATAGGAAAGCACATACTGGTTAGTAATTGGATCCAGTCCCCAAGATAGACAAATATGAAAATGTATTACAGGTTTACTGCACCCAAGACTTCATAAGATACTTTCCACAAGTCATAATACACTGCTGTTTTTTTATTGTTACTAGAAGGTAATGGAAAGGACACTGACAAGAAGTCCAAAAGGATGACTTTAAGATTTAGCTATACCTGCAGTGTTATCTTAAATAAGTTATTTCACTTCTTTGGACATTGGCTGATGTAAATTATCTGAAGAGATTGGAACTGTCATATTCAGTTCTGAAATTAAAATACATTTAATTTAAAAGTCTATTTATCAATTTGTCTTTTAAATTTTTTAACTGTAAATTATTAATTTAACTTTTTTCTTGCAGAAATAAAATTTTTGACAAGTTTCCGTTATGTGTCTACCCACCACACCCTGTGTTCAAGATTACTTTTTTTAAACCACTTAATTAAACTGTTTATTTATTTCTTGTCGATTTTGTTTGAATATATCCTGGGGCTGGGATCTTCTGCTGTACCTACTTTGTATGATTTGCAAAGTGCGGTGATAATGTCTCAACTTGATTGGGCTAAGGGATTCCTAGATAGCTGATAAAATATCATTTTGGGATATATCTGTGAGGATGCTTCCAAAAGAGATTAGCATTTATATCAGTAGACTGAATATGGAAGATTGTCCCTACCAACGTGGGTGGGCATCGTCCAATCTATTGAGAACTAAAATAGAACAAAATGGTATAGGATAGGTTAATTCATTTTCTCTATTTGAGCTAGGACATTCATGTTCTCCTGCCCTTGGGCATTGGTGCTCCTGGTTTTAGGGCTTTAGGACTCAACCAGGACTTACACCATTAGCATTAGCTACCCTAGTTCTCAGGTAGGGTAGTCCTAGTCTTTTGACTAGGACTGAATTATGCCACCAGTTTCCCTAGTTTTCCAGCTTGTAGGGAGTAGACCATGGGACTTCTCAGCCTCCATAATTGCATAAGACAATCCTTCTAATAAGTCTCTATATAAACCTCTCTCTCTCTCCCTTTGTATATACATATTATGTTCAGTTTCTCTGAAGAACTCTAACTAATACAGAATAGTATAAATAGGTCAGATGGACATTTTAAACCTTTCGTGTCACGGTCTTATCTTTCAATACATAGCCATTTTCCTTTTCATCTAAGGCCACGGCAAACTTGGGGAGTGAAAGTTTAGAGATCTCAGTTATTTCTCCAAATCATTTTAGCTATAATAAACAGAGTTAAATGATAGACAATTTGGAGTCTATGGGCACATATTCCAGGTTAGCATATCACTTGTTCTATGTCTTTAAGAGTGGGATAGCCACAGTAAATAGTATCTAATCTACAAATGGTTTAAAGACTGCCCTGGAAACATATGTAGTAGGAGATAATTACTGACTTCACTCAGTTTATCTTGGGTCAGGCTCTGTCACAGGTTGTCTCAAGGAGCTGATCAGAGTGTGTGCATGTCTCGTTCTATTCATGAGCATGTGTGCGCGCACACATACCTATACTGGAATATTTGGCCGCATCTGGATCACACAGCATAAAATATTCAATGATAATTACTTGACAACCTGTTGCTATAGTTTTGCATTCTTTGAGGCTTCTCTCAATTTTAATCGCTACTCCCTTTACTCATAAAAGAATGGATATACAAGTTTGGTAAAATTATTTCTCCATAGAGAAAACTCCTTACAGAATATGCCCGTCTGTAAATAATAACTATTTCCTTTGATATAATTTATTACTGTTAGTATTTGACCTCATGTGTACTTTTACTTTCATTATCAATTTTAAATTCTCCATCCAGCAAAATGTAAGATTCCTCACATCTCCCAATAAAGAACAGGGGAGATTATTATACCATGATGTAGGAAAATTGGGCATTAAAGATGTAGAGCTCTATACAGTGATGAAGAAAGAGGGCTTTTGTGCTTCCTGCACTACACTGACTCCCAGAAGGTACGTCAATATTCCAAGCTGTTGGAGAGTAAATGCTATCTGCAGGAGAAAGTCACTACCTGGTCATTCTCAGAATATCTTGATATTTGATGATCTCCCTCCAGTAGAGCCTCTGATCTCTTCTTCCTGCTGGAAAGAGCCCATGGGTCTTACCTTGCAAGGAGAAGAAGAACTATCTGTATACTACAAAAACTTCTAAAACTTATGTCAAGAAAGAGAAAGGGAAAAGATGCCTTGAAAAGTCCTTGGAGAAGATCAAAGTGCTGTGGACCCTTTGACTCAAAGAAAGTAGCAGAAGTTGCTGTTTCCACAGAGCCTGCACAAATTCTACTATGACTTCCCTGTTGAGAAGAAGCAACAGACCTGTGTGTTCCCGAAGGTAGTCACACTCCAGATCCAATGATAAGCTGACCTGGATGGTGTCTTTCAGATGGCGGCTGAGATGCTCTTACTTTTGGGAAGCTTTCCCTGTTTCTGGGCTGGGCAGCTCTGGATATCCCAAAAGGATGCCTTGAGTCCCATTCATCCTGAGATCTTTGAGAGCCTAGGTCTAGTAACTATCCACTTATTATGGAAGTATGAAAGAACCTGTGATGCTTATTTTCTTTTAGAAAGCTGACCACCCAGGCAAGGTTAGAACAACTACGGAATAAAAGGAATCCTCAAGAGAATTAAACTCATGCCCACATTCCCATTAGCACTAATTCATCATTGTCCACAGGTAACACTGTGTCGCCAAATGGGGCTTAGTATTTCAAGACAGATTCTCTTTTCTTAGAATAGTAGCTTGTAGAAATAATATAGATAGATAGATAGATAGATAGATAGATAGATAGATAGATAGACAGACAGATAGACAGAGAGAGATATAGATAGTTATAGTTTCTTGATTCACCATAGATGTAATGATTCTTTTACTACACTGCTCTAGAAAAAAAAATGTTATGAATAGAGGCAACCCTAATGTTAAGTCACTATGTGGCAGAGAAATACACAGGCAGTGGAGCAGGATGGGTATAGACTGTGTAACTAATTAGTAGTTACTCTAAACAATGAGCATGTTTTACCTCTACTTTGAAAGACAAAGTAAAGTTCCTATTACTTTGGACTAGGAGGGAAATATTTTGGGTAAGACAGACTGGGCAGCAATGACAGTAGAAAATATTTATAATTCCTATTCCCTTATTACTGGTCTTGTTTTCTTTCTTTCAATTTTTTTCTCTCTTGCCTGCCTGTAATACAGTGTGAACATAAGGTCTCAGCTTCCCTGTCACTCCTAAAGAAAAAGTTTGAATAATCTCCAAGGTGTTAGGGACTCAATATATTTAAATAAGTACCTCCCCTCCCTTTCAGAAATAGTTACATCAGAAAATTCATAAAATAACTGAAAAGAGCCATGCTTTACACAAAGGCAAGGGATGGCATTATTGGTATTTGTCAAATTACATTATATAAAAATTTGATATTTTAAGAATAAAAACCGTGATACATCGTTGTATATACACTTTAATTTTAATATTATAACAAACTGCACGTAGGCAAATGGGAAAACAAAGAGAAGAAAAAAAATCTTTTTGTCAACAAAAAGAGCAGGGCTATATCTTTTCCTTTTAAACTTTCCTTTTAGATATTTTTAAAATAATTTGTTCCTTGTACACACACCTATACACACGTGTACATTTTATCTGATACAGCCTAAAAGACAAAAAAAAATCAAGGTATCCTGGCAGAGAAGGTTAAGGGAAAGGTGAAAACTAGACTTCTGAGGGATATTGTTTTCTTTTCTCATTCTTATTCCAATCTGTATTGCATCAACAGCTCCCTGTTGCTTTTAGTGGCCCAGAGTATCTTAACCTTTGTTGTAAGGATTTGTTAAGCAAGATGCCTGATACATTCTACCTAGCAGAACTGTTGCTTATACAATACAAATTTTGACATCTGTACTCTTTCGTTATTTAGTTAATTCTCTTCTACTTACAAACTCACAAATCGACGGAGGACTTGGGTGAGGATTCCATTAATCTAACACAGTGCTGGAAAAGCCAAAACAGTAATTCAACTGTCCACTTTGAAAAAAATGTGTGATTTATAGATATTCTCATATCATAACATTTCCTGTCAAAGAGAATCATAGCTAATGGGTACAGGAAGATTATAAAATATTTTGATTCAAAGAATACTACAAATGGCTGTCAAAACTTCTTATTTCTCATTCAAGTAAGTCTGTGGAATGGAATATTTCTGACTACTTCTTTTATACATAGGATCCAGAATAATAACAAATGTTTACAATATGCTATGTTTAGGTCAATTACTGTTCTTAGCGCTTTATACATACTGACTCATCTAAACCTCACAACACACCATAAGGTATACAAGATTATTTTCAATATGGGGAAACAGAAACAGGAATGTTAACTTACTTGGCCAAGGTCACACAACTGGGCAGTAGCTAGAACTCAGACTCAAGTTGTGCTTGTAAAACTGCGCTCAGAATCTGCAGTTCATTTCACATCTATGAAAAGAATAAATAAATTAAGTACAATAGCTAACATCTATTGAGCGCTCCCTCTGTGCCAGGTGTTAGCGAAGCACTTTGCCTGCAGTATCTCATTTAATCCTTGCAACAGTCCTCTGTGGTATAATTAGCTCTGTTTTAAAGATAAAGAAACTAAGGATCAAAAAATTACTTGTCCAATTTATAAAGCTAGTAAAAGGGAGACAGGATTCAGGTCAATTCCAGGGCTCATACCCCTTTACCACTACTCTTCCTGTTTAATGGTTTAGTCAATTATCAACATTTAATGAACACTTATGAGGTTCAGAGACTGACAAGCATCTATTTCACCCTTGGATATGTTATTGTCTGAAGAATGTAGTTTGATAGCGTGAAGAATGGAGTCCAGGCAACAGCATTAGATAAGACTATTTAAAGTTCAAGAAATTTGAATATCAGATGATTACTGTTTGCAATATACTCTGAAATGGCTGAGGATTTAAATCCTGCTCTCTGTGCCAAAGCATTCTTGGATGTATTCATAACATTTGAGTGATTTGCCAAGACATGCCAAGCTTATTTAAATAACTATTCCTGTCTTTATTGATTGACAGGGTTGATGTGATTTCTTTCAGTGATTATACTTTTGGGCAAGATGGCATCAGGCTAACTAGACACAGTATGATTTACTTGTGAACTTTGTTCAACATTGGTATTCTTGATATATTCTTCGTAGAAAGAGAAAATGCTAACAACAAGAGTGAACAAATTAAAAGCTGATTCGTATGAGTGTAATTAATTTAAAAATTAGAATAAAAAAGAATTAGATTGAGAACTAGTTGTCACAACTTTTCCACAAAACCAGCTGGGTGATCTGATGTCTTCTAGGACCCAGAAACATTACATATAAAATGATGAGGTTGATGATCTCGAGAAGATGTTTCCATTTCTAAAATTTAAGTACTAATACTTCTTATAAGAGGTAGTCTAGTTCAAGATCTTCCTGACAAGGGTTGGTAACAGTGGTAAAAGAATGGATAGATTATGGGGGAGGTAAGGTGGGGAGGTGGTAGTAGTTTGTGGATGCAGACATATAATGAAAAAGTAATTTACAAAGTAGACAAGGTCATCATAATATTTTATAGTTTAGTGATGCCAATATTTGTACTATATTCTAAAAATATCAGAGTATTACCTACTATTAGAAGTTTCATAAATTACAAGAAATTAAAATGCTTGTGAGGATAAATCACTATTGATTTCTACCATGCGTAAAACATTAGCATATGAATGGTTACATAGAGTGGTATCCAATTCTTTGTTTGCTTTTTAAGTATAAAACAGAGCAAACCGTTCTTATTTTGCAACAGGAATGGATTAATTTCTATCTATCTTTCTATCTATCTATCTTCTAGACAGGCTCCAGATACTTTAGTTAATAATCTAGAGTTAATAACCTAGAAATCTTGCAGCATCTCCCATCCAAAGATCTTACAAAGTCTGACTTAGCAGCATTCATATCAGGAGGTGGGTGAATGTCTTCAGATGTCCTTTGCTGCTGTTTAAGTTATTTTCAACTTTATTACATTTTTTTTTTTTGAGATGGAGTCTCGCTCTGTCTCCCAGGCTGGAGTACAGTGGCCTGATCTTGGCCCACTGCAACCTCTGCCTCCTGGGTTCAAGCAATTCTCCTGTCTCAGTCTCCCGAGTAGCTGGGACTACAGGTGCACACCACCACACCTGGCTAATTTTTGCATTTTTAGTATAGATGGGGTTTCACCATATTGGTCACCCTGGTCTCGAACTCCTGACCTCAGGTGATCCACCCACCTGGGCCTCCCATGGTGCTGGGATTACAGCTGTGAACCACTAACTTTATTAAATTTCTAAACTTTGTCATACCTAGTAGTGTTGATGTACTCATTTTAATTTTAGTTCACTTTACCAAGAACAAAAAGACATTGAAATAATTTCTCTCAATTTCTAATTTAAACAAATTAGAAATTAAAATAAATTATTGTAAAGCCATATTACTGCCTGGAACTGTAGACATTTATTGGTTTTCAAATGTTCTGCCTAAATTGAAACTATTAATGTTAAATAGATTCATTTGCTAGTTTTGTGCCATGGAGAAGCCAATAATTTCAGATGTCTGGTGTTCTTATTTCATTTGAACCCTATCTTTAGCAGGCTCTCTTCCTTAAATCAGAAATCCCAATTCTCTTTTATTTTCTTTCCAACAAACAAGTAAAATTAATTCCAAATGGGCAGGGATAAGAAGAGACAGGTGGCATCATATAAAGAAGCAGAAACTGAATGTAATTAACTAAAGTTGTATTTCTAAACCAGCAAGTCTACTTTTAATTATCTTTCATATATTTTCTTGCAGTATTTATTTGTTTATTCATTCAGAATATATATCATCGAACATTGCCTCAAAGCTAGGCAGTGCTAGGTAATAGGTATACCTTAGTGATGAAATAGATCACTTCTTTCTGGAGTTTACATACTAGAGGGAAGAACAAACGTGAACAAGTAAAAAGATAGTGGTCTTTTAACTGATACATACGACATGTAAATCAACTAGCCTCTGCATTCAGCTCTTCACTTTTGCATTTCTGTGTCCCTCCTAATCATCCCCTAGGCTGCTTCACAGTCAGCAAAGGGCTTGCTCCAGGTGATCCAGATAGCTTTCTGAGTTTACCCTATTATTAAATCATCCTATGAGTAAAGAACCCTAGAAAAAGAGACGTAATAGGTGTCTCTCCCTCAAAAGTCCTGGTGGCTCCAGAAAAACAAAAAAAAAACCAGAAACTCTATAGTGGCTCTTCTATTCTTGGTGAATTTATTAGCTAGGATTAGACAATGCTTGATCAAGGGTGAGCTGTTGGAGGCAGGGATTTAGTGGCATTTATTCAACCAGCTCTGGACAGACTAGGTGAGGTCTGTCCATGGGGCTGGTAGAATCAAACCAAGATGGCCACCAGGAATCAGTGTTACAGCCAAGAGTTAAGCAACTGAGTCAAATTTAGGAGAGAAGATGAAGACAGGAACTGAAGTTAGCAACTCAAGTCAGCTGAAATGGGCAGAGAAGCCAAGTTCCAATGGGTCTCAGGAGTATCTCTAAGAATTCAATCTCTGTGTCAGGATTCTTCCATTCTAGTCCACGTACACACATGACACTAGACCTGTAATCAGGACTGATCAAAGTCATTTTCTGACGTGTAGACATCATTGAATAACGGAAAAAACAGCTAATTAAAAAGAGCAAAAACAAAACCTAACTCCAAATTCTGGCTCCAATATTAATGTCACAATAGAAAGGTTAATTAGTATCTCTGAAAATCAGTTCTTTTCATCAGCAAAATGGGGATAACACCACCTCCTTGAAGAGACCTTTATTTGATGATTAAGTTAGATCTGTACAGTAAAGAGCCTCCCCAAATATACCATATACATTTAAAATTGACTATTAATGTGACATTATTTCAATTAAGAGTACTCAGATAATAATTCTTTCAGAAGACAGATTTTCTCCCATATTTGATTTACATAATGCCTAGACACTTTTAGACTCTTGAGATTCCTATTAAAAATTCTAGTTATATCAGAGATTTTTCTCAAACACTGAAAAGCCTGAGAGAGCTTAGAAGAAGAGTATGCTTGGGACTCAATGTGGGATTAATAGTAAGACTCACAGCTGTGAAAAAGATGAACTTGAAGTTCTATGTGGCCCACTGGTAGAGAGTCTGATCGGTGCATTTCTGTGACCTCTGAAGACTGGAGCAATCAGGGTACTGTTGTGGTGGATCAGAGGAAAGGGTGTGGTGGATCTCACAGAACAGTAACTGACTGCAGGCATAGAAAGGAGACAAAGGGGCTGGGCACAGTGGCTCTCACCTGTAATCCCAGCACTTTGGAAGGCTGAGGCAGGCAGATCACAAGGTCAGGAGATCAAGACCATCCTGGCTAACACGGTGAAACCCCATCTCTACTAAAAAAATACAAAAAATTAGCCGGGCATGGTGGCACCCGACTGTAGTCTCAGCTACTCAGGAGGCTGAGGCAGGAGAATCGCTTGAACCTGGGAGGCGGAGGTTGCAGTGAGCCAAGATCACACCACTGCACTCCAGCCTGGGTGACAGAGCGAGACTGTGTCTTAAAAAAAAAAAAAAAAAATAGAAAGGGGGCAAAGGGGACTAGACATACAGATACATGACCCAAGCTCTCATAATGACCTTGCCACTCTCCTGACGTGGTCCTGTGGACAAGTTTAATGAATTTTGCTTCATTTGTGAAATGACAGGCTGAGACCTGGCGGTCTCTAACATTTCTTCTGGTTATAATAGTGGATGATTCTGTAAGTTAATCATACTCTGCATTTGTACGGCATTTTTCACTTTCCAAAGCATGCTGACATACATCACTCACTGATCCTGTGAGGCAGGCATGGCATGTGTTTTTACCCCTATTTTATAAATGAGGAAGTACAGATTTAGAGGTTGTGTCCTCTATAAAATTTCATTGTTCAACCTGTGTCAAGGATCTAGATTCAGAAACATTTAGTTGATTTTGGAAAATATATCAGAGTTGGGTGTGTTTCCCTTTAAAAGTTCTTGGCAATTACAAATTATTTTGAACTATCATGTGAGGTGGTGGCTGCTATGGAAACTGCATTAATACATGAAGCTTGCAAAGCCTGTCACCACATCAGATGTTGCTGCCCTTTGGCTATGCTAACTTACTCATGTTTTTTTGAAAAATATTTCTCTCTTTCTTCTTTTTCTTTTTTTCCCCAAGCACAAGCACACTATGTTTATAATCCAAGACATCTCATTTTGAACAGACTCATCCTTATGAAATTCATTAAATGACTTGGAACAAAAGATTCTAGTGAAAATATGACCTGGGAAAATAATAAATTAAAACATATATGCATAGTGTTCATTTCGTATTTCTGTGGCTCAAATAAAATGTGAAAAGAAGCTAAAAAAGAAAAACTAAATTCATGAGGTAGGATTATGTTTATATGATAATTGCAAAGAAAAATAATGCATGAGTTCAAGTATAATAATTTTTATTCTAATAATAAAGATATTTACTATGTCAGTTTTGACCAACACTATACATTTAACCTTTGCATTATTTTGTGAAATATTAGCACTCATAGGCATTAATGAATCTTAAAAAAGCAGTCATTACTTTTAGATTTATCAATTATCTATTTTATACGTGTATATATAAATATATAACATGTATATATGTGTGTATATATACATATATGTGTATGTGTATATATATATATAATGTACATAGTATCTGTAAATAGTTGCCACCTATATTCCAAAGTTTCATATTTTGTATTTTGAATACAGGGTCTCTGTGTCCCAAATGGGACTCAACTGTCTTGAAATTGCCCTTGTTCCATCCAAAGAAATAGTGGAGATTTAGATTCAATAATTATATAAACCAGAAATACTTACTTCCTCCTGTTTTCACTATTCTTTGGCAAATACATAAAACCTAATTTTTTTGCCAGATATCTTACTTACCACCTTGTGAGGACTATATGTTTGAAATGGCAACAGTCTATATATTTTTCTTGCTGCCAATTTATAGGCTATTATGACATGCTGGTATTCCTTTATTTGAATTTATCTAATTAATCACGAGTGGGATTTTTTCCATATGCTCATTAGTTATTTATATAACTTCCATAAAATATTTATTCATAAATTTGGCCATTTTGCTTAATGATTTATATTACTTATATGTAAAAGGAAATAAACTTTTAAATAGTGTAGAAAGTATTAATGGGTTTGATATATGAAAATTTTAAATTTTTATGTAGTAGGCAAATCTGTCATCTTCATGATGTATTACAATGATCTTATGCTTAGAAAGTCTCCCAACTGCATACAGTACATATTCATATGCATTTCATAGTTTCAGTTGTTACTTTAAACTTTCCATCAAGTTTCTATATATTTTGAATGTAACACAAACTGATAATTGGGCTTTTTTCAAAATAAATAATTTTCCAAACACAACGTTAGAAATAATACATCCTTTCCTATGGATTTATGATATTTTAAATCTTATATTAAGATTCTAACATTGGTTCCAGAGCTATCCCTTATCTTTCCCTAGATTCTTAAGCCACCACCACATTGTGTTAATTTTATAATGTTAAAATAAATGTTGATTATCTGATACCATAATTCACTTTTGAACATGATTTGCAATTCTCATTTGTTTAATTTTCCAGGTAAATCTAATAAGTCCTTACTCCCAATCAAAATTCTCAACGCTCTTTCTTTTCTGTTTCATTTCATTTGATTTATTTACTCTGCCTTTGTCTTAGGCCATTATTGTATTTTTATAAAGAAATACCTGAGACTGGGTAACTTATAAGAAAAGAGGTTTAATTGGTTCACAGTTCTGCAGGCTGTACAGGAAGCATAGCGGCATCTGCTTCTGGAGTGGCCTCAGGGAGCTTTTACTCATGGCAGAAGGTGAAGCGGGGTCAAGCACATGTAGGATGAGAACAGAGCAAAAAAGAGAGGGGGAATGTACCACACACTTTTAAGCAACCACATCTTGTGAGAACTCACTCACTCTCACTAGGACAGTACCAAGAAGAAGGTGTTAAACTATTCATGAGAAATCTGTTCCTATGATTCAGTCACCTCCTACCAGGCCTCACCTCCAACATTGGGGTGAAAACATGAGATCTGGGTGGGACAAATATACAAACTGTATCAGTCTTGTATTTAATGTTTATCTTAAGCTTCAAAGAAGTCATTGTTTTATCAAAAATATTGAGTATTGAGAGCAGAACTTACAGATTTTTTTTTTTTTCTCACAGGGCACTGTGAATGAATAAAAGTTAACTTAATCTCTTTATTTGGAAGACACTGGGGAAGTCACTCTTGAATAGATGCAAGTTTGGACATTGAATACAGAATTTTTTTTAAAGCAGGGTGGTGATAGTGGTAGCAATAAAGAATCGATAACTCATGCAGAGACAACATAAGATGTTTAACTGAAAAGTTAATTTACATTAGTAAACTGCAGTAATCTCAGCCTCAAGAATAAACAATTTATTTACCTTGGGAAATTTGCTTTGAATCTGAAAAAGTAATGTAGGAACATTTCTCAAAAAGCATTCTACCCTAGAATGTTCTCTGCCAAACCACTTCCTACCCCGCCCCCACGAAATCACACTCACATCGTAGAAAAGATTTGCACTGGTTAAAGTTACTAGCAAATTCCAGTAACTACTGTGCTTCATTTTCTTATTCACAGATTTAAACAGAGTTATAAGAATTACAAGACCAATGTAATTATGGTTTAAGAGATTAAATGGAGGAAGGAAGTTGTCATTTCAAGAAAGGACCTGTATATGAGATAGTGAAATATCACAGATAAGCTAAGATTTGAAAGTCCAGTTCCCTTATGTACTGGTGGTTTCATGATGGACAATTGCTTAATCAAGCTAGTTTTGGTTTTCTCATTTGTAAAATTGATAGTAATAATGTTTTGTAAGGAATGTAAGAAAGACTAAAAGAAATAATGGAATGATTTACAAAGTAGGAATGATGCTTAAAATGTAGTAGTAATAAATGTTAATAATTATTATGTAGTATGATTACTGGGCAAGTTTTAAGAATGAAAACTCTCCCTAACACTTGGAAGTAAGCAAACTACCATTGTCCAATGTAAAAATTACAGAAGAGC
The DNA here is from genome assembly GCF_029289425.2 of Pan paniscus. NCBI lineage: Eukaryota > Metazoa > Chordata > Mammalia > Primates > Hominidae > Pan > Pan paniscus. The sequence continues at coordinate 98,159,673 of NC_073255.2, forward strand.
TCCCAGACACTAAAGGGGAAGATGTAACTATAATCAGGACAGAGACAAACCTAGCTGCTCCTTCTAAGAACTCTATTCATATACTTATAGACAGACCACCATTAAAACACCAAGAGTCCTGTAAAGGAGTCTTATAAATGGTCCTCCACTATCTGGACCTTTGACTAAATTAAACTGTTTCAACAGTGGCAATGTGGCTGATTATTTTTGAAACAAAAGGCCCTGAAAATAATAGCAACCAAAGGAGTACATATGAAAGATCATTAATTGCATTGAAGGAAGCCAAGGAGAATTATACATAAGTGATGATTTTAGATGTACAGCCAAGAAGATTAAGGCTTAAAGAAAAATTAAGAAGAAAAAGTAATTCAACTGCCAACAAAAATATCTTCAGTTAATTTGAAGAAATATGTTTTCCACACTGGGAATGTCTAAAAGCTACATTATTTAAAAATTATTCAAAAAATGTGTCACAAGTCCCATAGCTCAGCATGTATTATGGACTATGAAAGAAACAAAAAGATCTGAAAGTAATAACCAATCAGATGATTAGGAGAGATAAGTGGAAAAATTAAAACATATTTTAAAACCCAAGAAAGAAGCTAGCTCTGATAATCTGATTAAAACCCAGAAGAAAAACACTGCTGTGGCCATTTCTCCCTAGTGACACGGCAGAAGTAGATGGAATAATTTCTGAACAGACTGTTAGCAAAAAGTCCACTCAGAAGATATATATTGTGCTACAGAGTTTTCAGATAAGTTATCAAGACTCAGAAGGGAAATTTATAACTCTACTAAGAGAATCAGATAATTATCAGAGTAAGACAACATCCTGAAAGAGATAAGAGGTGGAAAATATATATGAGTTTATGTTCCTTAGTTCTAAATTTACTCTAGTAGGTAACAATTACTGTTGAAAAGAGTACAGTACATTGAAAACTGTACATATATGGGGAACTTCATTTTCTGTAGAACTGACAACTCTATTCTAAAAGATGACTAGTAATTTTAAAAAGCACTTTAAAAAATTTAAGGCAATTTTAGGTTAAAATTAAGGAAATAATTTTCCATAAAATGTGAACAGTAAATTCCTGGACAGGACACCTCATCAGATGATCTTTCACGAATCTGTGAACTCCTTTGAGGTCCAAGGGAGTTATTGAGATTGGCTTTGTGGCATTTCCATTCAAACACATTTTATTGCAGAATAAGATGCTGAGAAGCACAGCTTAAAGAAAAAAAATAAGAAAAAAGAAAAATAGTGCATTCATTCATTCATTTTATCACTCACTTAGTAGACACTTATTGAGTGCTACTATATGCCAGTCAGTGTGATCTAGGTGCTGGTGATAAAATAATTAATTACACCGTCAACATCCCCTCACATTTTTACATCATAACAGTCACAAAACATGTGACAGCATATAAATTAAGTTATAATATTATGGAATAATAGGTGCTATGAAAATATATAGTGTTGTTACCCACAACGTCAAACATACTCAGGAGGTACAGAGTATTTCAGAAAAAGTAGGCCAATGTAAACAATCCCCGTGAATGTTGATTCAATTCCTATGGTAACTCGGCAGCACTTCCTGAGCAGTCCGTGCTGCAGATTCTGTGGTGTTCTGCCCAGGGCTGACTTACCCATCTCCAAGCTGTTGCGGAAATAGGCTTCTGACATTTCATAGTGTGCCTCACTCAAGGTTATGCCCTCTGCCAGCAAGCATAATGAATGGCTGATGGGGAATAAATACACAGGCTCAGTCCCTCGCCTCAATTTAAAACAACTCTAGAAGTTCATTCAGCTCTAGGGCTCCAAGTAGGATGAGCTGAGGCCTCACTTGTAACTGCAATGTGAGTCAGCTTCTCCCTCTGTCCAGTCTTGCCTCCATCTTCACTTCCTTTAGGTATATTTCCTGAGGGCATTCTCCAATAAACCTTCTACCTGGAATTCTCTGTTTCTAGAAGATCCAGTCTAAGGCACTGAGATAAACTGGAGGGATTCAAGTGCTTTCATATGGAGCCTGGGGAAAATTTGAAACAGTTTTCATATGCAAGGTAATACAGCACAAAGTTTAGAAGGAAATTTAGATACTAAATACATGTAAAATTTGCAAAAAAGAATTGTTGAAAACCTTTAATGAGAAACTTGAGCTTATATCTGTTTAAAAATTGGATTTTATGCTTGAAAGGGCTACACACAGCTCCTTATCAAGACTTTTAAATTACATTTTCAAATTCTTAATAGTCACCATCAATAAAAATCTGCTTATACAGACATGGACAAATCATTTAAACACATTTTACAACCATTCAAAAATTTGGGACTTGTAACCTGTACAGACCTGGTGGACTGAACAAAGGGGGGCGAACACAGGAATCAAAGGCAAGAGACAAGAGTATATTTGTAAGAAGGGGTCGGGGGGCACCTTGCCTCTAGTGCACAAGGGCCCTGAGATTTACACAGCCCTCCATATTTATTAGGCAAAAGAGATAGAGGGGCGGGGGGTGTGATTGTTGGGTAATTGTCAGTCGGCAATTTGGTTCACAGCAGGCAAGACTGCATCCTTTGGATAATAGGTGCTAGATTTCTCAGTAGATAACTTCAAGGAGCCGGGTGCCAGGGAGTGATGTCCCTCAGCAAACCTTTTGGTGGCAGGGCAGTGTGAGTTTGCCCACATCCTGCATTCATGATAAACAGTTTGCTGTTTAATCATATCCTCCAGTGGACTACTGAGTTGGTCACATCCTACAGGCCTTTGGCTCCCTGCAGGGACTATTGAAGTTATATACGTAGAAAGAATCCTACAGATCTTTCTTTCATTAATAATCTAATGATAGCATTTCTTGTGATAATTATAATAGATTTCAAATCCATTTAAACTTTTTGAAATGAAGAATTTCAAATAATGGTAAATCTTTCATTTGTAGAACACACATAACATTGCTAGGGCTATGACGCAGCTACTAGCTTGGATGACTCTAAAATGCACCTGAATTGCAAAATGGACAGAACCCTCAGATATACGTGCAGACAGTTTTGCCCTTGACTTTGATCTGCACACCATACTCTTTGGGCACATGGAACATCCACAGTGGCTACTATATGGATGTCCAGTTGATAAGAGTATTTCTTTCCTTATAGTAGAGCAGTAAGTGCTGGATGTTTCTCCAGTTCACTGCTTGCAGAGACTTTGGACACACTGTCAAGTGGCACTCAAAAGTGCCACTGTCTGACGCACTGAGGAAGAAAGACTTGAGGCTCTAGAGACTATTCCAGGCCCCACCCTGAGGATTTAAGTGATTTGTATAGTGTGTCACATCTTGAACCCTCTTATAGCAGATCACTATGTGCTGCATACAAATTGGGTAGATCAGGAATACACTTCTACGAGTGTCAACTCAAATAACCAAGAGAGAATCCCAGGGAAAGTTGTAAATATTAAGCACTGTAATTGGGATAGAGGAACTGAGATTGATTGTCCTGGCAATATACATATACAAAGTCAATGGAAGCTGGAAAACAGATGAACCTGTGGTAACTTACTGAACAGAGCTGAGAAAGAAGACTACTCAGGCAGCAGTGGAGAGATTTGAGAATCCCCTAGATTTAAAGCAGAGAACCATCGAAATAGTCAGCAATAGGCAACACCATGTGTCTGTGAGCTAGGAGACAAGGGCAAGAAGCTAAAATGGAAAACTGAGAGAAACTGTTTGCAAAGCAGTTTGATCTCTAGTTCCACTTCTCCACTATCCCACTGGTCAGAGGACAAGGGATTTATTTCCTGGAGAAAGTATGACTGAGAGTCTTTGGCATGGGGATCAATCAACACAGATGATAGTGCTGCTATCCCACAGAAAATAGGGGATACAGTGACCAGATGTACATTATAGGTTGGGCTGAAATCTCCAGGCTTCTTTCTCCACTGAACTCTGAGAATACTTACAGCCAAACCTTTAGCCACCTGGCAGAAGACTGGCAGAGAACATTCTAGGAAATCTGACCAACTTAAGGGAAAAAAACTAAAGACACTAACCCATATGGTTCATCCACCAGCCATCTTTCTGCAGTGTTCAAAAGCCCAACACTCAAACTCAATGTTTCCACTCAGATTTTAGGCTGTCTCCTTCTTTCATCTCTTTTGACTCAGTCCTGATCAGTTTTTATTCCTCTTCAGAGCAGTTCCTCTGAGTGCAGAACTCTGTTCTAGGAGGACGTTCTGCCAGGTCAATTTTTAGAGTGCATAAGGCGAGACTGCTCAAGCCCCTTCAATTTCTCCTTTCCACTCTCCCCAAAATTGTGGAGGGCATAGCCCTTCCTGTTCTCGAACTTGCCTGCTAAGCTTTATAATGAGTAGGTGTTGGCTATTTTGTGGGGTATTCTTTTCAGGTAAGTCAGAGGCTGTTCCCCTCTTCTTGTTTCCATGGAAACACCAGTCCCATGCCGATCTTGACATTGTTAGAAATTTGTCCCCACCTGCTTCTGTTTGGGGATTCAAGGGGCACATTGTCCCTGAATTTTGTAGTAAATCTTTCCCATAGGGTTTTGATTTGTCTGTTTTTATGTAGGAATTCAAAACAATTTAAAAAGCTATGCTGCTATTGTTGCCATGTCCCTGGAATATGCCCTGTACCATTATTATTATTATTTGTTATAGTCAGGTTTATTGAGGTATAATTTACATACAGTAAAATTCATCCTTTTAAGGTGTGCAGTGAGACGAGTTTGGGCAATTATATAACTACCACCCAATCATAATGTAAAACATTTCCATCATCCAAAAATCTTCTCTCAAGCCATTTAGTAGTCAGTCTTTTTTGCCCACCCTAAGCCCCTTGGCAACAGCTACTCTGATTTCTGTCCCTGTAGTTTTGCTTTTATCAGAAAGTCATATAAATGGAAGCATACAGTACATAGCCTTTTGTGTTTGGCTTCTTTCACTTAGCATAATGCTTTTGAAATTCATCGGTTTTATTGCAGGTGTTAGTAGTTCATTTCTACTTTTTGCTGAGCCGTATTCCATTGTATGGGCACCTCACAATTTGTTTATTCATTCACTTGGAGATGGACATTTGGGTGGTTTCATGTTTTTGGTTGTTAGGAACAAAATTGTTAAAAACATTTACATGCTGGTCTTTCCGTGGATATATTTCTTTTGGGTAAATATTTTGGAGTAGAATCGCTAGGTTGTATGGTAAATATATATATATTATATCTTTATAGGAATCTGCCAAACTTGTTTCTTAAAGTGGTTCTACTATTTTTCATTCTTTCAATGTGCTCTCCTTTTTAACCTGATATAGTAACTGTAGCATATGTATCACTGAAAGTAAATCTATGAAAAACAACGTTATGAGGTTAAGGAAACAGAAATCCAATCCAGGAGAAATGTGAAGAAAATTCCAAGGATATCAGCAAAATTATTTCCATATGACACGTGTGTCTTTGGTCTAGAGAATAGTCAGTCTAAAAACATAAAGAATGGTGGTCTCCAGAAGGGATATCTCCAAGAAAAAAAAATAGTATCATGAGAGAGCCTGATGAGGTTGACTTTTTGAAAATTTGCTTATAGAGATTATTGGAAACTGTGGCAAGAATTTGGAGTGGATAAAAAGAAACTGAAGCAATAGAAAACAGAATCAAAGTCATTATTTACTCAAGGAAAAGGAAAAACCAGGAAGGGAAATATAATCATAGTGCACTACAATTCTTGGCTTTGAAGAACACTTTCACAGGCATAATAATGGAAACATCAAATACTGATTTTACCCAAAATTATGAAATAATTAATTAGACATACACCCTGGGTACAAGAAAGGGGAGAAATGGAGGTGTTGTTGATGTAAGAAAATTAAATCCTTGTTTGTCATAAAAGGTACTCGGTGGCTAATATGTAAAATTAATAGCAGTCTGCACACATTTCACTTGAGAGACACAAATGCAAAAGAAACATTTAGAAGGTCAAATTTGGTTGGCTCAGGGGAGGCAAAGTAGGAGAAGTTGGGAGTCGTAGGACAGGGAACCATCCTATATAATAATACTATTTGCCTTTGTATGTATGTATCATTTTATAAAAATAAATAATTTTTAAGTAAAAATAAAAGGGTATCATGTGCAAGTTCACAGTCCTGGGACCAAATCAGTGAATACAGCATTTATGTCTAATTAGAATAATTGTCCATTCATTGAAAATTATGCATATTTTCTTTTTAGGAGACACATAATGCTGTGATTTGTATGCAAAGCTCCCTTAAGATAAAATGCATTGTATTTCCTGATCTTAGGAACACTCAGTCAGCCACAGGTGATTGGAAAAATAATGGGCAACTGACTAATTCATTGTTTGGTCAGACTAGTCATAAACTCTCCCAATAATGTGAATTGAATAAAGACTTTGAAGTAAGTTAACAAAGAGACTGAGGCTGCTACTTTGGATCAAGCAGAGATTTATTAGGAAGAAGAGAAAGCTAGACTACAGAAAGAAGTAAAGCAGCATATACCAAAAGAAAAGACCCAAAAAGCAAAACAGAGATAAAACTAATCTCAAAATGGCTTTTGTCTCTTATTTTCTGGAGGACTTGATGAACCCAGTTCCCATATTTGGTATATATCAGATCAGGGTCCTGAAATTAATGCCAATAAACACTGTTATTCTTTACCATGCCACATTCCCCACATTTATCAACATTTAAGAGATCCCAAAGAGAATCTTTGATAAGCAGAGAGGCAAATTCAGTTAGGAAACTTGCCCAATGATAAGAAAGTGACAGAGATTCCTGACCAACTTTTAAACCGGGTCCTCTGAGCCCAGTGGGGCCTCTCCTTGTGTGGAACCTCCCAGAGCTCAAATTTAGCAAGAATCTCTCTAAGTAGGTTTAGTCAAAATACCCCATCCTTGATGTCTAATTCCCCTTGATATCTGACCAAATTCCTCATCCCCCATCATCCCGCAGGTGATATCTGATCACACTGGCCTATCTTCAGCAAGAATCCTGTTAGGTCACTATATCCAGAATGTCCTCCTGTCCCTGATGTTTTCTCTTAATAGTTTTCCATCCACTGAGCTCCATCCTGCTCCTTGGCTATAAATTCTCACTTTTCCTTGTATTTTGAATTGAGTCTACTTCTATACTGAGGTGTCTTTTTCCTTATTGCAGTAGTGTTTGAGTAAAATCTGTTTTTTCTGCTTTAACTCCCACCAGTCTCTGGTTTTTTCTCTAAAATTTATGGTAAAACAACTTGGATAGTATCAGATTCATCTTTGGACTCCTGAACTTCTCACTTGGGACCCAAATGTGCACATTTGAAGTCTTTGTTTTCACTCCTGACTGACGAACCAGGGATCCATTGATGAGTCTGACTTCTGAACCAGTGCTCCAGATGTCCCTTGAAGCACACAGTTAGGACAGATTTCTATTCTTAACATCGTGAGTATACTTCAGAAGCTGTGGGTAGAGCCCTTGATTTTTCTGTTTGTAAGAAGCTGTATTACAGTCCTCGGCAAAGTGAAGTTGAGTTAGAATCCTAGACTTGTCTCTGCAAGAAACAGAACCTGGGCTGTGTGTGGTGGGGCATGCCTGGAATCCCAGCTATTCAGGAGGCTAAAGTGAGAGGAGGGCTTGAGCCCAGGAGTTCTGGGCTGTAGTGAGCTGTGCTCATCGGGTGCCGCACTAAGTTTGGCATCAATACGGTGACCTCTCAGGAGCCAGGGACTACCAGGTTGCCTAAGGAGAGGTGAACTGGCCAAGTTCAGAAATGGAACTGGTTAAAACTCCTGTGATCAAGAACAGAAGCCAGATCAGAGTTCCAGTCTTCTCTATTCATAAGTGTAGAGTTACCATTACTTAAGAACATGGGAGCTTCTCAGTTGACTGGAAACTCCCTTCTAGAACCCCTGCTGAATTGTGCTCCACCAACTCTCTCTGCTTTCTTTCTTGTTAGCATGATTGTACTAAGGATAATATGGAGCTTCAGTGGCCTCTTTGGGAAACTTAAGTTCTCCTGACATTGGTGGCTTCTCTAAGCCCTCTACCCCTCCCATTGCATTCACAACTCCTTTATCCTTGTACCACCCTTGACCATCCCATCAGCTCCCTTGAATCCTTCCGTGTGTCCACTTCAAATCTTTGCCTTCCCTATCCCCGCTGTCCACGCTGCCAGACTTTTGACTTCCCACTTCAGCCCCCCAGTCACTTGAACTTCAGTCCCTCTGCCCTCAGTGGGGACTTTGAAGGGTCTCTGGACCTCCAAAAGCAAATTTCTGAGGTTGGAAAGAGAAAGACAGAAAAAGGGCTATTAATAATTGGAAAAAGAAAATTGAGTCCGCAGCCTCCATCAGATTATATATTAGGGCAAATGAAAAATCTTAAATGTCTCCCCTACAGATATTGGTAAAAAGCATTAGGCCTCATGTTGAGTAGGTGAAGTTAAATTGCTCCATCTGTCAGAAACACACTTCAGATAAAAATACAAAGTGGAGTAAAGAGGGGCAAAGTATTCATTTAAACCAGTGAGTTTTGTCTTGGTATCTTTAATTCATGGCTAAAATTTTAGAATGAAAGCTATAAGATTTTTGTTTTGTGTCTGTCTGACTGTATGTTTATGTATGTCTAAACATGTATGTTATATACACATAACATTTTCTTACCTCTGGATGGTATTACCAAATTAATTTATAAAATCTGTTAAAGGAGTTCTATTCAATTTGGCATAGAGATGAATGAGCACTTGTATAAATTGAATACTCATTAAACTCCTAGAAATATAGAAACTAATTCAAATTCACATGACTTGAGTAAATCTTTGGTAAATAAGATTAGTTTAATATGTTGATTTAATAAGAACAGTCTTTTGAGTTTTCAGTATTATATGTGAGTAAACATTTTTATTCTACTTAGGATTAGTAGTCAAATAATGTAAAAATAACAGAGAAACAACTCGAAATGATGGCTAGTTATGTTTATTCTTATAGTATGTCGGCCTAAAAACAGTCGCCAAAATCCTTTTGGTGGCTTGCAACCTTAGAGTTATGCAATAGATATTCATTGAGAATTTCTAAGTAGGATAAAGTACTGAAACACACACTACTAAGCATAAGTTTGAGTCCATATACTTTTAGCTTTTTATCTTTATATGATACAGAGAGATCAAATACATTTGAGTCTGTTAATGAAAAATTATACTGTCAGAAAGCATATGCCTTCAAAAATAGTGAAATAATATGTTAATAAATTTGCTAGCCTGCTACAGAATACTTGTATGTGACAGACAATTCACAATGTATCCTTCCTAGTTTTCTCTGTAAAAGGAGGTTACTAATGGTTAAAAATTATAATCAATATTTGGAAATAAAACTACCAGAAACAATAAAGGTGAAGAGGAACAATTTGGTATGCAAAATATGCAAGAAAAATGTGATGTGTTTTTGATTTAAAAAGGTATGAAGTAAGCAGAATGTGTTTTTGTTAAATGAAACACAAGTTTTTTATTCTAAAATAGAATGGCTCGTTGTTCCAGAATGAGAAAGAAGAAAATGTAGGAGAAAGCAAATCTTTAATGGATATAAAAATTGTAGAAGTTTTGTGGTAAAGGAATTTTTAAAAAGGAATTTTATGTGTGGTCAAATTGGCTAAAGATTCGAATGGATTTATTTATAAGTTTGTTTTTTTAAAAAAAACTTTAGTACCAAAAGCATATTGATGAAAAATTAAAATGACAAAGTTTTCTTGGATTATTGGTCTGTTCTTAGTAACAGATTGTTAAAGGCTTTTTTTGGGGGGTGGTGCGGAATTGCTGTGCTTTATGTCTTATGATGTCTTTTTTTTTTTTTTTTTTTTTTTTTTTTTTTTGAGACAGTCTTGCTCTGTTGCCCAGGCTTGAGTGCAGTGGCTGGATCTCGGCTCACTGCAACCTCCACCTCCCAGGTTCAAACAATTCTCGTGCCTCAGCCTCCCAGGTAGCCGAGTAGCTAGGACGTGCACCATCATGCCTGACTAATTTTTGTATTTTTATTAGAGACGGGATTTCCCTATGTTGGTCAGGCTGGTCTCAAGCTCCTGGCCTCATGTGATCTGCTCGCCTCTGCCTCCCTAAGTGCTGGAATTACAGATGTGAGCCACTTTGCTTGGCCATTATCATGTTTTCTTTGTTTTTTAATTTAATTTAATTCTAAGTTCTGGAATACACTTGCAGGACATGCAGGTTTGTTACATAGGTAAACGTGTACCATGGTGGTTTGCTGCACCTATCAACCCATCACCCAGGTGTTAAGCCCCTCATGCCTTTTAATTAAGAGAACTGACATGTCTCAGTTTTAAAAGAGTTAAGGTTTTTTACATTTTTACAATTTTGCCTTCCCAAAATCAAATCCTAAATGAAATCTTGTTTTAGAATTGACTGAGATTTACTTGTGGGTCCCTGAGAAATTGCAAATGATTTGTAAAGAGAAACGTTAAAAATAATTAGGTTTATTTAATATGTTAAATTGCATGGGGAACATTGTAAAACAAGAAGCGATGTTTCACTTTTCCTATGTTATATGTATATGGGTAAATACTATTAATATAGGTATTTCAGAAATTCTATAAAGTTCATAGAAATTTGTCACTACCTTTGCCATTCATATTTCCTGGTATAATGTTATCATCAGTCATAATTCATTATTTTTTAAAATGTTGTATGTAACAGAAATAACCAAATTTCCTTCTCAAATTAATTCCTTTTTTTCTTTTCTTTTCTTTTTTTTTTTTTTGTGAGATGAAGTCTTGCTTTGTTGCCAAGGCTGGAGTGCAGTGGCGTGATCTCAGCTCACTGCAGCATTTACCACCCATGCTCAAGCAATCCTCCCACTCAGCCTCCCGAGTAGCTGGGATTACAGGCGTCCACCACCATGCCTGGCTAATTTTTGTATTTTTTGTAGAGATGGGGTTTTGCCATGTTGGCCAAGCTGGTCTCCAATTCCTGAGCTCAAGCAATACCCGCCTCCTCAGTCTCCCAAAGTGCTGGGATTACAGGCCTGAGCCACTGCACACAGTTGTCAAATTAATTCCTATAAAATCTTTAATCATGGTCATATAAAATATTTCTCATCCATATAGTTTTTGTTTCACTCTGATTCTTCTCTGAAAGCATTTGTAACCAGCTATTGCCCAGAATGATTCCTGATGTCATTGCTTAAAAAACTTTGAGACCATTTCACTGGACTGAGTAAGGATTTGCCAAACATTAGTGGAGAAATTGATAGGTTTTAATGAAACTGCAAATCTAAGATCAAGCAGAATGGTTTTTGTTTTGGAACATAGCTGTTTTTAAATGTTTTATTTTCCATATTTAAGGAACCCTTTTCTCTTACTACACTTTTGTAAATAGAAATGGAACAGTTATCTTTCTCCCTACTGATGCCTCCAGAATTTGGAAACTCATTGAATTTTCTTATTTTCATGGCCATTCGTTATTGGCATAAGTTTAATAAGAATCTGTTCTTCTTGTAATAGGACATAATTGGGAACATTGGTTATATTACCAGGGTTTTAACTGGAATGCCATATTTGAGAATTATGTGCATGGAATCTGGTTTAAGGAACTAAAGTTGACTTTATGAAGCCAAGATTTACAATGGTCTCTTTGAAAAGCTACCTTGGTACCTGGGTTACAAGATTCCCAGCATCAGAGGTGAATAAGGAAAGTCATTTACTGGCAGCACCAGGAATATTGAAATATCTTGGGGACCTCAAGAAGAGAGGAATTCACCCAAATCTATAGGTCCAAAGTTAAGTCTGTTGGTGAGTTCTTGGCTTGGCTTCTTAGCCTCAAGAGACTTCCAAAAGTCTAATCTGAGATTCCTGATGAAACTTTCAGCAAAACAAACTCAAAAAGGCCTGTGTGATCAGGTACCATTTTTGCTGCACATATGTAATTAATCAGGCCAAATCTAATGAGACTAGGCATATTTTGTCAACAAGAATCAAAATGGAAGTAACTGTAGAGATAAATTTTATGTATTGATAAAAACCTATAGTGTACCCTTGTGGGTTCTCAATTCTTCTGGTTTCCTCTGACGTGGCTACAATTCTGAAAACTAAAGTTTCCAATTTTTCTCCCAGCCTCCTGACTTGGAGTTACTAAGAAATAAAACTGCTCTTTTCTGAAGCTGGGTGATTTGATATAAACTTTGAAGAAATCACTGCAATAGATCATGTACGGGCAAACCTTGTGCCTGCTTCTGTGTGAGCCACTCAGAAAGTTCATCAGAACTCCTGATGCCATCACCAAAGACATTCAAAACACAGACCAGGACATCTGTGGGACTGCCACTTTCATCCTTGAGAAAAACATTTAGAAATTTTCTCAATTGGCTGGTCCCTGGACTCAAACAAAGTTTCCAACTACTTATCCTTGTTTTACTTTAATTTTCATAGAAATTCCTTTCATTGTATTCCTGACTGTTAGCACTATTCAGCAAATATCCTCTACTAGCAGCTTCCAAGAGATGGTTCAGCTAATCCTTAATGAATAAAAGGCAACCAAAAAAGAAATGCACTTACATTGTTCTAAGGAAAGAAGAATGTATCTTCTTCTCTTTAACAAGAGGAAGAACTGACATTGATTTTTCCCTGGACCAAATTTTAGTCGGATGCTGTGAGCCCCACTAGGCCTTGTCCTTGGGAATATCCTCCAAGAGCCTAATTTTAGCAAGAATTCTGCTAAGTAAGTTCACCAGAACCCCCCACCCTTGATATCTAGTTACTCTCTAATCTGACCAAACTCTTCATCCATAACATCCCTGAGTTGATGTCTGATCCCCTGGCCTGCCTTCAGCAAGAATCATAATAGGTGGGTTCAGCCAAAATCTATCTTTACCTCTGATGTGTTCCTCTTAATAATTTTCCATCCACCAACTACACGCTCTTTAACCATAAATTCCCACTTTTCCTTGTATTCATAATTTTGCCCAATTCTATACTGAGATATCTTTTCCCCTGTTGAAGTAGTTTCCAAGTAAATCCTGTTTTTACCACCTTAACTATTGTTAGGGTCTCATTTTTCTTTGACAAAGGGAACCAGCTGTACAGAGAGTCTAAGGAGAGAGATTCTTTAGGACTCTTTGTAAGAAATAATTTTGTTATGTAAAAGTAAAGTGGGGTGAAGAGTGGGAAATCTTGTGTTTCTGTTTTAGAAAAAAAAATTTCTGACTTTAGAATATATATTTTCTATTAGGTAGTCTGCTGTCTTGTATTTGGTTGATAACTTTGGTATTGGTTGTTTTAAACTAGAAATAAGATATGCCATGTAATTTTTTGCTTCTGAATTTATTTGTTAAAATTGATTCAACTATTGTCTCTGTGCAGGAGAAACAATGTAAATGGATTAAATGTTTTCTGAAGCACTGAAAAATGGTCATTGAGCCAATATATTAGTAAGATGGTGAGATGGTAATGGCATTGAGCTAGATCTTGGTGATAGAGCTCTGTGATTAATATAACCGCAATGGAAACACAGAAGCTAGTTTACAGATGGGTAGCAGAGGACACATATTTATAGAAAAATTCAATGGCAATTTGCCAACATCAAAGTCCAGGTACAGAATGACAATGATCCAATTAAGAAAGTATGTAGACAATGTTGGATCCATGTGAATGTTTCTAATGTTCGTGGCATTTGGATTGATGCCAGTGGAATTTGGCCCAGTAGGAACCAACACTACGATTCAAGGAAATGATGTCTTAGGTGGATGAAATTGCAAAGGTAAAAGCCCCAGACAATTAGGCACCCTCATTCACAATGGGGACTTTCAGATATTTCCTAAATTTGCAGGAAAACAGGAAAGCTACTTTTCAAGAAGGGCAACATCCATGAGGATTTTACGTTGTATATCTTAGGTTAGCAGCATCTATTTAGCAATGGAGGCCTCTTTGGGTTATTGATTTATTTATTTTTATAATTTCTTATATAAATGAAAACAGAGAACATTTAGATTCTGTTTTCCAAATTATGTAACTCTCCTCCTGAAGCTTGGTACTGAGAAAAGCCATGACCCTACTTTTTCCCCATAATTAAAATCTGGCTCTAATTAAGTAAAAAGTAAAGCATTCTTTAATATGATTGCCTTAGTACCCTTAAGGCATTTCAGATTACTTAACACTAACGGTAAGACATAGATCTTGCTTGTAATACTAATGGTAAGACATGGATCTCGCTTGTGATCTTGCGGTTGCTTGGACAAATTTTTTTTTTTTTAATCTTCATCTTGTGAGGCCTCGGCAGGTTTTAATGAACATTTCTAATTCATATAGTTTGTCTCTTTTAACTACCTTCTGTAAACATCTGTAGCAGCTGGCAACTTTTTACACACTGAAAACACAGAAAAGGGACTGGGTGCAGTGGCTCGTGCCTGTAATCCCAGCACTTTGGATTGCTTGAGCCCAGGGGTTTGAAACCAACCTGGGCAATATAGTGAGACCCCTGTCTCTACAAAAATTAAAAAAAAAATCAGGGCCGGGCATGGTGGCTGATGCCTGTAATGCCAGCATTTTGGGAGGCTGAGGTGAGCAGATCACTTGAACACAGGAGTTCAAGACCAGTCTGGGCAATACAGCCAAACCCCATCTTTACCAAATAAATAAATAAATAATAATAAGCCAGGTGTGGTGGTGCATGCCTGTAGTCCCAGCTACCAGAGAGGCTGAAGTGAGAGGGTCACCTGGGCCTGGAAGGTCAAGGCTTCAGTGAGCCATGATCATGCCACTGCACTCCATTCTGGACAATAGAGTGAGATCCTGTCTCAAAAAAAAAAAAAATTAGCTGGGCATGGTGGCACCTACTTGAGAGGCTGAGGCTGGAGGATCACTTGAGCCTGGGAGATCAAGGTAGTGCATCATTATTGTGCCACTGCACTCCAATCTGGGTGATAGAGTGAGATCCTGCATTGAAAAAGAAAAGAAAGAAAGAAAGAGAGAGGGAAAACTTTTGTTGTTAACGTTATATATATTGCACAAATAATATACATTCATTAGAAAAAATTAGAAAATAAAGCAAAAGAAGAAAACTCATCTATAATCAAAACACTGAGACAAGTAACTAATACCTTTTTGATGTGGAGTCTTCATACTTCTCATACATACATAACTACAAAATATGCACATATTTTAATTGTAAGTTGGAACAAAATCTGCTTTCATATAACTCAATCCTTTATCATGAACACATTTCCATTCCTTTTTGATATGTAAGTCTTCATTCTCAATAATACACAGAATTCAAATAGTGGATTTATCACTTTTTTCACTTAAGCATCTATTAATGAATATTAGAGTTGTTCTTAATTTTTCACTAATGAAAGAACTCTACAATGACTATTCTCTTGAATATATCCTTGCCAACATGTGCAATTATTTTCTTATGATATAGTACTAGAAGTAGAATTTTTTGATCAAATTTTAAACGTTTTTTTGTTTATGCTATGAAATTACCTTTTAGAAATTTTGTACCAACTTCAATTCTAAAGAATGTTGGGGGAAAGGAAATAAGACATCTTACAGATCTAGGGCAAGTACGAAGATCTAAAAGAACTATCTCTTTGCAAAACATTATGCATTTTGATGTGTACTGTACATTAAATCAACTTTTTTAAATTCAAACATGCAAAAATTTACAGTTCTTTCAGATAAACTGCTCTCTCCTCTTCAACATTTGGCATAACAAGTACTTTGTGCAAATACTCTTCAAATTTCGAATGAAAGGGAAGAATCACAAATATGCTTTCTAAAAACCATTACTTCGAAGAAGAAATCAACCCCACAGAAATACAATCATAAGAGAATACTATAAACACCTCTATGCAAATAAACTGGAAAATCTAGAAGAAATGGATAAATTCCTGGACACATACACCCTTCCAAGACTGAACCAGGAAGAAGTCGAATCCCTGAATAGACCAATAACAAGTTCTGAAATTGAAGCAGTACTAAATAGCCTACCAACCAAAAGAAGCCCAGGACCAGATGGATTTACAGCTGAATTCTACCAGAGGTACAAAGAGGAGCTGGTATCATTTCTTTTGAAAATACTCTAAACAATTAAAAAGGGGGGACTCCTCCCTAACATTTTGAGGCCAGCATTATCCTAATACCAAAACCTGGCAGGGATACAATGAAACTTCAGGCCAATATCCCTAATGATCATTGATGTGAAAATCCTCAATAAAATACTGGCAAACAGAATCCACCAGCACATCAAAAGCTCATCTACCACGATCAAGTTGGCTTCACCCCGGGCTGCCAGGCTGGTTCAACATAAGCCAATCGATAAATATAAATCATCACATACATAGAACTAAAGACAAAAACCATGTGATTATCTCAATAGTCACAGAAAGGCCTTCAATAAAATTCAACATCCCTTCATGTTTAAAACTCTCAATAAACCAGGTATTGAAGGAACATACTTCAAAATAATGAGAGCTATTTATGACAAACCCACAGCCAATATCATATCGAATGGGCAAAAGCCAAAAGCATTCCCCTTGAAAACTGGCACAAGACAAGTATGCCCTCTCTCACTACTCTTATTCAACTTATTATTGGAAGTTCTGGCTAGGGCAATCAGGCAACAGAAAGAAATAAAGGGTATTCAAATAGGAAGAGAGGAAGTCAAATTGTCTTTGTTTACAGACAACATGATCCTATATCTAAAGAACCCCATTGTCTCAGCCCAAAAGCTTCTTAAGCTGATAAGCAACTTCAGCAAATTCTCAGGATATAAAATCAATGTGCAGAAATCACAAGCATTCCTTTACACGACAACAGACAAGCAGAGAGCCAAATCATGAATAAACTCCAATTTACAATTGCCTCAAAGACAATAAAATACAGAGGAATACAGCTAACAAGGGAAGTGAAGGCCTTTCCAAGGAGAACTACAAGGTGCTGCTCAAGGAAATCAGATAAAACACAGCAGATGGAAAAACATTCCATGCTCATGGATAGGAAGAATTAATACTTTGAAAATGGCCATACTGCCCAAAGCAATTTATAGATTCAATGCTATTCCCATTAAATTAACACTGACATTCTCCACAGAATTAGAAAAAAACTATTTACTAATTCATATGGAACCAAAAAAAGATTCATATAGCCAGGACAATCCTAAGAAAAAAGAACAAAGCTGGAGACATCACACTACCCAACTTCAAACTATACTACAGTGCTAAAGTAACCAAAACAGCATGGTGCTGGTACAAAAACAGGCACATAGACCAATGGAACAGAATAGAGAACTCAGAAATAAAACCACACATCTACAACCATCTGATCTTCTACAAACCTGACAAAAACAAGCAATGGGAAAAGGAATCCCTATTTAACAAGTGGTGCTGGGAAAAGTGGCTAGCCATCTGCAGAAAATTGAAACTGGACTCCTTCCTTATACCTTATACAAAAATGAACTCAAGATGGATCAAAGACTTAAATGTAAAACCCAAAACTATAAAAACCCTAGAAAAAAATCCAGGCAATACCACTCAGGACATAGACATGGGGAAAGATTTTATGATGAAATCACCAAAAGCAATTGCAACAAAAGCAAAAATTGACAAATGGAATCTAAGTAAACTAAAGAGCTTCTGCAAAGCAAAAGAAACTATAAACAGAACGAACAGATAATCTACAGAATGAGAGAATATTTTTGTAATTTGTCCATCGGACAAAGGTCTAATATCCAGAATCTACAAGGAGCTTAAGCAAATTTACAAGAAAAAAATAAACAACCTCATTAAAAAGTGGGCAAAGGACATGAACAGACACTTTTCAAAGGAAGACATAAATGTGGCCAACAAACACATGAAAAAAATTTTAACATCACTGGTCATTAGAGAAATGCTAATCAAAACCACAGTAAGATACCATTTCACTCCAGTCAGAATGCCAATTATTAAAAAGTAAAGAAACAACAGATGCTGGAAAGGTTGAGGAGAAATAGGAACACTTTTACAGTGTTGGTGGGAATATAAATTAGTTCAACTATTGTGGAAGACGGTGTGGTGATTCCTCAATATTTTAGAACCAAAATACCATTTGACCCAGCAATCCCATTACTGGGTATATACCCAAAGGAATATAAATCTTCTATTATAAAGATACATGCATGTGTATGTTCATTGCAGCACTATTCCCAATAAAAATGACATAGAATCAACCTGAATGCCCATCAATGATAGACTGGATAAAGAAAATGTGGTACATACACACCATGGAATACTATGCAGCCATAAAAAAGAACAAGATCATGTCCCTTGCAGGAACATGGATGAATCTGGAAGCCATTAACCTCAGCAAATTAATGCAGGAACAGAAAACCAAACACCGCACGTTCTCACTTATAAGTGGGAGCTGAACAATGAAAACACATGGACACAGGGAGGGGAACAACACACAATGGAGCCTGTTGTAGGAGGGCAGAGGGGGCAGGGAGAGCATCAGGAAAAAGAGCTAATGCATGCTGGACTTAATACCTAGGTGATGGGATGATAGGTGCAGCAAACCACCATGACACATGTACAAACCTGCACATCCTGCACATGTACCCTGGAACTTAAAAAATAAAATAAAATAAAAAGAAGAAATCAGATTATACAGGACAAATTACTTGGAAACTTATTAAAATAAGGATACTTCAAAGAAAAAGCTATGAAATGCGACTAAAGTTATAGTTAGTTTTCAAATATACAAACCATTCAACTTAAGGAGTTAGGAAAAAACAATAAAAGAAAATTGCTATCAGTTAGAGACAACGTATGTTTTTGCTTCTAATTTAAATTAAAGCCAAGTAGAGAGTAACAACTTAATTGTTCCGTATATATATAAATGATAATTTATAAGTAAGGATTTAATAAATATAAAAGATAAAATGAATGAGGTATGAATGATCTAAAAAACAAAACCAATAGCATTTGTAAAGTTAACGTTAATAAAAAGAGCTGTTAGATGATTTTTAAAGAGGGGCTTGGCAGCCAATATTTATTTATGTTTGCCTGTTTCTGTGATATTTTTCTATATTGCAGAAAACAAAGGTCCTTCTACAACTAATGAAATTCAACATCAAGAACTGGAAACATCTGAAGTTTTACCCTTCTTGCAAGCTATCATGTTAGTCTGCCACTGCTTCATGGAAGCTGCCGGAAGACATGAGACTCTTAGGCTAGATATTAATGACTTTATTATTCAGAACAGCAAAAACCAGAGTATCAGCATTTGCATTGGTTCTGGAAGACACAAATCTACAGGATAATACAAAGAAGTCTGGGTAATACCTGCACACATAATGGGGTGGGGTACAAGAGAGGAATTCTAAACATAGGGTACCTGAATCTTTTAAAATGAGCAGTAATTCTATCTGGTCTTCACCCTAGATAGAGACATTTTCTCTGTCATTTGCTATATAAACATCCTTCAAAAGATAATTTGAAATAAAGTCAGTGAGTGCCTTCATTTGCAAGATGTCCAGAAATGTGAGAGACCCATGGAAAACAGTCTCCTAGCAGAAAAAAAGAGAAGGAAGCACAATTAGTGAGTAAGCAGCTGATTTGTAGATTTGTAGGATTATAATAAAGCAGATTGAAATTTTTGCCTGCATTTTCCCAATATTATCCAGCTGAATCACCCACTTTGATGCTGAAGGCAGCTGAGGAAATAAGTAGTGGTTTCTTGCAATTCCTTACTTCCCAATTTCTTGAATCTAACAGATCTTTGCTGTCTCTTCCAAACCAGGTTTTCAAATTGTTTTGTAAGGTTATAGTTTGCTTTATTAATTTTTTCTTGCTTATTATATTTAGTGTGTCTTTCACTTTTCTGACCAAACTCTGGCTGATATGATAGATAATGTAAGGATGTGGTTCAGAAAACAGATTCTCGCAGATGGGAATCTGTGATTTGCCATTGGAAGGCCATAGTGACCCCATCATCAGTGGAAAGTAGGATACTAGTAGTTGAAAGAAAACAATGGCAAACAACTTGTGTTTACAGAGGTACGAAATACTAAACCAGAAACAGGATTTGATCATGTGGTTTGCAAACTTAAAAGGAAAATTAAATTCTTAATTATGCCAGGGCTTCAATGTAAAAGTTGGGGTATTGATTAAGAAAGAGTAGAATTCCAGGAATTGGGATGAAAACTTTTTGATGAATTCCAAAAAGTCTGAGGACTTCAAACTGCCTACCTCATTGATCCTTAATTTCCATCAGAAACAGCCCATCTTTTCTGTTTGAGAACATCAGTCTTCCTTCACCTGAAGATTCTAAATGACCTCAATGATGTGTCCTCTTGTAAGGCAATGCCAATTTTATTCAATACCTACTACCTCTCATTGCTTCCAGATCTATAATTAGAGGATGAACACAAGACAAGTTGGGAATAACTACAAAGTCTAATCCGAGGGATAGCACATACACGAAAACAGAAACATTATCTTTCAAATTTACCTTCACACAAACCAGGGGAGGAATGTAGGGAGGAATGACTGTAAACGTTTTGAAGCAGCACACACACACAAAAATACCATACCAGGTACCAGATTAGATTACTGATATGGGTACCTTTACCGGAGATTCTGGTGTGACTGTGACCTCAAGCAGGTGGGAGTGGTTCTCGTAGTTTATTCAGTCTGTTGATTTAAATCTGAACATAGCAGTGACCTAAATTAAATAAGGTTGAGGTGCCAGAATGTCCTTAGTTTAATGTAGACTAGTGAATCTAAAAGCTTAAGGAAATAGGAATGATGGAGGATGTTTTCATGGGAAACTCACATATTTTCCCTTATTGTGTCCCTGAGGAGGATTTAGAGAACACTTCCTTCACCAAAGCTTTAAGAGATACCAGGGAAGGCAGATCCAGCATTGTTGCAAAGGTAGTGGTGGCTGTTCTTTGCAGGCAAGGAAAGACTGTGACAGATTTAGCCTCTTACATGGACTCATTGATTTTAAAGAAATAAAAGATCTCAGAATGACAGAAGCCGAATAGTAGCACTACCAACTGCCAGACACAAGGAGGTTCAATTACCATAAAGGGAAGAAGGGTACAGCAAAGTGGCTTGGCTGGGTCTAGGTCTTGATAGTTAAGTAGCCTACTAACATTTTGTATAATATATACTTGATCTGGATATTTGATTGAAAAATAAAACTATAGGTTTAGTGATTAGAGATCTGAATTGAGTCACTACAAAGCAGAGTCACAGCCTCTCACTGAAATGCCATATTTAATCTAGTACGTAGATCCAGAACTTTTTGAATGAAGAACAAGCAGATTCCCTTTGGGAGAACCCCAACAAAATTACCATGAGTAGGTACTACGAATAATCCTTTTAGCCTTCCATCAACTAAACTATGGCAATTTACCAGGGGACACCATGCATTGAATAATGCAAATGGCCAGATTTCTAAGGCATTTTTGGACGTAAGTCCCAAACTGACCCTAAAACATGGAGCTTCAAACTGCTACGGCGAGACTGGTCTTATTGTGATCAGGCAATACGTGAGATTTTGGCTGCCAATAATGTCTATCAAGTTGGAATGTCTACTAATGTCTATTAAGTTGTAATAGTCATACTCAGCAACTGACAGAGTCCCCACATTGGGTTTCTGCCCTTTAGAAGACAGCCACTATAATAGGAAGGGAAAAATAGAAGCCAAGGGAGTGCTTCTCTCTAGCAAAGCAATAAATGAAAATTAAGGCCAAATCAAGGGCAGTTGCAAACTACTGCCACTATCAAATATGTGAAAATGCAGAGTAAATTTTTAAATATCACATTCCTATTTAACTCAACTATTTGTTTTGTGAAGAAGACATACAGATCTTGCAGAATCTCAGTTGATTGTCATGAAATTAATCAGGTGGTGACTCTAATTTTGGTTGCTGTTCCAGATGTGGTATCTTTAATGGAGTAAATCAATTTAGCTCCTATTATCCAGTATATAGTTAATATTCGGGTATTTATCTGGAACTTTTTAATATAATTTGTGAAAAACAACAGAAAACAATTTGCTTTCATTTGGCAGAGACAGTAGTATGTCTTCATCATCTTACCTAAGGACTATATAAACTCTTTCTCTCTCACAATAGTTTCTACAGGAAACCATCACACAGAATATAAAGTAGGAGGCTTAGTAACAGAGATATCTAGTGAAAGTGTATGTGAACGCTCACAAAAACATTCCAGAGAAGGCTTTCAATAATAGTTGTACACAACCCATTCTGTGCAAGTCAGTTTGCCTCTTTTCTTAGTCATTTCATCACTGGATTCATGAATAAAATGGCCATTATGAAGATGAAGTCTAAACAAAGATTTTTATTCTGAGAAAGCTCATGTGGCAATCATGACAGCCAAAGAATGAAACAACCAATAGTGTAGACCAAACCGAGGCCCTGATATAGAACCATTTCCTAGTGTGACTAGTGAGCCAGTCAGTGGCAGAATAATTACTTTGGACCCCCGCCATTCTGGAAGGGAAGAAAACATTGCCTTTAGAAAAGATAATTTGGATATAAATTTGTATTTCTTCCCCCACATTGCTTTCACCAGCATCACCACCTGCGTATAATACCTTATTCTCTCACT
Organism: Pan paniscus; assembly: GCF_029289425.2. Taxonomy (NCBI): domain Eukaryota; kingdom Metazoa; phylum Chordata; class Mammalia; order Primates; family Hominidae; genus Pan; species Pan paniscus. The sequence goes on from NC_073255.2 coordinate 98,182,280, forward strand.
TGGTATCCCACATAATATGGCTTCGGACCAAAGAGCTCATTTTACAGTGAAAGTAGTCACTCATATCAATGAGACTTACTGGTGCTACCATGTACCACATTGTCTGAAGATGCTGTCTTAATGAAATAGCCCGACGGTCTATTGAAGAAACAGTACGTCACCTGCTGGGAGGACAAGAAGAGCCAACACATACACATAAAAGCTTGCAAGTCCAAGGTATCTTCTGACAAGATGTACAATATATTCCAATAGCAATTGATAGCAATAATGACTAATAAATACATGATGCTGTTTCTACAATAGTCAGGACACATGGCTTTGAGAATGAAGGGGCTGGAGTGGGAATATTCCCTGCCCTGTTACCTCAACAATGCACCCAGTAAAAATTTTGTTTTCTCTTCCTGTAACTTTGAACTCTGCTGGATTATTCAGTTTAATTCTCACAAAAAAAAATTGTTCTATTCAACTGGAAATTGAGAATTCCATGGAACCACCTTGAGCTCCTTATACCACTGACTCAATGGACAAGGGAAGAGTTAAAGGTCTGAGATGATTGATTCTGATTATTAAGGGAAAATAGGGTTGCTAGGGTTGCTTTTACGCACTCTTAGCCATTACTACTAATGCCTATTGCTGCTGTTGCTACTGCTGCTGCTAATACTACTGGGAACACTTTAGGAATAATATTTAGTCACCCAACCAGGTAAAGAACTGCAGCCAGACCAGAAATGCCAGCTGAGAGACAAGGGGCAAGAACTAGATACTGGAAGAAGGAAGTTGTAAAACCCAACTCCAACCTCATGGCTTGTTGCTATGTGTATTTTCAACTCTGCTTTGTTTACATATGTACATGATGGCAAATGTGGACTGAAACAAAAAGTTAAGATTAAAAAGATGTTATTTGACTTGCATAAAACTAAATAAGTCTAAAAGAAACTAAATAATTAAGCCTTCAAACAATGCTGTTTTTAAAGTTTGTAGCATTTCCACTTCTGAAATTATTAAAGCTTAAACCCTCACTACAATTTTGGGGCTAACCTGTTTTCCTTGTGTATGTGTCTGAATTTATGCATATTAACCAAATGACATTTTTTCCTCTCTCTTACCTTACCATTGCGTATATAATGTGTGCTGTTGCTGGTGGTGATCCTTCTAATTTAGTTGTAAAATATCAAAGAGGGATTTTATGGTAGGTATGCATATTTTCTTCCCTGCTTTGTTTTGCATATATTTTTATGAATACATTAATTTTTCTCCTCCTTCTTTTTCTCTTTCCTGGGCAGGGGAAAATAAAGTTATTGACATATTTCCAAAACTTCCACTGGATATCCTTGTTCATTTTCTCCCAAGATCTGCAGGAACAAATGCAAACATTGGCTACAGGAGAAGAAATATTCCACTCCTCACTTGAGGGAGCTGTAATCTGTTTTCCTGCTGCATCCTTTCCCTTAAATGTTTTTCCAGGGTGTTGCAGAGCCACAGAACCCTTGGTAATTTTGCCAAGAACAAATTGTGAAGTAGCTTCTGAACCCATTACCTACTAAGATTTTATTGTTCATCTTAATTTTACAAAATGTCCATCCTTGGCCAAAACATTCTCTTCCTTAAATAACAAGAGATTGTGTAAGTAATTCTTAGAAGGCTCAACTGTATAGACTCCCTTTGGCCAAAGGAGCAAATCCTGGATTGAGTTTTTGAAATATCTTTTTAAAAATTATTTATTGCATAACAAATTAAAGAGGGCCTATAAGTTGTTTTTTTTTTTTTTTTTTTTTTAACAGCTGTTGAGCTATTGCTCTTCTGTGATAAAATCCCGTAGAAGATTTAACCTGCTATGGATTTCTGGGAGGTCACAGGGCTAAGTAAACTCGGAATTTGGGGTAAGCTTTTTCAAACAAAGTCACTGAATAGATGTGGATGAGGAAAAAAGCCTGTGAAAGGCATCAGGCACTGCAAACAACAGCTGCAGCTGCAAACCGGAAAGCATTCATATCCCTGTGTGACAGTTTGCTCCTCAGCCTTCCTAGGATTAGGGTGTGCACGCAAACAACACAGATAACACGAGAAAGAGTCGTTTATATCCTTACAATGTTTGCATTTATGTGCACGAGGGTACAAAAGGTGACATAGAAACATATTTGAAACATTGCTCTGTGACTAAGAACTTAGTCTTATCATTAAAGTAATAAACTGTGTGAACTGCCCTAATTTATGCTAAATCTCTCAGAAGCACCAAGCAGCTCAGCTGTTGCTGCTAGACCTCAGCACCTTAAAGATTGGGGATTCCGTGCTCTCTGGTGACAACCCTTGAGGACAAAACAGGCCTATTGGAGAAAGCCATTTATCAGAGCCCTCCTTTGACACAGGGATGCAGGGTGTTTGGACTTCAGGGGACTGCTGTGGAGACGGAGGAGAAGGAGAGAAAGGATAAGTCTACCCTATGCTCTAGAGAAGAGACAGCTGGCTACATATTCTTTCCAACCACACTTGTTCCTACTGGTAGTGCAATCAGGAACAATCTCTAAAATCTATTGCTGCGTATCTAGTATCTGCTTTGAGACATGGAGTCTAATTTTTTGTTTGCTTGTTTACATAGTTTATTTGATTTCTTTTCTAATCTGATGTTAAATAACATCTATAATTTTGCACTTAAAGTGTAAATTATCATATAAAGAGAACAGTAACAGGATTTCACAAACACTTGTCGTTCTGTCTTATATCAAAATAATATAAAATACTAAGACCTTTATATTAGATATCAGTATGTAGACTCTCATTATTTTGGTATGTAATGTACATTTTAGAGCACCTACCATAAAAATATGATAAATCATGTTGAAATAAATGATTTTTAAGAGAAATTGACATATGAGTTTAAGCTAAGTGTGTTTCAATCATATTGTATTTTTTTTGCCTAAAATGTTTTATTTCCTTTGTCACCATAGTGAAAAATTATCAGCAAAATATATCTACTGTTATTATAACAACCATGAAAACATTTCCAAATTTATTTTGCCAATCTCTTTAAGGGGCAAAGAACATTCACATTTAAAATATGATGAAAACAAAGTTGCTTAGCTTTAAGTGAAAACTTAACCACTTCAAGAGCAATGATCATACAGAGTATGTTAAGAAGAACTTTCACTGAGAGACAAAGAAGAATTTTGTCTTTCTAACTTAGTGAATCAAGGGACAGAAATGGAGACAGAGGCAAAGAAGGATTTTGTCTTTCTAAATTAATGAACCAAGGGATAAAAATGGAGATTTTAGAAGAGAAAGTCACACTAATTCTCTGCAATTGGAGGTTTCCCAGAAATACATCTGGGAAATGTATTTCCCAGGCCTGAGAGTCAACCTCTTGTAAGTCAGTGTTATATGGTGGTTACATCATCACCTCATCTTCATAGACGCAATAACTTGGTGGAAATTTGGGTATGATTAGATATTTTTCAATGAGTATTAGTCATGAAAATAACTTTTAAAAAAATTAATAGATTTCAAAAGCAGTTTTAGGTCTGTAGGGAAAAAATGAGCAAAAAGTGCAGAGAGCGCCGTACACCCCTTGCACTGCCACCGAGTTCCCCTGTTCTTAACACCTTTCATTAGTGTGGTACATCTGTTACAATTGATGAGCTAATATTGATATGTTATCTTTCACTAAAGCCAAAATGTGCCTAGAGTTTACTGTTTGTGTTGTACATTCTATGGGTTTTGACACATGTAAAATGACCTGTATCCATCATTATAGTATCATACAGAATGATAGCTTTCACTGTTATATTGCATTTTCATTTAATATTTTTTAAACAATTTACTGAACACATTTTGGGTTAAACCAGCTTTCATGTCGTGCTGAAAGTTCTCCAATTGTTCTTCCAGATTATTCATTTATCTCCTTTCATCCTGCTCTGTACCCCTGGTGGTGACCTCTACAGAATGCATTACTGGGACTCTGCCGAATTTGGGTAGTTTACTCAGTGAAAATTATCAGCAGGTGATCAGAGGAGGGGAGGAGAGGGAGGTCAGGGTGTTTACTCCCTGCTCCTTCCCTGTCTATTTGGGTTCTTTCTTTCTTTCTTTTTTTACTGTACTTTAAGTTCTAGGGTACATGTGCACAACGTGCAGGTTTGTTACATAGGTATACTTGTGCCTTGTTGGTGTGCTGCACCCATTAACTCATCATTTACATTAGGTATTTCTCCTAATGCTATCCCTCCCCCAGTCCCCCACCCTCGTGGCAGGCCCCGGGGTGTGATGTTCCCCACCCTGTGTCAAAGTATTCTCACTGTTCAACTCCCACCTATGAGTGAGAACATGCGGTGTTTGGTTTTCTCTCCTTGTGATAGTTTGCTCAGAATGATGGTTTCCAGCTACATCTATGTCCCTGCAAAGGACATGAACTCATCCATTTTTTGTGGCTACATAGTATTCCATGGTGTATATGTGCTACATTTTCTTAATCCAGTCTATCATTGATGGGCATTTGGGTTGGTTCAAAGTCTTTGCTATTGTGAATAGTGCCGCAATAAACATAACGTGTGTGCATGTCTTTATAGTAGCATGATTTATAATCCTTTGGGTATATACCCAGTAATAGGATCGCTTGGTCAAATGGTATTTCTGGTTCTAGATCCTTGAGGAATCGCCATACTGTCTTCTACATGGTTGAACTAATTTACATGCCCACCAACCATGTAAAAGTGTTCCTATTTCTCCACATCCTCTCCAGCATCTGTTGTTTCCTGACTTTTTAATGATCGCCATTCTAACTGGTGTGAGATGAAATCTCATTGTGGTTTTGATTTGCATTTCTCTGATGACCAGTGATGATGAGCATTTTTTCATGTGTCTGTTGGCTGCATAAATGTCTTCTTTTGAGAAGTGTCTGTTCATATCCTTTGCCCACTTTTTGATGGGTTTGTTTGTTTTTTTCTTGTAAATTTAAGAGCTTCTGCACAGCAAAAGAAACTACCATTAGAGCGAACAGGCAACCCACAGAATGGGAGAAAATTTCTTCAATCTACCCATCTGACAAAGGGCTAATATCCAGAATCTACAAAGAACTATTTGGGGTTTTGGCAATGACTGTGTTCCTTTACCCATAGCTACAGCAAGCCCCTCTTCCACAGGTTCGGCTCGTACCTGGTTCTAGAAACAGCTCCCTCCTCTGTCCTCTGGGGGCTAGGGGTGGTAAATTCTTCCTGTTGTGACTAGTCCTTGGGTATTTTACCATCTTTTGTTAGTTTCTTTATGCTGCCCACACTTTTGTAAATAGACCCTTCAATAAGTTCTTTTCAATTACCCCTTGAGTCTGCATCTGTCTCTGTAGAAAGAACACACACCTATTTCATTGAATTTTTACAATACTGTTAGAAATTCCAGCCTGTAGACTTAACTTATTCTCATTTTATATTATGTTCAAAAATTAAGGTAAAATTGAGGCTTGGGAAGATTAAAACATTGCCCAATATCACAGACTAAATATATCTTGAGCCAGGGATAAGAATCAGGACTTAGGGGTCTTCACTTCTTGTATAGCCATCTCTCCATGCACAGTAGTATCTGGAAAAATGCTTTGCTATTGTGTGGTATGTTCATCATTATGCAACAAAAAAAATCAATAAGAAAGAAACTATCTATTTTGGAAACAGTGAGTCTGTAAGTGAACTGAATAATTTAGAAAGTGATGAAGTAATACATATGTTAACTAATTTAACTGAGCCGTTTCACAAGTATACATATTTTAGAACATGTTGTACATGATAAGTATATACAATTTTATTTGCCAATTAAAAAAACTTAAATTTTAAAAAGTGATGTGAATATTGTGGAGGTCCTTTTGTATTTTATCATTTTCTGAGATTTTGGATGAGAAGTGGAAAATTTATTAGCATACATTTACATATTCATGAAAGAATATATTTTACGCATAAAATTCATTGACTTTTAAAGGCTTCTTTTCAGGTCCTTAATGGTTTGGATAGGTTATTTTATACCTATATTAATATTAATATGAAAGAAAAAATATTTGATTTGTAGAGATGTTTTACTGAATGTAGAAAAATCTCATATAATTTAGGATTAATAGGTATTTTGAAAGAATTCAGCACGTTAATAAAACATTGATCAAATAACTAAGGCCTTGGATTTCCACAAAGCACTGACATTGCCCCTTGTAATAACCTAGAGCCAAGACGGAGAAATATGGCTTAGGTTAGACGAAACAGAGATTCGAATTAATTATTGGGCAGTGAAATATAAGGGATGAATTCAATAGATTGGATTGTTGTTAGGAAAAATAGTTAGCTGGAACTCTTATGTAGTGAGTCTCACCCTTGGCCATACAGGGGAATCACCTGGAATACAGTGGAATACCAAAGCCTGGATCCTACCCTGATTTAATCATATTGTAGCCTGGGCAATGTGATCTTTAAAAACTTCCTGGTGATTTTGATGTGTAACCAAAACGGAATTGAAGAAGAAATCAAAGATAGATTTCTGGTATTGACAACATCTACAGTATGTCCTGAAGAGGGGTGTGTGTGTTTGCGTGCATGTGTGTGTGCACGTACATGCACAAAGCATTCTAGACGCAAACAGTGTCATAAAAAAAGACATGGAGACTATGATGTATGCGGGAGCCACAGCTGAATTTTATTATTAGAGAGTAAATATGTGGCCAATATTAAAACTTAAGAGGTAGGCTTAATGCTTAGTTTCCTGTATTCTATACTGAGGACAACAAAGAGTCACTAACATTATATCTGAAATGCATTTTAAAAGTGCTCCCTGTGCTGTAGTATGGAGAAATGGTTTGGAAGTAAATCACATGACATGCAAGGAAACCATTTATGGCATTTTAGTTTAGGGCATTGGTGGCCTGGATTAAAGTGGTGATAGCAGTGATGGAGAAAAGCAAATGTACTCACAAGATATTTTGAAAAATTTGGTGACTGCTGTGGTTTGAATGTGTCCCCCAAAGTTTGTGTGTTGAAAACTTAATCCCCACTGTAACAATGTTGGGAGGTAGAAGCCAATTAGTGGTGATTAGGTTGTGATGGCAGAGCACTCATGAATGGATTAATGCCATTATCACAGAAATGAGTTGGTTATCTTGAGAGTAGGTTTGTTACAAAATCTAGTTTGGCCCCTCTTGCTCTTCTTCTCACCCTCTTTTGGCATTCCACCTTCTGCCATTAGATGATAGGGCATGAAGGCTCTCACCAGATGCTGGAACCATGCTCTTGGACTTTCTAGCCTCCAGAATCATGAGCCAAGTACATTTCTGTTTGTTAGAAATTACCCAGTCAGTGATTTTCTGTTAAAGCAATGCAAAGCAGACTAAGACAGTGATGGAGTGCATATGAGGTAAAATACTGGAAGGAGTCAACAGTGACAAATATTCTTTCCAGAGTATCAAATTTCTTATACTATAATCTAGCACTTCCTGATAAGAAAATCTGGGAGATTCATTATCTCAAAACATATTTAGCCAAAAATCAGGGAATGGTGTTTATTGCAGTTAAATTGCACTCTTAGCTTTTAAACGCCATTGATTAGAAAGAAAAAGTTATAAATTAACATTGTCGCAATTGACCCGTATACATCATCTTGAGATGAGTGGAGTTTTCATGTACAACAAAAAATTATTGCAGGTGCACAAATGATGTATGTATTTAAAATCTAACTCAATTAATTATATGAAGAAAAGAAATACGCTTTGTCAAATTTTAAAATAAAACTGATATATGTGTTTCATTTTGCTTTCAAAATGTCAGTTACAGCTCTCTTTAAGGAACACAGTGGTGAGAAAACACAACACTTCAAAACTCCACTAAGAACTACTTTGTAGAAATGGCAAGTTTAAGAGCAGAGTATTTGACAAGGTTCTGGAAATCCTAAAGGAAAAATTTCCAAATATAATATCAAAGTGAGAAGTGAATCTGAGAGATGGATGTTGCCATAATTTTCAATGGTAACTCAGCTCCCTCAATAGATTCTTTATGAGCATTTGGAAAGAAAAAGTAATGGTTATAGTTAGAAAATGAAAATAGTACATTTAATTCTCCTGGCTCAATATATAGTAAAGGTATTGTGGATACACCCCTTGCCTAATTCAATCATTGACTTATCTGGGCTTCACCACTCATTACAATACATTGAGGTATTCACATCAATGGGGCTAATTTGTATATAAATATATAATTCCATATAAATTGTAGGTTACAGCCTACATGGAGATAATAGTTATGAGATTATCTATATTTTCATATATTGTTTTATTTTTTATTTCAATTCAACTAGATGAATATGCTTTTTGTCATCCTTGAGGGATACATTAAACTCATTTTCTCAATATCATGTCCTTTCAGTTATATAACTTCTATGCCCAAAATACTGTATCAGTCATTGGCTTTCCATAAGAATATTATGGCAGGTAAAAACCAAAACTATTGACTCTTAGGTAGATTTATGTGGTGATGATTTCATTGGTGATGTTCTCCCATTTAATATCATTTTTTGGAAAGCTATCTCATTATAGCTCATGTGTGTGTGTCTGTGTGTGTGTGTGAGTGTGTCACAGAGAGAAAGATGTGAAATTTGCTGAAAAATTTCTCCATCAAAACTAGAAAGAAGATTCTGAGATGGTAAAAATGTAATAAAACAGCTAACAGACAGGATTTTAAATGTTCTTACCACAAATAAATGATAAATATATGAAGTAATCATTATGATAATTAGCCTGATTTGATCATTTCACAATTGAAACACCGTATCCCATAACGGTATCCCATAATGTATCCCAATATTGTATTCCATAAATATATACAATTATTATTTGTCAGTTAAAAGTAAAAGTTTAATGGTATCAAAAGTTAGAGCCATTTTAATGTAAAAAACACCCAATAGTTCCCTCTACTGAAATCCACTGTGTTTTTAGAAACCAAGTCCTAAGGCAAACTGTTAAATATGAACTAAGCAGGTGTTTCTGCACACTGCTAACGATTAATGGTCACTGCCTTTGGTGAAAAATTTCAAATGAGTACAATTTGTGAAAAATATACATGTAATTGTATTATGTAAATTCAGTGTATATATCCTTTCTGAGCTTATTTTAACTGTATATATTTTTTAGGTTTCTGTCCTTGGGGAATATCATGGGAGTTATTTAGTCTTTATGTAAAATTTTAATTATTTAGGATTATAGGTTTGTATGATTACAATAAGACACTGCAGAAGTCAGCTGTGGCTTAAGTGTTAAGAGAACAGAGTAACAATATCCAGGGGCCAATGTAGACATTGCTTAGGATGTTGACAGTATAGCTTCATTAACCAAATCACATATAGCATATGTTGTGGTCTAAGAAAGGATCAGAATAAAGTTCTTATGGCGAAAGGAACATCAGATGCTGCAAAAACTTTAGCAAGTGTAATAGGAGCTTGCATAGTTAAGATGTTACCTTGCTGTCCCTCTGAGTGTCAACAAATATGATGAAGCTCATTTACAGTGAAGAATAAAGGAGGATATAACAATTGGAATTTCTCAAAAGAAGAGGAAGGAAAAAGTTTGAACTGAAGGCATTTTATTGACATTAAAGAGACGGTGAGGTGGACATTGTTGAATTGCATTGATGATGAAATGCTTGACAGGAATACATTACACTTGGTGACCCAAAAGTTTTCCTTGCAATTAAAGGTGAGGGTAGGCTTATTTGGGTGTGCACACACCATGGGAAATATATAATTCTTAGGGCCCTAGTATATGCTGAGTATATTTCCAGGTCCTAGAATGCAACATTGTGTCTGGGAGAGAGGGAGAGAGGGAGTGAGGGCATGGGGGGCAGATGCAGAAACACTTTCTTCACTTTGTATTTTCACATGAACCTGAAATTAATCTCTTGGAGAGGTTACCTTGTAAATATCTTGAGAAATGTCGGGCAATTTTTTTTTTTTTTTTTTTTTTTTTTTTTTTTTTTTTTTTGAGACGGAGTCTTTCTCTGTCGCCCAGGCTGGAGTGCAAGTGGCGCGATCTCGGCTCCCTGCAAGCTCCGCAATTTTTATAGAAGGAAAATCTAGTAATTTAACATTCTTCCTTTCGCTTTCCCTTCTAAAGTAAATATTTTCTCTTAAAAATAAAAATAAACAAATAACTAAATAGAAAAGGGAGTATTTTTGTTGTATTTTTAAATTTTCTTTCACAGAATAGACCAAAGTTTTAAGCATTCTGTATCTCTTAGTTTCTATTAAATAGGGCTTTTCTCTTTTTATTCTATGTTGTAAGAAGCCATTCAAATATTTTTGGGCACAAATTTGAGGAATGCACATGAAACATTAAAAACTATGGGCTTAGGAGTCAGAAAAACCAGAGTTTGTATCAGGTTTGTCACTTATTAGCTGCCTGACCATAGGCAAGTTACTGAACCACTTGGAGATTTGTTTTTTTCTTCTATAAAATAATGATATTTTGGAGGATTAAAGTGTCTTACAATTGGTCATTTTTATACTCTTTCTCCGTCATCATCATTATTATTATAAATATTCTCTTTTGCCAGATGAAAAATATTAGTAGGAAAAAATCAAAATAAGCAATATTTGTGCAAGTAAATACAATAATACTTAATTGTTATGTTTAATATCCTAACATGCTCCCATACATTATAGAAATAAAAGAACCGTTATTTTGGATGAAGTTTTCGCCTTTCATCTTGTCTTTTCCTACTTTGCAAGTAAATAAGTAGTTAGGCAGAAGGAATGAAGGTAGAATCCTTGAAACTAAACATTAGATAGTATTTACATAATTGAAAGTTGACTACATGGGATCTTTCATAATAATTGATTTATCTGCATTTTTTCAAACAGCTTCCCACAAGCCAGAGGCAAGCAAGTCAAAGAAAATTATTAGAAAAAAATATATAGACAAGTTGTCTGAAAAAGGACTTGTAGTTGGTATAAGTTTTGGGGAGCTATAGTTGCTAAATTAGTGTTTTACCATAAATATCCTGAATTACTTCTGCTGAAACAGTTAGTGAAGTTTTCGTGAAAATAGCATTGAATTTCTTCAAAAGTCAAAGCTCATTTCAGCTATATAATAGTTTTCATAGCAATAAATATATTTTCAGAATTGAGCTTCTATAAAAAAGTTTAAGTAATATCACAAAATAAACCAGAAAGCCTATTAGTAGACAAGTAATGTTTTCAGTTCCAAGCAGTTTTCCTCTTCAAGTATTTGAGGTTGTTCATTTCATAACATGGTTACTATGATTGGAATAATGTACTAGTAAGAGTGATAAGAAATTATTTTTGTCATTATTCATCTCAATTTTGAGGCATGTGAAAAGGAACTTTGTTGTATGTGGTATAACGTATTATTCAAGTTCAGATGTGACAGATGTCACATGTGAATTTAAAAAAACAGATTTCCCATTACTGGGTATCTACCCAAAGGAAAAGACGTCATTATATCAAAAAAAAACACCTACACATGAATGTGTATTGCAACACAATTGCAAAGATATGGAACCCACCTAAGTTCCCATCGACCAAAGAGTCGATAAAGAAAATGTGGTATACATATACCATAGAAAGCTACTCATTAAAAAAATGAAATAATGTCTTATGCAGCAACTTGGATGGAGCTGGAGGCCCTTATTCCAAGTGAAGAAACTCAGGAATGGAAAACCAAATATCATATGTTCTCACTTACAAGTGGGAGCTAAGCTATGGGCATATAAAGGATTACAGAGTGGTATAATGGACTATGGAGACTCGGAAGTTGGAGGGTGGGAGGTGGGTGTGGGATAAAAAGCTACATATTGGGTATAATGTACACTACTTTGGTGAAGGGGGCACTCAAATCTCAGACTTCCCTGCTATAATATTCATCCATGTAATCAAAAGCCACTTGTTCCTCAAAAACTATTGATATTTAAAAAATCAAATTTATTGAATCACAGTATTTTACACATAGAAAGTAATAGATCGTTTAATTAAGTTCTTTCACTTTATTAATGAGAACATTGGGGAATAAAAGAGTGACTTTCTGAAAGACCAACAGCTGATTTCCTGTATTTTAAATCTGAATGAAGAGTAGTTTTGGTTCCTAATATAGTGATGAGCTACAAAAATATACACATTTATGTCATCTGTGCAATTGCAAACCCTCTTCTTATTCATGGGCCTGTTTTTTAAATCTATTTATGGATATTATTTCTCTGTTTTTATGGTGATGATGATGATGGTAAAAATAATGAGACCATAAAGACTGACAGTGTAAGGATCAGCTTTACTGATTTCAATAGATCTCAATTTCCATTAGGATTTCATAACCACTAAAAAGATTCAATGACACAATTTTCACATATGTGTCAATTAGACCCACAGTGCTCCCTAAATCTTCCCATCCTTCCCACCAATTCTGTTGCTACTCAAAGTGTGGTCTGCACTGGGGTAACCTAGGAGCTTGTTAGAAAGCACAATCTCACGTCCTATCCCAAACGTACTGATTCAGAATCTGCATTTTAACAAGATCTCCAGATAATAGTGAGCAGTAGTTGCTCTAGAGCAACTTTGATGGACCCCATGTGCCTCTTTGATAAGAAGTTAGACTGGTTAATGGGGATTCTCTGAGTATGACTTTAAGGTTACAAATTTCATTATGCTTTTTGGTTTGGGGCAGGCACAGACCAACGCAATCCAGACTCTTTTTGTGGCGCCTCCAAAATGTTTGCTATTGCTGAGAAGAGAGGAATATTAGACTCTCATATCAGAATTTGGTGAAAGTTGTATTGGTTACCATTTCATGGCTGTGTGGTGTACTCTACACTTAGAACGGAGACAGTGCACTTAATAGAAGTGGCTTTGCATTGCATAGCTGTTAAAACTTTTCCAGCAAATGCTACCAGCTAAATTATAAGGGTGAATTAAAGAGTGCCCTTTATAAATAGTCACAAAAGGCCTCTGCAGCTGATTATAGTGTGGGTGTAATTTGGAGAAAGGTTTGCTGTAGGCATGAAATCATAGTACTGCTATTGGAATAGAGTCAAGAGCCTAGCCATTTCCAGTAGCTGTATCACCACCTGCTAGTATACTTATTCAGATTTGAGTCAGAGGGATGCATGAAGTCTAATGAGTCATCAAGTCTTCACCTAAAACACGTAATCTACCTATTCCTTTTCAAATGAGACTTGTTTGAGTCAGACCCTTGCCTATGAGCTGACCTGAAGTCTTAAATGCTTTTTTGCCAAATGAATTGCTTAACACAAATTGCTTAACAGTTTTTGTTCTGAGTTAGTCCCAAAATTTTGTCTGGGTCTCAGTTCTCCTGGAAATCTTCATACATGAAGACGAGTCCTGGCTGAGGGTGGTGGCTCATGCCTGTAATCCCAACACTTTGGGTGGCTGAGTTGGCAGGATTGCTTGAGCCCAAGAGTTCAAGACCTTCCTGGGCAACAAAGCCAGACCCCGTCTCTACAAAAAATTTAAAAGTTAGCTGGGTCTGATGGCTTGCGGTGGGAGGATTGCTTAAGCCCAGGAGGTAGAGGGTGCAGTTAGCTGTGATCATGTCACTGTACTTCAGCATAAGTGGCAGAGCCAGACTCTGTCTCAAAAAAAAAAAAAAAAAAAAAAAAAAAAAGACAGGGCTAAGGAATCTTATCTTGGACTCCTCCTTGGCTGCTGGTTTGATTCTCCAGCCAAATATTTCTAGCACTAAGCCAGCCTGAGAGTCATTGGTCTTAGAATCAGAATGACCCAGAAAATGCATCTTATCATTGCTGTCATTAACAAGTTGCTTGCCACTATGATCTGCTGTGCCTTGGGGACTGTTAGCTAGGGAGTAGTTCCCTCTTGCTAGGACTACTTTTCCTGCTAAATAGCCTTCCCATGCCCGTCTGATTTGGACAGGGATTTTTGACAGTATATCTGTGTGTGTGTGTGTGTGTCTGTGTGTGTGTGAAACTCTTATGTGTCTTCTATAATAATAATAGCTACATTTATATAGAACTTACCGTGTACAAGGCATTGTTTTAGTATTATATGTATATGTAAGTGTGTGTATATATATGTGTGTATATATACACATGATCTCATTGAATCCTTACTATAACAATGATGTAGGTGGTAGTATTATTTGTTTTACAGGTAGGGAGACTGAGGCATAGAAATGTTGAGTGCCTTGATCAAGGCCATAAAGCTAAAAAAGAGAGGCCAAGATTCTATTCAATCCCAGGCAGTAGAGATCCTAATTTCTACTGTAATTGCAGATTAGTTGATGATACTCCTGACTTTGGTGGAGGAATCAGGGCACAGGAATAGAGGAAACCCTGAGAATGGGGACCTCTAATTAGGGACTGGGAGGAAGACAGTCTCTAGCTTTCACAGGGACCTAAAGCGACAGGGTAGTGAAACAAAAGAGAGACGGGCAATTCCTCCTGTCTTCTCTGGCTAAAAAACAAGGGGAGCAGAAAGCCAAGGGGACCATGCTAGAAGGCCAAATAAGGAACAAGTCACAAATTCCTCATTCCAAGGAGAAGATGCCAACTCCTAGGCAGGTCCATGTGGCTAGTCAATTAGGGTCTCAAGGAGACACATGCAAAGAGCTTTACCATTGATCTACTTTCTCTGAGCAGGAAAGAGCCAGACTGACCCTAAGGCAGTTGGACAGACTGTCAGCAGTTAAATAGAAGGATGTGGGCTGATGGAAGCAGATCTGAAAAATCCTGTCTCAGTTGTCCATTCCCAGATGGAGGGAGGAAGCTCTTGTGGGCAGAACAGGGTGTGGACGGGTGAGCTGTAATTTCTTGGGGACTGGAGAGAACATAATTCAGCCAGGCCTACTCTCTTCCTACTTTATGCAAAGTATTTCCAGCTGTGTTCATTAGCTTATATAATCTTGAATATTGAGAATAAGATACAATTTCTTAAATTCAGCAATGCACAACGAATTCTTCATTAAAAGAAATTTGGTATGTTTTTAGAGATGGGAGACACAGCCATAAGAAAATATGCTACTATAAAAGAAAATGCTCTTAATTAATACTGACATAGTGAGGACTCCTCTGGCATTGAGAACATTTAATATTAATGCAAAATGTTGTTGTCTACCATTTCCTTTTTTCTTTAGATCATTAGCATAGGATTACAAAATTTTAAATTGGATTTCAAACCCATACCAAACAGCTGTGTCTTCTATTACAAAAGACAATGCACTCATACATATGTATTATGCACTTAATTAAAACTGTTGGATTTTCATTTTTAAAAGTTCTGATGATGTCCTGAATTTTTATAGTGATTTGGATCTCTGGCCTGTCATCAGTTTGCATATTTTGGGTGGAAAAGGAGGGTTTGGGTGAAATAAGCATTCCAAAGTTTATATAACGGGAGGAACATGGCCTAAAATTAGCCTTACCATGGGCTTAAAATTCACTATAGGTATTAATTCCTCGTACTTCTCAAGGGGTTATTTTCTCCCTTAATTTTTCAAATTCTAAGTGACATGTATTTGTTTTAGAAATATGTAGAAAAATATAAACAGGAAAATTAAAATTATCTATAATCTTATTCTGCTGAGTTGAACATTACAACTCTTACTTATTTCTTTTCTATAATTTTATTGCATAAAATCTATATATTTTATAGAATTTGAATCACACCATATTGATAAATATGCATTTTTAAATTTTCACTTTATTTTAAGTGGTCAACATTTTACCGTGTTATTAACTTGTCTTCACAAATATGAGTTTACATGGCTGTATAATAATGATGATAGCTGTAGAATATTTGAGCCTTCCAATTCTGTGATGAATGTAATTTGAATTATAGGGGAAGTAAGGACATGATAGAAATATATTGGAGGAAGAAAGAGAGAGGTGAGAAGTAGTGTAAGATAAATTCTTAGAGATTAAAGCATGAAGTAAATTATGTGTAGAAATGATTATTTAAAAGATAAAGAAATAAGAGTATAAGCAGCCAAAAGCCATAAAATTTCCGTCTGTTCCTAAAATGAGAAACTGGAATTCAAACAGGCAACTGATGATTTTCATTTTAAGTTCCTCTAAATTACTTGATTTTTAACCATCTGCATATATGCTTTGGGTTTTTTTTAAGTGTAAATTAACTCTGGTGAAGAGTTAGACATTAAGATTAACCTCAGAATACCATGCTGGAAGGGGTGCCAGTGTGTGTTTGTGTGTGTGTGTGTGTGTGCGTGTGTGTGTGCATGCACGTACTTACATGGGAAGCCGACTGGGAATACAGTCTATCAGCAATGGCAGAAGAGGGAGTAACCACCCAAGAGCAATGCCCTCTGGGATAGCATGAGGGCTTGGGGGGCTGACAGCAAGGAGCAGAAATGGAGGACAAAAGTCAAGGAGCCCTTACTCTCTATGTCATGGCTTTGCTGTAGGGTAACCTTGCAAAGAAGACCTCATCAAGTGGGATGTAAGATCCCAACAGCAAAGCGCATTGGACCTGGAAAAAGTCCAGTTCTCCCAAATGTGATCATTATGTAGAAAAATAGGGGAGCAGTATTCTGAGCAACATGTCTGTATACCATTGATTGACACATAAGGTCCCTTCATTATAAATTTTACAGGGTGCCCAAGTCATTTTGCTGTGGTGTGATTTTGTTAAAATAAATATATAGCTAAAAATAACATTTCCAAGCTGAAATATGTAGAAAGGCAAAACAAAAACTTCTAGCTTTCTTGTGGTAAATTGTGAGGTAAAATAAAATGAATCTTAAATATAGTGCAAAATAGGAGGTATCACGCCTTACATCATCTTTATCTCCTCCCTCCCATTTTTTCTGTTCTAAGTGGAGTTGTACTGTTATTTCATTTGTTATCCATATTTGGAAGTTTAGCTAGGAGGCTAGAAAATTTGATGAAGACATCTGATTAATTTTTAAATTTTATTTATTAATATTTTGAGGTGTTTGCAAAGTGCCAGGAATTAGGTTAGCTACTGGTTTATAGTGGTGAGTAAACCACTGTCCTTACTCTCATGAAATCAGCCATGTGGTCTAAGGGCAGCAGGGAGCCAGAGAAAACAATTCAGTCATGGCAGTAGAACTCTGTGAAGAGCTCAGACTAGCTGAAGTTGCTTCCCATAGATATTATAAAATTTTAAAATATAATCATTCCTATGGGAAGAGTAGAAGAAGACTATGTAAAGAAAAAAGAAAGAGACAACAAAGTGTCTGGGCACAATGCCTCACACCTATAATCCTAGCACTTTGGGAGCCCAAGGTGGGAGGATAGCCTGAGCCCAGGAGTCCAGATCAACCTGGGCAACATAGTCGGACACTTTCTCTACAAAAAACATAAAAATTAGCCAGGAACAGTGGCCTGTGCCTTTAGTCCCAGCTATTCTGGAGGCTGAAATGGGAGGATTGCTTTAGCCCAAGAAGTCGAGGCTGCAGTGAGCAATGATCATGACACTGAACTCCAGCATGGGGAACAGAGTGAGACCCTGTCTCAAAAAAAAAAAAAAAAAGAAAGAAAGAAAGAAAAAAGGTAAAATTATTTTTCATTGTTAAAAATTCATTGGAATCCAATATATCCAGTCCTGGGTGTCCAAGTGAATTTGCTTAGAACTGAGATGGTATATTTACTTTCTTCTTTGGTTGAGCTTTTTCAGTAGAGATTTCTCTTATCTCTCTTTGTCTCCTTTTCTCCTCTAGGTAAACAGTATTTCCACAATTGTCCCCCTTATCTGTCTTTGTTTCTTCTGTCTCCCTCACTCCCTTTCCTAATAGTTTCTCTACTCTTTCTTTCTCCTTTTCATTCCTATTTGGATACCTTTTCTTCCTCTTCTCTCCACACTGCTTTACCAAAACTACCAGTCATTAAAAGGTTTTAAAATTACATACAGTTGAATTCAGCTTTAGAAGATACATGTTCTAGCCGGGTGTGGTGCTTCATGCCTGTAATTGCAGCACTTTGGGAGGCCAAGGCAGGTGGATCATGAGGTTAGGAGATCGAGACCATCCTGGCCAACATGGTGAAACCTCATCTCTACTAAAAATACAAAATTAGCTGGGTGTGGTGGCATGTGCCTGTAGTCCCAGCTGCTCAGGGGTCTGAGGCAGGAGAATTGCTTGAACCCGGGAGGCGGAGGTTGAGCCGAGATCACAACCCTGCACTCCAGCCTGGCAACAGAGTGAGACTCTGTCAAAAAAAAAAAAAAAAAAAAAAAAAAAAAAAAAGAAAGAATATACATGTTCTGCAAACAAATGTCCTTCTGCTACCTATTCTATATTCCCTTTGCCTTCAGCAACACCTCAGCAGGTCGTGGATTTTTACCTAGTGGGGTGACCAAAACCTTCATTTCTTAAGGGTCTAGGTCATTTGTAGTCCTGTCTGGATTGGGTTGTTATAGTTTCCCTTTGACCTTAATCATATGGCATGGTAATACTAAAAGATGCCCTAAGGGTTCTCCTGTATTCCACATATACTCTTCCTTACCTCCATTGTGGAGTTTAGTAGACTAATTTCATCTTGATAGTCTGGGACAATCAACCCAGCCAACACTGTAACTCCCTTCTTAGCGTGTTGACTTAGAGGTAGGAGGAGCCCAAGGTGTCCAGGTGGCAATCTCAACTTCCAGTTTAATGGAATTATTGTTGTGTCTCCTGGTGGCAGCATTCCTCCTTCTGGAACTAAGACCTCTAGGCCAGCAGATGTCTAATGTTGCGGGAACAGGAAGCAAAAATTTTGCTGGTGGGTCACTAGGGGTGATGGTGAGTGATGCCATTTCTACTTCTACCCCTTGATTCCTGGACCCCTAAATTCTAGCTATGGGAGAAACAATACCATATATTGAGCAGTGATTTGGGGCATACACAGCCTTCTGGAGAACTTTGCCCCAGCCTTGGAAGGTATTGTCACCTAGTTGGCATTGCTGTTGTGACTTCAAAAGGCCATTCCACTGTTCTATCAGTTCAGTTGCTTCAGGATGATGGGGAACATGGTAATACCAGTGAATTCCCTGAGCATCACCCCACTGCCACACTTCTTTAGCCATAAAGTGAATGTGGAATACCATGATGGTGAATAAGACATTCCATGAGTCCAAGGATGGTAGCTTTGGCAGAAGCATTGCATGCAGGACAGGCAAACCCATATCTGGAGTAAGTGTCTATTCTGGTGAGGACAAACCGCTGCCCTTTTCCATGATAGAAGAGGTCCAATATAATCAACCTGCCACCAAGTAGCTGGCAGATCACCCCGAGGAATGATGCCATATCAAGGGCTCCATGTTGGTCTCTGCTGCTGGCAAATTGGGCACTCAGCAGTGGCTCTTGCCAGGTCATCCTTGGTGAGTGGAAGTCCATGTTGCTGAGCCCATGAGTAACCTCCATCCCTTCCACTATGGCCAGTTTGTTCATGGGTCCATTGGGCGATGACAGGGGTGGTGGGGGATGAATGGTGTCCAAAGAACGAGTCATCCTATCCACTTGATTCTGAAAATCCTCCTCTGCTGAGGTCACCCTTTGGTGAGCATTCACATGAGATACAAATATCTTCACAGTTTTTGACCAAAAAGGCTCCTCAGAGTTTACAAGCTTAGTGACCCCAGCTTCACCAGGGTCCTCCCATACATCTCCATTGCAAGTTGCAGGGTCTCATTCTTTTCCAGTCAATGCCCTCACTTTAACAGTAGACACCTGGTGAGACAGAGCATGTACCTTTCGTTGCAGGTCAGCCACTCACATGATAAGAGCTTGTGCCTGAGTTTCTGCAATTTCAGTCCTTTGTCTACAGGAGATAAGACTCAGGACAATCTTAGAAGACTTGAGGCTAAGTATGTGCTTCTGGAGCCAGGAGTTAGAATCCCTAAGATCATCCTTTTCTTTTGTCATTTTGTCCAGCGAGGCCGGGCGCGGTGGCTCACGCCTGTAATCCCAGCACTTTGGGAGGCCGAGGCGGGCGGATCACGAGGTCAGGAGATCGAGACCATCCTGGCTAACACGGTGAAACCCCGTCTCTACTAAAAATACAAAAAATTAGCCGGGCGTGGTAGCGGGCGCCTGTAGTCCCAGCTACTCGGGAGGCTGAGGCAGGAGAATGGCGTGAACCCGGGAGGCGGAGCTTGCAGTGAGCCGAGATCGCGCCACTGCACTCCAGCCTGGGCGACAGAGCGAGACTCCGTCTCAAAAAAAAAAAAAAAAAAAAAAACATTTTGTCCAGCGAACTTAGGAGCAACCAATCAACTTCATTATATTCCTTGGTTCTCCACGTATGGTCAAAGGTATTATGTACAGAGTTACTAAACTCCTTGCCTCTCATGAGCGGTGAATCAGGAGTATCAAATGCATTTTTTCTGCATAACTCTCTAAACAGTTCACACCAAGGACTATCAGCATTCTCCATACTATTAGGAATAGAGTCCTTAGCATTTTGAGGATTAATCATATTAAGCAGCCAACTCCAGAAACCCCAAAACCAACTAAAGAAAACTATTCTTCACATTCTGTTCCTCTAGAACCACTCTTGGTACCAAAATCTGTATATGTCAGAGTTCTCTAGAGGGACAGGACTAGTAGATGTATATATGAAGGGGATAGATGTATGTATGAAAAGGTTTTTATTAAGAAGCATTGACTCACATGATCACAAGGTGAAGTCCCACAGTAGGCCGTCTGCAAGCTGAGGAGCAAGGAAGCCTGTCCAGGTCCCAAAACCTCAAAAGTAAGGAAGCCGACAGTCTAGCCTTCAGTCTTTGGCTGAAGGCCTGAGAGCCCCTGGCAAATCACTGGTGTAAGTTCAAGAATCCAAAAGCTGAAGAGCTTGAAGTCTGATATTTGAGGGCAGAAAGCATCCAGCTGGGAGAAAGATGAAATCTGGAAGACTCAGCAAGTCTGCTCTTCCATCTTCTCCTGCCTGCTTTATTCTAGCCATGCTAGCAGCTGATTAGGTGGTGCCCACCCAGATTGAGGGTGGGTCTGCCTCTCCCCGTTCACTGACTCAAATGTTCATCTCCTTTGGCAACACCCTCACAGACACACCCAGGATCAATACTTTGTATCCTTCAATCCAATCAGGTTGACACACAGTATTAACCATCACACACATCCTTGGGATTCAGCCACTTCTTAACTTTTCCATAGGTCCATTTTGAGACAGAAAATAATTACTTTGCAAAACGTATTCCTAGACTATAGGTAATGGATAGGATACACAATTACTCTCAGAGATTTCTTTTTATATTTATATTATGTACTTATTTTGGTTGAATGTCTAAAATTTGGATAATGTTTGAGATGTCTGTTTTGTTTTTTCTCTTCTTCCATGCATATACTTTAAGGGGTCTATACACTCTCTAACCCAGGTGTACTGTTTTAATGAACCTGGATGTTGGCATTCCAGGACAATAACAGAAGCCAAATTTGCTCAGGCCTGAATCAGCCAAAACAGTGAATAACACAGCTTTTGAACCAGCTGGGTATTTGAGCTTTTCCTAAACACTTGGATAAGAATAATAGTAGGGGAAGCGGATATATCTACTGTTCTTAATATCTTTTGCATGTTTGATGAGCTTACATTTGGAGTTGGTTTTAGAAGGAAGAATGAGATGAAGTGGAAAGTACTATCCCAGCTGTAGTATAAAACTTTATATCCTAAAAATGGAACACAGAAATAAACGAAAGCAAAACAAACAAATAAAACCCAAAAACTGAACACCGTGCGCCATGAAACTCAGAATGTATCTGCAATAGCACAATCATAACACATTTAAAGACGCATAAGTAGTAACTGTAAAATTGAAGAGAACATAAATCTGAAATCATTATTTGCTTGTAAGAAGTATCTACAAAACCAAAATTTATTTCAATTCCTCTTCTACATTTCCAGATGGCTATAGAAAAATTTCTGAAGGAGCAAGGTATTGAAATATGATAGGTTAGGGTGATATAAATTAGCCTCCCTATGGTTTTAATTTGTTCATGCCTTTTTGCAGGGTTTCTTGTGATGTTGGAATTCTGAAATTCGTATAAGCTCAACTCATTGAATTTGGACAGAAAATTTGGAATAGACTCAAGGAGCAAGCAGTGTTAAGGTACAACTCTTTGTCTGATTTTTTAAATTGTTCATAAATTTGTCAGTATGCCTATTCATTCATTCATTCAACAAATATTAGCCGAACACTTGCTATGTAAAGCATTATTCTAGCAGCTGAGGATATAATAATGAATAAACAGAAAAAAATAGTCCCCACTCTTCTGAGCAGAATTCTAGTAGGTAGTCATAGACAATAAACAAGGTAAATAAGTAGAGTTTACCAGACAGTTTCTATGGAGAAAAATGAAAAGGGAAGAGGGGTAGTATATGAGGAAGGAGGTAAAATTTTTTGATGACATGATCTCAAGACTTTATTCAGAAGCTATCACTTAAGTAAAGACCTGAAGAAATTGAGGGAGGGAACCCTAGAGATACCTAGAGGAAGAATTTTTGAGCAAGGGAAGAACTGAGGAGAGATCTGGAGGTGAGAGTGTGACAGCAAGGAAGCCATTGTGGCTGTGGTGGAGCGGCAGGGGAGAGGTCAGAGAGGAATTGTAGATGACAGAACCCTAATGTGTAGGTCCTTTTATGTCACTATGAGGACTCTGGCTTTTACTCTGAATGAGATGTGAAGCTAATGGAGAGTTTACTGAACTACATGACTTACAACATAAATATGGAAGATATGTATTATATGAAATAGTAACCTTAGGCCAGATGCGGTGATTAAAATTAAAATTAATCAAAAATGAAAAATATTAACATTCAGTTCTTCATTCACACTAACCACATTTCAAGTGGTTAATAGCCAAATGTGGCTATTTACTATAATATTGGGCAGCACAGACATAAAATACATTCATTATTGCAGAAATTTTATGGACGGTGCTATTGTAGACCAATCATATCATTTATTAATTAATTCTACAGAAACGCATGCCCATAAAAATTGCTAGATATCATATTAATCTTTCTATATATATCTCAATATATATTGAATATATATATATTTGATACATATAAATGTATATATCTTGAAAAAAAAGGCAAGAAATTCAGAAGACAAAGAAGCTGCCAAGATCACACTTGATATATGAAAAAAACCTGATATATGAAAAGTAAAGGTAGGTTAACTGTAAGCAGAAAAAACAAGTTACTCATAAAAATGAGGCTAAATGCCATACATATATAGAAGATACGGACTTTTCCTTACCTATCATTCAGTCTTGAAAGGAGAACGAGACACAGAATTATGGTCACAGAATTATTACTGAAACATGTTCAGGATATAGGTTTCAAATGATAGAGTCAATTATTCAGGCTCCTCAGTTATTCTGGAGGAGAGGAGCTATCCTGAAAATGAGTTGAGAACATGAGTTATAGTCACACAATGAGTAAGTAAGAGTATTTCAGGTGAAGAGATTAGGTTAGTAGAGATAGTAGTACTCCATAACTACCATGATAAACCTTGTATCTATGATGCCTTATTTAATTCTTGCAATAATTTTGAGATGGCGGTATTGATATTTCAGGCCTGGTGTGGTGGCTCACACCTGTAATCTCAGTGCTTTGGAGGGTCGAGGCAGGAGAATGGTTTGAGGCCAGGCATTTAAGACTAGCTTGGCAACATAGTGAGACCCTGATTCTACAATTTTTTTTTTAATTAGCCAGATGTAGTGGTGCATGCCTGTAGTCTTAGGTACTTGGGAGGTTGATGTGGGAGGATCACTTGAGCCCAGGGGTTTGAGGTTACAGTGAGCTTGGCAACAGAGTAAGAACTTATCTCTTTTTTTAAAGAAAGGAAGAAATTCAGAAGTTAAATAAGCTGCCAAGATCACACTTGATATATGAAAAACAACTTGATACATGAAAAGTTAAGGTGGATTAACTGTAGGCAGAAAAAACAAGTTACTCATAAAAATGAGGCTAATTTCAAAAGAAAGTGAAAGAATGGCAATTTGGACTCTGGGTGTCTGGCTTTAAAGACTGTGATTTCATTTATGTACTATTCTACATTACTAAAAAGGGGTGTTTTATATATAATACTAAAGATAAAAAATAATGAACAAAGATATATAATCAATGTGAACATATGTTCACTCAACAATATGGCCTCAAATTATATAAAGCAACTGATGAGAATGTCAAGAGATAAACCAACAATTAAGGTTGAAGATATCAACATATGCTTCTCAAGAAGAGATAGAATAAAATACACAAAAAATAAAGGGGAGATACTAAAAATCTGTTCAATTAAAGGTTTGAGTTATTATGTATATTATATATTCCATACTAAAACAGAATATACTTTAAGCATACACTGAATATTTACTAAAATAGTTCATTAGGAAATAATGTCAGGGAAAGATGCCCCATGTTCATGGATTGAAAGTCTTAATAATGTTGAGATGCAATTCTTTTCAAAGTCATCTACAGACATAATACAATACCTATTAAAATTCCAGTGGCCTCCTTTTTTCCAAAAATGGAAAAGCTAACCTTAAAATTCATATGGAATTACAAGGGCCTCTAAATAGCCAAAAACTATTGAGAAAGGAAAAGAACTTTGGAGGACTCATACTTTCTAATGTCAAAACTAACTGCAAAGCTACAGTAACCATAACGGTGTGGTACTGGCAAAAAGATAGATGTATAGATGAACAGAACAGAATTAAGAGTCCTGAAATAAACCCAAACATCTATGGCCAAGTAACTTTTGACAATGGTGCCAAGCTCTTCAATGAGAAAAAAATAGTCTCTTTAACAAATGGTGCTGGAACAACTGGATAACCACGTGCAAAATAATACATTTGAACTCTTCCTTTACTCCATATATAAAAATTAACTCAAAATGGATCAACCTAAATATAAGAGTTAAAACTATAAAATCATTAGAAGAACACACAAGGGTAAATCTTGATGACCTCGGATTTGGCAATGGGTTTTTAGGTTTGACACCAAAATCACAAGCAATAAAGAATAAATAGATGAATTTGACCTCATAAAAATTAAAAATGTTTGTGCACCAAAGGACCTCATCAAGAAAGTGAAAAGACAACTCACAGAATCAGAGAAAATATTTGTAAATCATATATCTGATAAGAATTTAGTATGGAGAATATATATTAGGTTGGTGCAAAAGTTATTCCAGTTTTTGCCACTAAAAGTAATGGCAAAACTGCAACTACTTTTGTACCAACCTAATGAAAACAAGTCAAGAAGAAAAAGATGAACAATCCAATAAAAAAATGGATAAAGGACATAAATATACATTTTTTTCAAAGAAAATGTACAAATGGGCAATGAGCACAGGAAATGATGTTCAACATAAATGGTAATTAAGGATATGCAAATCAATACTACAGTGAGATATCACTTCATACCCACTGTGATGGCTATAATTAAACAGCCAAATATGGCAAGTGTTGTGGAGAATGTAGAACTCTTGTACATGGGTGGGGATGTAAAATGATGCAGCCACTGGGGAAAACGATTTGGTGGTGCCTCAAAAAGTTAACATATATAATTACCATATGACCCTGCAATTTCGTTTTAAGTGTATGCCTAGGAGGAATAAAATGATATGTCCACACAGAAACTTTCATACATTATTCATAATAGCCAAAAGGTAGAAAAATGATTGAGATGTCCACTGAGAGATGAATGGATAAATTGTGGTCCATACATGCTATAGAATATTATTCATTCATAAAAGGTAATGAAGTACCGATGGCTGCTAAAACTTGGATGAACCACAAAAACATGCTAAGGAAAAGAAGCCATGCATGAAAGCCATTCCTTTTATATGAAATACCCAGAACAGATAAATTCATAGAGACAGCAAGCAGATTAGTAGTTGCCAGGGGATGGGAGGAGAGTTGAGGGGGAGTTTTTAATGGATACAGAGTATTGTTCTGGGATGAAGAAAGGTTTTGAAACTGGAGAGCCATGGTCTTGCACAACACTGTGAATGGGCTAAATGCCACTGAATTATACATTTCAAAATGCTTAATAGTATGCTATTTGAGTTTCATCTCATTTAAAAAAAAACCCTAGAAAGAGAAGAGAAAAAGTATTACAATGAAAATTTCAATTAATTCCATGGAATAGAAATTTTGACTTTATGTTCTTTAATTTAGTGTAGTAAAATTATAAATTAAAAACCTAGATGTTGGGCGGGCACGGTGGCTCATGCCTGTAATCCCAGCACTTTGGGAGTCTGAATGTGATGGGCGGGTCACTAGGTCAGGAGTTCAAGACCAGCTTGGCCAACATAGTGAAACCCCCTCTCTACTAAAAATACAAAAATTAGCCGGGTGTCATGGTGGGTGCCTGTAGTCCCAGCTACTCGGGAGGCTGACACAGGAGAATCGCTTGAACCCGGGAGTTGGAGGTTGCAGTGAGTGGAGATGGCACCACTGCACTCAAGCCTGGGTGACACAGCGAGACTCCATCTCAAAAAAAAAAAAAAAGTAGCCAAACATTCAATCTATTTGGAAACTAAATAGCATAATTTTAAATAACCACTGTGCTTAAAATAAGAAAGGAGATCAATAAATATTATAATTTATTTAAATCATTTAATTTAATTTACACTATTTGTAATACTTAAGGCACTACTTGTCAAAATTTGAAAGACAAAGCTAAAGTACTACTTAGAGGGAAATGTACTGTTTTATACATTTTTAAATAAATTTATATTTTTTTCTAAACAAGTAAAGGAAAGAACAAATAAACCAAGAATTCTACGTAAGAAGCTGGAAAATGAACATAAAAATAAGAAATAAATAACATAAACAACAACAATAATAAATTATATAATAAAAACTGAAAAGATAAATAAAATATAGAAAAGCAACAAAAACAGAGAACTGAAACAAAACCAAACATTAGTCTTTGAAAAGGATTATGAGGTAATACTGGGGAGATTGGAGGAAAGTAAAACACCGTCTCTATGTTCTCCCCTAATCTTCATTAAATACTCTAGTGTTTCCTAGTTTTACTTTTCCTGCCGTTTCCTCATATCTTTCTTCTGTACCTGTGCTTCTAAACTATGAGAAATTTTGAATAAGGTTAGACTTCTGAAAAATGTTCATAGAAAGGAAAAATAGCAGAACCCATAGTATTTATTTAGCCCATAATATTTATACCTGTTTCCCCTGCTTCCTTCCCTCCCTGTCTCCCTCCTTTCAGCCCTTCTTCTTAAAAGTCACCTGTATTTATGATTTAATTTTTATTATTTATGGTGGACAACTTGCTTGTTATCATGGGACACTGTATTTCTCGTATCTTAAGCTCTATAGAAATAATATATAAAGCAAAGAGTGAAGTATATTTTTACTGTTAACATTTTTAACAAAGAGTCAGATTATAAATCATGATTTTGATATGGTAAAGAAAAATGATCCCAAGCCCCACTGCCTTCATAAATGGGCATGCACGTCAGTGAGTTAAGCTTGACTAGTTTTATGATGCAGTTTGAAGTCAGAAAAGATTGTAAGCAGGTTTCTAACCTTTTTTTTAAAATTTGGCTTTGCATATGAGTGACTCTTAACGCCTAGATCATTTCCAATGGTCACACACCAGGTACTACTTTTTTAAACACAGAAATCATAACCCTTTTATAACTAGTAACCACTCTTGCTCCTTGAGAATAGCTAAAAAACCTGGAGGCAAAGCTAGGCTGAAATATTAATTATGTGTATGTTTTGAGTAGTAATACATTTTTTCAACCATTTCTCCTGTTACTGTGAAGAAAGAGACCACGTTCCTGTTCAACTGATTGGATTCACTATGGAGCCCCAGCCTGTGGTTTCAACTATTTATTGTGTAGCACAACCATTTCCAGAACATAATATGTCTATTCTCCCTTGGGCCTATTTTTATTTTCTGGGCGTGAACAAACTATTGGAAGTGCCTCTTTGTCATGAATAAAGTTCTTTGTCATGAATAAACCTCTAGGATTCTTATGAGAGAGGAGAATGCTGGGAAAATCAGGAAGAATTGGCTTCTTTCACAACTATTAGGCTTCTGCTAACAGTTCTTTCTCACCTGCTTCTGTCTTCAGTAGACCTCACAGCTAAATTTATTGATATTTCCCCCTACCCTAACCCCAAGCTCACCCTGACAACCTGGAGACCCAAGCCTTCCTCTAGTCCTTAGGAACTAAGGCCAATAAAGGAAGTGTATCTATATTCTTGGGTCTATCCCCTAGCTTAGAATTGGAATGAAATCCTGATTCCCTAGTTCAGTAACAGCTACTGGACTCTCTTTCACTTCTATTTCCCTCCAGTTCTCTGAACTTAACTGATATGAAGGTGTTTAGTATCTGACCAGCATCCTTCAGCTTTTCCTCCTTGTATTCATGTACCTCTCATCTTCTAATTCAGTAATTAATTTTACGAAGACGTGCTGAGCACTTCCTTTTTTCCAGTCAATCTTTTATTTTCTTGGAGAGAGCAATAGACTCAACAAATTGCCTGCTCTTACAGATCTTAGTGGAAGAGAAAGAAACAAATAAATCTATTATACAAGTTCTGGTGGACATAAGTTGACCTAGTTTAGATATCTGTCCCCACCCAAATTGATGTTGAAATGTAATACCTAATGCTGGAGGCGGGGCCTGGTGGGAGGTGTTTAGATTATGGGGGTGGATCCTTCATGTCTTGGTGCTGTTTTCAGGATAGTGAGTGAGTTCTCAAGAGATAGGTGTGTGGCATCTCCCCTCACCTTTCTCTCTCTCTCTCTCTTGCTCCTGCTTTTGCATTTTACATACCAGCTTCAACTTCTGCCATGATTAGAAGCTTCCTCAGGCCTCCCCAGAAGTGGATACCACTATACTTCTGTACAGTCTGCAGAACAGTGAGCCAATTAAACCTCTTTTCTTATAAATTACCCAGTCTCAGGTAATTCCTTACAGCATTGCAAGAACGGTCTAACACGCAAGTATTATTAAGAAAAATAAAATAATAAACCCTCATGAACTGAGGAGGCCAGTGTGGCTAGAGAATGTTGGATGACAGGCAGAATGGGTGAGGTAGGCAAGGGCCAGGTTCTGTAGGATCCTTGCAGGCTATGATGAAGAGTTTACATTTTATTATAATTGTTATGGGAAGTCATTGAATGGTTTTTGAGCCAGGATATGACATGATCATTCCTACATTTTAAAAGGCCTTTCTGCTTTATGAACAATAAGCTGCAGCAGGACAAAAGTGGATGCACAGAGACCAGTAAATTAAAATGCGATTGCTATGGTCAAGGTGATAAATACTGATGGCTCAATTAGTGCATGATAAATGATCAGAATTGAAATACACATATGAAAGGGATAATACCTTGGAATTCTTGATTCTGTTCCTTGATTGCCGGACCTAACTCCATGGGGGTAATTTGTGAAGCTATTGAGACTTGAACTTTCTAGTTGCCCTTGTCATCAGCAATTTTTCAATCTCTTTAACCTCTACCTACAAATGCTTCCCAATTTTTTCTAGTGATAAGAGTAGTCTACTTTTAGACTTGAACTTTTTGATTGCCCTCTCTAACAACAAACTTGCAGCTTCTTTGATCCTGGACTGCAACTGTCCAATACTTTTCACCTGTGAGGGAGTCTCTTCTTGGTCTCTACTCACCTTACCTTCCTGCTGGCCCTGAGTTTCAGAAGTCTTTGTGGGCTTTCTAGTGAGCCTGTGAACTCACGGAAGCCATCTAAAAACTTGACCTGTGTAAATGTTGTAAAATAGTGACTAAGTGTAATAGGATAAATCCAAATTTGCTGTATATTTTTCCTTTTATGTGTTTAAAAATATTTACTATTTCCCTGCTCTTACATGGTTTCCATGTGTGGAATACAATTCCTTATTCTCATTCAAAAATAAATAACATATCTAAAGAAAAGATAAAATAATTGTATCAAAAGATAATTGAAAAAATAGTGGGTAGACGCAGAATAGTCAATGATTCAGTTAGTGCAAATATTAGAAATATAATAAATGAATTTATAAAATAATTTTTTGTTCAAGTAATTGAAGTCAACAATGAGCTTTCTGGCAAAGAATTTGATACCATTAAAAAAGAACCAAATAGAAATTCTAGATTTAAAAAAAACACAAAATGACACAATTTTGAAAATTGGATGACATGATCTGGGTATGGTGGTGCACACCTGTAGTCCCAGATCATGTCATCCGATTTTCAAAATTGTGTTTTTCTGCTGATCTAAAAAACGTGCATGATTCCCTTATTGGAAGAGCAATTGGAGTAGATGTGTTCCACATACCTTGGTAACAGATGTTATCTCCACATTCTGCAAATTCCTGGAATCATTTAAAGTAAGCATGGTGTCCACGATGGTAAAATGTTTCAGCCAAACATCCATCCAAGAGCCAGCTGTTTATGCAGTTAGAAAAAGATGCCATTCAGAGTCTTTTTTTTTTTTTTTTCAGTTACAGGATTCTATAGCATGCTTTATAAATGCTACAAATATTTACTTTTCTTTCAGAATAGCAAACAGATTGCCCACAAATTTACTAAGCATTTTGTGTTTCTCTTTGCTTTTCTTTGATGAAGAATGAGTGTTATTTGAATTGGAACAGAGTAAATCTTGGTAGACTTTTGGGCATTGGAAATCTGTAAAGCCACCCCTGTAATGGCGTTAAAGAGACCATATTTTTTGGATACTTCTGTTTAACTGCTTGGATTTTTTCCTGGAAGTCTTTTATTAAAAC
The DNA here is from genome assembly GCF_029289425.2 of Pan paniscus. Lineage (NCBI taxonomy): Eukaryota > Metazoa > Chordata > Mammalia > Primates > Hominidae > Pan > Pan paniscus. The sequence continues at coordinate 98,213,010 of NC_073255.2, forward strand.
CCTTCTTAAAGTTTCCTTTCATTCCAATTTCCCAATTTGGATCACTGTTACTTGCTCTGGTGAAGAGAATGAAATGTTAAAGTTGATTATATGTCATTTTGCCCTGAAAAATGTGAGTTCTACTACTCTAAAAAAAATCTTATTCTTAATTTTTTTTTTACAAAGTGAGTGGAACAGAAATAGAATAATACAGGACCAAGTGTCAGCAATATGTTAATTTTCACTGACTGCTGGTGATATTGGCTTTTTGTGTCACTCTGACTCAAAGCCCATTTTAAAATTTAATGTAACTATTATAAGTGTCTTAAAATATGTCATTTGGGCCATATGACTCAGAAAAGAATGACTTTGCAGGATATATGCCAAGGGTGAATGCCTGCATAGGAAAGCAAGCTCATAATCATGAAAATCATTAATATATTTTTTGAATCAAAATGCATATTCCCATTCAAACTATTATTATCCTGAATAAGATCCTCATAATCTCTCATTTAACTATCACAATAACTCTGATTGGTCTCTCTTCCTCAATTGTACATTCACCTTTTCCACCACCTCACTTTCAATAGAGGAAACACTAAACCAATAATAGTCAAGTGAGGTAGATACTACTATGGGCCTATCTAGATTTTGGGGGGCAATTCTGAGTGTTCTAGCTACAACTCATTTCTTTCCTCCCTCTAAGAAAGAAAATCAGAATACAATCTAGTGAGAGTGTTACTATCCCAATAATTGCACTAATTTTTTTGCTGTCAATTTGATTTTTTAATCATGGAAGTATGATTTATATGCAACAATATTCACCAGTTTTAAGAATTACAATTTTGTGAGTTAGGACAAACATACAGTCATATAAACACCATGACAATCATGATACAAAACAAGCTTGTCTAACCCACAGCCCAGGATGGCTTTGAATGAGGCCCTACACAAATTCATAACATTATGAGATTTTTTTTGTGATTTTTTTTTAGTTCATCAACTGTTATTAGTGTTATATATTTTATGTGTAGCCCAAGACAATTTTTCTTCTTCCAATGTGGCCCAGGGAAACCAAAAGATTGGACACTCCTGAATTATGAAACATCTCTCTCACTCCAAAAAGTCCTTTGCCTTTCATTTCCTGGCCTCAAACCCTTTCCCCTGACAAACACAGATTTCTGTATCTTATAATAGGTTTACCTTTTCTAGAATTCATAAAATTGATTCCTAGAGCACATATTTCTTTATGTATGGCTTCTTATATAATAATTTAGAGATTCACCCATGTTGTTTTATTAGTATTTCATTCTTTTGTGTTGCTGAGTAATATTTTTAATGGATATACCAACTTTGTTTTTACATTTCAGTTGATAGACATCTTTTTGGCCATTATGTTATTGTCCAGTTTTTGGCTATTATGAATACAACTACTTTGAATATTATTGAGTACAAATCTCTCTAGGAGAACGTAGGTTTTCGTATCTCTTGGGTAAATATCTAGGAGTGGAACTGTGGTTGTATGATAAATGTAAGTTTAAATTTATTAGAAACTTACAAACTATTTTCAAAGTTTCATTTTACGTTCACACAAACATTGTATGAGAGTTCAAATTTCTTAGTATTTTTATCAACTCTTGTTATATGACTTTTTGTTTATAGCCTTTTTGGTGGTTATCTAGACATATAGCACTGTGGTTTTAATTTGCATTTCCCTAGTGACAAATAATATGGAACATCTTTCATGTGCTTGTCATTCTTATTTTTTTTGTTAAGTATCTGTTGTGTGCATTCTGGACCTAAGACACCAGTCTTTGAGACATTCTTCCTTTTTCTTCTCTGGTGTATATGTACCACATTTTCTTTATCCAATCCATTGCTGATAGGCACTTAGGTTGATTCCATGTCTTTGAGTGAACAATGCTGTAACGAACATCTGGGTGCATGAGTGTTTTTGGTAGAACAATTTATTTTCTTTTGGATATACACCCAGTAATGGAATTGCTAGGTCAAGTGATACCTCTGTTTACAGTTCTGCGAGAAATCGCCAAATCGCTTTCCACAGTAGCTGAAGGAATTTACATTACCATGTGGTTGTATCAGCCTATTTTCTACCTGTAAAATTTGGAGACTTCAACAGCCTTCTTTCATTTTGTATCCATCCTCTCTTTGTCCCTTTCAGAACCTCAGGCCCAGAGGGTGGAGCCAGGAGCCATAGAGGATTATTCACAGACCTTGAAACCTAATGGAGTTTACCCAGTTGGATTTTGAGGGAACGGAGGCTCAGGGAGGTCACATTGCTATAGGAATAGAAATATGAGTCTCACTATAAAGTCAATATATTTTTTTCCTTTACCTTACTGCTTTTGGGGTATGATGGGTTATATAGTATATTTTTTGATAAAAGGGAACATATTAGTTCATTAGGAGAATATAGTATTTTCTGGATAATAGTATCTGAGAGGAAATTATGCTTTTATGGAGAATATTGAATAATGATTAAAAAGTATTCAACAATGGTTTGATATAAGATACAGAAAATTTATTCATTTCTTAAAATTTCAACTTTAATACATTGTGACATTAATACATGTCTAAATGAAGATCTTTATACTAAGCAGATGAGAAGTATAAATATAGCTTTTGGGTTAGATAAGTCTATATAAGACAGATCTAGGAGACCCAAAGGGATATATTTGTAATGTCCATTAAAAAATGCCAAGATATACTGCCCAAAGCAATCTACAGATTCAATGCTATTCCTGTCAAGCTACCAATTTCATTTTTCATGGATCTAGAAAAAACTCTTCTAAAATTCATATGGAACCAAAAAAGAACCCAAATAGCCAAAGCATTCCTAAACAAAAAGAACAAAGCCAGATGCATTACATTACCAGATTTCAAACTATACTATAAAGCTATAGTAACCAAAACAGCAAGGTACTGGTACAAAAACAGACACAGAGACCAATGGAACTGAATAGAGCACTCAGAAGTAATGCTGCACACCTGCAGCCATGTGATCTTCAAGAAAGTTGACAAAAACAAGCAATTGGAAAATATTTCCTGATCAATAAATGGTGCTGGGATAGCGGGCTAGCCATATGCAGAAGAATGAAACTAGATCCCTATTTTTCACTAGGTATAAAAATTAACTGGATGGATTGAAGATTTCAATATAAGATCTCAAACTATAAGAATCCTAGAAGAAAAGCTAGGAAACACCATTCTGGACATTGGCCTTGGGAAAGAATTTATGACTAAGTCCTCAAAAACAGTGACATCAACAACAAAAAAATTGACAGGTGGGACCTAATTAAACTAAAGAGCTTCTGCACAGCAAAAGAAACTGTCAACAGAGTAAATGGACAACTTACAGAATGGAATAAAATATTAGCAAATACAAATCTTACAAAAGTCTAATATCCAGAATCAGTAAAGAACTTAAACAATTTCACAAGCAAAAAACAAATAACCCCATTTAAAAATGGACAAAAAACATGAACAGACATTTCTCAAAAGACATACAAGCAGCCAACAAACATTTGAAAAAATGCTCAACATTATCAGAGAAATGTGAATCAAAGCCACAATGAGATACCATGTCATACCAGTCAGAATGGCTATTACTGAAAAGTCAAAAAAATAGATACTGGTGAGATTGTGAAGAAAAGAGAACATTTATACACTGTTGGAGGGAATGTAAATTAGTTTAGCCACTATGGAAAGCAGTTTGGAGATTTTTCAAATAACTCAAAACAGATCTAGTATTTGAGCCAGCAATCCCATTACTGGGTATATATCCAAAAGAAAATAAATTTTTCTACCAAAAATATGCATGCACACATTAAATGCAGTACTATTCACAGTAGCAAAGACATGGAATCAACCTTGGTGCCCATCAATGGTGGATTGGATAAATGTGATATATACACACTATGGAATACTATGCAGCCATAAAAAAGAATGAAATCATATCCTCTGTAGCAACATGGATGCAGCTAGAGGCCATTATCCTAAACAAATTAACATAGGAACAGGAAACCAAGGACTACATGTTCTCGTTTATAAGTGGGAGATAAACATTGGGTACTCATGGACATAAAGACGGCAACAACAGAAACCGTAGATTACTAGAGCAGGGAGAGAGTGAGGGAGACAAGGGCTTAAAAACTATTAGGTACTATGCTCAGTACTGTGATGGTAGTATCACTCATACCTCAAAACTCAGCATCACGCAATATACTCAGGTAAGAAACCTGCACATGTACACCCTGAATTTAAAATTAAAGTTGAAATTATTTTTAAAAAACCATAAGTTTTAAAAATATAAATAAATAAAAATAGCCAGAAATTTTATGAAGAATGCCTAACATTATATCTGATTATTCCACAATATCAATGATAGCTTCTATGATCCGCAGCAGCTTTCCAGGTAATGTTTTTGTTTGTTTGTTGATTGGTTGGTGTTTTTTCTTTTCTCCTGGTTACTCTATTTCATTAGTTCAATATAGTTTTTATGTTTTATTTGTTTTTTTTTTTTTGCCATTGTCAAAAGTTAACTTCAGTTATGCACTTATACCTTAAAATATGGTTAATATCCAAGTACTAAATTCAAATATCTTGTGTAAGTTCTCTTTAGACTTATTTAAGAAATTGTTAGCCAGGCACAATGGATCATGTCTATAATCTGGGCACTTCAAGAGGCCAAAGTGGGAGGATCACTGGAACCCAGGAAGTCATGGCTGCAGTAAGCCGTGATTGTACCACTGCACTCCAGCCTTGGTGACGGAGTGAGATCCCATCTTAAAAACAAACAAACAAACAAAGGAAAAAAATAAAAGAAGGCCAGGCACTGTGGCTCATGCCTGTAATACCAGCACTTTGGGAGGCTTAGGCAGGTGGATCACCTGAGGTCAGGAGTTTGAGACCAGCCTGGCCAATGTAGTGAAACCCCCTCTCTCCTAAAAATACAAAAATTAGCCGGCCGTGGTGGCCCACACCTGTAATCCCAGCTATTCAGGAGGCTGAGGCTGGAGAATCGCTTGAACTCGGGAGGCAGAGGTTGCAATGAACTGAGATCGGGCTGTTGCACTCTGGCCTGGGCGACAAGAGCAAAACTCGGTCTCAAAAAAAAAAAAAAAAAGAGGAAGAGAGAGAAAGAAATTGTCATTAAAAGCATGAGGTAAATTTCCACCGAGAAAATGTTACTATTTCAGTTAAACAATTGTACACAGAACGATGGCTAAAACTGACATTTATTTCTGTATTGGTCAAATTTTAATCTGTCCTTTAATAAACTCCTCTGCTTAGAAGTTGATTCTTTTCTTATTATTGAATCGTATTATGTCTCTTTGGTAATCAGACAATGTGGTATAAATCCTGGTTTTAGGCTATCCTTTAATTTACCATTAATTTGCTATGGATTGTACTTTGGTAAGTCTTATAAAACTTTCTTCTATGTAACTCTGAGAACTATCTTCAGATGATCAACCATTTATATAGGGAGTCTAAATTTCAGATTATAATAACACTATTTCAGTGCAATAGCTGATATTTATCTAGTACTTACTATGCTAAGTACATTATTCCATTAGATTCCCATATAGTCTATGAGATGAATACTATTACATCAATTTTAAAGATTAGGAAAATGAAGTTTGAAGGAAGTAAGCAACAAATTTACATAACTCCTAAAAGATGGAGAGACTTATGTTTCTGTTGGATTTTGGAGCCCACACTGCCACTCCCATATGGTTCTTTTTTTTTTTTTTTTTTTTTGGAGACAGAGTCTCACTGTGTTACCCCAGACTGGAGTGCAATGGTGTGATCTCGGCTCACTGCATCCTCTGCTTCCCAGATTCAAGCGATTCTCCTACTTCAGTCTCCCTGGTAGCTGGGATTACAGGTGCCAGCCACCATGCCTGGGTAATTTTTGTATTTTAGTACAGACAAGTTTTCACCATGTTGGCCAGGTTGGTATTAAACTCCTGACCTCAGGTGATCCTCCTGCCTCAGCCTCCCAATGTGCTGGGATTACAGGTGTGAGCCACTGCACCCGGCCACTCCCAAATAGTTCTGATGCCTTAAGTGGAACTACCATTGAGTCAACACATATTCATATTATGCTGACTCTATCCCAGATACTGAAAAGGACACTAAGGATGCAAAGGTGATTCCAACAGACATGGTACCTGTCTAGGGATTGTTCAGTCTAGACACAAATGACAGCCATGGAATGCTCCAATTAAAAGAAAAATATTTTGAGTAAAACTATTTAAAACACTGGTAATTACATTATCAGGATTCATTCACGGCCGGGCGCGGTGGTTCACGCCTGTAATCCCAGCACTTTGGGAGGCCGAGGGGAGTGGATCACGAGGTCAGGAGATGGAGACCATCCTGGTTAACACGGTGAAACCCCGTCTCTACTAAAAATACAAAAAATTAGCCGGGCGTGGTGGCGGGCACCTGTATTCCCAGCTACTCGGGAGGCTGAGGCAGGAGAATGGCGTGAACCTGGGAGGCGGAGCTTGCAGTGAGCCGAGATCGCGCCACTGCACACCAGCCTGGGTGGCAGAGCGAGACTCCGTCTCAAAAAAAAAAAAAAAAAAAAAAAAAAAAAAAAAAAAAAAAAAAAAAAAGATTCATTCACAGTAAAACAAACAAACAAACAAACAAAAAACTCTTCATTGATTTCAATCTGGAAATGAAAAGAAGAAAAGGAAAGGAAAAAGAATTCTGACTCATTGGTTGATTTGTTTAGAAATGTTTTTCTTTTTTCTGTTGGAAAGCTCAGAGTTAAAGAGTGGACAAGAGAAATAACATTTTTTCAACTCTTCCCTTTTCTAAATAAAACACTGCCACTATACATTGGAGTATGGGATATTATTTCCACTTTAAAGATAAGGAAACTGACTCAAATACACGGAAAACAGGATTTAGTAAACGTGATTTATTTGGAACGTGATTTCAGATCCACAGAGGTGAGAAAAACAGGAAAGGAGAAAGAAAAAGTGCTGATTGAGAGTGTGGTCTCAGCTGGAGACGCTCTTAACTCTGATTGCATGGAGACACTCAGGAGCACAAATTGCACCACGGGGTTAGTCCATCACGGGGTTAGTCCATCCAAAAGCAAGGAGGCAGCCTTTGGTACCCCTGTGCCAGTCAATATTCATTAAAGGGCAGTTTTTTCAAGGAAGTCGGAGCTAGCTGCTGGACACTAACAGTCAAATCTCAAAGGAGCTGGGAGAGAAATGCACAAGCAGGTAAGGGGGTTCTGGTTAGGGGACCTACACCATCCACTATGCGTTTATATTTTAGTGCACCTACAGTCTATAGTTGGGTACCGAATATCATCAGTTGAGTTGCTTTGAATTCACACTCGTGTATTCCCCAGGCTTAATTAAGAGCACGTGGTGAATGGGAGGTGGTAATGACTCAGTATAAGATTACCTAGAGGCTGAATACCTAGTGGGCCAGAAAGCTGTTTTGTGAAAAGATAAAGGTTAGATTTTGCCTTTGGTCAGTTATTTGGAATTATACCCAACACCTTACTTTTCCAATCCTTTAGTTAACACCTACTATAAAAATGCTGCCTAATATAATTGCAATGATAAAGCCTATGTAAACTGTAGTTTTATATGACTTGTTTACTCCTAATTATGGTGTTGTCTGTCAATATGGAGTTACCAGGTGGTGTGGGCAGTCACCTAGAGGTTTTTCCATCTGAAAAAGATTGCTTTAAGATCATGGTGTTTTGGACTCTCTCACTATTTTTTTTTATTCTTTATCACTGAAGAAAGAATGAGGCCTATAGTAGTATATAGAACACCTTATTAAAATGAATCATTTACACACATCTTTTATCTAAAAACAACATTCAATAAGTGTGAATTGAATCAAACCTGTTGGGCTGGGATAAAAGATGTTAAATCCAACCACGTGATTCTCTCAGATAAATGCCACAATACACATTCCTGAATATGTTGGATTTAGTAATATGGTGCATTTAGTAAAAGTGTTTTGTTTTTTCCTAATAAGGCCTTTTTGCTTGAGGAAACACAAAATGCAGAAATTTTTGTTGTTTTCCTTCTGATTTGCTTCTCTTTGTTGTTTTCCTTCTGATTTGCTTCTCTCTGGTTGTGTTTATACTGACTACTGAACTAACAGAGTTCAATACCCAGACAACTGGTTGAATGTTAAATACAGTATGTCTCTCCCACCATTGTGTATATGAAGGGGTATCAGTGTTTCATTTGAAACAGTACGTCACTTTGGGTTTTATCCTATGATTATCTAAATTAGAGTCTATATTTAACTGCGATGACAACAGCCATAGCAACCCATGGTTTAGTAAAGCCAAGGATAACTTTAAAAATCACAGATGAAAGAGATCTGAGGTTCCCTCTTATGTACACTCTTACATGGTTTTGTTTACTAGCCACATTTTAGAGAAATATGAGTATTTCATCCAGAATAGAATACACAATTATAATTCAGAAGGAAAACATGGAATGAAAGTAAAAAGAATGAGAAAGGCAATTGAAAGCAAATAAGAATTCTAGTATAAAAATATGTTATAAAATGTTTGAAAAATATTTAAATCATTAAATTGATTCCATTCCTAACAAAGATAACCTTTAAGAAATTAGATAACTAATGACAAGAAATAAAGTTTCATTTCATGGGACTTTAAGAAACCATAATTTATTTATAGACATTTGGAAGCAGTCAGTATATTCTTTTGACCATAGGCACCAGTCTTAAAACCATCACATCTCTTTCAGTCTTCGTAGGGGCATTGACAACAGAGTTTCAGTGTAGTTCCTAATTAAAGATTAAGAATACTTTGAAAATATAAAACAAATGTATATTTTTTAATGTATCATTTGGGGCCTTAACCACTGAGGAAATCATAGAGAAGTTTGTCGTGAGGGACAAGGGGAATATACCACACGTTTACAGGAAACAAAAAGGTAAGAATAAGTTTTATAATTTTATTCTTTGGAGGTTATGAAAAAAATTTCTTAATATCTTTGCAATTCACCAGTTGTATTTTCTCCTAGAAAAGAAAATGTAGCAAATTTATTTGGGGAAATAATATATTTAAACAATGTAATGCATGCCATATAAGAAAATTTTGGGGGTTTTAAAATTAGTATAGCTGTGTTGACTTATGAAAATAAAAAAGGTATCTTGTCTGTCCAGAATCATTAGGCCATAAGTCATTTGGAAGATAAATATTTTCTAATGAGTTAAGAATTTATCCCTTTACTCACTATAAGGGTTTGCTTATATTTTAAATATTTTATAGAAGTTTTTTCTAAAATATTGTGTATGAATGTTTGTGTGTTTTTAGAGTATGCTGTGATGAATATAAATCGAGCATCATGCTGAGAGCAAAAATAGGGCTTGGCATTGATGGATCAGGATTCTAGTTTTACCTTTTAGCAGCTTTTGGGAAAGTTGCTAAAATAGTTCTGAGTCTCAAAGGTTTTATTTGTTTTTGT